>NC_057415.1:10321163-10921163 GCF_019320065.1 Cervus canadensis | reverse complement strand
TAACTTGCCCAAGGTCTCATAGCTAGCAAGTGGCAGGGCAAGGCTATGAAGACAAATACCTAGGCTACAAAACCCAAGCATTTGGCCACTTTACAGATAGAAATGCTTTTTCAACAGAAAATCTACTTCAATCTATTTCAAATTGGTTAACAATGGTTCAGTATTCTTTCAGGGACTAAATCATGTTCCCTAAAACTCTTATGTTGAAGCTGTTACCCCTAATGTGACTATAATTTGGAGAAAAGACCTTTAAAGAGGTAATTAAAGTTAAAAGGGGGTCATAAGAATGGGGTCCTAATCCAACAGGAGTAACGTCCTTACAAGAAGAGGAGGAGACACGAGGGATGCATGTACACAGAGAAAGGCCATGTGAGGAAAGCAAGAAGGCAAACATCTGCAAGTGAAAGAAAGAGGCCTCGGGAGAAACCAACCCTGCCAACACCTTGATCTTGAACTTCCAGCTCCCAGAACTGTGAGAAAATTTAATTACTACTGTAATTAAGCCATTCAGTCTGTAGTATCTAGTTAAGACAGCCTGAGCTGACTAAAACATTGTTTTAATCCCTTTGTCAAGAGCTAGTGTGGCGAGAGACTGATTACCACAGATAACATATACAATTTTGGTCGTAAGACACTGTCAAATCAGCAAAATTTTCAGTTAAGTGGGCTTCTTACAACGTTGGACCCTGGATGTAAAAACACTTTACAGAAAGCCCTGGGTTCTGCTTTCCACACCCAGGTAAGATGTGGGTTTCTAGATTCTGTATTTGAATTAAGGACCTATGAGAACGTGATGCTTGTAAATATCATGAAAATTGAAGTACATTGATTGGGACTGAAGGGTAAAAGGAAGATAAAAAAGAGATTGAGAATGTTGACAAAAGGGCAATGGAAAAATAAGAAATTGAGTTTTTCAGGCTTGGTAAGATTCTACTTCAGAGGAACCAGATGCTTCAACTACCCATTCTGTTAGGGATTCTGGGGTCCAAGGGAAGCCATGATGAAGGCAACTACATCTGTTTTCAACAAATGTGAGGACCTCACTTCTAATAAGATCTATAATCCTTTGCTGGTTAAGTTGGACTCTTACTCCAAAACTTCAAATGCTTGTAGATATCCACACCTTGCAGAACTGAACTGAGAGTGTTTGTGCATGTTTTAAAAAATTATTAGAATCAAGACAAGGGTCTGAAAAACAAAGTTGCACAACCTGCTGTGAGATAAAAATGTGATAAACATTGTCCTCTATAAACTTCTAATTGATGAAAATTGAAAGTGTGAAAGTGTTTAGTCGCTCAGTAGTGGCTGAGTGACCCCATGGACTGTAGCCTGCCAGGCTCCTCTATCCATGGTATTCTCCAGGCAAGAATACTGAAGTGGATTGCCATGCCCTTCTCTAGGGGAATCTTCCCAACCCAGGGGTCGAAACAGGGTCTCCTGCATTGCAGAACTTGGATTTGGAGACACATTTTTATCAAGTTGATCTGGTATTTTTGTTTAAACAGTTTAGTAACCTGATACCCATTCAAATAATAAATAAATCAGTGAAAGACCCAGTGTAGACCATGCCAAAAGATGCAGCCTTACGTAAGAGAGCATTCATTCAATGCATTTACTCAGTGACATTTGTTAGCAGACCTTTACATGCCTCTGTGCCAGGTACTGGCTAGCCCGAGTTGAATAAGCCGTGGGAAATAGAGAAAAAACAAATAGAAAAGAAAGTGAACTCCTAAGATATGGGAGTGAGGGCAACAAGTCCTAGGAGTAATAGAAATAGCTTGACATTGAGGTACTTGGAAAGGAAGTCCTTGTGAACTGTTTAATAGCATAAATTAACAGAGAGAGCAGACAGCCGGGCTTGCCAAACAGAAAAGGACTTGAAATAGTTAGGAAGAAAATCAATCCAGGCAAAAAGAGAAAAATGGGCTGAGTCACACCCAACCCTCCATGCTTGAAAACTTTACCAATCTGGGGACGAAAAAAGAATTTGCATGTTTACTTTGTTATTCACACGAGTTAATTATCAAAAGATCTCTGCAGTAAGTTCTATATGCTTCTTCCCATCACTTTGTAAATCTCTGTCGTGTTTTGAGCAAAGCAATAATTTGCTTTCATTTAAGATCTTCTTGTGAACCCAAGGGAACACTGTATCGCTTATTACAGAAATACATAAATCCAGGTATGTCTTACCAACTGCACACCTCCAAGGTGAGTGTGTATAAAAGGGGTGGCAATTGACTGAGTGGTATTAAGGGTGCGTGCAAGGAAACCATGAACTGTAAGTGGGAGTGCATGTGTAGTATGGTGTGGTCAGATATAATAATGTTTAGAATGGTGCTGACAAGTCATGAGTCACTGAGGACACCCGGGAAGATAATAATTTTCTGGAGGGAAGAAATCACTTGGGGGAAAAACTGCTTCTGCCTTCGCCTTGCTGATTAATTTGCTAGAAGGGCAGGCACATGTCGAGCCCAGGGGTCGGGCAGCTGTGCGTGCCCCACTCTCTCTTTTGAGGAGATAGCGAATGACCACAAGACTGGCTGACATCAGGGACTGATCAAGAAAACAATTTCCAGGGCCTCTGGGACGAGCAGTCTGTGGCTTCATTCCCCGAAGCTCATGTCTGACATGACAGCACAGCCCTGAGGTGAGTTATGGCTCTGGGAGGGCCCCGGAGACGAAATAGTGGTAAAGGAGTCAGACTGACCTGCAGGGAGAAAAATGCAACAAACAAGGAATAAAATAGGAGTCTGATATCTCTGTCTCTAGAAAACCAAGTTTATTATATTTGTATAATGACAAAAAGAATAATTATTTCATCAACTCCCCTATAACCAGTGTTTGTTTGATTTGGGGTTTTTTGGACTTAACAAAAGCTATATCATATTCACACCAATCACAGCAGTCATTAAGTGGGCAGGGAAGATAAGTGTGAAGGTGGCTTCCCCACCTGCAACTCCTCCTTTTCACCCTCCCTCCGGGGAGAAGGTGCCTTTAGAGCATGAGCTCCCCTCTCCATTCTCTGGAGGTTGAATAAAAGTCTGTCTTGCTTGCACCAAACTCAGTTTCGTTATTGGCGGTGTGAACTTGGATGGGAAAGAACTCCCTGACCAAGTTAGGGGAGCTTCAGTTTGGCTAGGGCCCCAACAGAGGAGCCTCACATCTAGTTTGGTTTAAAAAAAAAAAAAAAACCCTCTATCATTTTACAGACTAACTTACTGCAAGAAATTAAAGTTATTCTAGAAGCTTCCCCCATCATTTATTTCACCACCCTCAGGAAATTACGCCCCCATAGAACCTTTACTACAACCTCTTGAATTACAGCCTTCCCCTCTTCTCTTTTGCCAGGCCACCTCTTTTAAATCTCACCAGTGACCTCACAGTGAAAACCAAAGCACACACTGAATTCTAAACAATGGAGGCTCAAGTCAAATTATGCTTCTACAACACCATGACACTCCAGATCATAGAAACATATTCTCAGAAACACAGTCCTTTAAAAAAAAAAAAAAAGCAATTAAAAACATTTTTAAAATTTGTTCTGTCCTCCCCGAACAAAAACTTTTTAAAGCTTTTCTAATATAAATTGTATTGCCTCTCCTGTTGCTTCTGTGTTCTGTGCTGATATTCATAAAAGAAGGCCCAGCTGGGTACAGAGGCAGAGGAAATTGTCTGGTGGCCAAGGCCCCAGGTTTTCTTTTTTTGGGGGGAGGGGGCAGGGCAGATGGAGTATCCCTATATAACCTGATGGCAGGTCTGATTCCAAGAAAAAAGACACACGTAGGGAAGTGAACACAAATATTTAACTTACATAGTTCCTGTGAAATAATTTTTAGATGAGATTTATATTTAAACTGTACAAATTCCAGTTCCCAGGAAGTGAGGCTCTTAACATGAAAGCCCAAATGAGTTTGATCAAAGGTGTTTTCAATGGAGCAAGGTTTGACATTTCTCATCCCAGAGAAAATGAATAGTGGAGTCTTCATTCATGGAAATCAGTTTCCCAATCTAGATCCTTCAGAGTCTTACCACCTCACTGCAATAGCACATGGCCTCCTTTCTGCATCCCAGAAGAAAAGAAAACCTCTTTCTCTGACACACCCAAAGGGTGTGCTGCTGGAGGAGAGGCCAGCTGCCTCCCAAAGCTTTATAAAAAAATATTGGCTAAAAAATGAATTTAAAAAAATAAATACACTTTCCTTTAAAGTAGCTATTTGATCTCATTTCATACAGACATTGAAATAATTCCTGAGACAATGTCATCTGCCACCTCACATTCTTAGCTCACCAAATCTCCCTCTCAGCCTCTTCCTATACATTCCAGTTACTGTAAATGGCTTTTGCCCCCTGAACCAGAGTACCAAATTGGGTGCCACAAATGTATTGCATTACCCAGTTCTTATTGTTTAGTCACTCAGTTGTGTCCGACTTTTTGCGACCCCATGGACTATGGAATGCCAGTCTTCCCTGCCCTTCACCATCTCCCAGAGCTTGCCCAAATTCATGTCCACTGAGTCAACGATGCCATCCAACCATCTCTGTCTCTGTTGCCCTCCATCTCCTCCTGCTCTAAATCCTTCCCAGCATCAAGGTCTTTTTCAATGAATTGGCTCATTAGGTAGCCAAATCATTGGAGCTTCAGCCTTAGCATCAGTTCTTCTAATGAATATTCAGTACTGATTTCCTTTAGGATGGACTGCTTTGATCTCCCTGCAGTCCAGGGGATTCTCAAGAGTCTGCTCCAACACCACAGACCAAAAACATCAATCCTTTGACACTCAGCCTTCTTTATGGTCCAACTCTCACATCCATACATGACTACTGGAAAAACCATAGCTTTGACTATACAGACCTTTGTCAGCAAAGTGATGTCTCTGCTTTTTAATACACTGTCTAGGTTTGTCATAGTATTTCTTCCAAGGAGCAAGCATCTTTTAATTTTATGGCTGCAGTCACTGTCCACAGTGATTCTGGAGCCCAAGAAAATAAAATCTGTCACTGTTTCCATTTTTCCACATCTATTTGCCATGAAGTGATGGGACCAGATGCCATGATCTTAGTTTTTTGAATGTTGAGTTTTAAGCCAGTTTTTTCACTCTCCTCTTTCACTTTCATCAAGAGGCTCTTTGGTTCCTCTTCACTTTCTGCCATAGGGTGGTGTCATCTGCATATCTGAGAATATTGATATTTCTCCCAGCAATCTTGAATCCAGGTTGTGTCTCATCCAACCCAGCATTTCACATGATACACTCTGCATATAAGTTAAATAAGCAGGGTGACAATATACAGCCTTGGTGTACTCCTTTCTCAATTTGGAACCAGTCAGTTGTTCCATGTCTGATTCTAACTGCTGGTTCTTGACCTGCATACAGATTTCTCGGGAAGCAGGTCAGGTGGTCTGGTATTCCCATCTCTTGAAGAATTTTCCACAGTCTGTTGTGATCCACACAGTCAAAGGCTTTAACATAGTCAGTGAAGCAGAACTAGATGTTTTTCTGGAACTCTCTTGCTTTTTCTATGATTCAGCGATGTTGGCAATTTGATCTCTGGTTCCTCTGCCTTTTCTAAAACCAGCTGGAACATCTGGAAGTTCACAGTTCATGTATTGTTGAAAACTAGTGAAGGATTTTAAGCATTACCTTGCTAGCATATGACATGAGTGCAATTGTGTGGTAGTTTGAGCATTCTTTGGCATTGCCTTTCTTTACGATTGGAATGAACACTGACCTTTTCCAGTCCTGTGGCCACTGCTGAGTTTTCCAAATTCGCTGGCATATTGAGTGCAGCACTTTCACAGCATCATCTTTTAAAATTTGGAATAGCTCAGCTGGAACTCCATCACCTCCACTAGCTTTGTTCGTAGTGATGCTTCCCAAGGTCCACTTGACTTCACACTCCAGGATGTCTGACTCTAGGTGAATGATTACACCATCATGGTTATTCGGGTCATTAAGATCTTTTTTGTACAGTTCTTCTGTGTATTCTTGCCACCTCTTCTTACTATCTTCTGCTTCTATTAGGTCCATACCATTTCTGTCCTTTATTGTGCCCATCTTTGCATGAAATTTCCCTTGGTATCTCTAATTTTCTTGAAAAGATCTCTAGTCTTTCCCATTTTATTGTTTTCCTCTATTTCTTTACATTGTTCACTTAGGAAGGCTTTCCTATCTCTCCTTGCTATTCTTTAAAACTCTGCATTCAGATGGATATATCTTTCCTTTTTTCCTTTGCCTTTCACTTCTCTTCTTTTCTCAGCTATTTGTAAGATCTCTTCAAACAACCATTTTGCCTTGTTACATTTATTTTCCTTGGGATGGTTTTGATCACTGCCTCCTATTCTTCAGGTACTCTGTCTATCAGATCTAATCCCTTGAATATACTTGTCACTTTCACTGTATATTCATAAGGGATTTGATTTTGGTCACACCTGAATGGCCGAATGGCCTAATGGTTTTTCCTACTTTCTTCAATTTAAGCCTGAATTTTGCAATAAGGAGTTCATGACCTGAGTCACAGTCAGTTCCAGGTTAGCCAGGCTTCAGCAATACGTGAACCGTGAACTTCCAGATGTTCAAGCTGGTTTTAGAAAAGGCAGAGGAACCAGAGATCAAATTGCCAACATCTGCTGGATCATAGAAAAAGCAAGAGAGTTCCAGAAAAACATCTATTTCTGCTTTATCAACTATGCCAAAGCCTTTGACTATGTGGGTCACAATAAACTATGGAAAATTCTTCAAGAGATGGGAATACCAGACCATCTGACCTGTCTCTTGAGAAACCTGTATGCAGGTCAGGAAGAAATGGTTAGAACTGGACATGGAACAACAGACTGGCTCCAAATAGGAAAAGGAGTACATAAAGGCTGTATATTGTCACCCTGCTTATTTAACGTATATGCAGAGTACATCATGAGAAACGCTGGGCTGAATGAAGCACAAGCTGGAATCAAGATTGCCAGGAGAAATACCAATAACCTCACATATGCAGACGACACCACCCTTATGGCAGAAAGTGAAGAGGAATTAAAAAATCTCTTGATGAAAGTGAAGGAGGAGAGTGAAAAAGTTGACTTAAAGCTCAACATTCAGAAAACTAAGATCATGGCATCTGGTCCCATCACTTCACGGCAAGTAGATGGGGCAACAGTGGAAACAGTGTCAGACTTTATTTTGGGGGGCTCCAAAATCACTGCAGATGGTGATTGCAGCCATGAAATGAAAAGACGCTTACTCCTTGGAAGGCAAGTTATGACAAACCTAGACAGCATATTTAAAAGCAGAGACATTACTTTCCCAACAAAGGTCTGTCTAGTCAAACTATGGTTTTTCTAGTAGTCATGTATGGATGTGAGAGTTGGACTGTGAAGAAAGCTGAGAGCCCAAGATTTGATGCTTTTGAACTGTGGTGTTGGAGAAGACTCTTGAGAGTCCCTTGAACTGCAAGAAGATCCACCCAGTCCATCCTAAAGAAGATCAGTCCTGGGTGTTCATTGGAAGGACTGATGTTGAAGCTGAAATTCCAATATTTTGGCCACCTCATGCTAAGAGTTGACTCATTGGAAAAGACCCTAATCCTGGGAAGGATTGGGGCAGGAGGAGAAGGGGACGACAGAGGATGAGATGGCTGGATGGCATCACCAACGCTATGGACACGGGTTTGGGTAGACTCCGGGAGTTGGTGATGGACAGGGAGGCCTGACATGCTGCAGTTCATGGGGTCACAAAGAGTTGGACACGACTGAGCGACTGAACTGAACTGATAGTGAAAGTCAAGTCGCTCAGTCGTGTCCGACTCTTTGCGACCCCATGGACTGTAGCCTACCACGCTCTTCAGTGCATGGGATTTTCCAGGCAAGAGTACTGGAATGGGTTGCCATATCCTTCTCCAGGGGATCTTCCTGACCCAGGGATTGAACCCGGGCCTCCCTCATTGTAGGCAGACGCTTTACCCTCTGAGCCACCAGGGAAGTCACCAGGGAAGTTGACTGTATAGAGCCTCTCCATCTTCAGTTGCAAAGAATATAATCAATCTGATGCCCATGGTGCCTTGCAAATGCTACCTTTTCCTCAAGAGTCATCACTTGCTAAAAGTTGGGAAGAGCTGTCCTTTACCTATTATTTCTGGACTCAGCTTCCCTAGAAGCCTGGAAAGACTTTTATCTGTGTGATTTATACCCATTTTTTCAGATACAGCTCTGGATATCTGACTTCCTCCTCCAGGAAGTCTTCCGTAATCTGACCTAACCCACCATTTGGTATAGGTTATGTATTTGTCTACACTATGATATACCCTCTGCACTAAATTCCATCTCCACACTGTAGTGTTATATGTAGCCTAGTAAGAAGTAGTTCCCCCCAGTATGTCTTGCTTTGAGACCAAAGTCCTCATAACTTGTTATTCTACCCTTCAGTGGAGTCAAGTCTGAATTTTTCAGTAATTTCTGTTAACCATCTCTAGGGCAAGTCTCTATCCTTCAAGGCACCACTAGATTAACCTTAGTGATAATCTCCCTGCCCGATTTCAGCTCCGGTCAAAGTGCGGGCATGGTCCATTATGGCTCTGCCTGCACTGTATTCTAATCTGATGTATCCTCTTTCCCTTTTCACTAGGCTGCAACTTTACCGGCACTAGAACTACATCTGATATATTTGTATATCCAATAGTAGTAATGCCTGAACAGAGGTATTCTCTGTTCCCACAACGAATACCTGTTTGTCAAGAACAACCATAATTCAAATAAATTGCAAAAGAGTAAAGATACATCCACATTTTTACTTCTTTTATAAACTCAAAAAAAAAAAAACCTATTTGCTTTATGTTGTAAACCAGTGGTTCCTGACCTTAGGACGCATCAGTGTCACCTGCAGAATTTGTCAAAACAGATTGCTGGGCCCCACGCCCAGAGATTTTGGCTCACTGGTCTAGGGTGGGGCCTAAGAATTTACCTTTCTAATAAGCCTCCAGGTGATGTTGATTTTGCAAGTCCCTGAATTAGATTTTGAGTAACCCTATGCAAAGTAAGGCACCAGATAACCCAACAGATCTTTGCCAGGTCTTACCTAACATGCATCTCTGATCCTGGACTGAATGAATAATCTTAAAGAGAAATGTACCATATAGTGCTTACATGTTCTGAACCAAAAGGACCATTATTTTGTATCTAGCATTTTTATCAGCTTTCATTGCTGTCATTTTTATAAGATGGTCCAAAGGAAAGTAACAATCAGTAAATAGTGATGATGACAGATGTCCAGTATAGAGGTTAAGGGCAGAGTCCTGGAGCCAGACTCCCTGCTACTAAATCCTGGCTCAGCTTAATCTCTGTGTTTCAGCCTCCTCTTCTGAAAATTAGAAATAATGACAGCCCTCCCTTACATGGTTGCTGTGAACCTTCAGTGAGTTGATAGATGTAGCATGCTTAGTACATGGCACATAGGCTGGCACATGCATGGCTAAGCATGGCACATGCTTAGCCTGGCACATAGCAAATGTTCCGAAAGTATTGGTTTTCATCACTATTAGTACTCTTAAACATTACTGTTTTTATACACAATATCAATTTAATATTCACTACAGCACGGTAACCACAAGCATAAAATGCTTTTGTGTGGATCTTCCCTGGTAGCTCAGCTGGTAAAGAATCCGCCTCCAATGCAGGAAACCCTGGTTTGATTCCTGGGTCAGGAAGATCTGCTGGAGAAGTGATAGGCTAACCACCCCAGTATTCTTGGGCTTTCCTTGTGGCTCAGCTGGTAAAGAATCCATCTGCAATGCAGGAGACCTGGGTTCGATCCTTGAGTTGGGAAGATCCCCTGGAGAAGGGAAAGGCTACCCACTCCAGTATTCTGGCCTGGAGAATTCCATGAACTGTATAGTCCATGGGGGTCACAAAGAGTCAGACATAACTGAGTGACTTTCACTTTCGTTCACAGCTCTATAAACAGCTTGCCTAAGGTCATACAATTTTAAAAGAGCTAAAACCAGGATGGAAATAAAGGTTTGGTTCCAAAATTCACATTTCCCTTTCTACTCATTCGTATACTTGAAAGCTTATTATAAGGCAATTTCTTGAGTACAATCTGACCGCTCAGATTTTTATCCCAGTCCATGGGGGACCACAGAAACCTGGGTTTAAACAAGCATCTCAGTTTCTAAACTCTAAGTCTAATGCTAGTAGCTTAGGGATCATCTTGTCCATACACTGCCTTGCAGAATGGACATTAGGATTAATGAGAACAAGTGTAGGGCAGGGCTTTAGAAACTAAATACTAAATAAATACTTTTGATATTATGAAAATTAATTGTTTTTCTTCAAATGTTAGAGCTATATCAAAATAAGAAAAAAAAATTGTGTTAGAACATAGTTGAAAACTAAAATCTGTTGCTCTAATTTGACCAGGTAAATGAAAGCTAAAAATTCTCTGAAATAAAATGATTTAACAAACATTGGAAACTCTTTTTCTGGAGTCAGAAACAGTTCAGTTGGATTCCCAGTTTTATTTCTTATTACTGTGTGATCTCAAGCAACTTATTTCACATCTCCGAACTTAAATTTGCTGAATGAAAATACCTACCTCATAAGATTATTACAAATACTAAAATAAAATAATACATGTAAAATACTTAGGATTGTGTCTGGAATAAAATATATATTCAGTAAGTTGTGCCATAATTATTCTTATTAATGTTAACAATTACAGGAGTTGCACAGAAAGAGTATTTGACAATACCACAGCTTTAACTGTGGGCTAAAATAAAATGCTTTTTTTTTTTTAAAAGGGGTAGCTCAATGGTATTTTACAAAATTTAAATCACGCTTAGGAAATTTGAGTGTTCACCATAATCTCTAACGTATGTGTCAAAATCTCAATATCATCATATCTTTATAATACTTGGAGAAATGTGAGAGTGTGTCCATTAAAGTTTTTCTCTTCCCAAAAGAGTTTTTCATGGTCCCCAGAATCTGAGGAAGAAATGGATGCTTACACTTGCTCAGCAGCTGCAGAGAAGTGAGAAATCTTCTCAGAAAGTGTTCCACTCACTGTAGCACTCTCCTCATTAAACAACCCCATCCCCACAACCACCACCTCCAACTCACAGATTTCACAGGCCTTTGGAAAGAGCCTGCAGCCCACCCTCCTCCAGGGTCCATCTTGGTTTGCAGGGAAAGAATAGGAATAAACAAGGAAACACATCACACCTGTTTGGTTAACACTGCCTGTAAGCAAATTCTGAACCCGGGAGTGTGTATATACATGGGGGTGTTTCTTTGGAAAACAGAAATGTGGAGGTTAAAACTAGTTCTAAATGCTTCGAAAGCATGAGCTGAAGTTCCCTAGACACTATATTGCTGCTGGCCTGTCATCAACACGATTTGGTGTGAAATAATTCTTAGGAAACACTCCACCACAGAAAGAATAGAAATGCACAAGACAGAGAATTGCTTCGTGAGATCGGCTCATTTGTCAAGTGAGTGAGTTGGGTTGCTCACTGGGTATGAAGGCCACTGTCATCCCTAATCTAGAATTCTAAGATTCTATACATTCATATAGATAGATAGGTGCACACACACATATATATATACATAGACAAGCGTAAAATATAAATTTTAATTGATTCCGAGCATATGATAAATGGTTTAATATTCTTACCAGAATTCTCCATCCTTAGCATTAAGCTTATGATAAAAAATTTCCTACCAAACGGAAAAAGGAATTTTTTCAAAAGTAAAGTCACCCCCAACCAGCATCACAGGATTTTGTCAGGTTAAATTTTGGATTGTTGTTGTTCAGTTGCTAAGTCATGTTTAAAATCCTGCAAGTGCTGCCATGGTGAAACTTAGAAAATGTTACTGCATGTTTAATTAAATTTAATATGCCATGTGATTTATTTACTTATATTTTATATGCAGATTTTGTTTTTAAGGAAATGTCCCTCTTCTAAACCACACACAATCTAAAATTGGAAGTGTCAATGGAAAAAAGGGAGAAGGAAAGCTCCAAATATGCTTTCTAAAAAGGCAAGAAAGATCGTTGATCCGTCAGTCTCAGGCTGACAGAGCTTTGTAAACAAGCCCTCTCCCCCCTGGGCCGACAAACTCAACCCTCTGTCTCCATTCCGTACATGAAAGCGTTTTTCTTTTTTAACCAATGAAAGAGGATGGGAAAGTGCCTGGGTGGCGGTCAGGCCTCTCCTGCACCGCTCACCCCCAGGCAGGACGTTTCTGTCTCCTTCGCTTCCTCACTGATCCGGAGCATCAGAAGGGGAGGGGAGGCACAAGGGCAGCCGCCGTTAGGAGTTTGGTCTCTTCCTGCGCTGCGGTAGCTAAATATCGGGGTGGAAAGTGTCAGCCCTAAGGGTCTGCCCAGAGTCATCTGCAACCCAAGCGGAGCAGGCACGTTAAGGCTCAGAAAGAGCAGGAAAATAAACGCGCTGTAACAGGACGACTGGACATGTTTTGCTCTCAAAATGGAGAAACTTCAAGACCTAATCTCACTGATTTCCAGACGTCCTGGCTTTCCATGCTCATAGAACGTCGCCCTCTTTCTAGTGGTTTGCAGACAATCCCTGCCTGGTGCGGGTTGCTTTTCCGGCTCACAGCGTTTCCTGTCTAGAAGAGATTGGGGAACCGCCCCAGACTTCCAATTACCCCTGTGAAGTTTCCCTACTTTGTGGGTGTCAACCGCTCCCCTGTCCAACCTAACTCCCTATTAATGGGGTGTGAGAGGAGGAGCTAGACAATAACGTTACTGCTGTTTATATTTTTTAATTAACCCTGGAGAAATACAACATAAAATAAGCCTTTTAGGGGGCGGGGAGTGAAATGAATTCCCAAGGCAGATGTTACCCTGCTCTTTTTTCAGTGATCTGCACCGAGGTTCTGACTTCTACAGGTGCCTAAGCATTTGCTACCAGAGACTTTTTTCCTGGGGGAAAAAAAAAAAAGGAAGGAAAAAAGGAAGAAAGAAACCTACAAGTTAGCCATAGTCTCTCTTAGAAGATGAACAGCACAGATATCTTTGTTTATATTTTTGTACATTTTCCCATGAAATCTCTCATAACCCTCTCTACTCTCCCTCTCCCTTACTTCTCAGCAAACAAAATATTTGAGCAAGGATATGAGAAAGAACAGTCATTTCTTAAATGTGGGAACCCAGTTTTATTTATGAATGTGAGCAGTGCTCCCTTGCCCTAGGGGATGCTTCCCCTAGGGAACCCTTTAAAGAGAGCTAACCAGGTCTTTGAGCAGGCCTGACTAGAAAGTGAATAAAACCTGAGTTCTGTGTGTACACAGAAGCACATGTTTAAGAAAACATGTACTATTGTGTTCCACATGCATTTGGGCCCTTCTTTTCAGTCCTGGTTATCCACACCTTGTGTTTTCTGGAATGTTTGATACTGTTGACTTAAAAAATAGTCACTATCTAAAACTTAAGAGTTGTGTTTTATTTGGTGGGAATTTTTAGGACTTCAAGCCCAAGAGATAGCATCCCAAGTAACCCTAAGAGAACTGATCTGAGATGGGAAGGGGAAGTAGAGTCAGGTTATACAGAAGTTTGTAACAAAGGGCACATAATCGGAACATCAAAAGGTTATTGTTAATTAAGGAAAACTAGAAAATTAAGGAAAAGACCTTGATGCTGGGAAAGATTGAGGGCAGGAGGAGAAGGAGATGGTTGGATGGCATCACCCACTCAATGGACGTGAGTTTGAGCAAACTCTGGGAGACAGAAGGACAGGGAAGCCTGGCATGCTGCAGTCATTGAGGTCGCAAAGAGTCAGACACAACAGATATCTCAAGTTGAGGAATTTAGCGCTTTTCTATGTGGGAAGATGCAAGAGTCTGGGCTCACTGAAATCATTCCTTTCATATGCATCTCAGCTATCTGGGGCCAGCGTCTTTTGGTTTTCAGTGTTCACCTTAGGGAGCAGCTGCAGCCTGACAACTGTCGGATCACAGGTGTTGGTCTCTTTCCTGGTTGCCCTGGAGAGCTGTAATCGCTGATGAGTGTGAAATCCTTGTTTATTGATATGGCAGGAAATACTCCATTTCTCAATACATTGGCGGTCTGCACTTGCAAGATTATTTCATTAAATGTTAGCACTGGAAGGGACCCGAGAAGGTCATCCATTGAGTTAACCTTCTTTTCTTTGCAGGGAACAGAGACCCTGAGAGTCTGTGACTTGGAACTAAATTCAAAAGATATAAACCCCTGAAGATAAGGGAAGCCTAGAAAGTAACCAGCAAGTAGCAGAACTGCCATGTAAAATCCTCAAGGCAGCGGCCCTTCCACAGGGACGATGAGGTTTCGGGGCAGGGGTGCCCTACATCAGCATAAAGCACTGCACTTGGAGCCCTCCCCTCATCCTTTCTTCTTCTTTGCTTCCTGAATCCTAGCCCTTCAGTTTTCTAATGAGTCCTGTCTGGGCACAAGGGGAGGAATAAAGGAACAGGACAGAGTCTCATATGCACCAAATGCACAATGTCCACTTCAGCTAAACCCTCTTTACTTGCAAGAGGCAGCAAGCTTCACTTGAGTGTTAATAGCATATGTGGCCCTGGTCAGGAGAGGGAAACAAGAAAGAAGAATGGCGCTCAAATCAAAGCAAAAGCCAGTTGCCCCTTCATTTCTCTCTGTAGACATAAACCAGCACATAAGTAGGCTCTGTTTGGAGGCAGGAAGGGACGTCAGGGAGAAAACACAAAAGAGGAGACCTCTCCAATGGCATTCTATTTATTTATTTATTTTTTTAACAAAGGGAAAAGGGTTTCTTTTGCAAGGTGAGCCTAGAATTTAAACCACTTCCCCAAGTAAGACATGACATTATCTGCAGGCATCATCTAATCCTCCATTGTGAAATTAACATTCATCTAAAAGAAGTTAGTTTCCTCTTTAAAGAACCAACTTTTTAAAAAATGTTTCAAATTTAGATGATTTTAGTTTTGCTAATGAGAAAAATTAGAACTTGTTGGGAAAAAAAATCAGTTTCAACAGATTTTTCGGTCTTCTCTGCTAAAATTTTTGGTTTAGAAGTTTGGACTTCTGCTACATAAGACTCTTCGGCTTTTGAGATGCCAAACAACGTTTACCTGATTTGGAGTTGGGAATCAGGTTTCTTCTCATATGAAGCTAAGCTTTCTCAGCCTACAACATTCCAGTTTCCAGCATAGGCTGCCTGAATCTTCATGTTTTCCCTATGAAGTTGGTGTGGAAGGCACAGTTTAAAGGACACTGCTCTTACACTTTGCACTACCTCAAATTCACGATTATACTTAATTTAGAAATGTAATTCAAATATTCACTTCTTACAATCTTTGAGTGTTCTGATGGGCAAAGTGAAAATGAATCAAATTTCCCTGTACCTCATATCAGTTCTGCTAATTTATGCCCTGAAAAAATTAAGAATAATAAACTTTCATCTGAGCACCCCCAAATGTTACATCCAAGGGCAGTTACAAAGCAGAGAGATTGATTAATCATGTGAGTCAAATGCAAAAATTACCAAAAGTTCAAAATGAATGATGTTCTATTCCGAAGGAAAACCTCTTTTGAGCATCACGGCCGTGAACTGGTACATTTCTGATTTAGTTAATGAGTCCAGTTATATTTGAAATGTAGATTAATTCTCCTAAAAGCATTAATCAGTTTGACAAGGACACCTCAATAAAGATGCAGTCTCTTCACTGCTTCCATAGTAAGACTGTGCCCCCACAATCATAATCAGCTTATTGATACAAATACCTCTTTCCTTCAGTTGATTCAAACAGAACATTTCATAGGTACTTTCAGTTGATGGGATGGTAAATAACTTTTAGACTAAAAGTTGAAGTGGATTGATTAGAGGCAATTTTTTCTGTTTTGCACAATAAAAAGAGGAACTACATGGTTCGACAAGCCAATTTGCAGAGCAACCTCTCCCCTCTAATTGCTGCCAGACTAATGTAGTAGAAGCCGAGTGCTAGGAAGTAGAGAAAGCCATTTACCTAGCCATGACATTTAAGTAGCAAACACAAGTACTGGATTTTTCCATTATCCTTCATTTCAGCCCTGCTACGTTCCACCTGTGACCCTCATGTGATGAGGGCAATGTACTTTCATACAATTTGGTAACTATAATAAAGGTCCACTTCAAAATGTTTGAGAGCAGACTAAAATCATTTTTTAGAAAAGCATAATTAAGTCCATAACCAATCTCACTAATTTCTGATAGTGTATTGGAAAACCGAGTTATTTGATAAACACTCTATAAATGTACATTATGCCGGGGGGTGGGGGTGGGAATTGCCTATTTCCTCTATCACAAAGAACACAGTCTTTGTCACCAAAAGTCCCAACCTTGAATAGCACTTTTATTTTATAGAAGACTTTATTTCAACACAAGAAACAGCAAAGTTCTCCCAAACACCCTGTGCTTCTTTGTTGTGTATCTACCACAAAGAAATGGGAAAGCATCTTCAATTAGAGGCCATGTTGAAATATATATCAAAGAAAAAAAACTGCATTTTTATTTTTCACAATTCTCCTAAGACATTTTTGTCTCAGCCAGTTTCCCCAGATAAATTATCATTGAATGGGAACAGAGAAGCTTCCAGGGATGTGTCATCTGGAGATAGTCTCATACTTCCTGGTACAGGAAATAGCATGTGGAAAGCAGTAGACAGCCCACAAATGTTGGCTGAATGAACGATCCGTGTTTACAGGGCCCTTGGACTTTCAGAGTGAGAAAAAGACCAAAGCAATATTTTTAAATAAAGCAAAGTAAGTCAGTTGTATTTTAGGTTTTTTTTTTTCCCCCAAAGGAGATACTCTTGTCCTCCAAAAAAGAAATTATTAAAGAGAATTTAGGATTTGTACCTCCAATTGAAATTTCTTCAGTAATTCATAAACACTGCACTTGAAGCCAAAGCATTTGCTTCAGGGTTGAATTCGAAGCTGATTCCTCATACACATAAAAAAAGAAATCAACTTCAAATATAGCATCTTCCACTTCAAACAACTGTGCAATGCAACAAAGAATAGAGGACAGTCCTTGGAGAATATGCTATCTGAAAGCTAAAAGCTTTACCCTTTTCTTTATTTCTGTTGTTTACTTAAATTGCTTTGGTAAAAGATTTATCTGCCAGTTCTTCCCAGTGTAAATTTAATAGCCCAGATATTAAAACCATCAAGTTCGAGGTTAGAGAGGAAAATGCCAACCTTGCTTCTTAATGACAGCGGCCCACCCAAAGATGCTTAAATACCATCAACAATATCCTTGATGCTTTAACAAGGGTACTTAAAAAGCAATTAAGTATGCCAATCTCAGGCTGAAAACAATTTTAAAATAACGCACACATTAAGTTCCTGCTTCTTGACAAAGTAGTGATTTGCACTGACATGATTAAGCTATTGTGCATCGTTTCAGCAAAGTAATTTCTACAAGGCAGGGAAGTGCATGCTTAGGAAGATTCATGCTATGGTAGGTTTGGTTTTTTCTTCCCATTAAAAAACAAAACTGCAAAAAAAAAAAAAAACCTGCATACAGTTGACTAACCATTTGGAGTCACTACCAAAAACTTCACCACTATAGGAAGCATTGATATTATCTAAGAACTAAAACTTAATATTTATTGGCCTTTGACTCTGTATTAAGACACAGGAAAGTAGAGGATAGTAGGCAGTCCAAGTGCTAGTCACTAAGTCATGTCCAACTCTTTGCGACCCCACGGACTGTAGCCCGCCAGGCTCCTCTGTCCATGAGATTTCCCAGGCAAGAATACTGGAGTGGGTTGCCATCTCCTCCTCCAGGGGATCTTCCATCCCAGGGATGGAAACCAGCATATCCTGCATTGTCAGGTGGATTCTTTACCACTGAACCACCTGGGAAGCCACTTGTGGGGGATGAGTAGCAGCTAATCCAGGATGTTGAAGTGAGAGGACAATGAAAAGATGGCTACCACCTGGACAGCTAAATCTCCACAATAGGGTGATTGTAAAGCCCACCAAGAGATACTTCCCATCCTAGGACTGATTGAAGACCTGTATTTGAGGGAAATTATTTCACAGGGATAATACAAGGCAAGGAATTCAATGGCAAACAGGAAGGAGCAACTCTCAAGGAGGATTTCCACAACCAGGTCCTCTGGTCAAAGCAGGACCATGTGAATATAAAGATATCTGAAGATTTCACACTTTTTTGGAACTAGGGTGTCTGGGCAATCATCAAAGATCTGGGATTCCACTTGTTTTCTCAAAACTATTCTGTAAAAGGGTTACAACCCCTTTCTCAGTTGGGCTAATTTGACATCAACAAAGCCTGCTTCCTTCCTATTCAATGTAGACAATGCTTCAGGCTCTGAGAGTCACTTGAAAAATACCCAGATGTTTTTAATAAAAAGCAGTCATTGTGCATACCTTGTCAACAAAATCAGAGGCAGTAGGGTGAAAGTGTTAGTTAGGGACATAGGCATGAAAGCCGCACAAGTTAAGTTCCACCACGTACTAACTGTGTGACTTTGGGCAAGGTAATTAATCTTTCTGAGCCTCATCTGTGAAATTAGAACAACAAGTAATTTGAGGATTAAATGAGGTAAACCACATTAAGAATTTGGCATAGTCCTTGACACTGTGGGCCATCTGGACAGAGCAAACTGGACAGAGCTAGAATCTTATATATGGGCCTCAAAGGCATCATCCTCCCGGTGTGAGCCACAACTATTTTTCCATCTCAAAATCTTTTTTTTTAATATAGAAAGGAATAAATAAATAATTAACTCAATGTCAAATCTTCTGATCCTGAGCAGTTTGCCTGTGGCCTTTACCCATGTTCCAACTATTTCTAGACTGCTCTCCTTAGAAGCAGTTTGATGTATACTCCAGAGAAGTATTTCCTTAAATACAAGTTCAAACCAAATGTAATTAGTAAAAACAAGCTTCTGGGAGAAAAAAATTGTACTTGTGCATTCCAATGCAGATTTTCAAATTATTCGTTTGGTTGATGCCTCTTATGCAGATAATTAGGCAATAGCTGCATCCTAAGCATAGACATTCAGAAACTAAAGTGTGTCTATTGTCCACTCAAATGAGACAATGCCTAATCCTTGAGGGAAATGTCATTCTTCTTGGAAAGTTCATAGCTACTCTAACCTAAGTCATTCCAATTGCTAAGTTATTAAATTCATAAGTGCTAGTTCTACCAAAACCTGTTTTTTCTCCAAGTAAATGATATACAGCTAGGGCCTTGAAGGAAAGGTAAGTTTTGAATAGGAAAATAAATTCAAAGAGGGAAAGAAGATCAGAGGCAGAGAGAAAAGGAACAATAGAGATGAAGAGGGAGATGGCTAGATGATGGTCAGGCCTAATGGTGGCTATAGTCCCAAGTCCCCAACCTGGAAAGGCAGCAAACTCTCCCCATGCATCCTTTTACAAGCAGCTGTACCTGCATCCAGAACAATGCTGAATAATATCCAGGGGCTGCACATCAAAATAAAATAAGTCCCAGATGTGCAGATACCAAAAAGGGATTATTTCTTGAAAGGCCCCTTAGATTCCAGGTATAGGGACAATTCTCTAATAATTATCCAAGAAGCTGAATACAAGTTTCCACACTCTTCAAAAGTAGATAGTGCCTATCAAATCTTTCGTAAGCCAAAATGATGTAAATTGTATGTGTGCTCAGTCATGTCCAACTCTTTGCAACCCCATGGACTATAGCCCGCCAGGCTCCTCTGTCCATGGTATTCTCCAGGCCAGGAATACTGGAGTGGGTTGCCATGCCCTTCTCCAGGGGATCTTCCCAACCCAGGGATCGAACCTGCATCTCTTGCATCTCCTGCATTGGCAGGCGGGTTCTTTACCACTGAGCCAACCAGGGAACCAAAATGGTGTAAAGCAAAGAGTCAATTACCTTAGGACACATCTTACTGACAGGGACACACAAAATAAATGGAGATCAAGCACAGATGCTCACAGACATGGTTCAATCAAAGCCATGGCAGCTTGAAGCTGAAATTCAGAGTGTAGCTCCTGGGGAAGGATCTCCAGGTGCTTCTCTCGCCACTCAATGTGAGGTACATGCAGCCACTATAACAGCTCATTGCAAAACAAACACTGGTGCTATTTTTACTTTTCACCATTTTTATAAAAGCAACAATACTCTTCAGATTTCTTTTGGGTAACAAAAACGGGTACTAATGTAAGTCTTTTGTGATGTGGTACAAAATGAATCCTGAAATGCAGGGGATACCTACATGTCCATATTATTGTGGACTCTGAATACTTCATTCTCTTAGACTTTCTTTGATCTTGGATCTTGGCTTTGTGTCTAACTGCCAACAGGTTTAGTAAAAGTGAAAGGAAGCTGGGACTTCCCTGGCGGTCCAGTGGTTAAGAATCCACCCTGCCGTGCAGGGGATGCAGGTTCAGTCACAGGATCAGGGAGTTAAGATCTCACATACCTCCTGAGCAACTAAGCCCACGCACTGAGCCCCAGAGCTGCAAGTAAGACCCAACCAATGGAGCCAAATAACTTTTGTTTTAAGTGAAAGGAAGTTTGCTACCGCTACTGAAGAGGAAGTTGGAGTAGGAGATGGGCTAGCACAGTCAGGAAAATGAGAATTTGAAGGCTGTCTAAGTTTCAGAGCTCAGAGACAAGGCTCTTTCCATTGCACATTATTTTAGTAAGTTTAGGGAAAGGAATGTGTTTCAGAAAGACACTGTAGATACAAACAGTACTCTTTCTCAATCATGTTACATACAGGTAGAGAGGACATCTGTTTTTAAATGTCCAGTCATATAAATTAGCTTGAGCTCCAGACTTTAATTTTGAAGGAAAACTAGATCAGACCTAAATGATTGAAGGCAAGCAAGCAGAAGAAACATTTTAATAAAACTTCGTAATTTGACTCGCAGTTCCTTGAGCCATTAGTGTTCACTCTCATTAGATGTATGATTACCAAGCGATTGGTAAGCATCAGTTAATAACCTGAACAATTGTAGGGCCCTTTTATCTAGCTGAAAGCTGATTATGTTTATCAGAACTACATTCATCCTTCTTCCCCAACCTGAATTGCCCATTTATCCTGTTATTTTCTATCTTTTTAAAATATTATTTTTATATTATAATGCATGCCCCCCAAAATGCCATACATTTGTATGGTGCACTTCACAGAGAACTTTCACAGTTCCTATCAAATCTTTATTATTTAACTTCAGTTTTAAATTAAATCTTTCACTGTAGATCCCTACAAGATAGCGGTTGAGTTTGTATAAATTCTCTTGATACAGTTCATAATCAATTATATTTTTTATAATGATGCTTTTTTTTAGGTAATGATATATCTGATTTTTAAAACGTACCACAAGCAAAGCCTTGTCAACTCTGTTCACAACATAAATTTAAAAGACCATGACTCTTACAATCACACAGGACAGAGTGGTTAATATTAATGAAGAAGATGAATGAACCAGGCCAAGACAGCTGAGACTGTTCAATATTTGCAATTCTATAGGTTAATTTGTTAACAAGTTTAATTAATTTGGTGAATAAGTGAGCTGTGAGTAAGTCACTTGTTAGTCCTCTGAAACCAATTTGCCTTGAAATTATTAAGAGATGTTTAACTGATTTAACTGAAACCAAGAGGACAAAGCTGAAACACTTTGCATCACAACAGAGGTTTCACTAAAATGATTTTATGTACCCTGAGCCCTATATCCTGAAAAGAAGATGAACAAAAGCACACTAACCCTTATTGCCTGGTCCAGAAAGCCTCCTGAATGAGATGGGACCAAGCAAGGAGCTTTGTCTGATTCGGCTGCTGCTGTTGTCACCTTCCATATTATTTCTGCAAACACATAACAGCTATACCAATGACTGAATCCCCTAAGTGGGTATAAATACAAAATAATTTTCATTTCTTTATTGTATCACCTAACAGACTGAGAGTATTTCTTACAGGAAATATAAATGTTATCATCATTTATATTTTGTATTTTATTCAATTTTAATGACAATACATTCACATGGTACCAGAAGCAAATAATATATAAAAATATACAGTGAAAAATGTCTCACTCACTCAC
This sequence comes from Cervus canadensis, assembly GCF_019320065.1. Lineage (NCBI taxonomy): Eukaryota > Metazoa > Chordata > Mammalia > Artiodactyla > Cervidae > Cervus > Cervus canadensis. The sequence goes on along the minus strand of NC_057415.1, from coordinate 10,899,102 downwards.
CCCAGTTCCCATCACTACTCCAACAGGTAATCATTTTTATTAATTTCTTTTAATTCTTTTGGAGTTTCTTTATGTATCTAGGAGCAAACATGAATATGTATTTTTAATTTCCTTTTCTTTTTTCCACAAAACATTGCCTATTATATAGTCTGCTCTGCACTTTTTTTTTTAACAATGCAGTTTATCCTAGAGTTCACATCAATTTTTTTTCATTTATTTTTATTAGTTGGAGGCCAATTACTTTACAATATTGTAATTTTTTTGTCATACATTGACATGAATCAGCCATGGATTTACATGTATTCCCCATCCCGATCCCCCCTCCCACCTCCCTCTCCACCCGATTCCTCTGGATCTTCCCAGTGCACCAGCCCTGAGCACTTGTCTCATGCATCCAACCTGGGCTGGTCAATTCTTTTTTGTTTTTTAACAGCTGTATGTTATTCCACTGTAAGAATTTGCTATAGTCAGGTTTGTCTGTTTGGTTTTTAACCATGTCCCTATTGATTTACATTTGGGTTGTTTCAATCTTTTTTGTCTCTTTTTGTAAGATTTATTGGTTTATTTTTGACTGTGCTGGGCTTCTCTCTAGTTGCAGCAAGCAGGAGCTACTCTCTGGCTGCGGTACCCGGGCTTCTCATTGCAGTGGCTTCTCTTATGGAGCGTGGGCCCTAAACACATGGGCTTCAGTAGCTGCAGTGCGTGGGCTCAGTAGTGGCACACAGGCTTAGTTGCTCCAAAGTATGTGGGATGCTCCCAGGAATCCAACTGTGTCCCTTGCATTGCAAGGTGGATTCTTAACCACTGGACCACCAGGGACACCGTTTCCAATCTTTTGCTATTGCAAACAGTGCTTTAGTGAGTAATATTGTTGATCCATTGCAATATTTATCCTAAGGCCATGGTTGGCCATCTAAATGTTTTAACCATCGCAACCATTTTATATACCATTTCTCCATAACAATTCACTATGGCTCAATAAATGCAGCCATGGGAATATAACAAGAACTAGAAGAAATAAGCACCTATATGCTGTGACGTGAATCTTATGTATCAGTTGCTAGATGCAAACCACCAGCTTCAGTAAAGGCAAGAGTTCTCATATTCATTATTTCCTTTTTTTGACAAAAGTTTTCAAGAGTCTGTGATGGGTCAAGGCTCTGTCCTAAGCACTGGAGATACTTCGGTTAATAAAGAAGGCAAAATCCTAATTTTGTGGTATTTATACCCTATTGGAGAGATAAAGAAAGTTTATAAATAAATACATAGCAGCAGCCCTTTCTCCCTCATGAAAACCAGAGGTGACCAGGTACAGGTTAAAATTTAGAAGGTCCTGGTAAGTAAATTGCCCTTCATGCCCATGAAAGAGACAAGCAGTAGTCATTAAACCTCTGGCTCCCCTAAAGCTGTAACCTACATTTTCGAATTATTTGTGAACAAGTTTTATCCTACCTGTTTATGACCATATTCCCAACTGCAAAAGCCCCATATTATAGGGATGTTGATTCTCAAAATTAATCTATACAAATATAATGCAATTCCACTCAAAATATCAACAGGATTTTTCACAGAACTTGACCAACTGATTTTAAAGTTCATCTTGTCCTACTTGATATGAAATATACTACAATGCTACAATAATTAAAACTATGTTACTGATAGGGACAGAGAAAGGAAAAAAGTAGGTGATTAAATAGCTAATCTCACTAGGGGATTATAAGTAGAAAAATCAGGGGGGTCCCTAGAAGTTAATGATTACTCAAAAAAAGCAGGTTGGCTTAACCACAAAACCAAGCAGGCTTGTTTAACAACAAAACCATGCAACAGAAGCCCCAAAACAATAAAACAAGGGTGGCGTGAGTCCCACATTCTGTCCAGTGAGGTCAGTAAATTAATGATCCTTAGGACATGCTTTTTCCACACATTAAAAAAAAGACACACATGAGTGTGTAATGTGTGTGTGTACACACAGTCCCACAGGATACCATTGGCCTCATTATAAATGAGGTGCAGGTAAAAGTTTTGTTCTTATGCCACACTGCAGTTTTCTCTTACCCTCTAAAGTGAAATTATGTCAATGCCATGTCTTTGTTAAAATACTCTTTAACAGTCCTTAAGTTAGAACTATTTCTAATTAGATCACAATAAATGTAAATTGTGTAACTTATTTTGAATGTCATGGATATGCTCTAAATTTAAATTTTAAGAAGCAATACCACTGGAATTATGTTGACTGTAACTGATTTGAAGAAGGCAAAGTGAGCTGCACAAGATACTTGAACAGCATGTTTCTTATAACTATCGTTATATTTTTCTCACAAAAGGTCTATAAAATGTTCAAAATTTTTTTGTATCAAAATATTTCAAAAATTAGAAGCTTCTTTTTAACATGTATTGATATGACTTGAATTATTATTTTCTGAAATTAAGAACTCCATATACCAGTAAATCTTTTCACATAATATCAAAAAAAATAAAAAAATTTTAAAAAGACAATAATTTGTGGACCTAGCTTGACCATGTAGGGACAAGAAAACTCCCCTGCTCAACCTGGAGGAGGACGTGATGATGGAAGCGTGACATCTACTCAAGAAAGACATAGAAATTCTTCTCTCTCCTCCCATCTTTTCTTTTGATTATAAAACTGTAGCTCAATAAGTTCTCTGGGCATGGCATTTCTCACCTGCCCACTTGTAAACCTCATAAGAATCATATTTTAATAAATTACTTCTTATCTATCTCTTTGTCTCTTGCTGAATTCTTTTCTGTACTGAGACATAAAGAACTGGAGTACTGAAGTTCACTGGAGTCCCTGAAATGACCCCAAATGGTTCCATTACTGGTAAAGGAACATAGCTCGATGGGCAAGGATAGAAAGTTTATAAACATTCTAATATGTACAAGAAAACTTAATATTAAACTGATTGAAACTGCTGTTTTTAGAGACCAAAAATGGCTGGAAATTTCCAGTTGTATGTTGTACAGTCAAATATATGATAAAGGTAACATTTTAGATAGATAGATAAAAGACAAACTAGCCCCCAAAATCAACTGCCCATTCTGGGAAAGAGGAACTTATTTAGCTCTTGATCTCATACCAAGCATAAAAATAAGTTATTTATCAATTGTACTAAAGATGTAAATATTAGAAACAAATGCAAATATATATTAGTTAAGGTATTTAGTAGCTGTAGTAACAGATAAATCCCCACATCACAGTGGCTTAAAAGTCTCCTTAAATTCAAAACACATATTTCTGATCAAGCAGCTCTTCTCCAAGGGGTGATTCAGATTCTAGCACTTTCCATATTATGGCTCCATCATCTTCAATATGTAGCTCCCCATTTCTCCCTGGGGGTTATAGTCCTTACAGACAACCAAATGAGAAAATAGTATAGAAGATCACACAGGCAAATCGTGGAAAATGGTACACATTCCGTTAGTCTCTGTCTGCATTCTATTACTCAGAACTCAATAGCAGGGCCACACCAGTTGCAAGGAAGGCTGGGATATAAAGTCTGGCTATGTGCTCAGAAGGAAAAGGGAAAGAGTTGGTTGAACAGTTAGCCTGTGTTCACCTCATCAACACATATTATGCAGAAGAAAACGAGGAGCATATTATTTGTGAGCTTGTGGTAAAGAAGATTTTCTTAGGCCAAAAATGAAAAAATGAAAGACTGGCAGACTTAACTTCATAAAGTAGAAAAATGTAACCATGAAAGATGCCATAAGCAAAGTATGAAGAACAAATGAGAAACAGGAAGAAAATATTTATAACATATAAAGCAAAAGATAAATATTACAAAGTACAAAAGTTATAAAACACCAGTAAATAAGTGAAAAACTGCTCAATCTCACTAGAACTCGGTGAAATTGTACTTGTAAAACAAGGAAAGGATTTTTTTTACCCATCAGATTTGTAAAAAATCTTCAAATGTTTAAAATATCTAGTAATTCCTCTTCTAAAGAAGAGAAATGCTTTCCAAAATTTTCAAAGTGAAAAGAATTTTTCACAGTATCATTTATATTAATAAAAAATTCAGAACTATATAAATGCTCATAGAGAAAAGAACAATTAAATAAACTTCAATGTAATGAAATATTATATAGCAATTTTTTAGGTAGATTTGAACACACAAAATGGAAAGTTCTCCAAACATGTACTAAGTGAAAAAACAAGTTACAGAATAATATACATAACATGGTCCTAATTTTGATGTATACACATGTGATGCCCATGTGAATATTTAAATGTAAATATGTGGGAAATTGGGCTTCCCTGGTAGCTCAGACTGTAAAGAATCCACCTGCAATGAGGGAGACCTGGATTTGATCCCTGGGTTGGGAAGATTCCCTGGAGGAGGGAAACCCACTCTAGTATTCTTAAAATCCCCGTGGACAGAGGAGCCTGGTGGGCTATAGTCCATGGGGTTGCAAAGAGTCAGACATGACTAAGCAACCAAGCACATACATAGCATATATATGGGAAATTAAATATCTTGAAGGATACACACCAACCTGATAAGTGTTTTTTCCCGAAGGTGGGAAGTAAAATGACAGCACAGGAGGAAAGATTAAAAGGGAATATTTTCCTTACATAATTTGTATTCTTTGGATTTCTTTAGAAATATATAATACACTATTTAGTTTTTTACTTTAAAAAATGTTTTCTTTTATAAACTATACACAAATACTAAACAAAAAACTTGCTATAACTAGAGCAATATGACTGAACATGTTTGTTTATATTTTTATTGAGATATAACTGACATATAACATTAATTTCCAATGTACAACACAGTGATTGGTATTTGTATATATTATAAAATAATTACAATAAGTCTAGTTAATATATAACATCATACTTAGTTGAACTTTTTTTCTTGTGATGAGAATTTTTTTAGCTTTCTTTATCAAAACATAATTGATTTACAATGTTGTGTTAGTTTCAGCTGTACATCAGTGATTCAGTTAGACACACATATATATTGATATATGTGTATATACATACGTGTGCACACATGCTCAGTGACTCACTTGTTTAGGTTTAGTTGCTCAGATTCTTAACTACTGAGCCACCTGGGAATCTGTATATACATGAGCTCAGTTCAGTTCAGTCACTCAATATCGTGTCTGACTCTTCGCGACCCCATGGACTGAAGCATGCCAGGCTTCCCTGTCCATCACCAACTCCCGGAGTTTGCTCAAACTCATGTCCATCAAGTCGGTGATTCCATCCAACCATCTCATCCTCTGTCGTCCCCATCTCCTGTCTTCAATATTTCCCAGCATCAGGGTCTTTTCTATTGAGTCAGATCTTTGCCTCAGGTGGCCAAAGTATTGGAGCTTCAATTTCAGTATCAGTCCTTCCAATGAATATTCACGACTGATTTCCTTTAGGATGGTCTGGTTAAATCTCCTTGCATTCCAAGGGACTTTCAAGAGTTTTCTCCAACACCACAATTCAAAAGCATCCATTCTTCAGTGCTCAGCTTTCTTTATAGTCCAACTCTCATATCCATACATGACCACTAGAAAAACCATAGCTTTGACTAGACAGACCTTTGTTGACAAAGCAATGTCTCTGCTTTTTAATATGCTGTCTAGGTTGGTCATAACTTTCTTCCAAGGAGCAAGTGTCTTTTAATTTCATGGCTGCAGTTACCATCTGCAGTGATTTTGGAACTCAAGAAAATAATGTCTGTCACTGTTTTCCATTGTTTCACCATCTATTTGCCATGAAGTGATGGGACCAGATATTGACCATCTGGTGATGTCCATGTGTAAAGTCATCTCTTGTGTTGTTGGAAAAGGGTGTTTGCTATGACCAGTGCATTCTCTTGGCAAAACTCTGTTAGCTTTGCCCTGCTTTATTTTGTACTCCAAGACCAAACTTTCCTGTTACTCCAGGTATCTCTTGACTTCCTAGTTTTGCATTCCAGTCCCCTATGATGAAAAGGACATCTTTTTTTGGTGTTAGTTCTAGAAGGTCTTGAAGGTCTTCATAGAACCATTCAACTTCCGCTTCTTTGGCCTTTGAGGTTGGGGCATAGACTTGGAAGAAATAATAAAAGTTAGAGGAAAAAATCAGTGAAATTGAAAACAGGATACTGCAGATTCTCTGGTAGTCCAGTGGTTAAGATTCCATACTTCCACTGCAGGGGGCATGGACTCAATCCCTGGTTAGGAAACTAAGATTGTGCATGTGGTGAGGCTAAAAGTGAGAGAAGAAAAGAAAACATGATATCAACAGAGAAAATCAACAAAACCAAAGGGCAGTTTTTCAAAAAGATCAGTAAAATTGATAAGCTTCTTGCCAGGTTAACTAAGAAAAACAGAGAGAGAGGATACAAATTACCAATATCTGATATCCAAACAGGGGCTATTACAGACCCCATGGAAAAGGATATTAAAAGAATACTATATAAAATTTTATGCCCAGAAATTTGATAACTTAAATGAAATGGACCAGTTCCTTAAAAGACACAATCTGCTAAAGTTCACACAAACAGAAATGGATGATCTGATATGCCTATATGTATTAAAGAAGTTGAATCCATAATCAATAAATTTTCAATGAAGGAAAACACCAGGCCCAAATAGATTCACTAATAAACACTACCAAACATTTAAGGAAGAAATTATACAACTCTCTATACTCTCTTTCAGATGATAGAAGCAGAAGATATACTTCTTAACTCATTCCACGAGGCTAGCATTATCTTAAAACTAAAGCCAGACAAAGATATTATAAGAAAAGAAAACCACAAGCCAAAATCCCTCATGAAAACAGATGAAAAAAATCAACAAAATAGTAGCAAATCAAATCCAAAAAAGAACAAAAATAATTCTATGCATGCATGGGTGCTCAGTCATTTCAGTCATGTCCGACTCTTTACGACCCCATGGACTATAGTCCACTAGGCTCATCTGTCCATGGGACTTTCCAGGCAAAGATACTGGAGTGGGTTGCCATTTCCTCCTCCAAGGGATCTTCCCTACCCAGGGATCGAATGTGTGAGAGCAGGCAGGGCTAACACTTGTTGAATGACCCAATGAGTGAATACGCAAAGGACCTAGAACCAAACATGGTGTATCATTGACACTCAGTACAGGTTCTGAGTGGATCCCATAGGTTCTGCCTCTAAAAGGCATTCTTGGTCTGTTTGTGTTTCTCCATCTTCACCAACTTTGCCTCATCCAAGCCTCCATCACCTCTGGCCTGAGCAACTAACCAGATTCTAACTGGCTTCCCAATTTCCACACTTGCCTTTATGGCTCATCCTGACCACAATCGCCAGTCATCTTTGTAAAATATGAACCAGAATTGTGTCCTTCCTTGCCTAAAACCTTCTGATAGTATCCCATTGCTTGTGGCATGGCCTCCCAGGTCCTGAATGACTTGGCCCCGCCCACCTCACTAACCTCTCCTGGGACTGTTCTGTCGCACTGGCCTCCTTGCAGTTGTTGGAAGAACCAGCTCTCTCCCACCTCACAACCTCAGCCCTACCAGGTCCCTAGGTCTGGATTGCTTTTCTCCAGATCATCACATGTGGCTCCTTCCTTCAATTTAGGGCTCAGCTCAAAGGTTCACCTCTTCGGAGAGGCCTTCTCTGAACCCCCTGTCTGACGCAGCTCATCTCCCAGTCTTCTGTTTCACTTACCCAGGCATTTACTGAGCAACTACTAGGTGCCAGGAACTGTTCTAAGTGCCAAGGAAAGAGTAGTGAACACAATTGGGGATGTCAAACCTTCCCACATGCCTCTGTAGCTCTCAAAAAATCTCATAGCCTTGTTTGGGAACCTGCTTGTCTTTCTCACCAAGTGCCAAGAGGCCTGGGTCTAAGTCTTGTCTTGCTCACTGTGTTCATCCAAGCCCACTAGGTACTGGGTAAACATCTGTTCAATGGAAGAACAAATTGATGGATGGATTGCAAACAGGACAGCCAACTGGGTAGGTATGCAGAGCAACCAACACACACTCCACCTGGCACTTAGCTCTTGCTAAGGCCTCCCTGAGCTCAAATTAAGCTTTCTTCAATGAAATCTCACTATCAGCCCCCCAGGTAACACTGCTGGTATGTCCTGCCCACGTTGTATCACCCTCTGACTGTGGTCATCTAGGTTAAGATAGGCAAGAGGAAAGAGTAAATGCATACCACAACACCAATTCTGATTTGTGGGTTTTTACTCTATACCAAGCAATTTCTGACACCAGCTGGGAGTTCTACAGGTCAACTCAATTCTAAAATAACTCAATTCTTATACTATCTACCCAAGGATATTAATAGCATCAGATTCCACAAGCTGAGAGCTCAGTCCCACAAGACAGACCCCATTTCAGATGACAATTTCAAGTCCAGTTTGTTACCTGGCCTTTCTAGGTGGCTCTGTGGTAAAGAATCTACTTGCAATACAGGAGACACAGGTTCAATCCTTGGGTCAGAAATATCCCTTGGAGAAGGAAATGACAACCTATTCTGGTATTCTTGCCTGGGAAATCCCATGGACAGAGGAGCCTGGCAGGCTACAGTGTACAAGGTCGGACATGACTTAGCGACTAAACAACATTGTTACCTGTGCTTCTGACAGACTGTCTATAAATCAGTTTCCCATGCCTTCTCCCTTGGATTTGATTAATTTGCTAAAGTAGCTCACAGACTTCAAGAAACTAGTTTACTAACTATATTACCAGTTTATTACAAAAGATATAACTCAGAAACAGCCAGATGGATGACGTACATAGGGCAAGGTATGAGGAAAGGGCAAAGCACTTCCATTCTCTCTGAGCACACCACTATTTCTGAGTCTCCACATGTTCAACAACTCAGAAGCCCTCCAAACACCATCATTCTGGGTTTTACAGAGGCTTCATTACACATACGTGGTTGATCAAATCATTGGCTATTGGTGATTGAAATCAATCTCCAGGCCCTGTCTCCTACCCAGAAATTTAGAGGGTGGGACTGAAACTTTCAAGCCTCTGATCACATGGTTGCTTTCCTGGGCAATAAGCCCCTATACTTAGGTGCTTTCCAAATGTCACTTCATCAACAAAACAAAAGACATTTTTTCATTCTCATCACCTAGGAAATTCTGAAGGTTTTAGGATTTCTGTGCCAGAACAGGGACTAGGACCAAACATATATATATTCCTTATAAATCATAACATCACAACAACCAAGTAGAATTTATCCCACTTATGCAAGTCTGATCCAACATCTGAAAATCAATTAATGTAATCCATCACATCAACAGACTAAAACAGAAAGAGAGAGAGAGAAATCATTTGACTATACCAATAGATACCTGCCTACTGAGAAATCAGTATGCAGATCAAGAAGCAACAGTTAGAACTGGACATGGAACAACAGGCTGGTTCAAAATTGGGAAAGGAGTATGTCAAGACTGTATATTGTCACAATGCTTATTTAACTTCTATTCAGAGTACATCATGCAAAATGATGGAGTGGATGAAGCACAAGCTGGAATCAAGATTGCTGGGAGAAATATCAATAACCTCAGATATGCAGATGACACCACTCTTTTTTTTTTATTTCATTTTTTTCCCATTTATTTTTATTAGTTGGAGGCTAATAACTTTACAATATTGTAGTGGTTTTTGCCATACATTAAAATGAATCAGCCATGGATTTACATGTATTCCCCATCCCGATCTCCCCTCCCGCCTCCCTCCCCACCCCATCCCTCTGGGTCTTCCCAGTGCACCAGCCCCAAGCACTTGTCTCATGCATCCAACCTGGGCTGGTGATCTGTTTCACCCTTGATAATATACATGTTTTGATGCTGTTCTCTCAATACATCCCACCCTCGCCTTCTCCCACAGAGTCCAAAAGCCTGTTCTGTACTTCTGTGTCTCTTTTTCTGTTTTACATACAGGGTTATCGTTACCATCTTTCTAAATTTCATATATATGCGTTAGTATACTATAGTAACTATAGTATACTATAGTATACTAACGCATACTATACTTTTAAAGATAAAAGTCTTTATCTTTCTGGCTTACTTCATTCTGTATAATGGGCTCCAGTTTCATCCATCTCATTAGAACTGATTCAAATGAATTCTTTTTAATGGCTGAGTAATATTCCATGGTGTATATGTACCACAGCTTCCTTATCCATTCGTCTGCTGATGGGCATCTAGGTTGCTTCCATGTCCTGGCTATTATAACAGTGCTGCGATGAACATTGGGGTACACGTGTCTCTTTCAGTTCTGGTTTCCTCGGTGTGTATGCCCAGGAGTGGGATTGCTGGGTCATTGGCAGTTCTATTTCCCAGTTTTTTAAGGAATTCCACACTGTTTCCATAGTGCTGTACTAGTTTGCATTCCCACCAACAGTGTAAGAGGGTTCCTTTTCTCCACACCCTCTCCAGCATTTATTGCTTGTAGACTTTTGGATAGCAGCCATTCTGACTGGCATGTAATGGTACCTCATTGTGGTTTTGATTTGCATTTCTCTGATAATGAGTGATGTTGAGCATCTTTTCATGTGTTGTTAGCCATCTGTATGTCTTCTTTGGAGAAATGTCTGTTTAGTTCTTTGGCCCATTTTTTGATTGGGTCATTTATTTTTCTGGAATTGAGCTGCAGGAGTTGCTTGTATATTTTTGAGATTAATCCTTTGTCTGTTTGCTTTCGTTTGCTATTATTTTCTCCCATTCTGAAGGCTTCTTTTCACCTTGCTTATAGTTTCCTTTGTTGTGCAAAAGCTTTAAGTTTCATTAGGTCCCATTTGTTTAGTTTTGCTTTTATTTCCAATATTCTGGGAGGTGGGTCATAGAGGATCTTGCTGTGATTTATGTCGGAGAGTGTTTTGCCTATGTTCTCCTCTAGGAGTTTTATAGTTTCTGGTCTTACATTTAGATCTTTAATCCATTTTGAGTTTATTTTTGTGTATGGTGTTAGAAAGTGTTCTAGTTTCATTCTTTTACAAGTGGTTAACCAGTTTTCCCAGCACCACTTGTTAAAGAGGTTGTCTTTTTTCCATTGTATATCCTTGCCTCCTTTGTTGAAGATAAGTTGTCCATAGGTACGTGGATTTATCTCTGGGCTTTCTATTCTGTTCCATTGATCTACATTTCTGTCTTTGTGCCAGTACCATACTGTCTTGAGGACTGTGGCTTAGCAGTAGAGCCTGAAGTCAGGCAGGTTGATTCCTCCAGTTCCATTCTTCTTTCTCAAGATTACTTTGGCTATTCGAGGTTTTTTGTATTTCCATACAAATTGTGAAATTATTTGTTCTAGTTCTGTGAAGAATACCGTTGGTAGCTTGATAGGGATTGCATTGAATCTATAGATTGCTTTGGGTAGTATAGTCATTTTGACAATATTGATTCTTCCAATCCATGAACACGGTATCTTTCTCCATCTGTTTGAGAGGACACCACCACCACTCTTACGGCAGAAAGTGAAGAAGAACTAAAGAACCTCTTGATGAAAGTGAAAGAGGAGAGTGAAAAAGTTGGCTTAAAACTCAACATTCAGGAAACTAAGATCATGGCATCTGCTCCCATCACTTCATGGCAAATAGATGGGGAAAAAATGGAAACAGTGACAGACCTTACTTTTGTGGGCTCCAAAATCACTGCAGATGGTGATTGCAGCCACGAAATTAAAAGACGCTTGCTCCTTGGAAGAAAAGCTATGACCAACCTAGACAGCGTGTTAAAAAGCAGAGACATTACTTTGCCAACAAACCTCCATCTAGTCAAAGCTATGGTTTTTCCAGTAGTCATGTATGGATGTGAGAGTTGGATTATAAAGAAAGCTGAGCACCAAAGAATTGATGCTTTTGAACTGTGGTGTTGGAGAAGACTCTTGAGAGTCCCTTGGACTGCAAGGAGATCCAACCAGTCCATCCTAAAGAAAATCAGTCCTGAATATTCATTGGAAGGACTGATGCTGAAGCTGAACTCCAATACTTTGACCACATGATGCAAAGAACTGACTCATTTGAAAAGATTCTGATGCTAGGAAAGATTGAAGGCAGGAGGAGAAGGGGACGACAGAGGATGAGATGGTTGGATGGCATCACCGACTTGATGGACATGAGTTTGAGTAAGCTCTGGGAGTTGGTGATGGACAGGGAAGCCTGGCGTGCTACAGTCCATGGGGTTGCAGAGCCATACATGACTGAGCGACTGAACTGAACTAAATACAAATAGATGTAGAAAAAGCATTTAAGAACATCCAACACCCACTCATGACAAAAAGTCTCAATAAACTAAGAATAGAGGGAAACGTCTTCAATCGGATGAAAATTATCTGTTAAAAATAAACAAACAAAAAACACTACACTAAATGTTCCTAATGGCAAGAAACTCAAAGCTTTCCCACTAAGATTAGACACAAGACAAAAGTGTCCCCTCTCACCACTTCTTCTCAACATTGTACTGAATGTCCTTGCTAATACAATAAGAAAAGAAAAGGGAGTAAAGGGAATATAGATTGGAAAGAAAGACAAAAACTGTCTTTGTTACAGATGACATGACTATCTAGAAGATCTGAAGAGATCAACCAAAAACTCCTGGAATGAGTCATTACAGCAGGGTTGCAGGAGACAAAATTAATATGAGTTAATCACTTTCCTACTACTAAACAACCAGTAAGTATAATTTGAATTTAAAAACACAATACCATTTACATTAGCATGCCTAAAGTGAAATTTTTAGGTAAAACCTAACAAAATATATATAGGATCGACATGAGAAAAAATACAAAATTCTAATGAATAAAAGCAAAGAACTAAGTAAATAAAAAGAGAGACAGTCCATGTTCACGGGTAGGAAGACAATATTGTCAGGATATCAGTTCTTCCCAATCTGAATTACAGATTCAATGCAAACCTAATAAAATCCCAGAAATTTATTTTATAGATGTCAAAAACTGATTCTGAAGTTTATATGGAGAGGCAAAAGACCAGAATAACCAACACAATATTGAAGAAGAACAAAATTGGAGGACTAATGCTACTCAACTTCAAGACTTATTATAAAACTATAGTAATCAAAACAGTGTGGAATCAGCAAAAAAAAAAAAAACACAAAGAGACAAATGGAACAAAGTAGGGAGTCCCAGAATCAGTTCAGTCGCTCAGTCACGTCTGACTCTTTGCGACCCCATGAATCACAGCACGCCAGGCCTACCTGTCCATCACCAACTCCCAGAGCTTACTCAAACTCATGTCCGTCGAGTCGGTGATGACATCCAGCCATCTCACCCTCTGTCATCCCCTTCTCCTGCCCCCAATCCCTCCCAGCATCAGGGTCTTTTCCAATGAGTCAACTCTTCACATGAGGTGGCCAAAGTATTGGAGTTCAGCTTCAGCATCAGTCCGTCCAATGAACACCCAGGGCTGATCTCCTTTAGGATGGACTGGTTGGATCTCCTTGCAGTCCAAGGGACTCTCAAGAGTCTTCTCCAACACCACAGTTCAAAAGCATCAATTCTTCAGCGCTCAGCTTTCTTCACAGTCCAACTCTCACATCCATACATGACCACTGGAAAAACCATAGCCTTGACTAGACGGACCTTTGTTGGCAGAGTAATGTCTCTACTTTTCAATATACTATCTAGGTTGGTCATAACTTTCCTTCAAAGGAGTAAGCATCTTTTAATTTCATGGCTGCAACACGATCTGCAGTGATTTTGGAGCCCAAAAAAATAAACTCTGACATCTATTTCCCATGAAGTGATGGGACCAGATGCCATGATCTTAGTTTTCTGAATGTTAAGCTTTAAGCCAACTTTTTCACTTGCCTCTTTCACTTTCATCAAGAGGCTTTTTAGTTTCTCTTCGCTTTCTGCCATAAGGGTGGTGTCATCTGCATATCTGAGGTTATTGATATTTCTCCCAGCAATCTTGATTCCAGCTGTGCTCCTTCCAGCCCAGCGTTTCTCAGGATGTACTCTGCATATCAGTTAAATAAGCAGGGTGACAATATACAGCCTTGACGTACTCCTTTTCCTATTTGGAACCAGTCTGTTGTTCCATGTCCAGTTCTAACTGTTGCTTCCTGACCTGCATATAGGTTTCTCAAGTGGTGGGTCAAGTGGTCTGTTATTCCCATCTCTTTCAGAATTTTCCACAGTTTATTGTGATCCACACAGTCAAAGGCTTTGGCATAGTCAATAAAGCAGAAATAAATGTTTTTCTGGAACTCTCTTGCTTTTTCAATGATAAACATAGTCAACTAATCTTTGAGAATGCAGCAATACAATGAAGCAAAGAAAGCCTTTTCAACAACTGGACTTAAATTAGTAAAAAAAAAAAAAAAAAAAAAGAATCTAGACATAGACTTTACAGTTGTTACCAAAAGTTTGGTCTCTCTGTACACCAGTGCTGAATCAAATACTAAAGACAGAGTTTTGGGTGAAGTACAAAATGATGGCTTTATTACTTTGCCAGACAAAGGGAGACACACTGGGCTTCTGTCTCCAAAAACTGTGTATCTCTACCCCAGAGGAATTGATGAAGGGTTTTATAACAGTGGTTCAAAGGTGGGGTCTCTGATAAAATTAGGGTGTGAGCAGGGCTTGTAGTCCCTTAATCTCAGGTGGTCTGGATCTCAATCTTCATGAACTTCTTTGGTCCCTTTAATCTTGTCTCAAGTGGTTTCTTGGCTGCTTCTCCCTTGATTAGCAACTGTTGGAATCCACCCTTTGGAACTCAGGGCAGGTCATGAAGGCTGGAGTCTTACCTACAAGAAATGAGGGAGAGAAAGGGCTCTGTGCCTGGGAGCCCCACAGGGCCCTACTCAGATTCATACCCTTCACAAAAAAATTAACTCAAAAGGATCACAGACCTAAATTTTAAATGCAAAACTCTAAAAGTCTTAGACAATAATATAGGAGAAAACCTAAATGACCTTGGGTATGGTGACGCATTTTTGGATATAACATCATAGGCATGATCCACAAAAGAAATAATTGCAAAAGATTTCAAGAGAATGAGAAGACTAGCCAAAGGCTGGGAGCAAATATTTACAAAAGACATTTCCAATAAAGGATTTCTACCCAAAACATACAAAGAACTCTTAAAACTCAACAATAAGAAAACAACTCAATTATAAAATGAGCCTAAGAGCTTAACAGACACTTCACCAAAGAAGAGATACAGATGAAAAATAAACATGTGAAGACATTCCACATCATATATTTTTAGGGAAATGCAAAAGTAAACAACAATGATATACTACTGCATACACATTAGAATGGCCAAAATTACACTAAAATGCTGGTGAGTTTGTAGAGCAATAGGAACTGTCACAGACTGCTGGTGGGAATGCCAAATGTGAAAGCCACTGTAGAAGACAGACGGTTTCTTACAAAACTAAACATACTTTTACCATATAATCCAGCAATCACACTCCTTTGTATTTACCTGCATAAAAACTTGCACATAAATGTTTATCAGCTTTATTCATAATTGCCAAAACTTGGAAGCAGCCAAAGTGTTCTTCAGTAGGTAACTGGATAAACTGCAGTACATCCAGACAATGGAATTCTTTCCAGGGCTAAAAGAAATAAGCGACTGAGTCATAAAAAGAAATGAAGGAAAAAAAAAAAAAAGAAATGAAGGAAAATTAAATACATGTTACTAAGTGAAAGAAGCCAATCTGAAAAGGCCATATACTGCATGACTCCAACTCTATATGACATTTTGGAAAAGGCAAAACTATGGAAATAGTAAAAAGATCAGGGATTAAAGGAAGGGAGGGATGAATAGGCAGAGCACAGAGGATTTTAGGGCAGTGAAACTACTCTGTATGATATTATAATGGTGGATACATTTGTCCAAACCCATAGAAAATGCAACACCAAGAATGAACCCTAATGTAAACTGGGGATGTTGGGTGATAATGGTAACAAATGTACCACTTGGGGAATGGGGAATGTTATGTGTATGTGGGAGCAGGGAGTTTATAGAAAATCTTTGTATATGCCCCTCGATTTTGCTGTCAACCTAAACTGCTCAAAAAATAAAGGTTTAAAGAAAAATGAACAAATTCAAATATGTTTTATATATATATATATATATATATATATAACTTGCATACATATTTTTCAAAAGATAAAAGGCAGATTGGGAAAAATATTTGTAACATGTTAAATGTGATTTAACATTCATTCAAATCAAAGTACATTTATACATCAATAAAAAAGGAACTCAGTAGAAAAATCAGTAATAGAATAGAATGCAATCTCACAATATAAGAAGTATAAATGGAAAATAAATGTGATACATGAAAAACTAGTTCCATGAATAATAAGAAAAATTACTTCCCAAATTGTCTGCCCACACCTACTGTCCAACTGCCTGACTGAAATTTAAGAGGGTAACAAGCCACCAAAGACCCCAGAGGAGGAGATGGAAGCTTGAGACCATTAAAAGATGTTTAAAGAAATGGTCTCCAAAGATATTAGGATTTATGAAGGTGAGAAGAAGCAGTCAGCAGCAGCTTCAGGAGTAAGATATCAGAGAGGGCAGGGGCTAAAAAGATGAGCTCTTAAAAAAAAAAAAGATAAGCCCTTGTATGTTAGCTAATATTTCTGGCTTCATTTTGTTGATTCTACTCTTTTTGTTCTTTCTTTTTCACTCCTGGTTTGGTTTTCATAGGCCACTTTATGGTATCTCATTAATCTTATAAACTGCCTTCCATATTTGCAACATTTTAGTATGGTCAATCAAATGAATTTAGAATGTAGAATAAAATGAATGGATAATTTACTCATCAAATGGTGAGATGAATGAGTGGTTGAATAAAAAATGCAACCAAAGAGAAATTTCCTCAAAGTGATTTGGTGGAATGGAAATGCCAGAGATTCTGAGAAAGAACCACTCTGGCATTACTGGACAATAAGCAAGACCTCAGATCTTGAGAGAAAAGGATGCATGAGGGTTAAGAGATATACCCGATTGCTGAAAGGAGTACTGGCCCTGTGTCAGCAGAACTCATAGCCCTGATTAAAATATATATTGTGTATATAAGTGTAGGAAAAGTACAAGTTATAGTTAGCATAGGGCTTCCCAGGTGGTGCAAGTGGTAAAGAATCTCCCTGCCAATGCAGGAGACTCAGCAGACATGGGTTCGATCCCTGGGTTAGAAACATCCCCCAGAGTAGGAAAATGGCAACCCACTCTGTTAGTCTTGCCCTGGGAAATCCCATGGACAGAGGAATGTGGCACTACAGTCCATGGGGCTGCAGAGAGTCAGACAAGACTGAGTGACTAAGCACACATGCACACATAGTCAGGAAAAGTTAACTGCTATAGTGAATAAGCTCCCAAATATATAATGGCTCAAACTCAATGGAATTTTATTTCTTACTCATGAAACAGGACTGAACAAGTGAGCAGGTTGGCCAAATAGTCATTCAGGGAGTCCAAGCTGATGGAGGTGCTGCGGCATTCAACAGAGGCTTCCAAGGTTGTTCTAGAATCAACTCACTCTAACCAGCCAGAAAGGGAAGAAGCATGGAACTTGTGGGAGGTTTAAACGAAGCACCCTGGAAACATCAATTTCAGACAAACCTCAGGCACATGACCACACCTAACTACAAAGGAGGCAGGGAAACATAATCTAGCTCTGTGCCCAGAATGAAGAGGAGAATGTGGATTTGGGTGAGTCCCTAGTATTTCCTGTCACAGATCATTAGCAAGCCTAAAAAGTCAGACTTGAATATGGAACCTCAATAAATCCTGAGCTCCATATTGTGGTTCCCCTTCTCAGGAGACTGCGAACATGTGACAAACAGCTGTTCAAGTGTTACTTTGGTAATAAATTCCAGATGAGAATTCTACCTCCTGAAATCCTACTCCTGGGGGCTTTTTCAGGGAACGTCTCCTGGCCCAGTTGCTGTTGTTGTTCGCTAAATTGAGTCTGACTCTTTGTGACCCCCTGGACTGTAGCATGTCAGGCTTCCCTGTCCTTCATTATCTTTCAGAGTTTGCTCAAACTCATGTCCCATTGGGGCTTCCCAGGTGGCACTAATGGTAAAGAATCCACCTGTCAATGCAGGAGATGTAAGAGACAAAGGTTGGATACCAGGGCTGGGAAGATCCCCTGGAGAAGGACACAGCAACCCACTCCAGTTTTCCTGCCTGAAGAATCCAAGGACAGAGGAGCCTGGCAGGCTGTGGTCCATAGGGTTGCACAGAGTCAGAAACGACTGAAGTGACTTATCAGGCAAGCACGCATGTCCATTGAGTTGGTGATGCCACCCAACCACCTCAATCTCTGTTACCCACTTCTCTTCCTGCCCTCAGCCCAGTATAGAAACACAAGGAAAGCCCATCTACACAGTGATGAAAGTGAAAGAGGAGAGTGAAAAAGTTGGCTTAAAACTCAACATTCAAAAAACTAAGATCAGGGCATCTGGTCCCATCACTTCATGGCAAATAGATGGGGAAACAATGGAAATGGTGACAGACTTTATTTTGGGGGGGCTCCAAAATCACTGCAGATGGCGGCTGCAGCCATGAAATTAAAAGACGATTGCTCCTTGGAAGAAAAGCTATGACCAACCTAGACAGCATGTTTAAAAGCAGAGACATTACTTTGCCAACAAACCTCCATCTAGTCAAAGCTATGGTTTTTCCAGTAGTCATGTATGGATGTGAGAGTTGGATTATAAAGAAAGCTGAGTGCCAAAGAATTGATGCTTTTGAACTGTGGTGTTGGAGAAGACTCTTGAGAGTCCCTTGGACAGCAAGATCCAACCAGTCCATCCTAAAGGAAATCAGTCTTGAATATTCATGGAAGGACTGATGCTGAAGCTGAACTCCAATTTTGGCCACCGGATGCAAGAACTGACTCATTAGGAAAGACCATGATGCTAGGAAAGATTGAAGGCAGGAGGAGAAGGGGACGACAGAGGATGAGATGGTTGGATGGCATCACCGACTCGATGGACATGAGTTTGAGTAAGCTCTGGGAGTTGGTGGTGGACAGGGAAGCCTGGCGTGCTGCAGTCCAGGGGGTTGCAAAGAGTCAGACATGACTGAGTGACTGAACTGAACTGAACAGTGTATTTTAAGAGAGTCATCACGGTATGAAGGAGAAATCAGAGCTGGAAGATTGACTATAGTTGTCAATAGGGGAGGTTATTCTGTGCAGCCTTGAGGATTCATGGAGAGAATGTCCTGCTGATGTCAATCTTTGTTAAACCACTGATCAATCTTTTGCAGAAGTACATTTTTAAAAAAATATTGTGTCTATTGTTCACTTCTGCCTTGCTGTGGTAAGGCTATTTCCACGTTGAGTGGGAGAAATAAAAGAACAGCTGCACCACATCTCTTAACCATGAACTCTAGTAGGCACCCATTTTGCTAAAAAGAAGAAATCAATTTTTTGTCTTACAAGAGAGATAAAGCCCATTTAAAATGACATATTAGGAAAGCCTATTTAAATGTAAATTGAACTACAGCATTTATACATGTCAATTAAAACCCCTCGAAGAATTTTCCTGAAATATTAACATTTACTTAGGTGAAATTTTGTTTTAAAGAAAGAGGTTCACAATTTAAAACTGTCCTGAATTTCATGGTGCTTTTTTAAAAAAAAAAATCATTGTTAGTTCTGGTAATATTAGACTTAACGAACCTATTTAGTTTCAGCATGAAAAACATAACTCTTTGGCCCACCCAAGAAATGTCATACTGAGGATTTTGCCCCTAGTGGGCACCCTGTCAGAAAAGCCAAGGTGAGCAGCGACTGTTGACACCCACAACACAACCTAAAAATAATGAAAAGCTAATATTCACTGAGTATCTACTGCCGGTGCCAGGCATTTTCTTCTTCAGATTATGTCAGTTGGTCTCCACAGTCACGCAGAGAGAAAAGTGAATAAATGTTTCTGTCCTGTTTTAACAGATGAGGAAACCAAGTATCAGAGATGTAGCCGCTGATCCTCAGTTTCACAACTAGTAAGTGGTAAATCCAGAATTCAAAGTCGTGTGCATTTTATTACAAAGCCCATAGTTCTGATCACTCTTCTAAGCTGGTTGAATATTCACTGGAATGACTGATGCTGAAGTTGAAGCTCCAATACTTTGACCACCTGATGCAAAGACTCAGTTCAGTTCAGTTCAGTTCAGTCGCTCAGTCGTGTCTGACTCTTTGCAACCCCATGAATCGCAGCACGCCAGGCCTCCCTGTCCATCACCAACACCCAGAGTCCACTCAAACTCATGTCCATTGAGTCAGAGATGCCATCCAGCCATCTGATCCTCTGTCATCCCCTTCTCCTCCTGCCCCCAATCCCTCCCAGCATCAGGGTCTTTTACAATGAGTCAACTCTTCACATGAGGTGGCCAAACTACTGGAGTTTCAGCTTCAGCATCAGTTTTTCCAATGAACACCCAGGACTGATATCCTTTAGGATGGACTGGTTGGATCTCCTTGCAGTCCAAGGGACTCTCAAGAGTCTTCTCCAACACCACAGTTCAAAAGCATCAATTTTTCAACGCTCAGCTTTCTTCACAGTCCAACTCTCACATCCATACACAACCACTGGAAAAACCATAGCTTTGACTAGATGGACCTTTGTTGGCAAGTAATGTCTCTGCTTTTTAATATGCTATCTAGGTTGGTCATAACTTTCCTTCAAAGGAGTAAGCATTTTTTAATTTCATGGCTGCAATCACCATCTGCAGTGATTTTGGAGCCCAAAAAAATAAAGTCTGCCATCTATTTCCCATGAAGTGATGGGACCGGATGCCATGATCTTAGTTTTCTGAATGTTGAGCTTTAAGCCAACTTTTTCACTCTTCTCTTTCACTTTCATCAAGAGGCTTTTTAGTTCCTTTTCCCTTTTTGCCATAAGGGTGGTGTCATCTGCATATCTGAGGTTATTGATATTTCTCCCAGCAATCTTGATTCCAGCTTGTGCTCCTTCCAGCCCAGCGTTTCTCAGGATGTACTCTGCGTATAAATTAAATAAGCAGGGTGACAATATACAGCCTTGACATACTCCTTTTCCTATTTGGAACTAGTCTGTTGTTCCATGTCCAGTTCTAACTGTTGCTTTCTGACCTGCATATAGGTTTCTCAAGGGGCAGGTCAGGTGGTCTGGTATGCCTCTCTTTCAGGATGTTCCACAGTTTATTGTGATCTACACAGTCAAAGGTTTTGGCATAGTCAATAAAGCAGAAATAAATGTTTTTCTGGAACTCTTTTGCTTTTTCCATGATCCAGCGGATGTTGGCAATTTGATCTCTGGTTCCTCTGCCTCTTCTAAAACCTTCTTGAACATCTGGAAGTTCATGGTGCATGTATTGCTGAAGCCTGGCTTGGAGAATTTTGAGCATTACTTTACTAGAGTGTGAGATGAGTGCAACTGTGCAGTAGTTTGAGCATTCTTTGGGATTGCCTTTCTTTGGGATTGGAATGAAAACTGACTTTTCCAGGCCTGTAGCCACTGCTGAGTTTTCCAAATTTGCTGGCGTATTGAGTGCAGCACTTTCACAGCATCATCTTTCAGGATTTGAAATAGCTCAACTGGAATTCCATCACCTCTACTAGCTTTGTTCATAGTGATGCTTTCTAAGGCCCACTTGACTTCACATTCCAGGATGTCTGGCTCTAGGTGAGCGATCACACCATCATGATTATCTGGGTCGTGAAGATATTTTTTGTACAGTTCTTCTGTGTATTCTTGCCACCTCTTCTTAATATCTTCTGCTTCTGTTAGGTCCATACCATTTCTGTCCTTTACTGAACTCATCTTTGCATGAATGTTCCCTTGGTATCTCTAATTTTCTTGAAGAGATCTCTAGTCTTTTCCATTCTGTTATTTTCTTCTATTTCTTTGCACTGATCGCTGAGGAAGGCTTTCTCATCTCTCCTGGTTTTTCTTTGGAACTCTGCATTCAAATGGGAATATCTTTCCTTTTCTCCTTTGCTTTTCACTTCTCTTCTTTTCACAGCTATTTGTAAGTCCTCCTCAGACAACCATTTTGCCTTTTTGCTTTTCTTTTTCTTAGGGATGGTCTTGATCCCTGTCTCCTGTACAATGTCACGAACCTCTGTCCTTAGTTCATCAGGCACTCTGTCTATCAGATCTAGTCCCTTAAATCTATTTCTCACTTCCACTGTATAATCATAAGGGATTTTATTTAGGTCATACCTGAATGGTCTAGTGGTTTTCCCTACTTTCTTCAATTTAACTCTGAATTTGGCAATAAGGAGTTCATGATCTGAGCCACAGTCAGCTCCCGGTTTTGTTTTTGCTGACCGTATATAGCTTCTCCATCTTTGGCTGCAAAGAATATAATCAATCTGATTTTGGTGTTGACTATCTGGTGATGTCCATTTGTAGATTCCCTATCTCCTCCTCTTTTGTTTGACTTGGTGGGCATTTTTCATGTTCCTTTACCTGTTGGGTATTTCTTTGCCTTTTCATCTTGTTTAGATTGCTGTATCTGGAGTGGGCTTTCTGTATTCTGGAGGTCTGTGGTTCCTTTTTATTGTGGAGGAGTAACCCAGTGGGTGGGGTTAGACAATTGGCTTGTCAAGATTTCCTGGTTAGGGGAGCTTGCGTCAGTGTTCTGGTGCGTGGAACTTGATTTCTTCTCTTTGGAGAGCAATGGAGTGCCCAGTAATGAGTTTTGAGATGGGTCTATGTGTTAGGTGTGTCCTTGGGCAGCCTGTATGTTGATGTTCAGGGCTATGTTCCTGCGTTGCTGGAGAATTTGCGTGGTATGTCTTGCTCTAAAACTTATTGGCTCTTGGGTGGTGGTTGGTTTCAGTGTAGGTATGGAGGCTTTTGGACGGTCACTTATTACTTAAAGTTCCATGTAGTCAGGAGTTTTCTGGTGTTCTCAGGTTTGGGGCTTAAGTCTCCTGCCTCTGGATTTCAGTTTTCTTCTTCCTGTAGTCTCAGGACTTCTCCAACTATACAGCCCTGATAAGAAAACTTCTAGGTTAATGGCTAAAAGATTCTCCCCCGTTAGGGACACCCAGAGAGGTTCACAGAGTTACATGAAGAAGAGAGGGAGGAGGGAGATAGAGATGAACAGGAGGAGAAAAAGGGGGACTCAAGAGGAGAGAGACAGATCTACGCAGCTGTCTGTTCCCAGAGTGTTCTCCGTAGCCCAGTCACCTACAAGGATTCACAGAATTGGATTGGGAAGAGAAGGGGAAAGGAGGAAATAGAGGTGTTCTGAGGTAGAAAACAGAGAGTCAAGATTGGGAGAGAATAATCTTCGGTTTAAAAATAGGGCTTCTCTTCTTTTTTTTTTTTGTAAGGTTATAGTGTATTGAAAACGAAAATTAAGGAGTAGTAGAGGAGTACTAGAGGACTTTAAAAGAAATAAGAGAAAAAGAAAAATAGAAAATAGAAGAGAAAAAGGAAAGAAAAAAAAGAAAGAAAAAAAAATTTTTTTTTCCCCCTAATTAAAAAATCGTAAAAGTCTGTGGAAATGAAAGTTAAGGAGTAATGGGGGAGTAATAGGGGATTTTAAAGGAAAATAAAAGAGAAGAAAGAAAATAGAAAAAAAAGAAAAAAAATTTAAAAAAAAAAAAAAAGAGAAAAAAGTAAAATTATATCTAGGAGTTTCTCTGGAGCTGTTGCGGTCAGTGTGGGTTCGGCTCAGTTTCAGATAGCTCCTCGTTCCAGCTTACGCTTCTCGAGATCTACAGGCCCCTCCGGTGTAGTCAGCGTTTACTAGAGGGATTTTAATCTGTTGCACCAGTCCCTTCTGAAGCGGTTCCCTTTGTTTATTTGGCTTCTGTTTGCCGGTCTCTTCAGAGCCTCATTTCCGCCCTGACACAGGCGGGCGGA
Source organism: Cervus canadensis (assembly GCF_019320065.1). Classification (NCBI taxonomy): domain Eukaryota; kingdom Metazoa; phylum Chordata; class Mammalia; order Artiodactyla; family Cervidae; genus Cervus; species Cervus canadensis. The sequence goes on along the minus strand of NC_057415.1, from coordinate 10,875,293 downwards.
GGTGGACTCTTATTCAGGTAGCTAGTTCTGTTGCGCTGCTGGGAGGGGCTGACGCTGCGGGGATGGGCTGGCGCTGCGGGGCGGGGCTGACGCTGCGGGGAGGGGCTGGCCCTGCGGGGGCGGGCTGGCGCTGCCGGGAGGGGCTGACGCTGCTTTCTCCGTCTGTGCTGCTCAGGCTCCCGGCTGGTCTATATGGAGCGCGCCCCGCGCTGCGCGAGGTTCCAGCCCTCGGGTGCTCCACAAAAGCGCGGAAGGAAAAGCTGCGCCCCCTCTCTGTGCCTTCCCCGTCAGAGCGGTCCAGGCAGCCAGGGGCTTGGTGGGCGCACTCTACCCAGGTGTGGCGCGCCCACTCCCTTCCGCGGACCCAGTCTCAGTTTCCGCTGGCGCCAGTCGGGCGCGCGCGCCTTCCGCCCTCCGCGTCCCCAGCCCCAGTCCCCGCCGGTGCCGGTCGGGTGCCTGCGCCCTGTGTCTCGCCGCGACCTTCCCCTCCCCCCTGCCTCCTGCCTCCTGCCTCCAGCAGGGCTGGGCCGGTCCGCAGCCTGCGAGCTCCTCTCTGGACCCTCTCGGTCTCCTTGTTCTGCGAACGGCCGGCAGTGTGTTCCGGCCGGTTAATTTACTCTCTCTCTTTTGGTCTCCCACAGTTCAAGTTGGCAACTCACAGAAGTTCCCTCCGATTGTCCTCAGGGCACTCGGCCCGGACCCTACCCCAAGCAATGCCGCCTAAGAGCTCCCGGGACGGATCTCCGTCCTTAGCTCTTTTGTCTCACTTTTTATCTTTTATATTTTGTCCTACCTCCTTTCGAAGACAATGGGCTGCTTCTCTGGGCGCCCGATGACCTCAGCTAGTGATCCGAAGTTGTTTTGCGAAGTTTGCTCTGCGTTCAGTTATTCTTTTGATGAATTTGTAGGAGAGAAAGTGGTCTCCCCGTCCTACTCCTCCGCCATCTTGGCTCCTCCTGGTGATGTCCATTTGTAGAGTCTTCTCTTGTGTTGTTGGAAGAGGGTGTTTGCTATGACCAGTGCATTCTCTTGGCAAAACTCTATTAGCCTTTGCCCTACTTCATTCCATACTCCAAGGCCAAATTCCTGTTACTCCAGGTGTTTCTTGACTTCCTACTTTTGCATTCCAGTTGCCTATAATGAAAAGGACATCTTTTTTGGGTGTTATTTTTAAAAGGTCTTGTAGATCTTCACAGAACCGTTCAACTTCAGCTTCTTCAGCGTTACTGGTTGGGGCATAGGCTTGGATTACCGTGATAGTGAATGGTTTGCCTTGGAAACAAATAGAGATCAGTCTGTCATTTTTGAGATTGCATCCAAGTACTGCATTTCAGACTCTTTTGTTGACCATGATGGCTACTCCATTTCTTCTAAGGGATTCCTGCCCACAGTAGTAGATATAATGGTCATCTGAGTTAAATTCACCCATTCCAGTCCATTTTATTTCACTGATTCCTAGAATGTCAGCATTCACTCTTGCCATCTCCTGTTTGACCACTTCCAATTTGCCTTGATTCATGGACCTAACATTCCAGGTTCCTATGCAATATTGCTCTTTACAGCATCCGACCTTGCTTTTATCACCAGTCACATCCACAACTGGGTATTGTTTTTGCTTTGGCTCCATCCTTTCATTCTTTCTGGAGTTATTTCTCCACTGATCTCCAGTAGCATAGTGGGCACCTACCAACCTGGGGAGTTCCTCTTTCAGTGTCGTATCATTTTGCCTTTTCATACTGCTCATGGGGTTCTCAAGGCAAGAATACTGAAGTAGTTTGCCATACCCTTCTCCAGTGGACCACATTCTGTCAGACCTCTCCACCATGACCTGTCCTTCTTGGGTGGCCCCATACGGCATGGCTTAGTTTCATTGAGTTAGACAAGACTGTGGTCTGTGTGATCAGATTGGCTAGTTTTCTGTGATTATGGTTTTAGTGTGTCTGTTCTCTGATGCCCTCTTAGAAACCCAAGTAAGACGGTAGGTATTGCAAGATGCAAAGACTCAACTCATTGGAAAAGACCCTGATGCTGGGAAAGATTGAGGGTAGGAGGAGAAGGGGATGACAAAGGATGAGATAGTTGGATGGTATCATCGACTCAATAAACACGAGTTGGAGTAAACTTCAGGAGAGAGTGAAGGACAGGGAAGCCTGGTGTGCTTCAGTCCATGGGATCACAAAGAGTCGGACACAAATGAGCAACTGAACAACAACAAAGCTGGCTCACATATGTCTAGCTTAGTGTCTTCTCCGTCAGGTGTTCTTCCCATTCTGTATGGAGGTCAAGACTCCTGGGACAGTTCTTGCAAGCTGTGAGTCTTTTTCAATGCTGTAGTAACAGCCACTGACCCTACTAAGAAACTCCACCTGCTGACTGGAACCATATCATTTGAATGGTCTGCCATTTGAGCCTGTTAATCTCCTCTTCTAATCAAGGAAGGCTCTTATATTATTACATACACAGATATGATTGGCCTTACTGGATATACAAGGAACCAAGCCTGGATTCTACCCACCAGCACTCACTATTTTCCTCTCCCCAGAAGTTGCTTACAACTGCTCACTGACCCCAGCAATTCCTTTAAAAGATGATCAGGCCTTTAGTCCACACTTGCAGCATAGAATGATGGTAGAACAGATATGAGATAAGGGAAGCAAATTACCTTAAATTTATTTAAGAAAAAAAAACCACCCTGACTATAGCAGATCTTTTTGCAGATAATACTTTTATGTGAGAAGAGGAAAACAGAAAATAATACAATGGAACATCAGCTGGCACTGCCTTTTCCCAGACCATAACAGACATCACTAATAGAATCCAGCACAATTTCCTTCTGAACATGACAATCTTCTCAACACGGCATCCTAATAATAGTTGATACGTATGATTAGACCCAATTTATCCACTCCAGGTATAAAAGGATACAGGAATCCTTCTGCATGAAAAAGTGAGTGTTCGGGGCTACTGAAGTTGGCAAAAGCTGTGGAAAGGAAAGGCTGGGATCCCCACAACATATTTGACTTCCCAATTTTGTCTTTGATCTATTGAGGAGTCTTAACACTGCTCATGAAAGGCATCATTGAAATGAATACTAAACTATGTCCAAATAAGCAAAAACCAAAAAGGAAGGGAAGGAAAACAGAAAGGAAAAAAACAGAACACATAATAAAATGATAGGTCCAAGTTCAAATATATCAATAATTACATCAAATATTCAAAATATACCAATTAAAACACAGAGGTTACCAGATGGATGATGGAGTTAGAAAGAATGAAAATATGAGATTATATGCTGTCTATAAGAAATTCACCTCAAATATAATGACATAGCTAGGTTAAAGTGAAAGAAAAGAAAACCATCTACCTTATGAAAATGTTTGCAAAAATACAAAATGAAATACTAGCAAATGGAATCCAGCAATATATATATATATATATACATGTGTATGTGTGGTGTGTGTGTGTGTGTGTGTGTGTGTGTGTGTGTGTGCTCAGTCGCTTCAGTCATCTCAAACTCTTTGTGACTCTATGGACTGTAGCCTGCCAGGCTCCTCTGTCCATGGGATTCTCCAGGCAAGAATACTGGAGTGGGTTGCCATGCCCTCCTCCAGGGAATCTTCCTGATCCAGGGATCAAACTTGCATCTCAGAATCTTCTGCATTGCAGGCAAATTCTTTACCCACTGAGCCACCCAGGAAGCCCATATATATATGTATAATAATTCCAAAAAAATCACTTCAACACGTACAATATTCATTCATGACAAAAGCTCTCAGCAACTGAAACAGAATGGAACTTCATCAGCCTAATAGAAGGTAGCGTTATTGGCTGAATTGTGTCCCTTGCCAAATTCATAACTGGAAGCCCTAACCTCCAGTACCTCAGAATGTAACAACATTTGGAGACAGGCCTTTGGGGTGTCACACTATGATCTTATCGTGGTTAGTACTCTGCATTGTGGAGATAGGTGGTTTAAAGAGGTGATTATGTTAAAATGAAGATAGGATAGGCCCTAATCCAACCTGGATGGTGTCTTTATAAAAAGAAATTTGGACACACAAAGAAACACAGAGGAAAGACCATGTGAGGACACAGAGAAAAGGCAATCAGGTACAAGACAAGGAGAGAGGCCACACAAAAAATCAGATCTGCTGACACCTTCTGAGACTTCCAGCTTCTAGAACAGTGAGAAATGAATTTCTGTTGTTTAAGCCACCCAGTCTGTGGTACTCTGTTATCACACCCTTAACACAAGATACCTACAAAATAATACAGGAACCTACAACTAACGTTGTATCTAAGGATGAAAAACTGAGCGGCCCCCCAGCCTTCAGCCCAAAATCAGGAACAAGAATGTCTGCTCTCCTAGTCTAGTGTGAATAGGCATATGAAGAGGAGAGTCTGTGATTTATCAAGATAATTCCATAGATCTTATTCATCCCCTCACCTCAATCCCCTTCACCAAACCAACTCCAAAGCCAACACACAAATACACACACAGACACAAATCATGCCTATTATTTGAATGTCCTTTTTAAAACTAATTTTCATCCAAATTATCAAAATAGTTGCTTCAATTCACTTTGAATGGACATATGCCATTTTAGGCATAATGAGAAGAAGGAAAAGGGAATCAAATTAACAGCAAGATTGTGAGGTCTGCAAAAGGAAATTTTTTTAAAGAAAAAAAGAATTTTAATGTGCTAATATATGAAAATTGCAACCCACACATCCCTGCCATGTTGAGAAGGTCAGGGTACATTTCTAACAGCATTATGTTCTCTGGTCATAATGTTATTATCTGTATCATAATTAAAGAAGAACAAAAATATAATGATTTTAAAAGTATAAATCTTCTTAGAAATCTCAGTTTTGGGCAATTTATTTGGAGGTTTCTTTTCTCCCCACATATAAAGTATCTGAGAAATATAAAACTGTCTACCAAGTCCCGCTTCACACATACTCTTACAAAATGTGAAAACTGCAGCTGGAGACATTATATGTAGGCTACTTCATCTATGATTGAGCAGGTATACATGCTATATATTGCACTAGATGGACACTGAAAAGGTAGTTTAAAAGAAAATAAGGATTGTGTCCTGAGATCATGTTTTCCCTGGAGGTTTTTTAAATAATGCCTCCATCTCTTCCCCATTCTCCAGTTGTCTTCTCCAGTGCCATGGCCATAATTTAGCAGTATTATGTGCTGTCACTTCTGTGTTAGTAAACACCAGGACTTGCTGAGTAATTATAAAATAACCTCATAATGAAATGCAGTGAAGAGTTCTAATTACATCTTAATGTTGCTTAACAACTATTCTACTTTAAAATGCGAATTTTCCAATCATGTATCCTAATGAGTTATCAGAATGTATTACCTCTCCCCCAAAATGTGCAAATGAGAAGGTAAACATAGACTATTACCACCAGGATGCATGTGTGTGGGAACATTTATATATTCAAAATTAATATACTACCTTACAAATTAGTAAAATATAAAAGCACATCAAAATGCTGCAACAACTACAGGGCATGATTTTTTTTTTTTTGAAAACTCATATTTCACCTTGAAGGGGGAAAAAATACAAAATTATTCTCCAACGCAAAAGATTACAGTTAAAGCTGTCTTCTTCGAATAGAGGACAAATACAAGTTAAACTAAAAATGTCCACACCTTTTCATAAAAACACAGAACTAAAAGAAAACTCACCATGTGATCTAGGAAATAAGACTTCCCATTTACTTTATTCTTTAAAAATTTCCAAGGACTCCTCCCATATTCTATTGTTCTGTCTCTTCATAGCGTCCTTCTAAGCATTTATATAAACCCCTTAGATACTGACATAGGAAGACATGGTAAAAACCTGTTACCCATTTCTTCACAGGAAAAGCGTCACAATCCTCTCTTCTTCTCTTGCATTGCCAGAATAAACAAATCTAATCCATTTTGTTTTTGGAAAACACCAATCCCCCAACTCTTCCACCACTACCTGCTGAAATCTGCTCTAGTTCCTCCTCACACGTCTTGTTATTTTATTTTTAAATATTTTATCTATTTATTTTTGGCTGTGCCGAGTCTCCATTGCTGCTTTTCTCTAGTTGTGGAGAGCAGGGGCTACTCTCTGGTTGCCGTGCACAGGCTTCTCATTGCAGTAGCTTCTCTTGTTGCCAAGCACAGACTCTAGGGCATGCAGCTTCAGTAGTTGCAGCTCCCCAGCTCTAGAGCTCAGGCTCTGTAGTTATAATGCCTGGGCTTAGTTGCTCTTCAGTATGTGGGATCTTCATGAACAGGGATCGAACCTGGGTCTCCTGCATTAGCAGGCTGATTCTTTACCACTGAGCTACCAGGGAAGCCGCCCTCCTCACACTTCTGTCAAACCATTTAAATTGCTACTTCTACTCATAAGGCCTAATTAATGCCCTTTCCAGTACAAAAAATTTTTAATGCAATTACATTAAGCCCAGTGAGGGTATTGCCCATAGAATTCTGCAAAATGTGCTCCAGTTTTGCACTTCCTATCTGCTTATGCAGAGCTAACATAAATGTTACCATTGATTCACTGGAAGTCTTTATTTCCATTATCCAAGTTTTTGGGTTATTAGGGAAATGAGACCCTGAGTCTTAAATATCTCTCTCCATGTGGTTGTATACCCCCCACTCACATAAGTCATCAAAGCTGTTCTTAATGAAGGTATTTGTTTACAGGTGATTCTAACAAGATACACTGGAAACTTTTCTCTGCCTACACCAAGTAAATAGAAGAGATGACATCTGTTAGTTTTTTTAATTCTCTTTGGTCAAGTCTATGAAAGCAACAAAGCTAGAAGTTCTGAGAACGAGTTCTAAACACATTCAGTTGATGGGAGAGGGAAGGAAGGAGAGGAGAGGAGACACCCGGGGCCCCACTCAGACATCTCATGTTCATTCCCTTAACTTTGCAGTGCTACAGTGGCTGGACAGGGAGCTCTCCGTCTGTGTGCAGAGAACTGTCTGCATCATGCAGAACCAACATGATGTTGAATTCTGCTCAGCCACCATCACTAGGCAGTTTTCAGCATCATAGTGCTCCAGGACACAGCTTTGGAGTCACACTTGAGTTTAAGCTCAACTCTGCTGCTTGCTTAATTGTGTTACCTTGAGCAATATGCTTAGTCTGAGTCTCCAATTCATCATGTATAAACTGAGACTAATAACACTCACCTCACAAGATTATTGGAGATTAAACTTGAACAATGACTAAAAGGAGGGGAAGACATTTCAGTCTAAGAAAGCAGCATAAGCAAGTGCAAACCTGCAGGAAATATATCATGTGTAGAGGATGTGGAGATCTAAGATGGAACTAGAGGATGGAGTGGGAAGAACAGAGCAGCAGGCAAGATGAAAGCACTCAGGGGACCATTCAAAAGCAAGAGTCATGCAGCACTTCTTCAAATTCTGTCTCCACTCCTAAAGGTCATGAGACCACACATAAATTCCTTATCCTCCCCGAGACTCACTGTCCTCATTTGTAAAATATGGGCAGTTTGTGCTTCTGTTCAAGCTGTCCTTCCAACAAGACTACCCATTCCCACTGCTCTCAGGCTAAATCTAATTCATCCTTTAAGATCTAGGATGCCTGCCTTCCTATGAATCCCTGTTGTTCATACCCCTGGTATATCACAGTAATTAACCTCTTAAATTCTAATTAATTAAGCAATTAACTAAACAAATTTTATACCATTATAAATCATAATTTATAATAGGTCAGTTTATATCTCCTCTGTGCTGTGCTGTGCTTAGTCATGTCTGACTCTGTGACGCTATGGACTGTAGCCTGCCAGGCTCCTCTGTCCATGGGGATTCTCTAGGCCAGAATACTGGAGTGGGTTACCATGCCCTCCTCCAGGGGATCTTCCTGGCCCAGGGATCGAACCCAGGTCTCCTGCATTGCAGGCAGATTCTTTACTGCCTGAGCCACCAGGGAAGCCCAAGAATACTGGAGTGGGTAGCCTATTCCTTCTCCAGAGGAAATTCTTGACCCAGGAGTCGAACCGGGTCTCCTGCATTGCAGGTAGATTCTTTACTAGCTGAGCTACTAGCTATCTTCTCTACTAGACTGTAATGATTTCAGGTCAATTTTTGTGGCCTTCACATTACATGACATATTACATGTCTCATAAGGCAAGAGACAGCTAAGTAAGCTAAGCTTGTATAAAGGAAGAGGAGAGGGAGACAGAGAAAGGGGGTTGGGGGAGCAGATGTGTCCAAGGGGCAAAAGGGATCACCTGAAGGGAGTGTGCGTTGTGAGCTTGGCTGCACTCTCCTCTCCCCACCAAATCCCTACAGAGTCTCCATCACTCATTACCCTCCCATGCACGAGAATTCTCAGCAGTGCGGGGTGAGGCACTGGATTGGAAAGATGGTGGCAATAATTATAATCATAGCTATTATCTGTGGATGGTGTATCACATATCAAGCCCCAGGCTACAGTACATCTTCTCAGTATTATATACAATGTTCCTTTTTTAATCACCAAAATGCATATCTTTGGTTGATATAATGCTGTTATTTGAGTATTTTTTAAAAGTCTGAACCCTCATTCTGAGACTTATCCAGAGAATTACATGCTGCATTAAAATAAGGACTCTAGTCAAGAAGCATTCATTTAGAAAATTTTCTTACTATATCCCTCCTATTTAAAACCCATAACCAATTATCTAACTGCTGTTTTAATTCCCTTTTTTTTTTTTTTTTTTTGGCTAATAATAAGGCCAAGCAAATTTTTTTATATCATTAGTCATTTATACTTGTCGCACCAGTCTGTCAGAGTCCCTGGGGATGATCGGCAGACAGTGTGTGAGGGGGACTCAGGGAAACTGGTGCAAGGAGGGAGATCCCGCCAACACGCCCAGCCCCTGGCTCAGAATCTGGCTCCTATTTCTCCTTCTCTCCTCCACCAAGGCCAGCCCCCACCTCTCAGGATTTTTTAAATGAAAACTTTCCAACAATTCAACCTGGAGACACTTAAGTCAGGGGACAAAAGATCCATAGTAGCAATCCTGGCCCACTTACATGTGAAACACACTTGGGGAGAAAGTTTATTTAACCAGAAATTCCTGGTTACATGAAATAAATACACAAATTACCAATATCATTCATCGACTTTGATATTTCCAGTCACTAGCCAGGCCTCTTGCTGAAAACTTTCTCTGAATTATCTATTTTGGTCCTAATGTTGGGGATGGGGAAGGTAAGTGAATAATTACTACATCATTAAGCAATAGAAAAGAATAAGCAGACACTTGTCTCTAAATGACCCAGGACACCGAGTTCTGTTTTAGTTTTGATAAAAGGAAAATAAATTTTGTTATTCACGCTCATCCAGTTTAAGAAAGAAAGGAGGATTCTCACTTCTTATTTGGGCTTCCCAAGTGGCTCAATGGTAAAAAATCTGCCTGCCAACGCAGCTGAAGCAAGAGACACAGGTTCGATCCCTGGGTTGGGAAGATCCCCTGGAGGAAGAAATGGCAACCCACTCCAGTATTCTTGCTTGGAAAATTCCATGGACAGAGGAGCCTGGTGGGCTGCAGTCCATGGGGTAACAAAGAGTTGGACAGGACTGAGCACAAACACATGCATGTATGCATGCACTTCTTATTTTAATCAATATTATACTGATTTAAAGGAACCCCAAAGCCCTTTAGTACCAACAAAGCGTAATTTCTGCAAATTTGGGAATGACAGTGAGGCTGGCACTGCAGGCCTGCTACAGAAGGCCACGTGTGCGTGTTAAGTCGCTTCAGTAGTGTCTGATTCTTTGCGACTCCATGGACTGTAGCCTGCCAGACTCCTCTGTCCATAGGATTATCCAGGCAAGAATACTGGAGTGGGTTGCCATTTCCTCCTCCAGGTTATCTTCCTGATCCCGGGTTGAACCTGCGTCTCTTATGTCTCTTGCATTGGCAGGCAGGGAGGCCACAGGGGCACTAAAAACAGATGAATCCTATCACATCTCACAACCTACCTGGCAGAGACAACTGTTCTTTCTAGACCAAATTCCAGAGTCTATACCAAGCATTCATTTTGTTCTAAGGTTGCTGCTGCTGCTGCTAAGTCGCATCAGTCGTGTCCGACTCTGTGCGACCCCATAGACGGCAGCCCACCAGGCTCAGCTGTCCCTGGGATTCTCCAGGCAAAAACACTGGAGTGAGTTGCCATTTCCTTCTCCAATGCATGAAAGTCAAAAGTGAAAGTGAAGACACTCAGTCCGGTCCAACTCTTAGCGACCCCATGGACTGCAGCCCACCAGGCTCCTCCGTCCATGGAATTTTCCAGGCAAGAGTACTGGAGTGGGTCGCCAGTGCCTTCTCCGTTCTAACGTTAAAGATAAATAAATAATAGACTTTCCTGGTTATTTTTTTAAGTCTTCATTGATTTTATTGCCAAAGCAAATAAACCACTCATTTACTCTTGCCATGTATGTCCTGTAGTTTCTTACTGGGAGCCCCTCTAGCCCTCTGCCCTCCAGCTTTCCTGACTGCAGGAGTGAGCTCACCAGTGCGCAGGCCAGCCTGAGAGGGAGGTCGTCAGCCAATCACTCCCTCAAGACAAATGGGAGATGAAACGTGAACAACCTGCTCAAGCTCCCCACAGTGGGACCATCTGAGGTGTGTTCTTCATGGTCTTCAGAGGCCCACAACAGAACTGGGTCCAGGTGGTCCCCAGAAGCTTTAGATTGGTCTCCTTCCTTTCCTTCTCACATTCCCTCTGCCTTTTGGAGTTTCCTGGGATCACCTCCCGGATAAACTGCTGCTGCTACTGCTAAGTCGCTCCAGTCGTGTCTGACACTGTGAGACCCCATAGATGGCAGCCCACCAGGCTCCTCTGTCCCTGGGATTCTCCAGGCAAGAATACTGGAGCGGGTTGCCATTTCCTTCTCCACCCAGATAAACTATTGGTGCATAAATCCCCATGTGCATCTGGGGAAGTCCAACCTCAGACAATGCCCATGTATTTCTCAGCTCAGGCTGCCATAACAAAGGATCACAGCCTGGGTAGTTTAAACAATGGAAATTTGTTTTCTCACAACTCCAGAGGCTAGAAGTTCAAGATCAAAGTATCAGCAGGATTGGTTTCTTCTGAGGCCTCTTTTGTGGACATCTTCTCCCTATATCTTCATATGATCTTTCCTCTGTGTGTCTGTATCCTAGTCTCTTTCTTCTTAAAAGACATCAGTTATAGTAGACTAGGGCCATCATTAATTTAATTACCTCTTTAAAGGCCCTGTCTCCAAATACTGTCATGTTTTGAGGTATTCAATGTTAGGACTTCAAAAATATTAATTTGGGGGGTGAGAAGAACATAATTCAGCCCATTAAAACTAAAACAAAAATAAGTACATAAAGTTAAAATATGTGAGCCAAATCCAACCTCCAACCTCCTCCAAAGAAAAAAGAAGAGAAAGAAAAGAAAAAAATCTATTGTGTTTATCCTTCAGGCTCTTTCTCTGTGTGTGGTTGGAATGATGTTATAATGACAAACTCAGGCAAAGCAAAGATGACATCAATTTCCTTATTTTCCCTGATTCAATTTGAATGAGAACGCTTGTACTGGACAATTCAATCTCTTCCTGATCCTAGATGCCTTTCCTTTCTTTAAGTCACCCAAGGATCACAGAGACATGTGAGATCCCAGGAAAACATTAACAATCCTCACCTTCAGTCCACTGTGGTCATTCCTTCTCTCTCCAGGTTCAGATTCTCATAGACAGGCAGCTTCCATACTGGGCTTGGGACACTAGCTTCTCTGGGCCTCAGTGTAGTAATAGTGTTAGTCCTTCAGTCGTGTTGTCATTTCCATTTCCATCTCCAGGGGATCTTCATGACCCAGGGATCAAACCCTGGTCTCCTGTGTTGCAGGCAGATTCTTTACCATCTGAGCTACAGGGAAGCCCCCAGGGCCTCAGTATCCAAGATCTAGTCTTGCCTACACGTCCACTCTCCTTTAAGGTCCTGCTGAAACCATGAAATTCAGATGGGATCTATGGGCCAGGACTCAAAACCAGTCAAAACCCAGACTGAGACTTGAACCCATGGTTTGTTTTGTTTTGTTGCTGTGCCATACAACACGTAGGATCTCAGTTCCCTGACCAGGCATTGAACCTGTGCCCCTGCATTGGAAGCATGGAGTCTTAATCACTGGACCACCAGGGAAGTCCTGACCCCATGGTCTTTTAGTTGAGATCACACACCTGGTCTCAGGACTTAATGAATTTCAGTTCTTCAGTGAGAGACAAAGTAATAGGTAAGAAGTGGACTACTTTAGAGAGAAGCATACTCCACAGACAGAGTGTGGGCCAACTCAGAAGCCAAGAGACCCTGAAATATGGGGTGGTTGGTTTTCATGGACTGGGTAATTTCATAGGCTAGAGCTTCCCCAGAGGCTCTGTGGTAGAAAATCCACCTGTCAATGCAGCAGGAGTGGGTTCAATCCCTGGGTATGGAAGATCCCTTGGAGAAGGAAATGGCAACCCACTCCAGTATTCTTGCCTGGGAAATCCCATGGAAAGCAAAGCCTGGTGGGCTACAGTCCATGGGGCTGCAAAGAGTCGGACACAACTGAGCACACATACAATGCATTACAATGTATTACAATCAGCATACAGTATGGCTCACAGTCCACTGGAAGTCAAATTTTCCACCACCTTGGACTTAGTTGGTTCTAACCGGTTTTTGTCATGTCCTGTGGCTATGAAATTTTTAAAGGCTGTGCCCTTCCCCCTTCCCTCCTGTTTCACTACCATTTCCCCAGGCCACAGGCCCCACTGCCAGGAGGCAGTAGAGAAAGAGTAGCAATTAAGAGCATGAATCAGGAGGTTGGGCTACTGGGGAATCAGTCCTGGCTCTACACTTTGATAGTTATGTGACCTGGGGCAAGGTGCTTCTCTCTTGTGGTTCAGTTTCCTCATTTGAAAAGCTCTGAATGAAAATAATGTGTTTAGAAAGATAAATACTATATGATTTCACTTACCTGTGGAACCTAAAAAAAAAAGACCAAACATAACAAAACAGAAACAGATAATGAGACAGAGAACTAATAGGTGGGTTGCCAGAGGGGAGAGAGGAGAGGGGAGGAGAGAGGAAAGAAATAGGTAAGGGAGATTAACTTCCAGTTGCAAAATAAATGAGTCATGAGTATGAAACATACAGTGTGGGAATATAGTCAATAACTGTAATATATTTGTGTGGTAACTGATCATAAGTAGACTTATTGCAGTTATCATTTTGAAATGTATAGAAATATTGAATCACTGTGTTGTGTAACAGGAACTAACATAGTGTTATAGGTCAATTACACTTCAAAAACAAACTCATAGAAAAAGAGATCAGATTTGTGGTTACCAGTGGGAGGAGGTAAGAGGGAGGGGGAATTTGATAAAGGCAGTCAAAGGGTAGTGCATGTGTGCTAAGTTGCTTCAGTCATATATGACTCTTTGCAAACCTATGGACTGTAGCCGGCCAGACTCCTCTGCCCATGGAATTCTCTAGGTAAGAATACTGGAATGGGTTACCATGCCCTCCTCCAGGGGATCTTCCTGACCCAGAGACTAAACCTGCATCTCTTAGGTCTCCTGCACTAGCAGGCAGGTTTTTACCACTAGTGCCACCTGGGAAGCCCAGTCAAAGGGCACAAACTTCCAGTTATAAGATAAAAATTAGGGATGTAATGTTCCACATGATAAATACAATTAACAGTGCTGTATGTAATATATGAAAGTTGTTAAGAGTGTAAATCTTAAGAGTTCTCATAACAAGAAAAACAATTTTGTATCTATATGAGATGATGGATGTTCACTAAACTTGTGAAATCATTTCATGATGTATGTAAGTCAAATAATTACATTGTACACAAACATGCAGTGCTGTATGCTAATTATATCTCAACAAAACTGGAAAAAATAGTCTGTTTCATGAGTAATACTTGTATTTACCCATTTAATCATTGCAATGAATCTTTTTTTTTTTTTTTCCAGTGGGTTTTGTCATACATTGATATGAATCAGCCATGGATTTACATGTATTCCCAATCCCGATCCCCCCTCCCACCTCCCTCTCCACCCGATTCCTCTGGGTCTTCCCAGTGCACCAGGCCGGAGCACTTGTCTCATGCATCCCACCTGGGCTGGTGATCTGTTTCACCATAGATAGTATACATGCTGTTCTTTTGAAATATCCCACCCTCACATTCTCCCACAAAGTTCAAAAGTCTGTTCTGTTGCAATGAATCTTATCATGTGTCCAGGTGAGAAAATAAAGCCCTTATTCAGGGTCACACAGCTAGTAAATGACAAAGCTAGGCTCTGTACCTAACTCTCAGAAAACTGGAACCAACCTCCTGGAGCCAATAAATATCTGGAAGTTTATGTAAAAGTTGTTAAATATACTCTATTTTTGTGTAATGCAATTTTATTACTAGACCATAAGAATCTGTGATAATGGGAAATTCTAAGAAAATTATGTCAAATATTTACTACTAACATATGCCTATGCTGACTTAGCCCAGCCAGTGGACAAGACAAACCCAGCAGGCTATGGTGAAATGCTCATTCTGAATTTGCAAAGGTTGGGAGCTACCTTGGATTCAGAGACACTCATGTCTGGCGGCATAAAGCAGCCACCAAGATTAAGAGGTTTGCCCATAGTAAGGAATTTAACCTAGGTTGCATAATTCCAAATCCTTTACTTTATCCTTGAGTGATCAATTCATCCCAATTTGCCTGGGACTGCCCAGGTATTAGCACTAGGACATCCCCCATTCCCCAGATACCAGCACCAGGATAGTAGATCAACACCAGGATAGTTCTCTTAGTCTCTTAGTTCTCTTAGTCTCACCCTTAGTCTCTCACATTCAGGGAATGAGGATGGGAAAACTGGGGTAAGTGGAACAAGAGAGAACAGACAACTATTTTGTTTACAAATGCTGGATCACATTTGATGATTTCTGAGATTGTTTCCAGTCTAATCAGTGCAAAGGAGCAAAGATGTTACCAGTTGCTTAGGTGTTAATTTCATAATTTAGTAGCTGGTAGATGGTGATTGCAGCCACGAAATTAAAAGACGCTTACTCCTTGGAAGGAAAGTTATGACCAACCTAGATATCATATTAAAAAGCAGAGACATAAAAAAAATAAAAAGCAGAGACATTACTTTGCCAACAAAGGTCCGTCTAGTCAAGGCTATGGTTTTTCCAGTGGTCATGTATGGATGTGAGAGTTGGACTGTGAAGAAAGCTGAGCCCCGAAGAATTGATGCTTTTGAACTGTGGTGTTGGAGAAGACTCTTGAGAGTCCCTTGGACTGCAAGGAGATCCAACCAGTCCATCCTAAAGGATATCAGTCCTGGGTGTTCATTGGAAGGACTGATGTTGAAGCTGAAACTCCAATACTTTGGCCACCTGATGCGAAGAGCTGACTCATTTGAAAAGACCCTGATGCTGGGAGGGATTGGGGGCAGGAGGAGAAGGGGACAACAGAGGATGAGATGGTTGGATGGCATCACCGACTCGATGGACATGAGTTTGGGTAAATTCCAAGAGTTGGTGATGGACAGGGAGGCCTGGCGTGCTGCAGTTCATGGGGTTGCAAAGAGTCAGACACGACTGAGCGACTGAACTGAACTGAACTGAATATCAATAATCTCAGATATGCAGATGACACCACTCTAAGGCAGAAAATGAAGAGGAACTAAAGAGCTTCTTGAAGGTGAAAGAGAAGAGTTAAAAAGTTGGCTTGAAACTCAACATTCAAAAAACAAAGATCATGGCATCTGGTCCCATCACTTCAGGGCAAGTAAATGCGGAAACAATGGAAACAGTGACAGACTTTATTTCCTTGAGTTCCAAAATCACTGCAGTTGGTAACTGCAGCCATGAAATTAAAAGACACTTGCTCCTTGGAAGAAAGTTATGACCAACCTAGACAGCATATTAAAAAGCAGAGACATTGCTTTGTCAATAAAGGTCCATCTAGTCAAAGAAGGGGACGACAGAGGATGAGATGGTTGGATGGCATCACCGACTTGATGGACATGAGTTTGAGCAAGCTCCGGGAGTTGGTGATGGACAGGGAAGCCTGACGTGCTGCAGTCCATAGGGTCGCAAAGAGTTGAACATGAATGAGGGACTGAACTTAACTGAACTAAAGAAAGTGAGGCCACACCTGAGAAAAGTAGTAACTCTAGCAGTACTGTGGAAGGTCACTCTGGTGAAGATAACTCGATTCTGTCCTCACACTTCCAAATAGAATAGACCCTGCCATCCTGTCCCGACTCCCATACTGTACTCTAAGGTCACATAAGAAATCATCTGCTGAACTTGTTTGCCTGCTTCTTTGTCTTACTGGACACCAAAGTTCTTGGACAGACTGAGTATTATCCATCATTAAATATCCTGGCACACATCAGGTATTTGTTAATTATTGGTTGATTAACTGAACAAATGAATGATCACCTTTTTCTTCTATATTTAATTCACAATACATTTTGCTACTGAAAGCAACTTACCTCCAGTGGGTATCATGAGTATCTTGAAAAGAACATTGTGTAATGACAATATCTTTCACAATAATAAAACGAATCCCATTAGTGGTAGAATTACTGATTACTGATGCCCTTTCACACCTGAAAGTTTTGCGTTTTTGCAAATCTATACTGTAGCTTTCCATTTGAATCATGCAAGATCTAGTTGCACCATTATTACATTATAACCATTTCTCAGACAGGTGTGTCTCTGTTGCTTTAAACTATATATCTAATCTAACAAGTAGAGGATTTCTTTACCCAGTGTCTTGTGTCTCTGAGGTTTTCTAATGTTTTTGATGGATCTGGCCAACATTTATTAAGTACCCACTAAATATTTTGTATGATTGCCACTGATTCTTCAACATACATTTTGTTGAATGTTCAGGACTGATAGAGTCTCAAAATGGTATAATATAATCTCTGCCTTCAATAATCTAATCTAATAATATAATAATAATATAATATTATAATCTCTGCATTTCTGGTCTACTGGAAGAGCTGAGACTTATACACACATGAAAAGATAAGCAGTAAGGAATATTAGGTAAAGTAGTACATTTAATGTGTCAAATGAGTGGTATAAAAAAATGATAATACCCTTGATTATCATTATTTTACCTGTCTTTCTCATTATCCTGTGAGTGCTTTGAGGGTATATAATTTGTAACCTCAGCACCTGCTTTTTGAGAGACATTTGATTTTTTTTTTTTTGAGACATTCTATTTTTAACAAGCTTTCCAGGTGATCTAAAGTACAATGAAGGTAAGAATCAGTATTGTAGATAATAGGGAGGGACTGAGGTATTTGAACTGAACTGAACTGAGGTGTTTGAAGCAAGAAGGTGAAGATTCATCTAGCAGAATGCAAGATGAAGCAGAGGACAGAGAAAATGGAGATCAAAGATACAGAATGAAAGCTGCTGTATTTCTCCACTCATGAGATAATAAAGACTAGAAACACTAGGAAGAGCATAAAGGGAAAGGGAGGGTTAGGCATGGAAAGCCCTGAGCAGAAGGAATCACCAAATTTAGTGACTGAGTGTTTGCTAGGGGAGAATGAAAAATAACTTCAGAGCTCATCAATGAATTTGGTAAAGCTGCAGGATGCAAAATTAATACACAGAAATCTCCTGCATCCCAATGCACTAACAACAAAAGATCAGAAAGATAAATTAAGGAAACAATCCCACTTACCATCACAACAAAAAGAATAAAATACCTAGGAATAAACCTATCTAAGGAGGCAAAACACCTGTACTCAGAAAAGTATAAGATATTGATGAAAGAAATCAAAGACAACATAAAAAGTTGGAGAGATATACGATGTTCTTGGATTGGAAGAATCAATATTGTAAAAATGACTGTACTATCCAAAGCAATCTAGAGATTGAGTAAAAACCCTATCAAATTACCAATGGCAGTTTTCACATAATTAAAACAAAAAATTATACAGTTGTATGGAAACACAAGACTCTGAATAGTCAAAGCAATGTCGAGAAAGAAAAACAAAGCTGGAGGAATAAGGCTCCCTGATTTCAGACTATACTACAAAGCTACAGTCATCAAGGCAGTATGGTACTGGCAGAAAAACAGAAATATAGGTCAATGGTACAGGGTAGAAAGCTCAGAGATAAATCCATACACCTATGGGCATCTAATCTATGATAAAGGAGACAAGAATATACAGTGGAGAAAAGACAGTCTTTTCAATAAGTAGTGCTTGGAAAACTGGACAGCTACATGTAAAAGAATGAAATAAGAACACTCCCTAACACCATAAACAAAAATAAATTCAAAATAGATTAAAGATCTAAATGGGGATTGGGATGGGGAATACATGTAAATCCATGGCTGATTCATGTCAATGTATGGCAAAAACCACTACAATATTGTAAAGTAATTAGCCTCCAACTAATAAAAATAAATGGAAAAAAAAAAGATCTAAATGTAAAGCCAAACACTATAAAATTCTTAGATGAAAACACATGCAGAATACTCTTTGACATAAGTCACAGCAAGATCTTTTTTGATCCATCTCCTAGAATAACAAAAATAAAAACAAAAAAATTTGAAAGGAATCTAATTAAACTTAAAAGTTCTTGCACAGCAAAGGAAACCATAAACAAAAGAACAACCCTCAGAATGGGAGAAATATTTGCAAATGAAGCAACCGACAAGGGAATAATCTTCAAAACATACAAACAGCTCAAGCAGTTCAGCATCCTTTTTTATATCTTTCCACCAATCAAAAAATTGGCAGAAGATCTAAATAGACATTTCTCCAAAGAAAATATGCCAATGGCCAAAAAGCACATGAAAAGATGCTCAACATCACCAATTGTTGTTGTTGTTGAATTGCTGAGTCATGTCCTACTCTTTTGCAACCCCATGGACTGTAGCCTGCCAGGCTCCTCTGTCCATAGGATGTCCTAGGCAAGAAGACTGGAGTGGGTTGCCATTTCCTTCTCCAGGTGATCTTCCCAAGCTAGGGATCAAAACTGAGTCTCCTGCATTGGCAGGCGGATTCTTTACTGCTGAGCCACCATGGAAGCATTTATTAGAGAAATGTAAATCAAAACTACAGTGAGGTATCACCTTACACAAGTCAGAATGGCCATCATCAAAATAATCTACAAACAGGGATTTCTCTGATGGTTCAGTAGCTAAGACTACATTCCCAATGCAAGGGGCCTGGGTTCAATCCCTGGTTAAGGAACTAGATCCCCACATGTCTCAACTAAGGTTTTGCTTGCAGCGACTAAAGATCCCGCATGCCAAAATGAAGACCTGGCACTGCCAAATAAATAAATAAATATTTTTAAAAAATAAAATCTACAAACAATAAAGCTGGAGACGGTGTGGAGAAAAGGGAACCCTCTTATATTGTTGGTGAGAATATAAATTGGTATAGTCACTATGGAGAAAGGAGTATGGAAATTCCTTTAAAAACTAAAAATAGAGCTACCATATAATCCAGCAATCCCACTCCTGGGCATATACCCAGAGAAAACCGTAATTCAAAAAGATACACGTACCCCAGTAGTGCACTGCAGCACAATTTACAATAGCCAGGCCATGGAAGCAATCTAAATGTCCATCAAGAGAGGAATGGACAAAAAAGATGTGCTACACATATACAACGAAATATATTCAGCCATTAAAAAAAAAAAATGCCATTTGCAGCAATATGGAGGGACCTAGAAATTGTCATACTGAATGAAGTCAGAGAAAGACAGTATCATATGGTATCACTTATATGTGGAATCTAAAAATAAAGGAGGTGTACAGATGAACTTATTTACAAAACAGAAGTAGAGTCATGGATGTAGAAAACAAACATGGTTACCAGGGAATAAGGAGAGGAATGGATAAATTGGAAGACTGGGATTGACATATATACACTACTATATATAAAGTAGATAACTAATAAGAACCTGATGCATGGCACAGGGAACTCTACTCAATATTCTGTAATGGCCTCTATGGGAAAAGAATATTTTTAAAAAATGAGTGGACATATGTATGTGTATAACTGATTCACTCTGCTGAATACAGCTGAATACAGCTGAAACTAACACAACATTATAAATCAACTATACTTCAATAAAAGTTTTTAAAATGAAAAATTAAAAAACGAAAAGAAAAATAACTTCTATATTTCTAACTTAAGGAACTGGCATGATAATAGCAATAACAACTAGCATGTAATAATCACTATAGGCAGTCACTGTGGCCAGGCTACCTCAACAACCATGCCCAACTCTCTTCTTTTGTACTCATCTCCCATTACAGAGGCCAAAAACTAAACAATTTCTTTCACAGCCTCTCTTACAGTCAAGAGTGGACACGTGACTTATCCTTGGCAATCAGATGTAGGGAGAAGTCCTTTGAGAGACTTCCAGGAAAGCTTTTGTTTTCTTGATGAAAGAGACAGTGGATGCTGGGCCTGCCCTTCTCCTTTCTTGCGTTGAGTGGAGATGTGATGTCTGGAGCTGCAGTACCTGGTGACCACATTGTGACGACCATGAAGACGCTAAGTCAGCATGCTAAAGACGGCAGAGGGGAAGGTAGAAAGAAATGGGGTCTTTGGTGGCACCAATGAACTGATGCACCAAACCTGGAACTACCCACCTCTAAAATTCTAGTTATAAAAGATAATTAAATATGCTTTTTACCTACAGTACTGTTAATTGGCATTCTGTTACTTGTAACGTAATACAACCAAACTGATATAAACACTGACTATGTGCCAGGTACTGATCTAAGAAATTTAACTCAATGCTTTACAACAATTTGATGAGGAATGTGTTATTATTATCCCAATTATACAGATGAGGTAATTAAGGCATCAAAAAAGTCAGATAATTTGGCCACCTCATAAGTAGCAGGACAGGGAATTAAAACTAGATAGTCAGCCTCCCAAGACTTCACCCTTTACCACTACATATCTAGTTTCTCAATATTGGTGGGAGTATAGACAGAAGTAAGGATGTTGGGAAAAGGTGTTAACAGCTGGAAATCCAAGTGGAAATGTCCATCAGGCAGTTAGAAATGCCAAGTCTGCAGCACAAGAACATTGAGGACATTATTTAGAACAAGGAGACACCTCCATTGAAATAAGAGTTGATTTAGAAGCTGCAAAAGTTCCAAACTGTCTATCTACAAGGTGAGTTGAGCTGCATAGAACCATATATATATGTGTGTGTGTGTGTGTGTGTGTATATATATATATATATATATGGCAAACCTAACCTGGCCTGAATAATGATGCTTTGTTGACAAAATGCCTTTGACTATTCAAAAGCTGGCTCCCTTGTTAGTGCAGCATTTATGTTCCAGCTTAGGAGTGCATCGTTTAAAGGAACACTATTAAGTGTTACTCTTCACTTCGTATTGCCAGAGAAGATTGTTGGTGGTGTGGAGCAATTTCCCAGTGCAGGCCATGGCCGAACATGACCTCAATCTTCCAGACAGCTGCCAGTTTGCAAGGCTGGGCTGACCTAGCCAAATTACCTGGAATCTGGAATAGGGCTTCCAGGGCCACTGATTGTCCTACCACCTTCAACATCAGGGCAGCCTGTTCTCAGAAAATAGAATGATGTTTACCTTCATACTACTGAGATTCAGAATAAAAGATGTTTGTGAGAACCAGAGTGGGAGAAGGAGGGGGAAATAGGTGACATTCCTTCCAAATAATGGTACTAACAGCTTCACTTACTGAGCACTGGCTCTGTGCTGAGGGAGTGCCTTTTGTGCATTATCTCACCCAAAGCAAGGTAATTTCTGCTCTGCTTCTATTTTAATGGAATCACAAAATGTCCAGAGAAAATTGTTGTTAATCACTGATAGTACCTTGGCACTTGCCAGTTGTTTTTCATTGTTGTTTTCCATCATTCCTCAAAGGCTTAATAAAAGTAAACCACAGCTAATGCCCATGACACGGTGATAATTCTCATACAAGGCTGATAACTAGGAAAATAGATCAGTCCTGTGGAAAACAAATTGGCCTGCCTGAGAGATCTGAGAGGTCACCTATATGAAAAAGATACACTTATGAACTCCCCTCTGCCAACTTTGAAAGGTTGGTATTTACCTGGTCCTAGAAATGGAGCCAACCTACTCCTTACTGATACAACATAAGGTTATAAATACTCTGCTGTGTTGGAAAAGAACTAAAGAAGGGAAAGATGTAAATTACACAGTCCAGGTATTGGCCAGAATGTTTTGTCCTTTCCTTGGTGATGAGCTTCAGTTCTGATCTAGAAGTTCTGATCTAGACATTCTGATCCTCATCACAAACCACAGATGACACTGGAGCAATTTTATTTTTATTAAATGCTTAAATGATGTGACAATCACTTAAGTAACTAGAGTACACATATTAAACCTTTAATTTATAATCCTTTTGCCAAAGCACTTCTGTTAGAACTTAATTTACTATGTCTCTAGATTCACACTCCAAGTCTAATCATTACAATTAATTCCAATTTCCTTAATCAAGGATGCATGTCTTTACTTATTCTTCCTGAAAGTAACAGAGATTATAAATGGATAGATTTCATTACTGTTCATGATTGTGGTCAGTTGTTCTCAGGTCCTTGGTCTGGCACCATTTCCCTCCGGGATGCTCTTTGGAAGCTAAACAATCATAGATTTAGCTGCTAATAACAACAACAACAAAAGGGAGATGGGAAAAAAAATACACATCACACTTACTGCAGAGATAAGAATGAAACATGCTGAATCACCACTGAAGGGGTCAGTAGCCCAAGGCCACTCACGCCTCATGATTGGCAGCTGCAAAGGGTTCCCTCTGCCAAGCCCGCTGTCCAGGGGGCAAGAGGTCAGAATAGCACAGATGCTGACTTGGAGAAGTGACTCACCCAGCATTAGTGGCTAAAACCAGGCAGACTGGAAAAACACCTACAGGCAGGACCTAACCTAGTATTTACATAAAAACAGACAGGGCAGTAACTAGCAAGTCCTTCCACAATTCTGCAAAAGTTGATTATTCTGGGGACTTCCCTGTGGTCCATTGGTTAAGAATCTGCCTGCCAACACAGGGGACACCAGTTTGATCACTGGTCTGGGAAGATTCCACATGCTGCGGGGCAACTAAGCCCATGTACCACAACAACTGAGTCCACGCTCTAGAGCCGGTGTTCCTCAACAAGAGGAAATTCACTTGCAGTAACAAACACCCAGTGCAGCCAAAAATAAATATAAATAATTTTTTAAAAGTCAATTATTTTATGTCCTCAAAAGAATGAAGGAGAAGTAAATTCCCTCTTAGACTTCAAAATACTCCAAGATACACATCTAGTGGAGTACTACACGCAGAGTAGTAGGTTAATAAATGTTTGTTGGAAGTTAACTGACTTGTTGACTGTATATCATAACTCTATGACAAAGTAGGTACTGTTGTCCCCATTTTACTGTGAAGAAACTGAAAAAGACAAGTTTGGTAACTTGTTTAAAAGGAATAAAGTCAGGACTCAAACTCAAGTCTTTGTGGTCCCAAAGCTAAAGTTCTTTCTCTTGCATCATGATGCTGCAAACCATCTGCTTTGCTAAATTAAGAAAAGAACTTGGCATCTTTTCTAATTATAACTTTTATAAGACTATTCTATATATGTAAAATCCCCTTCTACCCAGGTCTCCTTATTCCCTGCAAATGACCTCTTTTATTACTTCATTCAAAATGTGGACAGGCTTCCACATTAACACCACTTCTTTGTCTTATATCCCATCCTCCTTTCCTTCACTACTGTCTCAGAGAAAGTGGTGACCCTCCAGTTCTGGGTGAGATTTTTCTATTCTAGAACCATGGCCCACTTTGTCCATAACCTCACAGAGAAGGCTCAAGCCCTGGTCAATGCTGCTGTGACTTCCTTGAAGCCTTGACTGGCCAAAATTTGGCACTAGGTTAAAGTTGAGTTGGTTCCTCCAACCCTGCTGAGATCCCTATTGCTATTCAGAGGTTTAAAAAAAATAGTCATTAGTGCTCAAACTAGTGGCTTCAAAGAGCTCAGAGTTAAATTAAAGAAGCTTCACTGAATGGTCTGGTGGCCACTGAATTGTTAGTGTAGTTTTATGTTGATGAGATCATAGGCAAGTGTGGCATAATTGGTTATAATGTTTGAAAACCAATCTTTAACATCTGATTATATTTGGTTTATTATTTGCGTGTCGTTGAACCATGTGTGACCAGACTGCTATCTAAATAAAGTGATGTGTCAAAAATCAGTGTTTTCTCTATCAAACACTACACGACGGTCATGATATTTCTTGGTACTAAGTTGGGTTGTCTTTTACTTTGATATATTAATACAGCTCCAAATGTATGTCTTTGCTTAGTCTGAAATTGGAAAAGATATGTGCAAATATAACAATGTAGTATATATGTATATGAGGATAACATTTTAATTTGATGGTCTGAAATATAATATAATGTATATAGTAAATCATGTCAGTAGTCATAAAGAATAAAATTTTGACTATTTCTTCTTGCAACATCACAGAAATACCCTTTTTATAAAAGCTGTCTATAAATATCGGTGTACTTCTTTTCAATTTGAATAGAGTCTCAAGAGTGAATAGCAGGCTGGTCTTCTAAATGTGTATCTTTGCAACATCTTTAGCAGTAGGACAGAGTCAGTGAGAATCCTGATCTACATTTTAAATCTAAGTTTGATACATATTATATCATTAATCTATTCAGTCTTATGATTTTTAGAACCTATCTTGGCAAAATAAAATATCTAAACAGGATTATACTTTAGTACCATGCATGGGTCTAAATAGCATATTATATCCTGAAATAAATAGATGTGATTGCTATGAAGAAAAAGGAAAGAAAAAAGAAATGATCTTCCTTTATCTCAAAGTGAAAGCTCCCTCTGTGTCCCTCATTCTCTTCCATTCTCTGGGGCCTTACTTCATCAGGAATCCCCACGACTTGACCACATTTAACTACATCTCATTCCTTCTTCTGTGACTTCTTCCTGCCAATGTATAAATGTTTTGAAGTGCTCCCCATCTTAATACACACACACACACACACACACACACACACACACACTCACACACACACACTCACACACACACATCACCTCCACTCACCAGGCTACTCCTTGAATTACATTCCTGTTCCCACTTCCTTTCCTTTACCACCAAGTTTCTTTGTCTGGGTTTCTATTTCCTCACCATCTAACCATGTGCACCCTCACCAGGTACAAAAAATTCTCTCTTGAGAACCACTGAAGGATCAAATCCAATAGATTTTTCTTTGTTCTCATCCTCCTCAGATTCTCTGCAGCCAGTCACTATCAACAACTCCTATTTCTTCATAGCGTCTTCTCCCATGATTTTTCATAATGTGTTCACTCTCAGATCTAGTTCTCATTCTCCGATTCCTCTTTCTCCTTCTGACCCCAAAAGTAAGTACTCCCTTTGGTTATGCCCATGGTTCATTCCTCTTCTCTTTACATTCCTCTTTTGGGAATTTTACTCAATCTTTTCTACCAATCTTAACGTCTTGACTAATGCTCAAGTCCACATTTTCAACTGCCTGTTGGACATCTGCCTATCCTCCTGATAACCCAAACTCAGTATGCTCAAAACAGTGATCTTTCTTTTTGTACATATCTATTAATTATACTATAAATACTATCCTCTCAATCCCTGTAGAAAAAAATATTCACAAGCTAAGGCTATAGATGTCTAATGCTACCGAAGCCAAATATTAACCATAGGAAGTTTAATATTCAAATAGGATTTTTCTTTTGTTTAAAAATTATTTTTCAAAATTAATGCACATTTTTCTTTAAAAAATTATTCTTTTTATTGCATGCATCTCATGGACAGAGGAGCTTGGCAGACTACAGTCCTTGGGATCACAAAAGGGTCAGACACAGTTGCACCTAAACAACAACATAAAACCTTGCCCAGAGGTCATTCAGTGCTAACATTTTCCTTATGGGTGTTTGTAAAAAAAAAAAAAATCAGAGACAAAACAAAATAAAAAAAAGAAAACAGAAACAGACTCAGATCCAGAGAAAAAGGTATTGGTTACCACAGGGGACAGGAGGAAGGGAAAGGGCAAAATAGGTAAAGGGAATTAAGAATACAAACTAGCAGTCATAAAATAAGTTAAGTCACAGGGATATATGTACAGCAAAGGAAATTTAGTCAATATTTTATAGTAACTTTGTATGGTGTGTAACTATGAAAATATCAAATAGCAATGTGGCATCCAGTCCCATCACTTCATGGCAAATAGATGGGGAACAGTGGAAACAGTGGCTGACTTTATTTTGGGGGGCTCCAAAATCACTGCAGATGGTGATTGCAGCCATGAAATTAAAAGACACTTACTCCTTGGAAGAAAAGCTATGACCAACCTAGACAGCATATTCAAAAGCAGAGACATTACTTTGTCAACAAAGGTCCATCTCATCAAGGCTATGGTTTTTCCAGTAGACGTGTATGGATGCGAGAGCTGGACTGTAAAGAAAGCTGAGCGCTGAAGGATTGATGCTTTTGAACTGTGGTGTTAGAGAAGACTCTTGAGAGTCCCTTGGACTGCAAGGAGATCCAACCAGTCCATCCTAAAGGATATCAGTCCTGGGTGTTCATTGGAAGGACTGATGTTGAAGCTGAAACTCCAATACTTTGGCCACCTCATGCGAAGAGCTGATTCATTTGAAAAGACCCTGATGCTGGGTAAGATTGAGGGCAGGAGGAGAAGGGGATGACAGAGGATAAGATGGTTGGATGGCATCACCAACTCAATGGACATGAGTTTGGGTGGACTCTGGGAGTTGGTGATGGACAGGAAGGCCTGGCATGCTACAGTCCATGGAGTCACAAAGAGTCGGACACGACTGAGAGAGTGAACTGAACTGACCTGATACCTGAAAATAATATAGTATTGTAAGTCAAATATATTTCAATAAATAATCTTTTAAAAAAAACCAGAGGCAATTTTTTAACATTGTAACTGCCTGAGGTCATAGATAAGTTATGTTAAAGTGAAAGAAACCAGACACGAAAGGTCACATATTTTTCCATTTATATGAAATGTCCATAATAGATAAATTCAAAGAGATAGAAATTAGATTACTGATTCCTAGGGGTTGGGAAGAAGAGGGAATTAGAGCTGACACCTTAATGGTTAAAGAATTTATTTTGGGAATAACGAAAATTGTCTTAATTAATATGATACTCATGTAATGTTTGAATATATAAAAACCACTGAATTGTTCACTTTAAGTCAGGAAATTTTATGATATGTGATGTCCATTTCAATTTAAAGATAGCAATTTTGAAAATTATATGTACCCACAATTTCAATTGTTTAAACAAAAGGAAATTCATAAAAACAGTATTCATAATCCCATTATCCAAATATAATCACTATTAATATTTTGGTCTAATTATTTCTAATCTTTCTCTACCACATCAGTATTAGTATGCATTGGTTAAGAGTCCTCAATTTGGACCCTCAGTCTGAGTTAGAATCCTGCACTTACTAATTGTGCAATCATGGGCAAGCTGAATAACCTCTTGGTTTGTTCCTCATCTGTAAAATGGAGATAATAATATTGAATTCAAATGGTTGTGACAATTAAGGGGGTTTGAAATGTTGAGCCCTTAAATGTGACTGGCACATAAGTGTTCAATATATGCTGGCTATTTTTATTACTGAAGATAAAGCTTTGTGAATATCCTTGAATATATCAATATATCTTCTCATTTTTAAAAATTAATTCCACAAAGTGAAATTGCTGTTTCAAAATATAAGCACATGAAATGAAAGTGTTATTTTAAGGTTGTTTGAGTTTCCTATTACTGGAAATGAATGTACTACTGAGTGTTCAGAAGTTTGGAAACATGAAAAAAATCAAAATAAAGAAGAAAAATAGCCCTGGAAGAAACAAAGTCAATCAAGGAAGAATAAAAGAGATTTTTAAAGTTATATTTGTAATTCTCAGAAAGATTTAAGAAAGTATGAGTCCATAACAATAAGGATGCTGTGAGAAGAAAACAACTTGTGAAAAGGAAATAGCTTTTGGAAATTAAAAAATACAATTGTCTAAACTAAAATTTATTAAGGAGACAGAAGATAGAGTTGAAGAAATCTCCCAGACTGAAAAACAAAAAGCAAAATAGAAAAAAATATGACAGAGGTAAGACAGAGAGTCAATCTGAGACCCGTCACATTTGACTGATAAGGCTTCAGCAAAAGAGAAGAGGAAAAATGTGGGATTATCAAAGACCCTGTACAATAGGTTTTGCCAAAAGAAGGACATTATTTTAAAAAAAATCGCACCAAGTATCTCACAGAATGAGTGAAAATAAACCTAGACACATCTCTATGAAATTTCAAAACTCCAAAATGAAGGAAAGATCTTAAAACCTCCCAGAAGTGGGAAATGTATGGACCAACCTGCTTATCAGCAGCCCAGGTTTTTAGAAATCAATGGTACAAACCCTTTAAATTTCAAATTAATTTTCAACTTAGAGTTCTATACCCAAACTTTCAGTCAGTATAAGAAAATAAGGATATCATCAAGCATACAAGAACTCAAATTTTGTTCTTTTTACTTCATATATAAAAGGTAACTTCTTTGCAAGTTATTTGAGGATGTACTCCAGCAAGATGAGGGAGTATAATAAAGCAAAGAGAAATAAAAGAAGAAAAAAAAATTTAATATGATAACCCTACAGTAACTGTAGACATGGATCAATCTAGACTGGAGCAAGAATATAGAGGCCTCTGGGAATCAGCGGTTTATTAGGACCATCTCCTTCAGTTCAGTTCAGTCCAGTTCAGTCGCTCAGTCGTGTCCGACTCTGCGAACCCATGAATCTCAGCACGCCAGGCCTCCCTGTCCATCACAAACCCCCGGAGTCTACTCAAACTCATGCCCATCGAGTCGGTGATGCCATCCAGCCATCTCATCCTCTGTCGTCCTCTTCTCCTCCTGCCCCCAATCCTTCCCAGCATCAGGGTCTTTTCCAATGAGTCAGCTCTTCACATCAGGTGGCCAAAGTATTGGAGTTTCAGCTTCAGCATCAGTCCTTCCAATGAACCAGCTCACAAAAACCCACTGTTAATTTTCAGGAATACTACAAGTAAGCTGTTTAAAACATTTTAACATTTGTTATTAAAAATTAACTTCTGTAAATTTATAATTAAATAACTTATATTAAAAAATGAAGAAAATAAACATGCAAAACTCTTCAATTCCCAATTATTTTTGCTATTATCTATGCTTTTGAAATTATATGTATTTTATCTGCTTGGTGAAAATAATAGGTAATAAATAAAACAATATGGGCTATCATATATGCCTTTCCATTTAGTTCCACCATGTTGGTAGATTGAAATTGGCCATAGTGAGTATATTCACAACATGAAAATCATCAAATGTTACAAATCAGGCCTTTACTTATTGTTTTCTTGTCTATGCAGACTTTGGAAAGTGTTAGATAAAATGTTAATAATAGACTAAACTTTAAAGTGTCTCATATCTATAACTATTACATTATAAATAGCACAAAAATTGTCAACTCATGATTGACTTGCAATCATGGGTTGGCTACAGATACAAGAATTTGGCAAAAGTCAGCATTCTGTGAGAGTTAATTGGCTATATGGAATTTACAATGAAATCATTTTATACTTTTATTATAATTTGTAAATTGTATCCTACACATCCTTCAGTAAAATTCTAACAAACATATATACTATATAAAACGCAGTCATTAAACATTTTTTAGGACACCCCTAGACACTGGGGAGTCTAGTAACAAAGTTGGAGGCTCTGATAAAAGAAATTACAGATTCAATTTGAACCTGGTCTCATGAATATTCTCTTTTGAGTGGCTCAAATTTGGGGACATAGAACTCATAGAAAAAGAAATATAATTTAATAACATACGTACTTTTATGGGTTTAAACAATCTGTTAAAATTCATCTTCTACCCTCTAAGGAGATTGTAACCAAGCAGGACCCTATGGGGCCTTCCCAGGGACAGGCCTTCTCCCATATCCTCTCCTTTAGCTCCTCTCTCAAGTACCTAAATAACAGTAGCCGGGGCTCTGGGTGCAGAACACCTGGGTATGGATTAAGCCCTCTTGGAGGAGGTCCCATTAACCCCACACAGAGCAGCCAGACCTTACACAGGAAAGGGGAACAGACTCCTGGCGGACACAAACAGAACCTTCTACATACCAGGACCCAGGAGAAAGGAGCAGTGACCCCACAAGAGACTGACCCAGACTTGCCCGTAAGTGTCCAGGAGCCTCTGGCGGAGGCGTGGGTCGGCAGTGGCCTGCTGCAGGGCTGGGGGCACCGAGTGCAGCAGTGCTATGCATGGGATCTTCTGAAGGAGGTCGCCATTATCTTCATTACCTCCACCATCCTTTAACCCAGGTAAGTAACAGGGAGGGAACACAGCCCAACCCATCAGCAGAAAATTGGATTAAAAACTTACTGAGCATGGCCCCACCCATCAGAACAAGACCCAATTTCCCCCTCAGTCAGTCCCTCCCATCAGGAAGCTTCCCTAAGCCTCTTACCCTTCTTCATCAGAGGGCAGACAGAATGAAAACACAATCACAGGAAACTAACCAATCTGATCACATGGACCACAGCCTTGTCTAACAATGAAACTATGAGCCATGCCATGTAGGGCCACCCAAGACAAACAGATCATGGTGGAGGGTTCTGACAGAACGTGGTCCACTGGAGAAGGGAATGGCAAACCACTTCAGTATTTTTGCCTTGAGAACCCCATGAACAGTATGAAAAGGCAAAAGATAGGAAACTGAAAGATGAACTCCCCAGGTCGGTAGGTGCCCAATATGCTACTAGAGATCAGTGGAAAAATAACTCCGGAAAGACTGAAGAGATGGAGACAAAGCAAAAACAATACCCAGTTGTGGATGTGACTGGTGATGGAAGTAAAGTCCGACGCTGTAAAGAGCAATATTGCATAGGAACCTGGAATGTTAGGTGAATGAATCAAGGCAAATTGGAAGTGGTCAAACAGGAGATGGCAAGAGTGAACATCGACATTTTAGGAATCAGAGAACTAAAATGAACTGGAATGGGTGAATTTAACTCAGATGACCATTATATCTACTACTGTGGGCAGGAATCCCTTAGAAGAAATAGAGTAGCCATTACAGTCCAACAAAAGAGTCCAAAATGCAGTACTTGCATGCAATCTCAAAAATGACAGAATCATCTCTGTTCATTTCCAAGGGAAACCATTCAATATCACAGTAATGCAAGTCTATGCCCTGCCAGTAATGCTGAAGAAGCTGAAGTTAAATGGTTCTTTGAAGACCTACACAACCTTCTAGAACTAACACCCAAAAAAGATATTCTTTATATTATAGGGGACTAGAATGCAAAAGTAGGACATCAAGAAATACCTGGAGTAACAGGTAAATTTGGCCTTGGAGTACAAAATGAAGCAGGGCAAAGGCTAATAGAGTTTTGCCAAGAGAATGCACTGGTCATAGCAAACACCCTCTTCTAAAAACACAAGAGAAGACTCTACACAAGGACATCACCAGATGGTCAATACCAAAATCAGATTGATTACATTCTTTGTAGCCAAAGATGGAGAAGTTCTATACAGTCAGCAAAAAGATGACTTGGAGCTGACTGTAGCACAGACCATGAATTCCTTATTGCCAAATTCAGACTTAAGTTGAAGAAAGTAGGGAAAACCACTAGACCATTCAGGTATGACCTAAATAAAATCCTTTACACTTATACAGTGGAACTGACAAATAGATTCAAAGAATTAGATATGATAGACAGTGCCTGAAGAACTATGGACAGAGGTTCAGGACATTGTACAGGAGGCAGGGATTAAGAACATCCCCAAGGAAAAGAAATACCAAAAGGCAAAATGGTTGTCTGAGGCCTTACAAATAGCTGTGAAAAGAAGAGAAATGAAAGGCAAAGGAGAAAAGGAAAGTTATACCCATTTGAATGCAGAGTTCCAAAGAATAGCAAGGAGAGATAAGAAAGTCTTCCTCAGCAATCAATGCAAAGAAATAGAAGAAAACAATAGAATGGGAAAGTCTAGAGATATCTTCAAGAAAATTAGAGATACCAAGGGAACATTTCATGCAAAGATGTGCACAATAAAGGACAGAAATGGTATGGACCAAACAGAAGCAGAAGATAGAAGAACTATACAAAAAAGATCTTCATGACCCAGATAATCATGATGGTATGATCACTCACCTAGAGCCAGACATCCTGGAATGTGAAGTCAAGTGGGCCTTAGGAAGCATCACTATGAACAAAGCTAGAAGAGGTGATGGAATTCCAGTTGAGCTATTTCAAATCCTGAAAGATGATGCTGTGAAAGTGCTGCACTCAATACGCCAGCAAATTTGGAAAACTCAGCAGTGGCCACAGGACAGGAAAGGGTCAGTATTCATTCCAATCCCAAAGAAAGGCAATTCCAAAGAATGTGCAAACTACCACATAATTATACTCATCTCACATGCTAGCAAAGTGGTGCTGAAAATTCTCGAAGCCAGGCTTCAACAGTACACGAACCGTGAACTTCCAGATGTTCAAGCTGGATTGAGAAAAGGCAGAGGAACCAGAGATCAAATTGCCAACATTCGCTGGATCATCAAAAAAGTAAGAGAGTTCCAGAAAAACATCTACTTCTGTTTTATTGACTATGCCAAAGCCTTTGACTGTGTGGACAACAACAAACTCTGGAAAATTGTTAAAGAGATGGGAATACCAGATTACCTGACCGGCCTCCTGAGAAACCTATATGCAGGTCAGGAAGCAACAGTTAGAATTGGAGATGGAACAATAGACTGTTTCTAAGTAGGGAAAGGAGTATGTCAAGGCTGTATATTGTCACCCTGCTTATTTAACTTATATGCAGAGTACATCATGAGAAATGCTGGGCTGGATGAAGTGCAAGCTGGAATCAAGATTGCTGGGAGAAATATCAATAACCTCAGATATGCAAATGATACCACCCTTATGGCAGAAAGTGAAGAAGAACTAAAGAGCCTCTTGATGAAAGTGAAAGAGAGTGAAAAGTTGGCTTAAAACTCAACATTCAGAAAACTAAGATCATGGTATCCAGTTCCATCACTTCATGGGAAATAGATGGGGAAATAGTGGAAACAGTGACAGACTTTATTTTGGGGGGCTCCAAAATCACTGCAGATGGTGACTGCAGCTATGAAATTAAAAGACACTTGCTCCTTGGAAGAAAGTTATGACCAACATAGACAGCATATTAAAAAGCAGAGACATTACTTTGCCAACAAAGATCTGTCTAGTCAAAGCTATGTTTTTTCCAGTAGTCATGTATTGATGTGAGAGTTGGACTATAAAGAAAGCTGAGCACCAAAGAACTGATGCTTTTGAACTGCGGTGTTGGAGAAGACTCTTCAGAGTCCCTTGGACTGCAAGGAGACAAAACCAGTCCATCCTAAAGGAAATCAGTCCTGAATATTCATTGGAAGGACTGATGTTGAAGCTGAAACTCCAATACTCAAGGTTACCTGATGTGAAGAACTGACTCATTGGAAAAGACCCTGGTGCTGGGAAAGATTGAAGGCAGGAGGAGAAGGGGACGACAGAGGATGAGATGGCTGGATGGCATAACCAACTCAATGGACATGAGTTTGAGTAAACTCCGGGTGTTGGCGATGAACAGGGAGGCCTGGCATGCTGCATGTAGTCCATGGGGTCACAGAGTCGGACACGACTGAGCAACTGAACTGAACTGAACTAATGCACATTTCCCAAGTTGTTTCATAGATGTGAAAAACCCCTAACAAATGGAAGATGTTAACTATCTGATGACCATGAGCACATAGCCCCAGGCTTCCCAGAGCCTAAGGACTGATAATGTTAACCCCCGTGACACCATCCTATTACCTCACCATCCACCAATCAGAGAAACAGGCAGTAGCTGATCACAAACCCTGCAACACCCCCCCTCACCTGGCCTTCAAAAATGGTTTGCTGAAAACTTTCAGAGAGTATAGGGTTGGGGGTTAGGTAGATGAGCAAACCATCTCCTTGCATGGCTCTTCAATAAACCTTTCCCTGCTCCAAACTTCAATGTTTCAGTTAGTTTGGTCTCTGTATGTCAGGCACACAAACTTGGGCTTACTAGCAAGATGAGATAGCCAAACACACATAAAGAAAAATTGTAAGAGACATGCAAGTGGCCTGCAATCCTATATTAGATTTATTATTTCTATTACTTCTATGAGTGAACACACAAAATTGGTGCGACCCCCTTTTGGAATTCTCCAGGCCAGAATACTGGAGTGGGTAGCCTTTCCCTTCTCCAGTGTATCTTCCCAACCCAGGGATCAAACCCAGGTTGCCTGCATTGCAGGCAGATTCTTTACCAGCTGAGCCACAAGGGAAGCCCCAAATAGTCTAGATGCATATCAAAAGAATGATTTCAGTAAGCCCAGATTTCCTGCATCTTCCCATACATAGAAAAGCACTAAATTTCTTGAGATATCTGATTTTCTTTTAGTAACAATAATCTTTTGATATTCCAACTACCTGGTTTTTTGTTGCAAAAACTTATATCCGGGCTTCCCCTCTGCCCCCTGGCCCCTGCCCCTTCTGTGCAGTCTCTTAGAGTTATTTGAGATGCTGTTTCCTGGGCTTGAACTCCTAAGAATGTCCACCAAATAAAATATAACTCTCAACCTTTAGGTTGTGTGTTTTTTTTTTCAGTCAACAGTTTCATTATTATTAGTGGGTTATCAGTCAGTGAACAACCACAGAAGAGTTGAAAATTGAATGTCTAACCATCGTAATTCACATTAAGTAAAAGCATTTTAATAGACTAATTCCTTAAATCTCTAGAAGGTTGGAGGAGAGGGAAAGATTTCATTTTGTTTTGTTTTGTTTCATTTTGGACACATATATGACAATTTGGGAGGGAGAAGCTAGTCAGGAGGTACCTTCTCATTGCCCCTTAGCTACATTTCCCCTCCATCATAGAAGACTGCTGTCTTCAGGAGTCTTGTTCTTCTTCTTCCGGAACTTGTTCTCCCTTCTAAACATCTGTGAACTCCAAGGACAAAGCCAAAACAGAAACACTTGATGTGCTTCTCTTCCATTCTCCTTCCACCGTCTACTCTTATTTCCCCCACCACCGCTCAGAGTTAAACATGAAAAATTTTGAAAGCTCTTAAGTAAATAGCTTGATTACATATAGTGGTGTTCTTAATATAAAATTACCAAGTACAATCTGTCACTATGGATTCCCCGGAAATGTAACCTAACAAAAACATCTCAGCTCTCTGGTTCTGTTTCAGAAAACAAAAAAGAAGAAAAAATCAGATTAAATAAAGTTGAGCTTATGCAGCTCTGTTTCATTTTATTAGCACTGTAACATAAAAATTGGCGTAAAAACCAGGCCAACATGGAAAAGTAATAATGTCAAATACATATTTAAAGCTGATTTGTATTGAATCTTTCAAATGCACTCTGAGTTTGCTGCCCTGAATCTCAAAGCCACAATGAATACCAATAGCATAAATTCACAAATATAATAAAAACACCAAATTTATTGAATTTACTAATGGGATAAATCACCTGTCTTTCACACCTAATTGTTAGAGACCTTTTTATTAATAAAACCTAGGTGTTCTATTGTGACTCTACCATAGCTCATACAGTAAAGAATCTGCCTGCCTATTGCTCATCTCAGTGTCTGAAAATTATTTAAGACTATAATCAAGGAAGACAATTCACAAAAGAAGAAATACAATGATCAGATCGGCAGTGAATTTTTTTCATAATAAACTTGTATCTGAGATGTTGAGAAACCACAAACTCTTAAACACTCCAGGTAGGAATATGAACCAGAAAAACTGCAAAAAAAAAAAAAAAAGAAAGAAAAGAAAAGAATAGCTATCACTGAGTATTTACCATGTGGTAGGTACAGGAGCCTGGTAGGTGCAGTCTATGGGGTCACTAAGAGCTGGACACGACTGAGCGACTTCACTTTCACTTTTCACTTTCATGCACTGGAGAAGGAAATGGCAACCCACTCCAGTGTTCCTGCCTG
The DNA here is from genome assembly GCF_019320065.1 of Cervus canadensis. NCBI lineage: Eukaryota > Metazoa > Chordata > Mammalia > Artiodactyla > Cervidae > Cervus > Cervus canadensis. The sequence goes on along the minus strand of NC_057415.1, from coordinate 10,839,120 downwards.
GAGAATCCCAGGGACGGGAGCCTGGTGGGCTGCCGTCTATGGGGTCGCACAGTCGGCCACGACTGAAGCGACTTAGCAGCAGCAGCAGGAGGTACTGTGCTAACTGCTTTAAAATTACATTTTTACATTTTCTCTGTTTTATGAATGAGGAGATAATGATGCTTAGAAAAGGTTAAGTCACATACCCAAGAAAATAAAGATAGTGAAAAACAACAACAGAGCTAGAATGCAATTTGGCAATGAATATTAAATATCTTTTAAATTTCTATATTTTTAGAGAGAGCGGTTCTCCTTGGAGTTTATCATAAAGAAATAAGCAGTGAAATAAACACTATATTAATATAATGATGTCCATTATAACATTATTTATAAGAAGGGGAAGAGGCAACAACCTAAAGGTCCAATAATAGCCAAATGGTAGTTTCAGTGTTTTATGCATTGATGCAATGGAATATTGTATGGCTATTATAAATGATGGCATAACTCTATACTTACTGAAATAGAAATTAGTCCATGTTTAGTGGGAAAAGCAAAATACAAAGTAGTATATATAGTACAACTTTTATTAAAAATAGTGTAAGTATGGATGGTGACTAGACACTGTAGGGACCATTTTGCAGTGTATCAAATATCAAAGCATTGTGTTATATATCTGAAACTGATATGTTATGTATCAATTATATCTCACTTTTTTAAAAAGCCTAGTAAACCATAAAAAAATTAGCATAGGTATTAAAAAAACTAGAAGAACATATTCCAAAATGTTAACTTATGATGTCTTGTAGTAGGATTTTGAGTGATTTATTTTGTTTACTCACATATTTTTAAATATTTCTACAATAAAAATGGACCATCTATGTAAACATTTGTTTAAAAAGCCATAAGAGAATTCTAATACACTGCTCATGGGAATGTAAAATAATACTACCACTGTGGAAAACTGCTCAAGGGTTTCTTAAAATTAATCATACATCTGCAATATGATCCTGTCATTCTACCCCTAGGTGTGTATCCAAGAGAAATGAAAGCGCATGTTTACACAAAGACTTGCAACAAATGTTCAAAATAGCTTTATTAACAATAGTCCAAAACTGAAAGCAATTCACATATGCATCAACAGGTGAATGAATAAACACAACATAGTATATCCACAGAACGGAATACTACTGAGCAACAAAAAAGGAATAGAAATACTGATATGCCTATATACACACCATGGATAAATCTCAAATTCATTATGCTGAGTAAAAGAAGCCAGACACAAGAGAACACACATTATATTATGCTGCTGCTGCTGCTAAGTCGCTTCAGTCGTGTCCGACTCTGTGCAACATTATATGATGATATTTACACAAAAAGCACAAGAATGAAAACTAATTTATAGTGACCAACAACAACAACAAAAAACAGATCAGTGATTGCCTGAGGCCAGGAGCAGGAGGGATAGACCTCACAGACGCAAGAGGAAGATCTGCAGGGAGGGTGATGATGAAAATGTTCTGTATCTTGATTATGGTAGTTTTTTTAAAGGTATATATAAAATTCATCAAACTGTACCCTTTAAAAGCATGCAGCTTATTGTACATACATTATATTTCAATAAAGTTAAGTTTTTAAAAAGCTTATAGAAGTTTAATTCTTCAAAATATATATATATAATTTTTTTCCTAAACTCTGTATACAGGAATTTCAGGTCACCAAATTGATTTTAAACTTAATATAATAATAACATAATAATAACAACAATAGTTACAGCTAACATTTATAGTATTTCAGAAACTATCCTACCAAAATCCTAATTGTATTTTTACAGAAAGAAAGAAATCTATCCTAAAACTCACATGGAATTTCAAGGGACCCCCAAATAGCCAAAACAACCTTGAAAAAGAATAGGAAAGTCAGAGGTTTCACATTTCCTGATTTCAAAACTTACTGCCAAGTTCAGTAACCTAAATAGAGAAGTACCAGCATAAAGATACACATGTAGAATGATGAAATAAAATAGAGACACCCCCCCCAATTCCTACCAAAAAACCCTGTATAAATGGTCAAACGCTTTTTGACAGGAGTGCCAAGATCATTCAATACCATTCCAACAAATGGTGTTGGAAAAACTGAATATTCACATGCAAAAGAATGAAGTTGAACTCTTATACACTATACATATGTAAAAATCAACTCAAAATAGGTCAAAGAACTAAATATAACATGAAACTCTTAGAAGAAAACATAGGTGAAAAGCTTAATGATATTGATTTGGAGTTCAAGAATGATTTCTTGGAGATGACACCAAGAGCACATACAATAAAAGAAAAAATAAATTAGACTACATCAAAATGTAAAACAACTGTGCATCAAGGGACACAATAAATAAAGCAAAAGTCAACCCACACAATGAAAGAACATATATGTATTTTATAAGAGATTAATGCCCAGAATATGTAAAGAACTCCAGGGACTTTCCTGGTGGACCAGTGGCAAAGACTTCATGCTCCCAATTCAGGGGGCCAGGGTTCGACCCCTGGTCAGGGAACCAGATCTCATCTGCCGCAACTAAACAGACTGTATGACACAAGGAAGAGCTTTTGTGCTGCAACTGAGATGAAATAAATATTAAAATATTTTTTAAAAAAAGAACTCTGACAATTCAACAACAAAGCCAAACTAAAAAATGGACAAAGGACCTGAATAGACATTTCTCCAAATAAGCTATGCAAATGGCCGATGTGCACATGAAAACATGTTCAACATCACCAAGCACCATAGGTCAAAAGAAATAGTCAACCATTTCTGTTTATTATTAGCTATGTTCAGAACCTAGTAGCAATAATTTGCATGGTATCCAACACTTGACACCAGGTCTCTTAAAAATGTAGGTTCCTGTAAGTTCACTGGAATGCCTAGAGCACCTCAGCAAACAGTTTGGGAACCATGGATATAGATAATCACTAAGAATAGGAAAGAAATGTAAAAGTGAGGTGAAATACAACAACTCCAACTAAATTACATCCAAGGTTTTAGACTTGTCTGAAAACTGTGAAGTTTTTTAAAAACGTGTAGTCACAGTTTTAATACTGCTACCGTAATATGGGAAATCTTCTCACTATAATATTAAACTGTGTTGCTCAGTCTTTGGCTTTGCCCTCTAAGTCATAACTTATTCTACTTTCTTCTTCAAAATGTGCTTGATTTCATATTTCTATTCTACAAGATGTGGCCTCAGGAAGGAGCCATTGATTTAGTATTAAAAGCACTCAGATTTTAGTTTACAATTTAAATTCAGTTTATAATTTAGATTTAAAACTCCCTAGGGTATAGTTGCAGTTATGAGTAGAAATGGTATCTGTCACTTCTAGATAAAGTTAATTAAGAAACAGGCATGTCTTCACCACCCTTTCTTACTCTGCTGGCTATAAGCAGAGAACTGTGAACTCTCGAAGGATATGGAAGAAGCCTGGGGTCTCTGAATGAGCTCTAGAATAGTCATATGCTGATGAGGAACATCCACATTGTACTGTTATATTAGCAAGAAACGTACTTCTATCTTGTTAAGCTACTGAAATTTTGGAGTTCGTTTCTTACAGCAATTAATACACTCCAAACTAAGGTCCATTCCTGATATAATGGAGAGTGCTTTTCAAGTATTACTATTAAGTATGACACATGCTAAATTTCCTTTGAGATATCCTTATCACCACCCTGAGTAAATTCCTCATATTCCTAGGTTGGCTAAGAGATTTTATAAACAAGTGTATGTTTATTGAATGTCATTTTGTCAAAAACTGTGATAGGTCTGAGGTTTTACATTATTTGTATGGAATACTACTCAGCGATAATAAGGAATGAATTACTGATACACTCAATAACATGGAAAAAATCTCAAAATCATTACATTGACTAAAAGAAGCCCCACACTAAAGAGTGTATCAGTACTTCTTTCCTTTTGATTGACAAATAGTATCCATTTTACAGATATACTGTATATTGCCAATCCATTCATCAGTTAATGGGGATTTGAGTGGCTTTCACTATTGGCTATTAGGAATAACACTGCTATGAACATTCATGTACTTTGATTATAAATCAAACATAATGTCTGATTCCATTTATATGATGTCCAAGAACAGGTAAAACTAATTTATGGTGTTTTTAAGTCAGAAAAGTGGTTACCTAGGAGCAAGGAACTGATGTTGACTGAGAAAAGGCACAAAAAAACTTTCAGGACAAAGAAAATGTTACATATCTTTATCTGGGTGAGGATCATGAAAGTGTAGATGTATAAAAAGTCAGTGAACAATGAGATACCACTTCCCTCATAATAGAAATGGCTATAATAAAAAGAACAATAATAAATGTTAGTAAAGATATAATAAAGTGGTAACCCTCATATATTTCTGGTAGAAATGTAAAATATTACAAACCCTTTGGAAAACAGTTTGGCAGTGCCTCAAAATGCTGAACATAGTGTTACCATATGACTCAGCAATTCTCCCAGGTCTCTACCCAAGAGAAATATAAATATATGCCTACATAAATGTTCACAGTAGCATAATTCACTGTAACCAAAAAGTGGAAAAAGCCTAAATGGCCACCATCTAATGAATGGATAAACAAAATATGGTATATACATAAAATGGAACACTTTTTAACAACAAAAAGAAATGAAATACTGACACTTGGCTACAACACAAGTAAACCTCAAAAACATTTTGCTAAATGAGAGAAGCCAATCACAAAGACCACATATTGTAAGATTCCACTTAAAGGTCCAAAACAGACAAATATAAAGATAGAAAATAGATCAGCAAGTGCTAAGGGCTGAGGGGAAAGAGAGAAAAAGAGAATTGGCAGTGACTGCTAATGTGTATGAGGTTTTTCAGGGGGATATTGAAATTTTTCTAAAATTAAATAATGGTAACGGTTGAAAAATCTGTTAAGAGACTAGAAACCATTGAGTTGTACATATTAAACAGCTGAATTTCATAGTATGTTAATTATATCTCAATAAAGCTGGGTTTTCTGATTATCAAGCAATCTTGTAAATTTGTGTGTTAAACCACGTGTAAACTATAATAAAATAAAGCATTGATCAAAAGGTACATTGCTTGTGCTCAGTCACTGCAGTCATGTCCAACTCTTTGCGACCCCATGGACTATAGCCAGGCTCCTCTGTCCATGGGATTTTCCAGGTGAGAATACTAGAGTGGGTTGCCATGCCCTTCCAGGAGACCTTCCTGACCCAGGGATTGAACTTGAGTCTCCCGCTGCTTCTGAATTGTAGGCAGATTCTTTGCCGCTAAGCCACTGGGGAAACCCAAAAGGTATTAATATATTAAAAACCACCAAAAATAAAATAAGAAGAGCTGAATAATAGAATTAGAATTCTGTGAGAGGTAAAGATCTTTGAGATCATCTGGTCCAGCCTCTTCACTGCATATGTAAGGAAACTGGGGTTCTGAGAACCACGATTTGCTCATTCTCAATGGCAAAACAGGATGGAAAATCAAGGAGTCAACTCATTGGTCAGTGCCAGGATATACACTGAATATTCAAAACCAAGTTCCTGGCATTCAACACATAGGTTGCTATGGTCAAATACACAGATTTCATCTAGAGTTTATAAAGCAGTATTTGCTGGTGTTAACCAGATCTCAGCATGGCTAGCTGGTATTGGGTTGGTCAAAAAGTTTATTCATAAGATGTTACGGAAAACTTTGAAAAATTTTTTGGCCAACCCAATAGATTTGTTTTATAGCAGTCGCTAAAGAATAAGGCTTTAGGGAAAAGAATGTACAAACAAACTTATGCTTAATGTATGCCACTTTAAGGCACCTCACTTCCACCTTTGTTATTGTTTATGTCTCCAAATGATATCTACTTTTTTCCATTGCCCTTCTCTGATCAAAAAATTTTTTTCAACAGATTAAATAGCCCCAAATAAATCAAATAATATGAAACAACCAACAACTGAATAAGGGGATTCAAGGTGGAATAATCCAAAGCAAACATACTTTGATACATTTTAGAATCATCTGCCAAATATAGTCAATTTTAAGTCATATACTTAACCGGGTGTCTTCTGGGTTTTTGAAAATGAAATAGTCCAAGATATAATATTTCTGCTATCTCCTAGGATATTTCTAAATGCCTTAGGATTTCATAGTAGTGAATCTAGTTAAAAAACAAGAATATGAAGCTCTAGAGTGGAACTTCTGGGATTTTATTCCCACTCTATCACCAAATAGCTCATTTGTCTTAGAGAAATCTACTTAACCTCCTTGTGCCAATATTTCCAAATCTGTAAAATTTGGCATAGGGCATAGGGTTGTTCTAAGAATTAAATAATGTGTTCCTCTTCAAGATGATGAAGAGCCAAATGCTTTTTGTTAATCCCTCTGAAAACCTTGTTTAAATAACATTGAAAATGAATCTCTAACCCAAAGGAAAAATTAAAACTCAAAAAAGCTTTGTGTAAAAAAATAAATAAATAACATTGAAAGTTATTTTCAGGGTATAAGTCCACAACATTTAAGAGGAAGTAAGGAAAGTCACTAGAAAACAGGCAAAATATTTTACTTATTTTTTTAAAATATTTATTTATTTGGCTATGCCAGGTCTTCATTGTGGTATGCAGAATTTTTAGTTGCAGCATGCGGGAACTAGTCCCCTGACCAAGGGGATCAAACCAAGGCCCCCTGTGTTAGGAACGTGGAGTCTTAGCCACTGGACCACTAAGAAAGTGCCAGAAAATGCTATTTTAACAAAGTTTTAGAAACAGAAAGAAGGTGAAAGATTGATGACTGATAAAGTAAGACCAGAGGAAACACTACTTAGAATATGAGTGGAAAAGAATGTAGTGCACCAGTCTTACTAAAGAAACCCAAAATACTTAGAACCAGGACATTCTAATTAGGATGTACAGCAGGAACTGGGCCTGAAAGCAGGGAAATTATTTAAAGCCTGTGTGTGGAAAGCATGGATTCTCCTCCCAAAAACCAGGGAGCAAAATAGCCATCAGACAGGTGATTATCTTTTGGACAAAAAATAATAATAATGAGGGAAATGATAGACAGTAGAAAGCATGTTCTTAACCATGAATAATGAATGTGTTTTTGTTTTGTTTTGGTTAACTTTCACAAAAAAAGGTGAAAGACCTGCAGAATGCAAACTATAAGACACTAATAAAAAATTGAAGACACAAATTAATAGAAAGATATTCCATACACATGGTTTGGAAGAATGAATATTTTTAAAATGCCTATTTTACCCAAAGCAATTTATAGATTTGATGCAATCCTTAGCAAAATTCAATGGCATTTTTCACAGAAATAGAATGATCCTAAAATTTATATGGAATCGCAGAAGTCCCCATATAGCCAAAGCATTCTTGAGAAAGAACAAAGCTGGAGGCATCATGTTCCCTGATTTCAAACTATATTACAAAGTTATGATAATCAAAACAGTATTGGCATAAAAACAGACACATTGATCAATGGAATACAACAGAGCGCTCAGAAATAAACCCACATATATAGTCAATTAATTTACAACCAAGGAGCCAAGAATACATGATAAAGAACAGCCTCTTCAATAAATGGTCTTAGAAAAACTGGAAAGCAACATGCAAAGAAAGGAACTAGACTACTATTTTACATCATACACACAAATTAACGCAAAATGGATTAAAAACTTGAATGTTAAGACCAGAAACCTTAAAACCCCTAGAAGAAAATATTGATAGTAATCTCCATGACATCAGTCTTGGAATCTTTTTTTTTTTTTTTGATCTCACTCCAAAGGCAATGGCAACCAAAGCAAAAATAAACAAATGGGCTTACATCAAACTAAATAAAGTTTTTGTATTGCAAAGGAAATTATCAACAAAACAAAAAAACAACTTAATGAATGGGAGAAGCTATTTGCAAATCATATATCCAATAAGCATATCCAAATAAATATAGAACTCATATAGCCCAATAAAAACAAAAAAATTCAATTTTAAAATGAGCAGAGAAAATATTAAAAAAATTAAAATGGGCAGAAGATCTGAATAGACATTTTTCCAAAGAAGACATACAGATGGCCTGTGGATCATATCTATATGAGATATACATAATACACATATATATTATATATCTATTATTAATGCACATGTTATGTATGTATAAAAATCAACTTCAATTTTTTTTTTAAGTGCCTGGAATTAGGCACTCAGGGAATTAGGTTAGAGGAAGGTAAAGAGGAGAAAAATGAGAAATTTGGTAAGGGAGAATTCCTCAAAACTGGAAAGTACATTGTGGAGTGTGGGACCTTCAATAATAAAATCCATTCCCCCTCCAAATCCCACCTGTCAGTGCCCTAATAGGTGACAGGCCTCAAAACAGAATGGCTATTGATGCACCTAGGAAAGTTGGACTTAGCACCAAGGCTCAACAACCTAAAGAAAGAATCAAACAGTGTTATGGTCAATATATGGGGAAGCTGAAAAGAAGCAAATCTTTGCAAATTCTAATGAGACCAAAAAAATCTTACATTATCCTTCACCTTCCTGCACCTATATTTTTATTCCCTAGACTATCTGGAGGTTCTGTCTTTGGTAAACTTGAATATACCCCACATGGCACAAAAGAAATCATTTGAGCTTATACCATAAATATCAGCAGTAAACAGTATGGACTAGGGAGCAGAGGGGCCTCATCTTGTATTCAGTTTTTTCTAAAGTCCTCAGGAAACTTTACATTGAGTAATGGGAACGCAACTATTTTCTGTGGTTGAGTTTTCCACTAACCCAAGGAGGACTGAATTAAAATATTGTACTGCAAAGGAAACCATCAACAAAACAAAACAAAACAAAAAACAGCCTAATGAATGGGAGAATGGGAGAAGATATTTGCTGTAGGGGGAAATGTCTGCTGCAGTAGAAAACTATGTCTTGTGTAGAGAACTCTCCTCCAAGGCAAATAATTCTGATCCTAAGGGAGTTATTTTACAGCTCAGTAAAATTTGTAGAGCTACAGTCCATGGGGTTGCAAAGTCGGACACAACTGAGGGAATAACACTTTCACGTTTCAAATTGTTAGATACCAGATAGCAATGCAGAATAATTGTCTACACACATGCAAATTATCTTATCTGACAAAGGGTCAGCTGAGTTCCTATCCTCTCTGTGGAAAGAACAATTTTGCCTCCAATTGCACATTAATTTCAACATCCTTTATTCCATATAAATTTTTTTTCCTATTCTAATTACATATATTATAACTGTTTACAGGAAATACTTGCTGAAGTATTTGGGGTGACATCTTAAGTTTTTGAAATTCCATATAAATTTTAGAATCAGCTCAATTTACACTTACATGTTCTTCTGAAAATTGGATATTGCATTGAATCCATAAATCAATTTGGGAAGCACTGACATCTTTAAAATACTGAATGTTCTAATCTATGAACTTAATGTACTTATATCTTTAATACTTTGTCAGTTTTAGTGTAGAAGTCTTATACATCTTTCATTACTTTCATTCCAAAGCATCTAATGTTTATGCAAGTAAATAGCAGTTTCTCTTTTTATATTTGTTGTTGATATGTAAGAACATATCAAGTGTTCTCTTTTAATTGTCCTATATACAGGAACCTTGACAAGTACCATGTCCCACCAGTAGTTTATAGATTTTGGACTTTCTACATACACGTCGCTGGCAAATAAATAAAGTTTTATTTCTTTCTCTCCAACACTTGTTGCATTTTGTTTTTTCTAGCCTTGTTATTCTGGCTAGGACCTCCAGCACAGAGTTGAATAGAAGGAGTAAATAGTAGATATTCTGGTCTTAATACCAAGTATGATGTCCACTATAGGTCTTATGTAGATACCTTTTATTAGAATAAGAAACCTACTTCTTACTAGTTTAAGTTTTTATGAATACATAAACTTTATGAAATGCTTCTTCCACATCCACTATAATGGCTTTATAGCTTTTATCTCTTAATGTGAATTACATTGACTGGTTAAACCATCTTTGCATTCCTGAAATAACCTCACTTTGTCATGATGTATTCTTTTTATATTTCCAGGTTTAATTGCTAGTATTTAGGATGAACTTATATTTTGAAATTATATTCACGAGATTAGTCTGCAATTCTTTTTTTCAATCTCCTATGCAGATTCCAACTTACGTCAGCCTAGTAAAAAGAATTGGGGAATATCCTCTTGTTGTCCAGCTTGTGGAAGAATTTATGTAGGGTGGTATTACTCTTTTAATATTTGGAAGAATCTGTGGGGATGCCATCTAAGTTTGGATTTATGAGCTCTTAATCAGTACATCTCCTTTATAAAGTGTATGATTGACTGTAGTTCTTCATATATTAATAAAGTTGTGCAACCATCACCACTATCTAATTTCAGAGCATGGAAATCATCCCCCAAAGAAACACTATCCATTAGCAGTCATTCACTGATCATCCTCCCTCCTGCTCTGGGCAACCATGAAGTACTGTGTCTCTATGGATTTAACTATTATAGATGTAATTATGGATTACATTATTCATGTAAGTGGTATCATACACTGTGTGGCCTTTTGTGTTGCTTTTTCCACTTTGAATAATGCTTTTCAAGACTCATCTATGTTGTTCCATTTATAAATATTTAATTCCTTTTTATGGATGAATAGTTTTCCATTGTATGTACATTTTGTTTACCGATTCATCAGTTGATGAACATTTGGGTTGTTTCTACTTTTTCATTATTACAAATAATGTGGCTATGCATAGTCATATACAAGTTTTTGTGTGAGCACTTTCAATTTTCTCAGGTAATAATGTAATTGTTAAGTCATATCATAAATGTTTAGGAAATAACAGGCTGTTTTACAAAAAGGCTGTACCATTTTATAGTCCCATCAACATATGAAGGTTCCAATTTCTCCACATTCTTGCCATAACTATCATTGTCTTTTTTATTATAGCTATCCTAGTGAGTATATAGTATCTCACTGTGTTTTTCACTGCATTTCCCTAATGACTAATGATGTTAAGCATTTTATGTACTTACTGGACATTCACAGATATTCTTTGATGAAATATCTGTTTAAACACTTTGCCCATTTTTAAATTGGGTTGTCTTTTCATTGTTGAGGAATTTTAGATAGTAATCTTTAACCAGATATGTAATTTACAAATATATTTTCTCACTCTTGAGAGTTGTTTTTATTTTCTTGATAGTCTTTTGAAGCATAATTTTTTAAAAAATTTTATGAAGTCCAATTTATCTGCTTCTATGTAAAAAGTCATTGTCCCATTCAAGGTCACAAAAACCTACAACTATGTTTTCGTCCAGAGTTTTAAGTTACAGTTCTTACATATAAGTATTCAATCAACTTGGAGTTAATTTTGGTATATAATGTGAGGTACAGGCTCAACTTCATTCTTTTGCATGTGGCTATGGAGTTGTCCCAACACCATTAATTGAAGACTATTATTTCCCCTTGTCAAAAGTAACTACTTTAGCAAATATGGAATGGTTCAGATTTGTCTTTCTTCTATCTGTAGTTTTTCAGGTATTTGATCATTTCATCTAAACTGTTCAATGCCTCAGCATTGTTATTTATAATATCCTCTTAGATTTTTAATATATGTAGAAGCAGTGATTTTCTCCACTTCATTTCCAGTATTTGTGTCTTCATACTTTTTCCTTCATTTTAATCTTCTCAAAGAAGCAACTCTTAGCTTTGTTAATTTTATGATGTCTGATTCCTATTTCAGTAAATTAAGCTCTTTATTTCTCCCCTCTTCTTTGTGCTTCATCTGCAGACTTTATAACATACTGGGATAAACTCACTTAGGATTTCTCAACTCACTTAGGATTTCTCTGCTGGCTCAGACAGTAAAGCGTCTGCCTACAATGTGGGAGACCAGGTTCGATCCCTGGGTTGGGAAGATCCCCTGGAGAAGGAAATGGCAACCCAATCCAGTACTCTTGCCTAGAAAATCCCATGGAGAATCCTGGTAGGCTACAGTCCATGGAGTCGCAGAGAGTCAGACACGACTGAGCGACTTCACTTTCTTTTCCACTGACTTTTAGCCTTTATTCTAATAAATTAAAGATATAAAGTTCTTCTCTAAGTTTTATCCACACCTCATAAATTGATACTTTTTTAATGAAATATTTTCTAACTTTCATTGTGGATTCCTCCTTAACCCGTTACTTTGGAGTATGTTTTGTATTTTCTAAACGTATGACATTTTCTACCCTCCCCCCTTTGTTGTTGTCTTTGTTTTTTAATTACAGTCAAAGAATAATGCTCTGGCTACAAATTTTTTTATCTTGTTTAGATTTGCTTTCCAGTATAGAGAATTGTCATCTTTGTAAATGTTCCATGTGTCCATGAAAAACTGTATTATCTGTTTGTTGAGTACAGTAGCCTATACATGGTTATTAGGTCAATAGTATTTTCTGTAACTCTACCAATTTTGGTTACTATGTGATCCTCCTCTATGATTACAGATTTCTCTATTTCTCCTTGTAGTTCTCTGATAAACTTAGACACAATATATTGAATTCTATAAATTTAGAATTGCCAAATCTTCCTGTTGAATTAGTCTTATCAACTCTCTTTACTACTAGTAAGTCTTTGGCCCAAACTTGTTTGATGTTAATATAGCCATAGGAGCTTTTTTCCAGTGTTTATGTATATTTATATCCTTTCATTTTTTTGCATCCTTACATTTTATGTGTCTCTCTTGTATATACAAGCACAGCTCGGAGATATTGTGGGTTCAGTGAATCACACAAATTTGTTTTCCCAGTGCATATAAAGGTTATGTTTACACTGTTGTTTAGTTGCTAAGTCATGTCTAACTCTTGCAACCCCTATGGACTGCAGCCCACCAGGCTCCTCTGTCCATGCAATTTTCCAGGCAGTAACACTGGAGTGAACTGCCATTTCCTTCTCCAGGGGATATTCCTAACCCAGGGATTGAACTCACATTTCCTCCATTGGCAGGAAGATTCCTTACCACTGAGCCATCTAGGAAGCCCGTGTTTACACTGTACTGTAGACTGTGTGTAGCATTATGTCTAAAAAGAGGTATATATTTTAAAACAAGTCGGAAAAATGGTGCCAAAGACTTGCTTGACACAGGGTTGCCACAAACCGTCAATTTATAAAAGCTGCAATAAAGCAAAGCACAATAAAACAAAGTATGACTGTAACTGGATTATGTTACTGACAATGTTTGTCTTTTATTGGAAGACTTAGCTTATTTACATTTAATGTAATTTCTGATCCATTTGGACTTAAATTTACCACTACACCAAAGGTTTTTCCTATGTACCATTTTCTTTGTTCTTTTCTCTTTCTTGCTTTTTGTATTGAGTACACTTTTTGTTGTTATTCTTTTTTATTCCATTAGTATATAATGCTAAACTTTTATAAATCTTTCAGTGTACTCATTATTATAACATAAAACTCTGAATATTCAAGTTTAATAAAAAACTACAACTTTAACCTTTTCTCAGACATAGGACTTAAAATACTTTTCTTTATTCCTCACCTAATTTAAATGCCATTGTTTTCATGTAGTTTAGTCCTTTGTGTTTGTTTTTTTTAAACCCTCAAAACATTATTTCCATTTCAAAACCACTATTCATTTAACCCATATATTTACCTTTTCAGTTGTTCATTCCTTCTTGCATCTCTAAGCTTCCATCTGGTTATCATTTTCCTTCTGCTTAAAGACATTTTTGTGTAGTTTGTTAGGGAAAAAATTACTTTTGTATATGAAATTTTACCAGTTGCACCCTTACTGTTAAGGGCATTTTTGCTTTGTATAGAACTCTAAGTTGGTACTTATTTTTTGTCACTTTGAAAATGCCATCCTGTCTTTTGATTCCCAAATTTTTTAATTGAAGTAAAATTGGCATGTAAGTTTCAGGTGCACAACATCATGATTCACACTGGGTGTTTTTGGGTGCTTTGAAATATGCCTTCTTTCACTGCTCTGGATTCTGGATTTTTTTTTTTTTCTTTAGCTTTCAACAGTATTGATATTTGCACAGGTATGATTACTCTGAATATATTTTGCTCGGGGTTTGTGGGACTTCCAGAATTTGCAGCTTGATTTCCCTAAATTTTAAAATTTCTTAAGCATTAACTCTAAGTATCCTCTATTTCCTTTTGGGGGGACTACAGTTACATTAATGTTAGCCCTTCGTGGTGTTATATCATTTTTTGGTTCTTTTCCATCCTCTTGTCTCTATATACTCTGAATTTTTTCTTCTGACCAAATTTCACTGTGTCTTCAGCTGTGTTTCATCTGGTGTTAAACTCATTCATTGACTTTTCAAAATTTCAGCTGTTCTAGTCTTTTAGCTTTTTAAAATACCCAATCTCCTGTTGATATTTTCAATCTCTTCTGTTTTCTTCTTGCACAAATTAAGTCCATGTGTCTGAGCATCTCTTTTATTGCCTGCTAACTCCAGAATTAAGCAGATATACCCACCAGTCACAAGCAGTGGTGGACTAGAATAGTGATCAATACATATAAGATATACAGAATGCAGGCGCAAAGAACATATACTCTCTGAAAGCAGATTCACTCCTAAGAAGTTAAAGATGATCTGATTATGCCCATTTTTCCCCTTTCCATTTGCTTCTGCCTGGTTCCCACAGGATCATTCTTTTTTATGTTAAATTCTCAGTTGGAGATTATCACACAGGTAACTTAAGTGTCTGCTTAGTCTCATATAAGAACAGACCAGGTTTCCCTGGTAGCACAGTGGTAAAGAATCCGCCTGCCAACCAACTGAACCTCAGGAGACACGGTTCAATCCCTGAATCTGGTTAGATCCCACAGGCTGGGAAGCAACTAAGCCTGTGAGCCACAACTACTGAGCCCGAGCTCTAGAGCTGCACATACTGGGCCCAAGTGCTGCAACTACTAAAGCCAAGGCGCCCTAGAGCCCATGCTCCGCAACGAGAGAAGCCACTGCAGTGAAAAGCCTGCACACCTCAACTAGAGAATAGACCCTGCCCACCAGAACTAGAGAAAAGCCCACACAGCAGATGCAGCACAGCCAAAAATAAGTAATAACAATAAAGAACAGTCCTATAGCTGCAGATTCTCAGAGAAAACTGTTTTCCCCCCTCTATTAGAATCTAGGTGAAGTCAACCAAGTTTTTTTTATACTCTCCCTTTGCTTCCCTGGTGGCTCAGATGGTAAAGCGTCTGTCTGCAATGCAGGAGACCTGGGTTCAATCTCTGGGTTGGGAAGATCCCCTGGAGAAGGAAATGGCAACCCATTCCAGTACTCTTGCCTGGAAAATCCCATGGACGGAGGAGCCTGGTAGGCTACAGTCCATGGGGTCGCAAAGTCAGACACGACTGAGCAATTTTGCTTTGCTATTGGGCAGATTTTTCTAATTTATTCTTTCACTGAAGATACCTGAGGAGCCATGCATACAGAGGTTTGGGGAGTTCCAGATGACATGATGATTCATTTATAGTAACAGTAAACATTTAGTGGAGTTACAAAAGTAATGAATTAGCCACACCCTCAAGCAGCTTATATTTCATTACAGTAATGGTTCTCAACCCAGGGCAATTTTGTCTCTCCAGGAATATTTTGCTATTTATGGAAAGATCTTTGCTTGTCACAACTGGAAGGATTTTTTTAATTGGAGGATTATTGTTTTACAACGTTGTGTTAGTCTCTGCCATACAACATAAATCAGCCACGTTTTTGTTCAGTTGCTAAGTCTTGTCCAGCTCTTAAGACCTCATGGGCTGTAGCCTGCCAAGTTCCTTCTGTCCAGGGGATTTCCCAGGCAAGAATACTGGAGTGGGTTGCCATTTCCTTCTCCAGAGGATCTTCCCTCTCCAGGGATAAATATACACACTTCCCCTCCCTCTCACCCTCTCCCATCCCATCCTTCTAGGCTGTCAGGGCACCAGGTTGAGCTCCCTCTGTCATACAACAACTTTCCCCTAGCTATTTTACATCTGGTAAGGGATGCTTCAATACTATTCTCTCAATTCACCCCACCCTCTCTTTCCCCCACTGTGTCCACAAGTCTGTTCTCTATGTCTGTGTCTCTATTCCTGCCCTGCAAATAGGTTCATCAATACGATTTTTCTAAATTCCATGTGTATGTTTTCAGTTCAGCTCAGTTCAGTCGCTCAGTCATGTCTGACTCTTTGCAACCCCATGGACTGCAGCACGCCAGGCTTCCCCATCCATCACCAACTCCTGGAGCCTACTCAAACTTATGTCCATCTCATCAGTGATGCCATCCAACCATCTCATCCTCTGTCGTCCCCTTCACTTCCCGCCTTCACTCTTTCCCAGCTAAAGGGTCTTTTCCAGTGAGTCAGTTCTTTGCATCAGGTGGCCAAAGTAATGGAGTTTCAGCTTCAGCATCAGTCTTTCCAATGGATATTCAGGACTGATTTCCTTTAGGATGGACTGGTTGGATCTCCTTGCAGTCCAAGGGACTCTCAAGAGTCTTCTCCAACACCACAGTTCAAAAGCATCAATTCTTTGGCACTCAGCTTTCTTTATAGCCCAACTCTCACATCTATACATGACTACTGGAAAAAACATAGCTCTGACTAGATGGACCTTTGTTGGTAATGTCTCTGCTTTTTAATATGCTATCTAGGTTGGTCATAGCTTTTCTTCCAAGGGGCAAGCATCTTTTAACTTCATGGCTGCAGTCACCACCTGCAGTGACTTTGGAACCCAAAAAAATAAAGTCTCTGTTTCCATTGTTTCCCCATCTAATTGCCATGAAGTGATGGGACCGGATGCCATGATCTTAGTTTTCTGAATGTTGAGCTTTAAGCCAACTTTTTCACTCTTCTCTTTCAATTTCAAGAGGGTCTTTAGTTACTCCTCGCTTTCTGCCATAGAGGTGGCGTCATCTGCATATCTGAGGTTATTGATATTTCTCCTGACAATCTTGATTCCTGCTTGTATGTCACCCAGCCCAGCCTTTTGCATGATGTACTCTGCATATAAGTTAAACAAACAGGGTGACAATATAAAGCCTTGATGTACTCCTTTCCCAATTTGGAACCAGTCTGTTGTTCCATGTGCAGTTCTAACTGTTGCTTCTTGACCTGCATACAGATTTCTCAAGAGGCAGGTCAGGTGGTCTGGTATTCCCGTCTGTTGAAGAATTTTCCACAGTTTGTTGCAACCCACAGTCAAAGGCTTTGGTATAGTCAACAAAGCAAAAGTAGACGTTTTTCTGAATTCTCTTGCTTTTTCAATGATCTAACAGATGTTGGCAATTTGATCTCTGGTCCTTCTGTCTTTTCTATGTATGTTTTAATATAACAGGCTCTAGGTTCATCCACCTCAGTTCAGCCGACTCAAATTCATTCCTTTTTATGGCTTAGTAATATTTCATTGTATATATGTACCACAACTTCTTTATCCATTCAACTATAACTGGAAGGATTCTACATCACGTGTAGAGGCCAGGATGTTGCTAAAGGGTGCCCATGACAGCTCTCTACAAAAGAGTTATTCTGCCCAAAATGTAGCAGTAGAATACGGGAGGCAAATAAGTATAATAAAACATAAATAGTCTATACAATATACAAAGGGCATGAAAGTGGACAGGGAAATTGATGAAGCACTTCAATGGCCATCTAAAGCTTAAGCTGAGTGGAAATCTGGGAGGGAGGGTTATTACTATGAGCTTGAGTATGATAAGTATGAAGCATATTCCCCCCATCTGGGGAACAACTACAACTAAAATTTACTGGCAGACAAGGCAGGTGAAGAATAAGGAGGCGAGGCAAAGCTGAAAAGGAAGGCAAGGACCAGACTGCAAAAGGTCTTACATACTAGATGAAGAGTCTGGAAAAGGTTGATATCAGAGGGCAACAAAGAGTAGTAAACAAGAAGTTTATTAGTAAACAAGAATGGTCAGAAAGATCATTCAGGCAGAATCATGGTTAAAGGCTTAAGGACAAAATAAGGCACAGGCCAATTAGTAAGCCTACCGGAATACTCCAGGCCAGTGAAGACTAGAGTCAGAAACAAAGCTCCAGTACAGAATAAAGGATTGATATGGTAAGGTACTGTGTGTGTGCGTGTTAAGAAGCTTCAGGCGTGTCTTTGCAACTTTGACTCTTAGCAACCATGTGGACTGTAGCCCACCGGGCTCCTCTGTTCATGGGATTCTCCAGCAAGAATACTGGAGTGGGTTGCCATACCCTCCTCCAGGAGATCTTCCTGACCGAGGGATCAAACCCACACCTTTTATGTCTCCTGCATTGGCAGGTGGGCTCTTTAAACACCCGCGTCACCTAGGAAGACCGTTAAGTACTACACCCTGTCTCCAGTAACTGAATATGAAGAGAAAACAAAATTTAATAACAGCTTTCAAGCACTACTCACAGAGTACAGGAGAACACTTAGAAGAAAGATAATGAAAGATAACGCCATCCATGTAGTAAAAAAGCTATGCAAGGACATAGAAGTGGTTATTATCAGAGGACATAGCAGAAAAATCTGGATTGTGCCTTGAACTCTGATAATCAACCTTCAACCAATAATGACAAAAGATTTTTAGAATATTTTTCTGCTATATCCATATATTTTTATGTGTGTATTTATCTTACTTCCAGATATTTTCTATTACATTACTTTAAAAATGCCATGTGTTCATTTTATTATTTGTTTAATGTTTTAAAATTCAAGATACTTTAATTTACATTTTTAAAAAAGAATAATAAAAATCTTTACCTTTCAAATGTGACTTTTTAACAGCAAAATGGGAAAGTGGGAAACAGCCTCAGCTGAAAAAGAAATCAGCACTTCCAACAAAACTAAAGGCTTACTTACATGTGAAACTAATTCGGAAAGGAGATAACAACTAAAGACATAGACATACATCTTATTTTAATCCCCAAAAAAGTTAACTGGATCTTCTTAATAGATTATCCTTGAAAATCAAGTTTTAAAGTATTCAATACAATCTTTGAAATGGTATCTAGTTAAGATAATTGCCTTAAATATACCAGACAAAATATTTACAATCAGCAAAATAAAAACCAGCAAAACTATTAACATCTGAAAGTCTAACATTCTAATCCACTGGATTTACATTTTTTCCTAAGACAAATATTACAAACAAATCTTTTGGGGTACAAATTAGAAGTTCTCAACTACCTATTTATAACTGTTAACCTTCTTTCAATAGTATGACTCATCAGTAAACACCAATACAATACTTTACCAGTCACCTTATGGGAAATAACAAGTGGAAAACAAAATTTCTCAACAACAGTGGGTCATCAAATTCATTCAGCAAACATTTACTATAAAAAACTTTCTTAAAAAAACTGAAACACACAATCATGATCAAGCAATATAAAATTAAAGTGAAATCAGTTATGAAACTTCAAAAAGTTGTGAAAATAAAAGGACAAATTTAATTCTAAATATTTCCTTATTTGAACTGCTTTTTAACAGTATTTCAGTAAATTATTTATTTAATCTCCTCTTTAGGTTCTCAAGGTGGTCCATATTAACATCTTGTAATGCCACTACCATTGCCTTAGACAAGGAGGGATTAAATGAAATAGTCATCAGACAGCACAAATCTATTAGATCTCTCTGACATTTCTGCAAACCTTCCAGGAACTTTTGGTATTTACAAGGATCCTTTTTTAACCGTTTCATTTCTGATACTGAAAACCCTATCAGACTAGTAAGTATCTCATCTACAAAGTCTACATCTAGATATGCAGTACCATCAGAAATTTTTGCTCTTACACTCCAAATGCCACCAGAACTTGAGAGATTTCCAGTTAAGGTTACAATAAATGCTTTGACTTTCACTGTTGTAACCTCCTTTGGTTTGCTGGCCATTAGAACAGACAAATAGATAAAGGGTGGAGAATACAAATCCATGGTGATAGAAAGTCCAGTGCTATTCTCTGATAATTGTAAAGAACAAGTCTGTAAATGGTGCTCATTTTCATTAGAAACATCTGAACTCCTTTTTGGTACATTACTGACCAGCTCTCCATTGAATGTTGTATTATTTAAAGAATGTCCATCTGAACTGCTAATTTGTTTTATTTTATATGTCTCTGAGCTCTTACCTTTATTTGTAAAATCATGGGGTAAGGGTACATTATGATTAACTGAAAGACTACTACTGTTTTGGTCTCTAGTAGATGGACAACTAAGAGATTCATCTTCACTAGTCATTTGCTCAGATAAATTTTTTTCACTCCAATTACTGTTTCCATTTTTGCAAATAAGAGAAAAACTATTTAGAGTATTAGATCGATGCGAAAACCTCTCTATACTTTCATCTGTAGTTCTGTTCAAAGTCAATAGTTGTAATTCTTTGATCTCCATTTGTTCTTTCTGGACAGCTTCTTCTAAAAGCAAAGCCTCCTCCAATGAAAAGTCATCTAATTCCTCATCAGTAAAAAGCATAGATTGGTTTCGTGGTTTCTCCTTTGGCCTTGGAGAAATAACAAGTGCTGGTTCAAAATCTGACTGTCTGATGGGAACAGTATTTGAGGAATTACCTATGAAACAACTTCTTTCGAAAGAGGTGTCATTATTTGCTGCAAGCTCATCGTTTTCATCAAGACTTGCCAAGAGTTCTTCATCAGAAGGTCCCAACGCAGGATCTAGAACATCCGTAATTCTGGGGATGCTTTGGTTAGAATTATTTGGTATGACTGAAACTGTAGGATCAGGTTCCCCAATTAATCTTGCAAGAACTTTTTCTTGGGCATATTCCTCTAAAAGAGCATCAACTTCTCCTCCCAACACTTTCACATTTTCTGGTTTCAACAATAGAACACCAAGACGGAAAGAAATATTTCCATAAATCAAAATTTTTGTACCTGGAGGAAGATCACTATGCAGAGCCGGAATAGACCGATATTCCATTCCTTGTATTTGTACAATTCCATCAGTTAGCTGTAGCATCAACATTCGTGAAGGCTTTGCTTCCCAAGGTTTGGGGGTTACTTGTGTTTCAGCTGTAATTAGGTCATTGGTTGTATTCTTTCCTCTCAACTTTTGTATCTGGGCATATGCAGGCTGACTTACATCAACCAATGAATTAATCTGCAGAGCAAAAAATCCATTCAGTTCTCCTTTCGGAGCTTCTAAAATGCCAGTAGGTAAAAGACGGTGCTCCAAATCTCTCAGATCGGTAAGGAGCCACTGCTCAAACACTTGTTTATTCATTTGTGCCTGACTCAAATTAACATTATCATTTTCTTCTTGGATCCAGTTAATACAAGCTTCCAGCCATGTTAAAGGCACTTTAACATGCCATGTAGCTAAAAGCCAGGTTTCAACTCTCAATGCAATACTAGTTACACTCATTTCTTTCACATAAAGGAAATATTAGGCATCTATTACCTGTAAACAAATGAAAAAATTATGATAATTCAGTACATCTAAATAGTTCCTATAATTCTCTACAATGCACAAATAGGACCAAACCTTTACTTTCTCTCCAGCATGTCTGTAATTCTTTGACTTTCTACATAGCAAAAATTCAAATGCCACAAGTAATCAGATGGTATAATGAGAAAAGCAAAAAATCTGAGACAGATATACAAAGATTTGAAGGCTAGCTCTGTCAAATTATAAGCTCTACAACCTAGCATACATTTCTTAACTTCTTCTAACCTAGTTTTTTCATCTATAAAATGTCAATACCACCTCCTACCTAATGGGGTTGTTGTGAAGATTACAGGATTAACATTTGTAAAGCACAAATTGTTAGACCTATGCAATACATACAATGTTAGTAGTTATTATATTAATATAATAATCAAGTAAAATTATAACAAGTAACAGATTCTTAGCTGATGTAAAGCATCTTACTTATCTAAATGAGTCTCAACAGTTGTATCACGTAAATATACTTCTGATTTTCTCAGTATGATAAAAAAAAAAGTAGCAAAACACTAAAAAGACTAAGCTTTTCTCACAAATTAAGTTTCTTCAACAGAGGTAGACTCTGAATTTATAAAAGTTTTAATATGCCCATAAGAAAACTTACCATTTGGAACAGGAGCATAGGATTTGATGACAGGATTTAGAACTGGTTGTTCAGTGGAGTACTTGTAACCTCTATTGCTCAGAAATGGCCTGAGAGCTAAGACAAAAAACAGTAAGGGTTGTAAGAGGAAGCTGCAGAAACAATCACTGGCCCATTTTCGTAAGTGCAAGAGTTTGATGGTATGGTTTTGAAGGTTCCTATTATCAATCAGGGTAGAGTGGAGTACACAATAAAAACATGAGGTTTGGAACGAAATAAACAAAAGCAACTGACCACAAGAAACTTAGACACTCTATCTTAGCTTGCTTCCTCGCCTATATACTTACTTCAGAGGGCTACTGTGAAAATTAAAGGATAGAAAAAGATGTCGGAGGTTCACAAGCAACCTAAGGCGAAAGCAGGCCAAAGCAGCTGAAGGAGGGAGAAGGGCTCAAAGTCAAAGAAGCCAGAGCTCTGGATGCCATGGGAGCTGCAGCAGTGAGGTGGAAAAGGAGACCCAGGGACGACTATCCTTCAGGGCTGCTTCTGGCAAAGCAGGGATGAAGTCCTAGATAACCTCTTGGCCTTTGTCTGCAACATCTGGCAGATCCATAAAAACTACTGCACAAATGGACCAGGAAAGAAGTCCTGTACCACAGACTAGCTCAAGATATACTCTTGTGAAAAGGCATTAAATTATTTGTGTGTATATATATATATATATATACACACACACACATATATATATATATATATAGTAGGTCCTCTCATTTTTAGAAAATAGTAAATTATTATTAATATCCTCAGAGAGGTAGGATATCTCCATACACAAAAACATAAACCACAACCAGTACCTCATACCATATACAAAAATTAATTCTAAGTGAACCACAGATATAAATGTGAAAACTAAAAAAGGTAGGAGAAAAAAAAAGCTCATATATAACAGACAACAGATCGACAGCTGCCAGAGGTCAGGGGTGGGCGAAACAGACGAAAGGGGTCACAAGGTACAAACTTCCAGTTATAAAATCAGTAAGTCATAGAAATGTAATGAACAGTATGGTCACTGTAGTTAAAATACAAAAGTTGCTAGAGACTAGATCTTAAAAGTTCTCATCACAAGAAATATAAAATTTTGTAACTAACTGTGGTGATGGATGTCAACTGGGCTTAATTGTGGTGAGTTCTGCAATAACAGGGATTCCCTGGTGGCTCAGCTGGTAGAGTCTGCCTGCAATGCAGGAGACCCAGGTTCGATTCCTGGGTCGGGAAGATCCCCTGGAGAAGGAAATGTCAACCCACTTCAGTACTCTTGCCTGGAAAATCCCACGGATGGAGGAGCCTGGTGGGCTACAGTTCATGGGGTTGCAAAAAGTCAGACATGACTGAGCAACTTCACTTTCTGCAATAATACAAATTATCAAATTATGTTGTACAACTGAAACTAAAATGTTATATGTCAATTATGTTTCATTTTTTTAAGGGGAAGGAAAGTTAGAATAATCTTTGTGATCTTAGTTTCTTAAAAGTTTCCTCAGATACAACACTAGAAGCATACATAATTCATAAAAAAAAGAAACTAATAAATTGAGCTTCACCAAAATTTTAAAATTCTGCTCTATGAAAGACACTGCTAAAAGTATAAAGACAAGCCAAACAAACACAAAAGACAAGTCACAGACTGGGAGAAATACATAACTGACAAAAGACATATTTAGACTACAAAAAGAATTTTAAAATTCAATAGGGGGACTTCCCTGGCAGTCCAGTGTGGCCTCAACCCCTGGTGGGGGAGCTAAGATCTCACATGACTCACAGCCAAAAAAAACAAAACATAAAAAAAAAAAAAAAAACAAAACATAAAACAAAAGCAATATGCAACAAACTCAATAAAAATGAATTAAAAATTGTCCACACCAAAAAAATGGTTTTTACAGTAGTCACGTATGGATGTGAGAGTTGGATTATAAAGAAAGCTGAGCGCTGAACAATTGATGCTTTTGAACTGTGGTGTTGGAGAAGACTCTTGAGAGTCCTTTGGACTGCAAGGAGATCCAACCAGTCCATCCTAAAGGAAATCACTCCTGAATACTCATTGGAAGGACTGATGCTAAAACTCCAATACTTTGGACATCTGATACAAAGAACTGACTCATTTGAAAAGACCCTGATGCTGGAAAGATTGAAGGAAGGAGAAGGGGATGACAGAGGATGAGATGGTTGGATGGCGTAACCAACTCAATGGACGAGTTTGAGTAAGCTCCGGGAGTTGGTGATGGACAGGGAGGCCTGGCATGCTGCAGTCCATGAAGTCACAAAGAGCTGGACACAACTGAGCGACTGAACTAAACTGATAAACAGAAATAAACAAGATGGTAAAAATAAGTCTAAATATATCAGCAATCATAATGATACAGATTAACTCACCTCTTAAAAGATACTCTCAAATTGAATAAACCAAGTTCAGCTGTATGCTTAAAAGATGGACCTAGAACAAAATACCATCAATACATGAAATTAACTAAAATAAGGCATGTTAAAATCTCCAAGCATGATTTTATTAGGCCATAGTTGAGTGATATCTTATCTTCAAGACACAGATCTGTACTTTATAGATGTTTTTATCTATTGACATTATTAACCTCAAAAATTAAGCTACATCCAAGGCTCTCAGGTATACTCATTCAGTAAGTTACTTTATTTTCTTTACAAAAATTTAACCACCACAACACTGGCAAATGGGCCTAGTATAATTGGCAGGGGTGTTGTAATGAGATGATAGTCATTAAGTAAACTGAAATCAAGACAAAGTGTACTTTCAGTAGTTAGAATTATTTAAATGAATTAGCAAGTATAAATGCCACATCAATTAAGTTGTTTGCAGAATGTTTTGTACTATGAATTACCCAGGATGTACAGTATATACCCATATACACCCCTAAGTTATTACATGCAGACACTTAACACAAATGCCATTTTCTACCTGAACCTGTTAAATAGTAGGAGTTAATACTGTTAATACTTCTAGGAGGAGGAAGAAACCAATAAAAAGGAAGACTGACTAACTGTGAATTGAAAAGGTCAAGGCTGGACAGAAAATGAAATGAAAGAAATGAATTTCAGTGGTGTCAATTCTATATAGCAGCAGTATAGATGTATAAACAGAGAACTAAAGAAAAGGGTTGGTAAAAATTAAAACCTCTCATTTGTAAGATCTTAAACTTTTTCAAAATATATTATCTTACATCTGTAATATTACCTAAACCTCAAAATAGTCATTTATGATAGAAAAGGTAGGTACTGTCATCTATTTGGGTGAGAATGAAACAGGCATGAAGATTAAAGACATAAAGATCATACATAGTAGCAGGCTCTGAACTAGATTCTGCTAATCTCCATTCTTATACCTTTTTCTAGATACTGTTTGGCTTAAGTGAAAAGAGAAAGTAAAGTTGGTCTCTCATTTACATATACCCACTTGCATACAAAACACATTCATAAATGGCTAGCTTATAACAGCACCACAGTATTAACAATCAACAGACTTTTCTCTGATCTCATATAAATGACAAGCTCACCTAGTACATTCTAAATTATTTCATTTACAAAGTCAAATGAAAGAAACACATCACCTACTGCATCTATCTTTCTAACAGCTTCAAAGCAGTGTTATCACTAAGTATTACTTTTCCTTTTGCTATAACTCTACTAAAGTACCACATAAAGTAGTTTTAAATTTTTTAAATATCACAAACTGATATTTTAAGACATGTATTCATTTATTTTTTTAATTTTGTACTTATTTCAAACATGCATTTCCTTGTTTGTGTTGTTGAACACGGCAAGTGACAAAAATCCTTTCAGAGAGTAGTCTGGACAAATTCCTAATTAATAATTTTCTCAAGATACTACCCTTAGGGTTTGGATCTCCACTTCCAGAGATATACTATAATTTTATAATAATGTTACCGTAACTAAATGCACATTTGCATAGAATTCTTCATTTAACAGCAAAGAAAGTAAGGTGGACGGCATAGTGACATAAAACATAATTTAGTGCCTACAAATGCATATTAAAACAATTTTATAAAAAGATGCTTCTAACATATAAATGTTTTTCTACAGCTAAAAAAGAAAAGCTTATTAAATTGTTAAATGGAAAAAGTATTATCATGTGAAATTATAAAGTTTAGACTGGGTTTCAATAACTGAGCTCCTTAATAATTTAGTAAATTGCATTACTTGCATCTATTCCTTCAAGAGAATTTCTAAGGTTTTTGTTCCTCCTTTTCTTGAGAAATTGAGTAACTATGGTCACTGCAGGTAAGCAACTCAGAGGGGAGGTGTCAGCTAGAGCACCGCAACTTCCCAGCCCTTGATCCTCAAGAACATCACTGTCCATGAAAAGAATATTAAAAAAGTATACCTTGTTGAAATTGTAAAAAATGTTCACACCATAGGATCTACTTTTTTATTTTCAAAACTTAATCTTAAGAAAACAATCAGAAATAAGGACAAAGATTTATGTGCCAGAGTGTTTATCATGAAGCTTTTACAGTGTAGGAAAAAACTAAATGTTCAACAACAGTAAAATAAATAAATACATAATCAGACTGGATCCAGGAAATAGTTTTAAAAGAAATATTTTTAAGGACTATTTAATGACATGAAAATATGTTATTTTATTTTGTTAGAAAAAAAGACCATATGTAAAACTACATTAATCTCCATTAATTTTATAACGTGAAAAAATTGTTTTTAAAAAACTGAGTTACATCTTGCTCCTGCTTAACTTGGCTGACACAATCTACATTCTAGATCTTGACTGCAGGAACTGAGCAGAAGAGAACAGAGTAGGAAAATTTTATAATATCATTCATCACTACTAAGATTTACACAAATTTCACCTATAAGTTAATTTTCAGTCAGCCTCACATATTCCAATTTTTTAACAAATAGAACAAGAGGCAGAAGTACCATCCTTTTAGACACGGTATGTGGCATTCAATCAATAGTTAAGACTTAAAAGCGCTAACAAATATTTAAGTTATAACCGTTTCATGTTTCCACTGCCTTCACCTTAAAAAATACACATAAGTCTGTTTTTAACTCTTGGGGATAACATTAAGGTAACCCAAGAATTTTGAGAAGACACTTTCTGAAAATTATGGGGAAAAAATTATATTTAATGGATTAAATCAGAAAGAAGTAATTAGTGGAGCTGCTTGTGGATCCTCCATAACCTAATGCAAGAGAAAGACAGAAAACAGGTATAGGAGTCTGATTCGCATCTCTGCTTTGTGACCTTAGACTTGTTCCTTAACTTCTTTTTGTTTTATCCACAATTTACGCACAGGACTGTAATAAGCATTAAACTGCCAGCACAAAGTCTGGCACAAAATCAAAAAATAATAGCTACAAAATTTTAAATAATCATCCAGCTGACTAGAGTACAATCTCAATTATATTAGTTTATCTAATGTAAATTCCACAGCTAAATAATACCAGCCTTACATTCATCAGGAGCCCAAATAATCATACAATTAATTACACAAGAGCCACAATATGTCAATCAAGTTGGTAAGTCCTTGAATAAGCACAGATATAACACAGCTTGGCTGAAAACAAGAGGATGAAAGAAAGGTTGGCTAAGGGACAGACCTTCCTCAAACTGGTCGTCTCTGAATGAAGCAGGTGTAAAATAGTTTGTGTGAAAAGACGGTGGAAAAAACAGACTTTCTTGTTATTTAAAAAAAAAAAACAATTAGAAAAGGAAAAAAAAAAAAAATCTAGAAAAGGGGAATAAGAGCTTTCAGCTTTGAGGGTCCAGTCAGAGAACAGTGAAACTGGGAAGTTCTTAGAGCTGCTTACTTTGCGTTCCTGCTCACCAGTCATCACTGTTTATCAAGGCAGAAAATGATGGTTTCAACAGAAATACTAGTTTGAAAGAAAGCACCCTCAGTACACTACCCTATATGTGCCTATTTGTGTCAGTGAAGTATCCCTGGTTTTGAAAGACAGATTCAATTAAATGTTGCAAATCCTGACTGGCAGATTAAATCTCTATAATCCAAATATCCCCAGCCCCTTCATACAATCAACTTTTCTTGAACATTAAATAAATATTTGAACTATGTATCATAAAACCAAACGCACATTAAGTTTTACTTCCCAACAAGACTATAATATTTTTCACATGGGGGCCATTAAAAAACTACAACTCAAAGAGCCTTTTATAAACCCCACAATGCCAGACACTATGCTCCAACAGTACTTAACTACCCTTCCCGCCAGTAAATATTTGGTGCTTCATGAAGTCCTCAGTTCCCCCTAAAAAGTTTTCTTCCTAATGAAGCAAGTAAAATAGGTGGTAAAAAATCTCAGACAATTCTTAGAGACGCTGGTTACATCTAATTTGCAAAGTATTCAAGAGGGAAATCAAATTACAATGGAATGAATCAGCACAAATTCATCATTACCCAAAAAAATGTGTATTCTAACGGGAGATTTGGCTTCACGTGTAACTTACAACATTTTCCCTTTTCAACCCAAGTTTGGGGTTGTGGGTGAGAGCTGGAGGGTTGAGTCGGGATGTGGAGACTGGGTACTGCTACTGGCAATTTCCGAGGTTTGTCACCGATTCTGGACCTAAGGGCCTTAACAACAACAACAAAAATAATCAAAGCCTGACACAGAGGCCTCAGAAGTAGCCGAACACAAAGTAAGTATAACCTGAACACCCTAGGACGATAACATATCTATATGAGGGCGAGAGGTTTAGTCTAGTCACTGCCGGCACACGGTGGGTGATTTAAGAAGGTGGGTGAGCGGAAGGCGGATGTCTACAACTCATTTTGCGATTTGCATTCATTGTAGGAGATGAAATCAGTACTTTCAGAAATTTTTCACACGTAACTACAGCAACGACACTATAAAATACTCGTATCACAGGCCCCATTAATAAAGAAAAGAAAGGGAAAATAAAGTTTCATTAGAACGCAGAGCCCGGTAAGGACCCTGCGAGCGCAGGCTCCCGGCCGGAAGCAAAGAGGGCGAATAGCGCGGGACTCCAAGGCTCGACCGCCACAGCCCGGCGGCACTGCCAGCGTTTCTCGGAATCCCGCCCGAGCCGCCAGCCGACCGCGGACCGCAACCTGCTGGCTGCGCCCCCTGCCCGGGCCACGCCTGAAGGGCGCTGCGGCCCGTTACAGACAGCGGGTTAGCGCGGCGTGGGCCGGGCCGGCAAGCGGGCTGCACTTACCAACGCGCAGCTCGCCCTGCAGCCTGGGCGGGAGGGGAGAACCGGGGAGGGAAGAAGACGCGAATGAGGGCTGTAGAGACGGGGGCATTCGTCTGGCCCTACACCGATCTGGGCGTCCCGCCTTCCCCTCGCGCAACAGCGGTTCCCGGGCACGCGACCGTGAGACTAGGAACCGCCACAGCGCGCGCCCTAATCCTTTTTCGCTGCTTCCCGCCCGATTTGCCGCGCGCTCACGCCCCTCCTCCCACCCCTGAAGACTCCTGGTCCAGAAGCGCCCCCTACCCGCCCCTCCCTGTGCGCGAGAACGGGACAGCCTTTAGTTCTCGCGAGAGGCTCCCCCCTCCCCCTAGCCAGTGAGTGCGCGAACGAGAAAGGAGGAGGGCGCTTCAGGCGAAAGCACTGCAGACGCCATTATCCTCTGTTTCTCTGCTGCACCGACCTCGACGTCTTGCCTACTTCCCGCTTATTTGCGGCCTATAGGTAATTAGAGTTACTGGGGCTTGGGCATTGCGGGTTCGGGCAGGGGTTTGGCCTCCCTAAAGGCTGCGTTGACTTTTTCGAAGTCTGATTTTTCTCAGGCCCTTAGCGGCCTTACAGCCTGAAGGGAGGCGCCGGCGGGGGGCGGGGTTGTCGCCTCCTCCGGCGCCTTGATTGACGCGGCCTTGGGCCAATCGCTTCGCTCTCGCGCCACCGCTGTAGCCAGTGCAGCCAATCGGGCCCGGCGGCGGGGTAAGGGAGTGCGTGGAGGCGGGGGTGGGCAGTGGGGGCCTACGCTTGTTCTCTGTCTAGCTGTGACCGGCTGAGGAGGCGCGGCGGCATAGGGACGGTACCCTTGCCGGGTGAGGAATGGGGCTGGGCAAACGGCGCGTGGGGGTGAGGGCCGGAGAGTACTTTCTCCACTTGAGGGAAGGCGTTTGCGGGCTTGGTGGTGGTTGGCGGGTTCTGGGAGGGAGCGTTGCCGGGTTTCCCCTCCCCCCACCTCCGCCATTTCCCTGAGCGTATATATGCAGTCCGCGTTGTGGTACTAGAGGCTTCGGAGAGTCGCGAGGCTTATGCCGGTGGGATGAGTTTTGTTGTGTTGGGAACTAGGCCTTGTGTGGAAAGGAGAGGGAGCCGGAGGACGGTAGAGAACGCCGCCGCTCTCTTTGTGTGGGGCCCGCCGCACTTGGGCGCTCCGGGCCTGGGTCTGGAACGGGCGAGCTGGAAGGGTCGGGGCTGCCTTCGTTGCTTTGTCTCCCGCGGTGGGGGGAGGGTGCGGGGGACGAGGTCTCGGGACCGCGTGGTGGGTGGGGGAGGGGGTCCGCGCTCGGCTCCGCCTAGTAGCACGTAGTCGCCATTACGCGGGCCGCCATTTCCTGTCGGATCGGGCTGAGGAGAGGTGCGGCGCTGGTGCTCTCGCCTCGGGAGCTTTCGCGACTCCTGTTGCTTGGCGGTTGCCGATCCCGGTTTCGGGCGTTGAGGGGAGGAGGGCATGTTTGCCCTTGGCTGGTAGCGCATATACTCAGCGATTTTTGGGGTCTGGTGACTAAAGCACTTGAAGGATATTGGGTTTTTCCTTATAAACAGCCTGCTGCTTGTCGTCAGACCCCTTTATCTAAATCTTGCGTAGCACCTCAGTATTTGAGTGTTGGGCCAGGTTGGCGTTTCGGTTACTGGGAAGAGTTGAAGGCGTAAATACTGCCATGACTGTGAGCTGTTTAGCTATTTCTTTTATAACGGGAGCCGCGTGTCGCCTCCTGCCAGTCAGGAGAGGGGAGCTAAAAAGACTGTTAACAGTCCTATCGCCAGTTTGGTGGTGCTGAAAGAAATTGTCAGGTTATACCGCTTTTAACGTAATTTGAAATATCCCGCTACTGATGTTATTGGTGTTCAAGGGTTCTGTTAGTCGAGTAGTACAGGCAGTTTGGGTGTACTCCTGTTTCAGGTTTGCCTGTTTATCGCTCCAGTAGATTGACCTGACGGTTGGGTATGACTTGAATTTGCTTTTACATTTCAAGTAGACTTTTCAAGTCACCGATGGAAGGAAACCCAGAAGTTTAGAATCCAAATGTAAAAATAATTTTTTTCGGGAACATGACTCGAGACTCGGGGGCTTCAATGCCTTATGCGTCTGGTTTCTATGTATTTATATAAAACATTGTTGTGGTGGAACTTGATCCAAGGATTAAAAATTACGGTGTTTTTGCTTTTACAGAAAAATCAGATAGGTCTTTTGGATTGTGTTTTAGGGCGGTCCTTTGGAAATTTAAGATCCTAAAACACGTTTTAGGAATGGCTCTTTTGTCGTGTTCAAATCTGTAGTCGTTAGTATTCGGTAATAACCAAAAAAGCAAAACTGATTTGTGTTGGTTTTCGTAGGCTACTACAGCACTAGGGTGTCAGTTGGTCCCGCCCAGAACGCTTCAGTTCTGCCCTGGAAGGATATATTTAATAACTGGTACGTTCTGGAAATAGTCATTTCTTTCCCTTGTCTTTAATATTTAGCACGCTGCACAGCCTACTTTCCAAGAAACCATGTGTACTAGCCTCTTTATTTTTTAACAGATTGGTGTGTCCCTTGAATACAAGAAAATGGAAACTGAACAGCCAGAGGAAACCTTTCCCAACACCGAAACCAATGGCGAATTTGGTGAGAAAACATTTTAACAATTTCTTTTTGTTTTGTTAATTTCATCACTACTTTCCCTGAGATCCTTGTTAGTGAACTTTTTTGAAGTAGAAGTAACTGATTTGCGTAGGTGAGGAAACCGATTAAAAGATGAAAGCCAGTAAAGACAAAACTTAAGTTTTTTTCTTGGATTTAGAAATTTCTTTGATGTGCTGTCACAATATATCTCGTGTTTGGAAAATTAAGGGAGTGTATTTTGATTTAAAAGGTGAAGATTGAGTGCCCCCCCCCTTTTTTTTTAACAAGCTTTAACAACTAATCCCTTCAAAGGGAATGGAATTAAATGTTAATCTGTAGGTTAAAACTAAAATGTAGTTAAAGGTACCCTTTCTTGAAGATGCTGGTGCTCTCTGAAATCTAAACTCTTAATTTTTTAGGTAAACGCCCTGCTGAAGATATGGAAGAGGAACAAGCTTTTAAAAGATCTAGAAACACTGATGAGATGGTTGAATTACGTATTCTGCTTCAGAGCAAGGTATAGATTTTATTTTTGAAACTGGTTCTTACTCAAAGTAGAAATTAAGAAAACGTTTGATTGAGCCTTCTGGGACACCTTCAGAAGGCTGCAGAATGTAAAATATTTGTGTGGCTCTTTCTAAACAGACTTTTTAGGCCAATGGCCGTTATTTTGCTAATGATTAAAATGAAAACTCTTAACATAGTGAACTAGTACAAGCCTAATTAGGAGATGGGTGTGAATGGTCCTTATAGCATTAATGCGTTAAAGATGCTATTTTTTTATTACATGATGGGTTCATGAGATAACATCCTGATTGGCAGCTTACCTGACTGATAATATAGCTAAAAATGTGAAAGTATCTGCTAGAATTTAAGTTAATTGATTTGCAGAAGGGTATTGTAAAATTGGTGCTAGTGCTTAAGATTTATACTCAGTATATTTCTGGCATTCTGAATATTTGAAAGCTCTGTCTAGGTATTTAGTCCCCAGAGCATGTAACATAGACTCTTACTTTTTGTTTAAACCTGGTGGTTTTAATATCCCCAAATAGATTTCCATTGCTATAACCAAACAAGAGGTTAGATAGGCTAAACTTGTGTCGTGTTTGTTTTTGACTGAAAGTTTAAGAAGACACACTATGTTTCTTTTTATTTTCTCTAGAATGCTGGAGCAGTGATTGGGAAAGGAGGCAAGAATATTAAGGCTCTCCGTACAGACGTAAGTATTAAAGAGTTTAAACTACTACACAGGCAGCTTCAGTTTATGTGTTTTTAGAAATTTAAAGATTTGCATCATAGAAATCATTTAATAGCCTAGATACAAGCCTTTTATAATAATTGAATACATAGATAATTCTAAAGATTTGCCATTCCTAACAAAGCCCAGATTGAGTTGGGGGGTCCATATTAAACCTCCTCACTTTCTAATAACTTTACACCAGATTATTCACTTCAAGGAAGATAACATCTTAATTAGAAATTACAGTATAAAACCCCTTAATTGCACCATTTCCCATGTGTGAACCAAGTACAGTAGTACTGAAAACCATTGCAGGTGGCTGATTAAACTCCAAATTTTTATTCCCTTTTTTCCCCGCCAATTTGCCCATCTGTTCTTGAACAGCTTGCACATGGAGCACAAAGAAATTGAGGTTGCATGATTTAGGTATGGGTAAAGAATAGAGTAGGCACTTAATAATTTTATAACTGGGAGACCGTCTGTCAATGCTGATAATTTGTGTCTTCATATTTTATAGTGGGTTGACTCTTGTGATTAGACACATTAAATGTTGGTATCACCAGAAGTGAGCATATTTATAGGACTTGGCTACACCAAATTTCTTAATTTTTTTTCTCATGTTACACACTCTTGATGTTTCCTTGCTGAAGTTGAGGCAAATAAGAACTTTGTGTTGAAAACTTATTTGATAGTATTTCATTTCTCTCTCGGTCGCAGATCTTTGTATGTTCCTCTTGATTACTGTAAACTGAACTTAAAAATTGAAATTTTACAAACTTGCCTGTTAGGATCTAGGAATGCATTTTAAACCTCCAGGAAACCAAATTAGTCTTTAAGTAGGATTTTTGGTGGTGTGGGAATTTTTGTCTTTTACAAACCTCTTTCCTCTTAATCCAGATGTTCTATATAATTATCTGGGTTAATAATTTCCCCATTTCCTCAAGAATTCAAGTCATGACAGGTTTTGTGTCTACCCTCATGAGCCAGCCTGCTACTGAAACATCGTTTGTTTTTTAAAAGTACCATCATTAAAGGTCCTTAAATGTTAAGCCACAGTCAGATATAGAGAAGTCCATTATTGTGTTAGTCTTCAGAACAACTTAAGCTTGTTTCATTAATTGAGAGTATGAGTATAGTTTGTATTAAATTAAAATTTATTGCTTTTCCCCCTTTTCCCTCTCCTTGTTTTTTTGGCCATATATCTCCGTTGCCCATGTACTGGATCGACTTACCCCTGCGTTGCCCACCATGACGTTGGCCCATCCGCCCCTGAACGCCCATGTGAAAACCCTGGTTGGCTATGCCCAAAAATGTGCTCGTTGCCAAACGGGTACCATACTTGACAACTTCTGATTGAATGCCCATGCCCAATGCCAACATCCACGAACGCCAATGACCAATGCAGTACAATGCCAGTGTTTCAGTCCCAGACAGCAGTGGCCCCGAGCGGTATGTCCCAACAGTTTATGCCTCACTGCCTGATTAGAAAGAGAGAAATGTATTTTATTACCTGCCTTTTATATAATTAAATAGTATCCCCTTTAGACGGTGTATTGTTTTTCAAGTTTCTGTCTTATTTTCCCCATTAAGTCTTTTTGTCACTGAACTTTTACCGTGAGTTGCCCACCCAAACGATCCACTAATTTTATTTCAATGGAAGGAGCACAGCTTCAAGTGTTGCATATTTGCTGCATTGTAAATCAAATTGTTACCGAAACAGTCTCTCGCTCTGTCTTTGTGGCCCACCTTGCTTCCCAACATTGCCTGTTCATAATTTTTTCTGATGAAATGCTAACTCTGGTTCACTTTCCTTCACTTCTCATTTGTGTTGTCTTTGTTTTTGTCTTGCATTTGTATTTGTTTTCTTGCAGAGCCCATTAGTGATCTAATTTCTAACTGGTATCCATAACCTTACTCCAAATACAATGTTTACCACTTGCATATTCCCCTACTTTGCCTGAGAGAAGGTGTGCCAGTTTTTCCAATGTAACAGCGAGGGTATCCTTAATTAACTTAGTGGTGGCGGGGAACATAAATATTCAACTCTGCTTCAGTTCTGGTCAATTTATTGCCCACTTAATCTGAGCCCTTCCAAGAGCCCATTCTCTCTGTCTCTCTGCAAGTCTCCTAATATTGTTACCATGTTTGTATTGGGCATAAAACAAAATGCATGTGAAAAATGTATAAATAGGCTACTTTAAATGGGGACTATTAAATAATTGTATGTTCATCTCTGTAAAAGTTTGTATGACTACTGGTGATGACCACAAAACTCATTTTTCTTTTCCACCTTTTTTTGTACTATCTGGTATTTGTGGTGTTTGACAGCATATTGAGTATCAGTGCTGATATTGAAACGATTGGAGAAATTCTGAAGAAAATCATCCCTACCTTGGAAGAGGTAGGCTCATTTTTTTTAATGTATTTCACAATGGGGGGTGCTTAATATTTAATGGGGCAAAATGGGGGAGGCGGAAAGACACTGGATGTAATAGTTCTTTAGCAGCAATGTGTTACACTCTGCTGCTTAAAGTGCAGGGTTCTTTTACATCCCACGTTACTTGTTTAAAAATGGTAGTCTAGCCATTCTGAAGTAGATAGGAAGGGAGTGCATGTGGTTGTGCACGTTCATGGAGTTTAGCATGTATATTATGGGCTTTATTTTTAGAAGAGGTTTTGAGTTAGACTACTGACTGAGACTATGTTCGAAAGGACTATGTTTGATCTAGTTTGAGTATTTTTAAATTCTTTGTAATCTTGTTTGCTAGGTGTACAGATAAAAGCATTGTATGTTGACTGTTAGTGTAGATAAGTAATTTCTTGTTATTTAATGATAGTCTTGAAATATGTTGTAGTAGCTTTACCAATATATGCGACAATAGCCTGATCACACTAGACATTTAACCTATTACTCTTATTTTTCTACTTTCAGGGCCTGCAGTTGCCATCACCCACTGCAACCAGCCAGCTCCCGCTCGAATCTGATGCTGTGGAATGCTTAAATGTATGTCATAGTGCCATTGAACCCCACTGAAGTATGGAGCCTGGCCCATAGGATCGATTTTATTTTCAACATAGTGTACTTTTCCCGTCTCTATAGAAAAAGGCTTAAAAAGATGATAAATGAATGGTCTTACAACTCACTGTTGACCCTGCTCCATGCTGCAGTGGGAATTAACTACATTTGCAAAGTGCTTTGCAGTCATTTTTATTATGGTGTTATTTGAATGTTAATAATAATTTTGTGGTAACAGCGACATGCTAAATGGCTGCAGTGTGGGTATGGTGTTGCAGGACCTGAAAATAAAATAGTTTTTTAAGGTGGTGCAGAATGTCCTTTTTGGGCCTGGCTATTGAGGATAATAGCACATAACTGGTAAAGTTATTGAAATATAAATTCAGGTTGCTCACTGCAACAGTATATTGGTATGCTTATAGCAGATAAGTGTGTACTGGGGAATCTTTGATTTGGAACTGAAATTCTGTAACTCCCTCCACAGTACCAACACTATAAAGGAAGTGACTTTGACTGCGAGTTGAGACTGTTGATTCATCAGAGTCTGGCAGGAGGAATTATTGGAGTCAAAGGTGCTAAAATCAAAGAACTTCGAGAGGTAAAGCCAGTGTTTTGTTTTTTCCTGCTGTATTACTGGAAAAGAGTTTATAAGGATTTGGTAGACTTTTCTCATTCCCTCTCTTGAGTTTCCTCCCCCTAAGATTACGTAGTTTGCTAATTAAAATATAGCAAAATGGTTTGGCCATACTAGACAAGTTACTTGCCAAAAGTGTATTGCAAAGCCTAACCCTTACTAACAAGGTTTTTACATTGGGGGGAAATTTTACTAAAATATAAATTAAGTCTGTCTAAACCTGGAACTTTTTTTTCTTTAGTGCATTTTCTTTTTTTTCTGATTAATTAATGCTGCTTATTTTGTAAACCTATTGCAGAACACTCAGACAACAATCAAGCTTTTCCAGGAATGTTGTCCTCAATCTACTGACAGAGTCGTTCTTATCGGAGGAAAACCTGATAGGGTTGTAGAGTGCATAAAGATCATCCTTGATCTTATATCAGAGGTACCTTCAAAACACTTTTATTTACATTTAATTTCACAAAACAGATGTCTTATTCAAAAGTAATTTCAGAAGCCAAAGACAAATTACTTTTTCCTAACAATTTTCTATCACCCTGTTTTCCCATCAATTTAATTTAGAAATACTTTGGGAGAATCTGTACGGTTGTCTTTTGATTGTTGGTGAGGTTTTTAAATAACTTTTGATCATTCAAATGAAGTTTTTATGGTTCTTCTGTAGTACTACATTGCACACCCTAGATAGTGATCTCCTCTGGATAGTAATTTCTTCATAATCCCCATTGTGAAATTGAAAGGAATTTGTGGTCTTTTATCTTAGCTCTTAAGGGTAAAATTAAACTGCTGCCTCACGAGCAGTAAAACTCCCAATTTTTTTTATTTCAAACTCAACAGAAATGAATTTTTAAAAATCCTTTCTATTTATTATGTTTGGATATATTCCTGTCCCTATCCTTACCACAGTACCTCCCAAGAGAAATACAAAGTACTTGGAAGTTTTCTGTTAAGAGAATTATTAGTGTGAACTAAGGTTTTTTCCCCTCAGTCTATAAAGTTGCTGTGTTTTTGTTTCAGTCTCCCATCAAAGGACGCGCTCAGCCTTACGATCCCAATTTTTATGATGAGACCTATGACTATGGTGGTTTTACAATGATGTTTGATGACCGCCGTGGACGTCCTGTTGGATTTCCAATGAGGGGAAGAGGTGGTTTTGACAGAATGCCACCTGGTCGGGGTGGGCGTCCCATGCCTCCCTCCAGAAGAGATTATGATGACATGAGCCCTCGTCGAGGACCTCCTCCACCCCCTCCCGGGCGAGGTGGCCGGGGTGGTAGTAGAGCTCGGAATCTTCCTCTTCCACCACCACCACCACCTAGAGGAGGGTAAGTTTCTTTCATCCACACATTGACATACAAGAAGCAGCACTTCACAGATAGAAGGGGGTAGGTTTTCATTTCAAATACGTGACCAGCTGAGATTACAACAATTACTATGCTTGCAGAGATCTAATGGCCTATGACAGAAGAGGAAGACCTGGAGACCGTTATGATGGCATGGTAAGAACTTTGATAACTTCATTAATGTGTTTATGTGAGCCAAAGGGTTTAAAAATCAGATTGCTAACATTTTATTGAACATGTTAACTGAAGAACTTGTCTTAGACTATGTCAGTGACTTAAATCTGTTTCTGTTTCTTGTGCTGGGATATTAGGATTTGTTCCATATTTGTTTGCCCCCGAAATACATGATTACTGAAAACTTACAGAGAGACATGAAATAGAAATTGATTGTATAAAAATGGTGGCTCTTGACAAATACCATGCAGGTTCATGTTAATAGTTTTCTCTCTTAACACAGGTTGGTTTCAGTGCTGATGAAACCTGGGACTCTGCAATAGATACATGGAGCCCATCAGAGTGGCAGATGGCTTATGAACCACAGGTTGAGTATCATGGGTGTTTATCTAGTAATGATTTTAAAACGCTTGTTTACTCACCAATTAAGTATTTTATCTCCCCCTATATAACATTTTTGTTTCTTGGAACGCTGTGTGCCTGAATGGTTTCTTCCCCTGAAGATTGTTTTCTGAAACTGGCTTACTAGGGAAGATACGGGAGGGCTTTGGTTACTAATAATAATTGGGGGGTTTTTAGGAATGTGTTTAATTACCTGAAGTTTGGAAGGCAGAGTAACTTTCTCTTCTTGTCTGTTCTGTTTGTAGGGTGGCTCTGGATATGGTAAGTTTTCTTCTTTCTGAAATCAAACATTATTTCATGCTTTGTATGTGAACTTAATACTCATTATTTAAATCAGATTATTCCTATGCAGGGGGTCGTGGCTCATATGGTGATCTTGGTGGACCTATTATTACTACACAAGTAACTATTCCCAAAGATGTAAGTATTTTTAGTATTATAAAAGACATTTACTGAGTTATTTTTATGAGTTTTCTGACTTAACGAAGGTTTTAACAGAAGTATTCCCTTTTAGGATTAAAATTGTGTTTCAAGGACTTCAGTGAAGTGTTCTCCACTTTAAGCCTTGTCAAAAAGTGTTCAGTACTATTAGAAGCAATTATCAGGGGTTTGAGCCCCTGGTTCATTTATTAAAGGAAATGTCAGTGGGTGGTGTAAATAGATTGTAATTCAAACTCTGACTGGTTGGAGGGCACTAAATTAACACAGTGTAGTCAACAAGTTGTACAAGAATGCTCTTGATGGTCACTGAACATACAGGATAATTTTTTTTAAGTATATCATAAACACTTGCTTTTAAAAATTTTTGCAGTTGGCTGGATCTATTATTGGCAAAGGTGGTCAGCGGATTAAACAAATCCGTCATGAGTCGGGAGCTTCGATCAAAATTGATGAGCCTTTAGAAGGATCCGAAGATCGGATCATTACCATTACAGGAACACAGGACCAGATACAGAATGCACAGTATTTGCTGCAGAACAGGTCAGTTTGTTTAGCTTTATGTTACTAGCCTACACATACCTAAAACCTTAAAAAGCTTCTCTTTCTCAGCTGATTTTTCTTTTAGAAGCCATGGTGTCTCAACCTTTTGGGGACCTAACTTCTAAATATTCTAATAGCTTTGCTTTAATTTTCTTCTGCCTTCTTGCTAAAACATGAAGACATTCGGTACTAATCTTACTGGAAGAAGCCTTAACCAAGCAAACTTCTCATTTTTCTGGTGAAAACTGCTGCCAAAACCACTTGTTACAAATTATACAGAGCCTGTAGAAAATGTAGAAGATTCAGTGGATGTTGG
Organism: Cervus canadensis; assembly: GCF_019320065.1. Lineage (NCBI taxonomy): Eukaryota > Metazoa > Chordata > Mammalia > Artiodactyla > Cervidae > Cervus > Cervus canadensis. Next base: position 10,799,090 of record NC_057415.1, on the reverse strand, counting down.
TCTAGTTCTGTGTGGAAGACTAGTGATTTTGTTGTTTTTAGATAACTGAATCGACAACAAATCACAGTCTGCCATATGGCACAGGCCATGCCTCTACAGGACAAATGATTGGTGCTGTAAAATGCAGCATTTCACACTTTAACTGGCATTTCTTTGTCTTTTCTACCATATATTAACAGTTCTGCTCCACTAATGTCTGATTTGCTATTAATCTTTTTTCTTGGATTTTACGTTGCTCTAATTTGTAATTACTAATGTTTTAGTTCTTACCTCTAATTGTGTAATGGACATGTTGATCATTTTAATTTAGCATTGAAATTGTCTTAATGTTGATTAAGATTGATTCAGATGTTACGAACAAAAATTCTAATTCGTACTTTTTTTTCTTTTCTTTTATAGTGTGAAGCAGTATGCAGATGTTGAAGGATTCTAATGCAAGATATTTTTTCTTTTTTATAGTGTGAAGCAGTATTCTGGAAAGTTTTTCTAAGACTAGTGAAGAACTGAAGGAGTCCTGCATCTTTTTTTTTTTATCTGCTTCTGTTTAAAAAGCCAACATTCCTCTGCTTCATAGGTGTTCTGCATTTGAGGTGTAGTGAAATCTTTGCTGTTCACCAGATGTAATGTTTTAGTTCCTTACAAACAGGGTGGGGGGAGGGGGAGGGTGTGCAAAAACTAACATTGAAATTTTGAAACAGCAGCAGAGTGAGTGAATTTTAATTTTTGTTCATTGTTGGTGGTTTAAAGAAGTCCCCCCATGTAATTATTGTGAACACTTTGCTTTGTGGTCACTGTAACATTTGGGGTGGTGGGACAGGGAGGAAAAGTAACAGTAGTCCATATGTCCCTGGCATCTATTCAGAGCAGTGTGCAGATTGTAATGCTCTTTTGTAAGAAACGTTTTATGATTTTTAAAATAAATTTAGTGAACCTATTTTTGGTGGTCATTTTTTTTAAGATGGTCATTTTTCAAATGGCTGAATTCCCTCCAACCTACCCCCAAACGGAACACTAAGTTTAATTTTCAGTCCTCTGTTGGATATAAATGGCATCTCTTCTTGGACTTAGGCAAAATATCTTGACAATACTCAGTTCTGGTGATTCTTAATGATTTGAAGTTCATTGCTTGGGAGGAAATTCCACCACACATTCATGCTTATAATAAGCTGGGGATTTTTGTTTGTTTTTGCAAATGCTTGCCCCTACTTTGCAACGATTTTCTGTTCGTAATTCTGAAGAACTGAGGTGGGGAGCAACACAACTGATGGAATAGTGGTATAAGTTTATACCAGAAGGTTAATGACAAGTTTTATTAATCAGAATAATACTTGGCTATGGAAGTGACTGATGCTAAATAAATTCTGATTATTTTTTATTAGATAATTTCTCACATATAGACTTAAACTGTCAGCTTGGTAGTGTCTATTAGTTAAACTTTGTAAAATATATATATATTCTTGTTTTTCCATTGTATGCAAATTGAAAGAAAAAGATGTACCATTTCTCTGTTGTATGTTGGATTATGTAGGAAATGTTTGTGAACAAAGAAAAAAGATGAAAAAAATTCCTGTGGATGTTTTGTGTAGTATCTCTTGGCATTTGTATTAATAGTTTAAAAAGTTCACTTCCAAATAAAACTCCCGTAATGCTAGATTTGATGTGTGCCCAATTTTGAACAAGGGTTGATTGACACCTGTAAAATTTGTTAAAACGTTCCTCTTGTAAGGAAATACAATAATCTTAAATTATGTATTTTTTGTGTGAAGTGTTTTTCTAGCACTTATAAATCAGATTTCATGGGGGTGGTAAATTGAAAACTTCAGTAGATGGGTTCTTAATTTTAAAGAGTTGAGCATAGAGCTGAGTCATACCAATTTTACAAGTCTTCCTGTTTTCATATTGTGATATGTTTGCAGATTCTTAGGTTTCTATCTTTAAAATAGCTCTGGTTTGTTGGGAGAATTTTTTCCCCCTGGTTCTTGGCTCATAAATCTTTAAAAGTGCTACTGGTTAACCTCCAACTTGTCTAGAAAGCCTGAGAACAATGCAGCAATTATGTGGGAAAGAATTCATGGATGCAATTCTAAGTTTAGAAAAAATGTATATGATAGGCTGAAGTGAGCTGAATTTTCTGAAATACGTGTGAGTAGTACACGCGAAGGTGTTTAATATTTTAGTGATCGCCCTCTTAGTTCAAGGAGGGGGAATGAGTGTTTTGGTAAGTGACAGGGGTATCACAACATTACTTAATGCTGCCTGTGACAAGGTCTCCTCAAAGATGAGATTAGTCTGAATTGCCACCTGGATGTTGGTTAGCTTTCCGCTTCTGTATTTTAAGCATGAGTAAGCTTGAGTTCCCTGGTAGCTCAGATGGTAAAACCGTCCGCCTACAATGAGGGAGACCTGGGTTCAATCCCTGGGTGGGAAAGATTCCCCTGGAGAAGGAAATGGCAACCCACTCCAGTACTCTTGCCTGGAAAATCCCATGGATGGAGAAGCTTGGTAGGCTACAGTCCTTGGGGTTGCAAAGAGTCACGTGCAAAGGACACTGCTGAGCGACTTCTCACTTTCAAGCTTGGATTGCTGAGGGTTAGTGTAACCTATTCATGTTGAAATGAGCCCTTTGGAGAAAAATTATCAGTAATGATACTTTAGTCAAATTGTAATTCCTATTGGAAAAAGTATCCCTGGAGAGAATACAGGCTTTCAGAGTTTTCACGTCATTCGGAAATTAATTATGTAAATAGACCGGTGAAAGTGTTCCTATTTTTGCCTTTGAGGAAAAGTCAAGACTTTGAACACAACCTACTAAAAAATAGGTTGAATTGTCATTTCCATTCTTAACCGTTCAAACTGTTTGAACGCTGGCAGTTTGAGAAAATTTTCAAGCTTGAAAGAGGCACTGAATAAAATGGAACAGTAAACCAGTTGTATAAGCTGATGCATTGAACTTTTAAAACTTAAATAGTTTTCAAAAGTGGTTTTAGCTTAACTTTGTAAATTATCAATATGCCAACAACAATGTTGTAAACCAGATTGCACAAAGGTATTTTCAGGAGTGAGAAGGAATTTAAAAATTTTACCTGCTATTCAAATGTTAATAGTTTGCATAATGAGTCTATGCACAGTACTTTAAGTTTTGTTGAATGAACCAGCAGTTACTCTTAAGTCTAACCACTGGAATACACAGAATCTTAGGAAAATCAACAGTTTTTCTCTTAACCCTATCAATGATTGTCTTAAAATGTAAAACACTGCAATGTTGCGAAGTAATTAGCCTCCAACTAATAAAAATAATTGAAAAAAAAAATGTAAAACACCTTACATTGTTGGTACTCTGAAGGGGATTACTGTTCCACATAAAAGATTCGGTCTTGATGGGTTGAGTGTAAATTGAAGTAGCCTTAAATTATTAAAGTTTGCCCATTGTTGGCAAATTTGAAGTGAAACTTACCCCCACTTTTTTTTTCTTTTTATGGCTGTGCCACGCTCTAGGCAGGATCATAGTTCCCAATAAGGGATCTGAACTCAGCGTCCCCGGCAGTGGAAGCCCAGAGTGTTGTTAACCACTGGACTGCCAAGAAAGTCCCAGCCTAATTTGTTACGGAGGCACTGAACTCAGGAAGCAATATTGCAATGTTTCTCAAACTGTTCTAGGGCCACCATCAAAATCAACAGTACTTGTTAAATAAGAAAATTTTTGGGTCACACTAGAGCTCTACTGAACCACCTGTTCTATAGAGAGGTGCCAGGAATCTGCATAACAAGTTCCTCAAGTGAACCATAAGTTTCTGTATCTTACTAATTTATCAAATATTTAATTCCTGAGGTGTACATTGTAGCTCCTGAAGAGGCAGTGGTTGTTAGCGAAGACACTTGGAGAGACCAATAATTACAACATAAATGTAAAAAGTAAACATAATGGAGCTAGAAGCTTCATAGTACTGTATGTGTTTAAGAAGCAGAAACCAACATCCATTCATGCACATGAATGTATGTACATTAACAAGCATGCTGCTTAAAACATCAAATGAGGAAAATTACAGTGTGCTGTATGCCCTCTGATCCTCTTATATTTAAGAAATGGGGCATGTATACACAGATTAACATTTACCCAAGCCAGACCTCAGTACTTCAGTCATTTGACTTGGGAGAAATGGATACCTGGAAAAGTAAAGCCCAGACGTGTATATGTTTGTCTGTATTTAGAATGGGAAGCTAATCTGAATCAAGGTGGTTGAATGTGCAAGTAGACATTGGAAAATGTAAAATGCAAACATTTTGTGGGACTGGGCTTCCCTGTTTGCTAACTGAGCAACATGCACTAGCACTAGCATGGGGTAAAATGATACACTAGCTACCCTGTGACCTCAAACCTTTCTGTTCACCTCACTTTGTCTAGGACCAGTAAGAATTTCCTAACCTCCCTCTCTATATGTATCTCCCCGCTATTTGTCCCTGCTCCCCCAAACTCAAGCCTATAACCCAAGAACCTGTAATTAGGAATAAAGGTTTAGTCACCAAAACCACGCTTTTCAAAACCTTAAACGTTTCCCCCCCCCCCCCCCCCCCCCCCCCCCCCGCCCCGCCCCGCCTTTTTTCCCCTAGGCACTCAGGCGGGCTCTTAGTTTCCTGACAAGGGACTAAACCTGCACCCTTAAGCACTGGAAGCTCAGAGTCCTAACCACTGGGCTGCCAGGGAATTCCCCATTTTCCCCTGTTGGATATCTTATTCCCTGGGCTCCTTTTTACCCTGACGTGTTGCTACCATTAAAGACAGGCTTCATTGGAAAGGAAGGGCCACCTTGTTTACCTAGTAAGAAGAAAGGGTATATATAGTAGGGAGGGAAAGCATAGAATACCTGCTTCTCAGACCAAAGGAGGATAACTGATTTTGATAGTAATGAGGCAGATTTGGCAGAAACAAGAGTAGAAAGTGCCAGCTAGGTCCCTCCAAGACCTCCCTAGGGTTCAGCCTGGGGCAGGGCAAGTGAGAGCAGAAATTTCAGATAGGTTAAGTAAGATGCCAAACAAGACTGACTTCTATCTGGAACCCTGCTAAGTGTTCCTATGACCACATAAACTAGTAAAGCACAGCAGAATGAAGGCATATCACGTTTGGCAGAGAGAACCTGAGATTTCTCGTTCTCTCAGAATTCCCTTTGCTTCCTATGTGGCATAAGAGGAACACCAGTTAAGTGCTAAGGGGCTTTCCATAGGGCCACCATGACAAAAGGGGACAGTTACTGCATAGCGGGAGCTATGTGGTAGACAGCTCAGCCAGGGACTGGTTGGAGACAGAGCAGAATCTCAAAGGATTGTCAATACCAGTGAAAGCCAAATGAGATCAAGTTGGTCAAGGAAAACCACTGAGCTGAGTGCTGGAGAAACCAGACCACCAGTTACACTAGGTTTGGTTAGTCAGTGGTAACCATAGGGAGAGTAGATGCCAAAATTAAGACACCAGACAGACTGCGCCTCAGAGGTCAGAGTTTACTGACAAGGCCTTTCACTTTATTATCAGAAAACCTAAACCTTCTGCAGTCAGACCTCGAAAAGTCTTGGAAAAGTGGAGGTCAAGAGCTTTTAGTGAAAACAGCCTTAAAGGTCTGACCTTGAACTGAATAATTATCTACCTTGAATTAGATAATTTTAAACTGGAAGAGATCAACCTACTTTTACTTGGCAAGTTTATGTGTTTCTTGTAAAGTCAATGGGAATTCAAACTTACAAGGAAGAGGGTATAATGGAATTTGGGACCTCTAGAAATCTCTTAAAAGCAGAAGAGGTCAGGCTAATACTACCTTACCTACATATGTTCCAGGTGGAGGTGGCCCCAGTTGGGTTAGAGCCTTTATTTGGTAAGATCATGTGACCTTTTTAATCTAGATCATTTATTCATACCTGTGTTTCAAACTGGCACCAAATCTCTGTACAGTTTGGAGTTTAGAACTCTGTGGAATCAGACTGAGACCACATCATGGCTTGACTGATTCCTTGCCTTATCTGGCTGCCCTCGCTCCCTTTATCTGAGAGCAATTCCCCAGCAGATCCCTGGCGCAAGAATCCCTGGATTGGGTTCTGCTTCTAGGGACTTGATCTAAGACAGCTGAGCTGGAGCTAGAGCAAAAATTTATTTCACTTAGACGTCCTTGACATAGATTTTGATGCAGTAAGTCATGAGACATTGAATTATCTCCTGAAGAAGGAGAACTTTTTTTTTACTTAATGAGAAATAGCTGCATTCTATTAGGCAGGAGTATTTTTGAAGGTATATGTATGGGAATAAAATTGTTTTTGATGCTGAACAGCCATAAGGGTGAATTTTGATAAATATTACAGCATCAGTTTTTCTTTTCTAATAGAACCCAGGTTTCTTTTCAGATTTTTTTCTCTCCCAGTTGTATATAGACTTCATGAGATAGAAATCTTGGTCATTTGAGATGCCTTATCACCCAAAAGTGTAGGCATTTGACCCAGACTTGCCCAACAATGCACTTTGTCCTGGGGATTTGTACCTTGAACAAAATAATGGAAACAAGGTAAAATTATCATATTTTTTCAGCAGCATCAGTAGAACCCTGGGTGGTTTCTGCTCTCAATATTCTAGAACTGCCTGATTTCTGTTTACATATCACGTTCCCCAGCCTTCCCATCCATCCCAAGAGATTTTTCACAACTTCCTCATCTTTTTTTTATATTTATTTTTATTTGGCTGCACCAGATCTTAGCTGTTGCACGTAGGATCTTTAGTTGAGTCATGTGAATTCTTAGTTGTGGAATCTAGTTCCCTGACCAGTTATTGAACCCAGGCCCCCTGCATTGGGAGTGCAGAGTCTTAGCCATTTGATCACCAGGGAAGTCCCATTTGTGACTTTCTAAAAAATTAATTTTCCTTAAATTAATTAGCTGATTACTTGCTATTATATGCAGCCCATCAAATGAAAAAACTTTTAAATTAATTTTTATTGAGACATAGTTGATGTACAATATTACATAAGTTGCAGGTGTACAACATAGTTATAATTTTTAGTTATACTCTATAGTTATTATAAAATATTTGCTACATTCCCTGTGTGTATAGTATATATCCCAGTAGCCTATTTATTTTACACATAGTAGTTTGTACCTCTTAATCCACTACCCCAGTCTTTCCTCTCCCCCTTTCCCTCTTCCCACTCCTAACCACTAGTTTGTGCTCTGTGAGTCTACTTCTGTTATATTCACTAGTTTGTTGAATTTTTTAGATTCCATGTGTTAGTGATATCACACAGTATTTGTCTTTCTCTGTCTGGCTTATTCCACTAAGCGTTATTTGTCCAGGTCCATCCGTGTTGTTGCATTAAGGGGCTTCTCTTGTACAGGCAGCATTGCTAATTTCAGGGAGGAGAGCCACAAAGTGTGGGTGAGAGCTTCCTGCTCCCCCGAAGCTGCCACTGCTGCAACCAGTGTCCCTTGGGCCTTCACAGCGATGCCACTTGGGGCATAAATCAGTCATTTTCTAGGAGAGTGCCGGGCCCTATCTCAAGGCTGCCACTGAACATACAGAGCAACTAGCAATGTGCCCCGAGTTTCTGGCTTTCTCTTTCACTTTCAGACTTTGATAAAATACCACACCTCACAGGCAGTGGATCTGCCTTCCCTAACAGTCACGGAAGCGCTGGATGATGCAATCTGAAATGCTAGTGGAGTTAACTCCCAGCAGGGAAGTTCAGTTCAGTTCAGTCGCTCAGTCATATCCGACTCTGCAACCCCATGAACTGCAGCATGCCAGGCTTCCCTATCCATCACCAACTCCCAAAGCCTACACAAACTCACGTCCATCGCGTCGGTGATGCCATCTAGCCATCTCATCCTCTGTCGTCCCCTTCTCCTGCCTTCAGTCTTTCCCAGCATCAGGGTCTTTTCAAATGAGTCGGGTCTTCCCATCAGGTCGTCAAAGTATTGGAGTTTCAGCTTCAGCATCAGTCCTTCCAATGAATATTCAGGACTGATTTCCTTTAGGATTGACTGGTTGGATCTCCTTGCAGTCCAAGGGACTCTCAAGGGTCTTCTCCAACACCACAGTTCAAAAGCATCAATTCTTTGGCGCTCAGCTTTCTTTACAGTCCAACTCTCACATGCCCAGCAGGGAAACCTCTGACCAAAAGAAAATAGAAGAGAGATGCTCACTGCCCACTGATAGATCCTCTCTGGCCAACTCCACCCATGCTGCTACCTGAAGACACCTGGAGGTAGGTGGTCAATTTCAGCTCAGGCCACCAAGCTACAGAGCTCTGTGTTGTTAGAGATATAGAAATAATAGGCCACAAAGGAACTGGCATTCATGTTCTTGAAATGAGCTACAGACTATCAGCTTTAGCTAAGATTATTAATAACATATAGAATCTTGTGCAGAAATTGTTAGCCATTGCAGACAATAATTTTTGTGCAAAGAGGAGGGTTGGTTGAGCCAGTTCCATGCTGTCCCCTTAAACCTGATTGACCGGAAAGTAGGAAGGTGTGCCAGCCATTTGATGACAAGAGCTTGGTCAGCTAAGGCCCCAGAAGCCTTGAAGTTTGGGAACTGTGAATGTCATCCATTCTAAACTTAGAAGTTACAGGAAAATACTGAATCCAAGCCCCTGGAACCTCAATCAGGTCACCTCCTGCATGTATTACTGCACAAATGAGACCAGGCCCAGAGCAGAATTTTACTTTGTTCCTGATGTCAAGGGGGGGCAGTGCCTGCTTTTTGACACGTCCTCAAATTTCCCATATAAACCAGTTTGATGTTTAAAAGTTCGGTGTGATTTTTGATGGTGCCCAGAAGAATGCTGGCTCTGTAGGGGTCACAGTGGGTCACAGGGGTCACAAGATATCCTGCTAGGGTTTGCCCTCAGAGAGTGCCCTTCCATTGTGGAATACAAAGTGCAGACCGGAAACAGCACTTTATTCAACACAGCTCCCTACTTTGCTTCTACAGCATCAGCTTGGTCTTGGAGTAGATCAAGAATAACAGTGGCAAAAGAAAAAGAATAACAGTGGCAAAGGACTTTGCTGGCAACCCAGTGGTTAAGACACCATGTTTTCACTACAGGGGTGCGGGTCTGATCTCTGGTCAAGGAAGTCACCCCCTCCAAAAAACGAATAACAGTGGTGAGCAGCCATGAAGCTTAGTTCCATCAAATCTCAAATGATTTATCATGTTATTGATAATTCTTAAGGATTCTATGTATATCTAGTGAAACCCAGAATAGAAGCAAGACGAATATTTCACTCTGCATTGGCAATGCCAATGGAGATGCTGCTTTAGAATAAAAGATTTCTTGATAAAGCTCTTGAATTCAATATAATCTCCTTGAAAGGGCATGGTTCTGTGGGAGGTATCATGGCTTCTCTGAATAATGGTGGCAGGATAGAAGATGTTCAGAAGTTGGTAGCCTCCATGAAAAATTCTTTGGAGATATATCAGTGATGAACACATCCTAACCTATATGCACTCTGTCCTTGAATAATGTATAAGGTTTAAAGTAACTTGGGAATTGCTCCAAAAAAACTTAACAAACATGGCATTTTTCTTGAATGGACATGTTATCATGGCTTCCCATGTGGCTCAGTGGTAAAGAATCCGCCTGACAATGGAGAAGAGAAACGTTCTGTCTCTGGGTCAGGAAGATATAGATTCTTCTTTTTCAAGGAACAGCAGCAGAATATCCATAGCTGGTGGGACTTGCATGCATGTCATCAGTTGCTTCAGTGGTGTCCAACTCTTTGCAACCACATGGACCTTAGCCCACCAGGCTCCTCTGTCGGAGGGATTTCCCAGGCCAAGAATACTGGAGTGGGTTGGGTTGCCATTTCCTCCTCCAGGGGATCTTGCCAACCCAGGGATCAAGCCCACATCTCCTGCATTGCAGGCAGATTCTTTATCACTGAGTCACCGGGTATTCCCCACTTGAACTGAAGTGTTTTAGAAATCTTCCTCTTGCTTTTCTAACAAACTAGCCTAGGTTGCCTTTGCTGCTACTTTTTCTAGCTGGATCTCAGTATTCAGACTTGATTGTGGACTGAATTATGCAAATTACTGTTAATTGTATCTCGAGGCACACAAACACACAGCGTGGGGGCTGGATGATGTCCTCTAGGAGCGTGATTCCTGATCCTTTACAAAATGATAGCAGTGGGGTCTTCTGGGTTCCAAAGCTGTTAGTTCAGGGTGACACCAACGGCGTGCTGAGTGTCCAGGAATTCCAGACTAAAGAGCGAACTGGAGACTGTTCTCTGTACCGTTAAATTCTCATCAGGAGATTAAAGTGACATCCTACATGTTTATACAGCAAAGTCTGTTTTTACTACCAAATAGTTTATAATCCTATGCATTTATATTTCCAATAATGTGGTTCTTGGTAATAGGTTTAGAGATTTTTAGAATTTGATAGAATCCTTGACTTCTTGCGTTATAGTATTATCTTAGCAACAGTTGTGGCCCTCTCCTCTTCCACCCTCCCTCCCTTTTAAAAAAAGATTTAGAAGTTCTCAGGTTCACTTTTGTTTTCCTTTGAAAGAGTAGAAAAGAAGGTTGGTTGGTTGGCTCTTTTTTAGTTAAGCCATTGAACTAAAATTCTGTTAAACTCTCTTATCCTTTGTTCACTTAAATGTTCTCTTTATAGTATTTGAACAGAGGGATACTGTGAATTCTGGAAGATCTTTCCTGAAGAGTCTTTTCCCCTACTGTTTAGACACAGTCAGAAGTTTATGTTGAAAGGTAAAGAACATTAAAATCTTAAAACATCAAAAGAAGAGAGAAAGAGAGGAGAATTTCCTCTCCTTTCTCCCTCCACAAACCACTCTGAGGTAGTTTCTTCGAGTAGTTTGTCCAGTGTGGTGTAGGCTGTTTCAAAGTTGTGTCTCTTCCAGGCTCCCCACAAAGCAGTAGCCAGCACACATACCATGCCAACCAAACCTCCTCTTTCCCTCTCCCTCGATATCAATGCCCTCAGAATGCACCTCATAGCTAAAACATTAGCACTTAATCCCTGCCTCAGCTTCTGTCACCATAGTATTCTTTCGTATTTATTTATTTTTGCACTTTTTAAAAGCAGATTTTTCACATATGTTAGTGTTGTGAATCTCCTCTCTGCCCACACCTTTTTTCCCCCACTATCTAAGTGATCTACTGCCAACTGGCACCAATTCTCCAAATCAAAGTATGCATTGCAAATACAATTGTATTTGCAATTTACTAAAAAATACACCAGGCAATCTGCCTACTTCTGTTCCTCAGAGTCTCTCCTGAATATTTTGGTGGTTTTTTTTTTGGTTGGTTGGTTGGTTTCTTCCATTTTTGAGATATTACATGCAGCACTGTATAAGTTTAAGGTGTACAGCGTAATGATTTGATTTACATACATCAGTTGTGAAGTGATGATCATAAGAAGTTCAGTTGAACATCCATTACTTCATATAGGTGCAAAATTAAAGAAAGGAAATGTGTTTTTCTTACAATGAGAACTCTTAGTATTTACTCTGTTAACATCTTTCATATATAACATCCAGCAATGTTAATTATATTTGGCGTGTTGTACATTAAAATAGTACTTATAACTGGAAGTTCATAACTTCTGGCTGCCTTCATTCAATTTCTACCCCCCTCCCCCCGCCACTTCCACATATTTGAATATCAGTTCTGGAAACTTCTTTAGCTTGTCTTTAAGCAGTGCAACAACCCCTTTCTTGATGATTTCCAGACTCCATTCCACTGACAGCTCAGCTCCAGCTTGTGGCAGCCTTGAGCTAATGTTGATTACCAGACCAATATTTTGTGTTATATCCTGAAATGAAGTGTGGTGAGTTCAAAATTGTTCAAAGAAACCACATGTGCAAGCAGTGCATACACCAAGTCTGGATGGTGGTGAGAATTTGGCAGGCAGACAGGAACTGATGATCTTTAATATCATTCAAATCACTTTTTCAGTGACATTTAAGTCTTGTTTGTAATCTGCTAAAGGAACTTCACTGGAACTCAGCAGACCTCTCAAGGACTGTCTAGCTTATTCCAGAACTTTGTTGTGTAATCTGTACACAGCAAGGAAAGTAATTAGACTATCAGTTTACTGTAAAAGGATACAACACAGGAACAGCCAGATGCAAGAGATGGATAGGGCAAGGTATATAGGAAGGGATGTAGAGTGCTCATGCTCTCCCATCATGTTACTTTCCCCGAATCTCACCAATCTGGAAGCTCTGAACTGAGTTGTTGTTTTGTTTTGTATTGTTTTGTTTATACTACTTCTTCCTCCAAAGTAGGAAATATTAATATTTCACTAGCTAAAAGTAAACTATGGTTCAAAAAAAATTCTAATTGGTTTTGAACAATAGTAAGAATGTTAATGATCTATAATGGAAATGATACAGTTATTATCCTCAAGAGTTTTCATCAGAAGGAGTCCATTCTGTCCCTAATCCAAGCCTGTAGGTAGGATATTTTACATACAATAAGAATAGAATAGGAAGAGAAGAGCCTTCAATGTTACTAAGAAAACTAGGATAATTCCCTGATAGCTCAGTTGGTAAAGAATCCTCCTGCAATGCAGGAGACCCTGGTTTGACTCCTGGGTCAGCAAAGGTCTACTGGAGAAGGGACAGGCTACCCAGTCCAGTATTCTTGGGCTTCCCTTGTGGCTCAGCTGGTAAAGAATCTGCCTGCTATGCAGGAGAGCTGGGTCTGATCCCTGGGTTGGGAAGACCCCTGGAGAAGGGAACAGCTACCCACTCCAGTATACTGGCCTGGAGAATTCCATCAGTCCATGGGGTCACAAAGAGTCACATGACTGAGCGACTTCCACTTTCACTTTCGCAATGCCCTAGAAGTTGAGAGTGAATTTTAAGAAAGTAGTCAATTTTAAGGGGCTTCCCAGATGGCGTCAGTGGTAAAAAAAATAAAAAATAAAAAACCCACCTGCCAATGCAGGAGATGTAAGAGATGGGGGTTCTATGCCTGGGTTAGGAAGATCCCCTGGAGGAGGGAATGGCAAGCCATTTCGGTATTCTTGCCTGGAGAATGCCGTGGACAGGGGAACCTGGCAGGTAGTCTATAGTGTCGAAGAGTTGGACACGACTGAAGCAACTTAGCACTCATGCCTGTAGTCAATTTTAAATGCTATATATGGATAAATCAAGGAAAAACTGAACTGGAAAATTACACAGTAGTAAACTATATCTCTTTTCTGTTAAGTCTTCTTGGGGCTTTAGTCTATTGATCAGTTTGGCAGAGTCAGGAGAAATGAAAACAACAGATATCCTACCTCCACAAAATCCATTTTACTTCTTTGTTTTCCTCCTTCTACATATATCAGAAACTACTCCTATCTAGCCATTGTCCCCTACTCCCATCTAGTCTATTGTCCATCCATTGCTCCAGCCAACTTTTGCAACTTATGCTCAAAAATGCATTTTAACTCATTTTCTTTAAGTATCTGTCATAATCAATCATGATAGAAAATAGCAGATGTAGCAATGATGGTTGCCAATGCTTGAAATTTAATTCAGCTATTCAGACTGAAGGTTCTCCTGATAATTGGAATAATCAAACTTCATTACTGGTCAGGAGGGGGAAAAGTGATAGGGACACAACATCATTGATCATGCCTCCCTCTCTGATCTTCTCTTCAAAAGCCTATGCCTAAGGGATAGGGCTTTTGGTAAAGGTTTTCAAAAGAAACATATTCCCTTGGTATGTTTCCTTGGCCCTTTAGAGCCATCTTACAACTGTAAAGCCACATACTAATGACAGACAGAAAATGAGGAGCCTAGTTCCTTGCTGACATTCTCAAATAGCTGCACCAGCCCTGGAGTGTCTGCTTCTGTAGTTCTTATGGTATGATAATAACGATCTCTTTTTCATTTAGTCACTGGAGTCTGGTTTTCTGTTGCTCAAGTATAACTCTACCCAGACATTTGATTGTCCACTTTTCCCACTAGATCATAAGATGTCAGATAGGATCTGCTACCTGTGTAAGCTAGGATGCTTTCATAGAAAATAACAGAAAACCCAATCAAAATGGCTTTAACTATAAGGAAGTTTATTAACTCAGATAATTGGAGATCTAGAAGTAAGACAAACTTAAGAGTAGACGTAATCCCATGATTCCAGTTCCATTTCTCTCTCTGCCATTCTTTCGACTTCCCCTATATGTAGGCTTCCTGTTCCAGTATCAGAAGGACTGTAGTGGGGACTTCCCTGTTGGCTCAGTGGTAAAGAATCCACCTGCCGGCTGTTACCGGATCCTCGGTCGTTGTTGGGGTTGAAACACCGCGGACGAAATGCTGGAGCGAGATAGCGAGCCGTTCTCTAACCCCTTGGCTCCAGATGGCCACGATGTGGACGATCCTCACTCCTTCCACCAATCAAAACTCACTAATGAAGACTTCAGGAAACTTCTCATGACCCCAAGGGCTGCACCTACCTCTGCACCACCCTCTAAGTCACGTCACCATGAAATGCCAAGGGAGTACAATGAGGATGAAGATCCAGCTGCACGAAGGAGAAAAAAGAAAAGTTATTATGCCAAGCTTCGCCAACAAGAAATTGAAAGAGAGAGAGAACTAGCAGAGAAGTACCGGGACCGTGCCAAGGAACGGCGGGATGGCGTGAACAAAGATTATGAGGAAACGGAACTGATTAGCACCACAGCTAACTACAGGGCTGTGGGCCCCACTGCTGAGGCAGACAAATCAGCTGCAGAGAAAAGAAGACAGTTGATCCAGGAGTCTAAATTCTTGGGTGGTGACATGGAACATACCCATTTGGTGAAAGGCTTGGATTTTGCTCTGCTTCAAAAGGTACGAGCTGAAATTGCCAGCAAAGAGAAAGAGGAGGAAGAAATGATGGAAAAGCCCCAGAAGGAAACTAAGAAAGATGAGGATCCTGAAAATAAAATTGAATTTAAAACACGTTTGGGCCGAAATGTTTACCGCATGCTCTTCAAGAGCAAAGCATATGAGCGGAATGAGCTGTTTCTTCCAGGCCGCATGGCCTATGTGGTAGACCTGGATGATGAGTACGCCGACACAGACATCCCCACTACTCTTATCCGCAGCAAAGCTGATTGCCCCACCATGGAGGCCCAGACCACACTGACTACAAATGACATTGTCATCAGTAAGCTCACCCAGATCCTTTCCTATCTGAGGCAGGGTACCCGCAACAAGAAGCTCAAAAAGAAAGATAAAGGGAAAATGGAAGAGAAGAAACCCCCGGAAGCTGACATGAATATATTTGAAGATATTGGGGATTATGTGCCCTCCACAACAAAGACTCCTCGAGACAAGGAGCGGGAGAGATACCGGGAACGGGAGCGTGATCGGGAGAGAGAGAGAGACCGTGACAGAGAGCGGGAGCGAGAACGAGACCGAGAGCGGGAGCGGGACCGAGAACGAGAAGAAGAGAAGAAGAGGCACAGCTACTTTGAGAAGCCAAAAGTGGATGATGAGCCCATGGATGTTGACAAAGGACCCGGATCTGCCAAGGAGTTGATCAAGTCCATCAATGAAAAGTTTGCTGGATCTGCTGGCTGGGAAGGCACTGAATCGCTGAAGAAGCCAGAGGACAAGCAGCAGCTGGGAGATTTCTTTGGCATGTCCAATAGCTATGCTGAGTGCTATCCAGCCACGATGGATGACATGGCTGTGGACAGTGATGAGGAGGTGGATTATAGCAAAATGGACCAGGGTAACAAGAAAGGTCCTTTAGGCCGCTGGGACTTTGACACCCAGGAGGAATACAGCGAGTATATGAACAACAAGGAGGCTTTGCCCAAAGCTGCATTCCAGTATGGCATCAAGATGTCTGAAGGGCGGAAAACCAGGCGCTTCAAGGAAACCAATGACAAAGCAGAGCTTGATCGCCAGTGGAAAAAGATTAGTGCGATCATTGAGAAGAGGAAGAAGATGGAAGCCGATGGAGTTGAAGTGAAAAGACCAAAATACTAAAATCTCTGGTTCCAACTCCAAGAATAATCTCCATAAGGATTTACTCCCCACTGCTTGCTTTATACAATTCCAAAAAAAAAGTTGAAAGATTTTTGTGTGTGTGTGAATGTATATAAATTTTATTGTATAATGTTTTGATCCCATTAAAGTTGGTTAACCTGCTGTCTTATCTTATGTATATTGAGGGCCCAGGTACACCAAGAAGTCGACTAATCCCACTGATTGTATAAAAATCACATGGAAAAAGTCAGCTCAGTCCTTTACTGAGCTGTGCTTCTGTTAATAGATTTCTGGGCTGGAAGAAGCACAAGCTGGAATCAAGATTGCCAGGAGAAATATCAATAACCTCAGATATGCAGATGACACCACTCTTATGGCAGAAAGTGAAGAGGATCTAAAAAATCTCTTGATGAAAGTGAAAGAGGAGAGTGAAAAAGAAAACTAAGATCATGGCATCTGGTCCCATCACTTCATGGCAGATAGATGGGGAAACAGTGGAAAGTGTCAGACTTTATTTTTGGGGGCTCCAAAATCACTGCAGATGGTGATTGCAGCCATGAAATTAAAAGACGCTTACTCCTTGGAAGGAAAGTTATGACCAACCTAGACAGCATATTAAAAAGCAGAGACATTACTTTGCCAACAAAGGTCTGTCTAGTCAAGGCTGTGGTTTTTCCAGTGGTCATGTATGGATGTGAGAGTTGGACTGTGAAGAAAGCTGAGCGCCGAAGAATTGATGCTTTTGAACTGTGGTGTTGGAGAAGATCTTGAGAGTCCCTTGGACTGCAAGGAGATCCAGCCAGTCCATCGTAAAGGAGCTCAGTCCTGGTGTTCATTGGAAGGACTGAAGCTGAAACTCTAATACTTTGGCCACGACATGCGAAGAGTTGACTCATTGGAAAAGACCCTGATGCTAGAAGGGATTGGGGGCAGGAGGAGGAGGGATGACAGAGGATGAGATGGTTGGATGGCATCACTGACTCGATGGACATGAGTTTGAATAAACTCCGGGAATTGGTGATGGAAAAAAAAAAAAAAAAGAATCCACCTGCCAATGCAGGAGACATGGGTTTGATCCCTGATGCAGGAAGAGTCCATGTGCTGCGGAGAAACTAAGGCTGCTCACCACAACCATTGACCCTGTGCTCTAGAGCTTGAGTTCTGGCAACAAAAAAAGCCACTGCAATGAGAAGCCCATGCACCTCAATTAGAGAGTAGTCCCCTGCTCACCACAACCAGAGAAAGCCTCACAAAGCAACCAGACCCAGCACAGCCAAAAAGTAATTAATTATCTTTAAAAGAACTGTAGCAATTTCAAGCCTCACACCCAAGAATAACTATGTCCAGAAGAATTGTGAGTCACTTCTCAAAGTTCTCCTGGAAAAGTTTTTCTGGAAGCAGCGTTCAAACCTATTCTTGCAACTCACTGAGGTGAACTGGGAAACGTGCATGATCCTAATCCAATCTCTGGCAAGAGGGTAATATTACCCTTAGACCAGTCCAGACCTCTGGAGCTGAGGATTCTGTGCTACATCAACTGTGGATGAGAGAGGGATTTCTGAACATCAGAATTCTGTTGGGAAGAAATTCTGACAAAGGAAGGCAAGGATGTTGAGTAGGTAAAGAACTCACTTTTTGTATTCCCAGCATCTTGCAAACATACTTAAAAAAAAAAAAAAAAAAAACCCTCCACCTACACATGCAAAGTTTACACTTTATCTCAACAAGTTTCTTGAGAGGAGGAAGCATGTTTTACTTCTGTTTATACTACTCCTGTGTCTAACTCAATAGCCTGAACATAGTAGAATTCAAGTTGTTGATTTTTCTGCCAACAAGCCTCAGAAAATAGCTTAAATTATTTAACCTCTTGGATTCTTTTGTAGATAGATTGCTAGAACTTCTTGCTAATCAATCAACTTTTTTTTTCTTTTGGCCACATGGCTTGTGGGATGTTTAGTTGCCCACCAGGGATTGAAGCTGGGACAATGGCAGTGAAAGTGCCAACTCCTAACTACTAGACCACCAGGGAACTCTGTACTAATCAACTTCTTTGACTCCCAAGACTTAGAACTGCTGGGATAATCAATAGGTTGACATTTATTCAATAACTGTGTTACTGTACTAGTTACTTTTTCAGGGAGAGCAAATCGTCAGAGAAAGCAATGGCACCCCACTCCAGTACTCTTGCCTGGAAAATCCCATGGACGGAGGAGCCTGGTAGGCTGCAGTCCATTGGGTCGATAAAAGAGTCGGGCACGACTTAGCGACTTCAGTTTCATTTTTCACTTTCATGCGTTGGAGAAGGAAATGGCAACCCACTCCAGTATTCTTGCCTGGAGAATCCCCGGGACGGAGGAGCCTAGTGGGCTGCCGTCTATGGGGTCGCACAGAGTCGGACACGACTGAGACTCAGCAGCAGCAAATTGTACTGAAGTTCTTAAAGCTCCTATTTCACATCCAAATGGAGAAACTACAGGGATGAAGATGTTCTGCTTTTCTAGGGGCACGGTTGTGACTTAAAGGTTCCAAATCCTCCCCAAATTCAGTAACTAGAGATGACTGCTGATAACTGTTTTTAATAGTTGATTTTCAAAGATGTGAACATGTAATATGACCCATGGAAATATGTCTCTAAAGGAGAAAAAAATATTTGTCTCCTTTCTAAAATTTCATCACTAGGCAAATTTGGGTCATTCTAAAATTCTTTCCTCATCCTACTAGAAAGTTTGTGTTTTGTTTTTTGTTGTTTTTAAAGTTTGGGGTTGTGAGGGGATACTTATATCTTCTAATAATGTCTCCTCAGTTGATTAGAGCCACTGACATAGTCCCTACTTGGCCAGGATAGTTGGCATTGCTAAGCTTGGTTCACAGAAAGTGCCTTTGACTGGAGCTCTCATCTCAGCCTAGACCACTGCTGTGACCAAGGACTAACCACTGAACCACTCAGTTTCTCTCGCAAAACCGGGGATTACAGTTGCTGCTTTTGACATGGCCCAAGACTAACTGGGATTCAGTATTTAAGCACAAATCCAGACACACAAGATTAATTTAACAATTTAAATAGATGTTTCCTCATCCATTTCTCCAAACATTCCAACTAGTCCTAAATCTCCCAATGGGCCAGGTGTGCTTATTTGCTCAGTCATGCCTGACTCTTTGCAACCCCATGGACTGTAGCCTGCCAGGCTCTTCTGTCCATGGGGATTCTCCATGCAAGAATACTGGAGTGGGTTGCCATTTCCTTCTCCAGGGAATCTTCTCAACCCGGGGATCGAACCCAGGTCTCCCGCATTGCAGACGGATCCTTTACCGTCTGAGCCACCAAAGGGGCCAAGAATACAGCAAAATGAAGAGGACTGTCTGGGGGATAGGGGTTGGGGGGACCGCCAACCCGTGTCGCAGTCTTGGGGTGGCTCGGTCCCCGACACGATCACCCACGGCCATAAAGTTCCTCGAGTCCCAGGAACTTGGCTGCAGCGTGTCGCCAACGGTGTCCTGCCCAGACTTCGCCCTCAGTAGACAGGAGAAACGCAGGAGCCGACTGGGAGCAACGTACTACACCGGTTGGAGTCGTTGAAACTCGGACCACAGCGGTCTGGCAGGCCCACCTGCCCGGGGGAGGGTGGGTGCACGGGCAAAACAGCTGAGCAAGCCCTCAGGTCTCAGGTTGGGCAACTCCCAGCAGGCGCGCGACCGACGCTTCGAGGCGGTTTCCGGACCTTCAGAATCGGAAGCGGGTCTCGGGCGCGTGCCCGGGCCCGAGTGGGCGGGGCCACCCTCCCGGAAGTGCCTGCAGCCTCGGGCTGGTTTTCGCTGTCCCCCAGTGGTGCGCGCGGGCCCGTAAGGGGATTGGACGCTGTCGGTTCTCTTATCCTCTCTGAGAGGACGGGAGCCTGTTAGGGCAACGATCCCGCGGTGGGAAGGGAGGGAAAGTCGTAGGGGACCCTGGCCTTTGTCCCTGCTAGAGAGGGAAGGGCGTTTGGCCAGCCCGCGGGCAAAAGTGGCTGTTCCAGTCCCACAGGAGAAGTGCGGGATGGACGGGCTTCTGACTCCTAGGGAGTCTGCAAAATTCATTGCCGAGAACAGTCGAGATGTGTTCATTGACCACGGAGGCGTGCGGAGGGTGGCCGAGCTGCTGCTGGCCAAGGCCACGGGGCCCGAGCTGCGCATTGGGGGCTGGAAGGCGATTCACGAGCTGAACCCTAGGGGCGCAGACGAGGCCGCCGTTAACTGGGTGTTCGTGATAGACACGCTCAACTTCTCTTTCTGGTCGGAGAGTGACGAGCATAAATGTCTGGTGGGGTTCGGGGGAAAGACGTACAGTGGGTACTGGTCCCTGTGCGCCGCGGTCAACAGAGCTCTGGACGAAGGTTGGTACCCCTACTCCCGGTCAGATCCAGTGGCTTTGAGATTTCATTTTACTGGGAGGGCCCCACAGAATGGGTTGGGACACGGAATAATGTATTGATAAACCGAATTTATTGCCGGTATCTCTGCTTAAAATAAAAGTACGAGAAGCTGGCATGAAATCTTTGTTCCGTGTGAAATGACTCTGATTCTTACCACTATCGCAGCTAAGACTGAAAGTCAGTTTTCTAGGGAACACCACTCTGATGACATGTGAGGAGCAAAGGGGTAAATATTATCCCACACTTTACACAGTCAAAATACATTTGATGTGATATTACAATTGTTAGAAGTGGATGAGTAAGTACAGACGAGCAAATACAGAATGAGGGATCGGTTTCTGATTTTTTAATTATTCATCTACTTTTAGTTCTTTCCTGTAATACTTAAGTGGTTTCGTTTTAATTGTATGTTGTAAAAGCAAGGGTCTAATGAATATAAAAGTATGACATTGTTCCTCTGCATGTGCTTTTCTTCCTTAGGGATCCCAATAACTAGTGCTTCCTACTATGCCACAGTGACCCTTGATGAGGTTCGACATATACTGCGGTCTGACACAGATGTCCCCATGCCTTTGATAGAAGAGAGGCATCGGATTCTCAATGAAACCGGGAAAATTCTACTTGAGAAGTTTGGAGGCTCTTTTCTTAATTGTGTCCAAAAAAGTGATAAAAGTGCTCAGAAGTTGTTGCACCTGGTGGTTGAAAACTTTCCTTCTTACAGAGATGTGACTCAGTTTGAGGTGAGTTTCTCCCCTTCTGGAGATTTTAGAGTTCTTAATTATCTTCTCATAGATAACTCTTTTACTTTCAGAACTCCTTTGGAGAATAAAAATTTAAATTCTGGAATTTTTTCCTAATGGAACCAAGGAACAGTAACAAAATTGTTAAGCAGTGTTTCAAAGACATTACTTCTCTTAATGTTTTCTAATCAGTGTATTTCCTTTATTCTTTTGTCCTTTACAATGTTTCAAACCTAAGAAAACACTAGACTTAACATGATGTCACTTAGGGATAGTGAGGTCCTTTTAGTACTTCAAAATCTTTACTTCATTGGATGAGAATCAGAATGTATACTAAATTTTCTCTTAAAAAAATTCCTTGCTGAGTTCTAATGTATTTTCTTTTTCATGCACAGAGTACTTTAACAGTATTATTTGCTCTATGGTACAAAAAAATTTAAGTAGGCATACTTTTAAAATGGTGAACATTTTGTATATTCTCCTAGTATACATCTGGATTTTGTTTTTGTATAATTCGTTTAGAATTTGTTATCACTGTGTATTTTTAACTGTTAAATAGAATTGAAAGTAACTTAAGAGGGAGCATATATATAAATCTCTTGACTAAGTAAATAAGTACTTATGTCAACTTGAAATTTTAAAGCTCCCCTTTTGTAATCACAACAACTAAAATGACTGGTAATATTGTTCAAATCCCTCTTTATGATTTACAAGGTATTTGCATGCACACACTCTCATTTGATCCACAGAACAATTCTGTAGGGCTAAGGACAAGGAGCATTGTAGTCCTGTTTGTAAACCTGGAACCAAAGTCTCAGAAATAGAAAGGTTAGCTAATGTACAATATCTTAGGTCATTTAGTCAAGAAGTAGCTAGCTTTTCAGTTCTACTGTAAAGTGAAAGATGCCTGATTATGTATGTTAGGATTCTTTTAATTGCAAGTGACAGACACAAAACAAGATTTGGAGATAAATATCCAGGATCAGAGACTCAAAGCCATCGGGATTCGGTCCTCTCTTCTTTGTTTCTGCTAACTCTGTTTTTCTCTTACCACAGACCAACTTTCTCCATGAAGTAGAAAAGTAGATAGCTGACCTACTTTATAGCACAGAAAACTCCACTCAGTACTCTGTAATAGCCTACTCTGTAACTCTACTCAATACTCTATAACGGGAAAAGGGTTTCCCATTTTATCACTTTAGCCACCAGGGAGAGAGGGAGGAACTCTCTTACTTCCAGTTCTAAAACCCCTGGACAAGGACTGATTGACCTGGCATGGATTATGACCAGTTAAGTGTGACT
Source organism: Cervus canadensis (assembly GCF_019320065.1). Taxonomy (NCBI): domain Eukaryota; kingdom Metazoa; phylum Chordata; class Mammalia; order Artiodactyla; family Cervidae; genus Cervus; species Cervus canadensis. The sequence continues at coordinate 10,776,667 of NC_057415.1, read as the reverse complement.
GTGGAGAGTAGTATGGATGGACACAGGCAGTTCCTAGGAAGCAGACCCTAAGCCACTGTTGAACTTCATTCTCTTCTCCCATCCAAGTACTAACCAGGCCCGACCCTGCTTAGCTTCCGAGATCAGAGGAGATCGGTGGCGTTCAGGGTGGTATGGCCGTAGACCATTCTCTTCTGAGGAACCATTTTATTAATGCAGAGGTTACTATGAGCTTTATCTTAGTCTTCAAAGTATGTCATTTCAACCTTGTTTCTCAAGGAAATTTGGATCATGTTCCTTATTTCATCATGCTGGCCATTTAAATATATTAAACAGTGTATAAAAGAAATCAAACTGTCACTCATGTGGCTTGAAATCTGTGTATTCCAGAATCAACATGGTTGTTGTAGAAGAAGGGCTAAAATTAAATTTAACATGACTTTAGGATGGTGGCCCAGTTGGTAAAGAATCTGCCTGCAATGAGGGAGACCTGGGTTCGATCCCTGGGTTGGGAAGATCCCCTGGAGAAGGGAAAGGCTACCCACTCCAGTATTCTGGCCTGGAGAATTCCATGGAGTGTGTACTCCATGGGGTCGCAAAGAGTCGGATACGACTGAGTGACTTTCAATTACTTACTCACTTACTAGGATGGAATGAATTCAGGACATCATCTAGTTGTTTACTTTCAAGTTGTACTGAATTTTTGTTTTTGTGAGAGAAAGGAGTGAATTTTTTTGGGTAGATAAGATTGAGTTACTAAGCGTTTGCTGAAATTCTCTTTTATTTATAGCAGAGTGCTTTCTTTTGATTTGTTATATATGCTGAGAAGTTCAATTAGAAACTGTACCAGGATATAGATTAATTTTAAGGCTGATAACACCTTGTTTTTTTTTTTCTTTTTTGGCCACACCGTGCGGCATGTTGGCTTTTAGTCCCTTACTAAGGATTGAACCTGTGCCCCCTGTATTTGAAACTCAGAGTCTTAACCACTGGACCACCAGGGAAGTCCGACACTGATACATTTTAAAATGAAAATTAGTAGCTGAGCCATTTCCCATCAGTGCTCATTTCTAAAATACATTCTTACAGAAAAATCCCCAAAATGTAACAAAAATCAAATTTAAACATTTTAGTACTTTCTTAAAGAAGTATTACATTTTTTCATTTTTCATTTATATTTTCATAAGATTATCATTATTGTTATCCCAAAGTGCTATATTTCTTGAATCCCTGTGATTCCTCACATGTCACTGAGTGTATAGTGAGGACTCACTTAATCCTTTGATTAGTTAATTTTAAGTTGCCTTTGCATATTTATTTATTTTTAAAATTTTTTATGGAGTATAGTTGATTTACAATTTTGTGTTAGTTTCCAGTGACATAAATAATTCACCAAAGTGAATCAGTTATACATATGTCTACTCTTTATTATTTATTTTTTTGTCCACTCCTTTTTAGATCCTTTTCCCATTACAGAATATTGAGTAGAGTTCTCTGTGCTACACAGTAGGCCCTATTAGTTATCTACTTTATATAGAGTAATGTGTATATGTCAATCCCAGTCTTCCAAATGATCTCCCCACCCCAACCTTCCACCCCTGGTAACCATACGTTTGTTTTCTACGCCTGTGACTCTGCATATTCATTTAAAAGATGAGCAAATAATTAAAGCACTTTGCTCAATTCCAAGTCTCAAGGAATTCTGATGAACTTTTGGTACTGCTGCTGAATTCAGAAAGTGATAAAATCAAATGTATTTTTTAAATTGTAGTTGGTTATTTATTGGCTGCACTGGGTCTTTGTTGCTGTGCTCGGGCTTTTCTCTAGTTGTGGCAGTTGGGGGCTCCTCTCTAGGTGTAGTGCAGGGCTTCTCAGTGTGGTGGGTCTCTTGTTGCAGAGCACAGGTTCTAGGTGTGTGGGCCTCAGTAGCTGCTGCGCTTTGGGCTCAGTAGTCGCGGCTCGTGGGCTGTAGAGCTCGGGCTCCATAGTTGTGGCGCTTTGCGCTCAGTTGCCCTGAGGCACGTGGAATCTTCCCAGGCCAGGGATCGAACCCATGTCCCCTGCATTGGCAGGTATATTCTTATCCACTGTACCACCAGGGAAGTCCTCAAATGTCTTTCTATCCATATTTTTAAAATTTTCTAATTGCAAAAGTAAAACTAATTATAGATTTTGGATAGTACAGAGCAGCAGTCTTTATTCTGCCAAGAGGTAACCTTTGTTCACAATTTGGTCTTTTTCTCTCTGTGTGTGACTATTATTGTGGGAAGAAATGTGCTATGTAAACTGTTTTAAAATTTAATATATTACGAGCATCTATGTCAGTAAAAATTCTTTCACAGCACAATTTTTTTCCATGCCACCCTTCTTAATGGCTTCATAGTACTCCACTGTATTGATGTACATTAGCATAATTATTTGCCCAAACTATTTTACCACAATAATTGTGATATATAGTTTTATTTTTAAATTAAATTTTATATCTTATTGTTTCCAGTTTTATGTAAAAATAAGCAATATTGCACAGCAGTTTAACACCCCTAATTATTTCCTTACAATGGATTCCCCATAATGGGATTACTGAGTTAGAGTGTGGCCAGGATTTTCAGACTTATAATACATAAAAATGGTAACTCTTCTCCAGGAAAACAATAACAAAGATGATCAGCAGTAGCATATTAGAGTGTCCTTTTCCCTACTCCTTCATAATATGGTAGTAGTATCAATTGCTATATTTTTTAATCTTCAGCAAGTTACATAAAAATAGTTACAATTGTTTTTAATGTTACACTTATTTACTGAGATTATCATTTGTTTTTAGACATTGTGAACAAGTTAATGAAGTTAGAGAATTTGTCTAAATGAGACAGATTAGATGAGTGATTTCTCAACCTGGCTGTGCCCCAGAATCAGGAGACTTCAGAATTCAGATACATTTCCAAAGCACCACCATCAAAGATTCTGATCTCTGAGTAAAAGAACTTTATTTTGAAAGCTCTTAAATTGACTCTGATTTAGAATATTCAGTAACTATTGTTTAGTTGTTAAGTCATGTCTGAGTCTTTTTCATCCCCAGTGACTGTAGCCCGCCAGGCTCCTCTGTCCATGGGATTTTCCAGGCAGGAATACTGGAGTGGGTTGCCATTTCCTTCTCCAGGGCATCTTCCAATCCATGGATTAAACCTGCATCTCCAGTGTTGGCAGGTGGATTCTTTATCACTGAGCCACCAGGGAAGCCCATTCAGTAACTATATAAAAGCCCTAATTAACAGATCAACTTCCTTTGTGCTGACATACTGATAAATATGCATGAAAAGCTTAAGCTTTTCTCCCCTGGTGGTTCAGAATCCGCCTGCAATTCGGGAAACCTGGCTTAGATCCCTGGGTTGGGAAGAACCCCTGGAGGAGGGCGTGGCAACCTGCTCCAGTATTCTTGCCTGGAGAATCCTCATGGACAGAGGAGCCTGGTGGGCAACAGTCCATGCGGTCGCAAAGAGTCAGACAGGACTGAGTGACTAAGCATAATTGATAACATGTTACGTTATTTTTAAGCATTTGTAATCCTTGACCTTTCTAGTTTGTTCCTGATAAGTTTGTTGCAGAAAATCAACTCATGGTTATAGTGTGTTACATTGATTATTACTTTATAAAGGCACTGTTTTGAGAATATTTTATTTGCAAAGCAGTATTATGGAACATGTGTGCTGTGTGCCTGGTCGCTCAGTCGTGTCTGACTCTTTGTGACCCCATGGGCTGTGGCCTACCAGGCTCCTCTGTCCATGGAAATTTTCCAGGCAAGAATACTGGAGTGGGTTGCCATGCCCTCCTCCAGGGGATCTTCCCGACCCAGGGATTGAACCCAGGTCTCCCGCCTTGCAGGAGGATTCTTTACCATCTGAGCCAACAGGGAAGCCCTATGGAACATATAGGGAATTGTTACTAGAGGATTTCCTGGTATTTTCAGTGATATCAGTTAATATTTTGGAGATGTAGATTTGGTTACTGAAATTATTTGACAACTAAAAACCATATTAGCTTGTTAAAAAATGCTTTATAGGTGATTTGGGTTTATTTTTAGACTCTTCACTTGAATTTGTTTTTGTTTTCATTTTAGGGTATTATAATCTAACCTTCATGATACGCTAGTTGGCTACCATGGAAACAGTGCTCATGATGTGACAATTTGTGTTTTGTTAGACGCTGGCACTGATTTTGTTATATGTCTGGCTTCTAGATTTTTCCTGTTTGCTCTATGCATGCATGCGTGTTAAGTTGCTTCAGTTGTGTCCAGCTCTTTGCAACCCTATAGACTGTAGCCTGCCAGACCTCTCTGTCCATGGGAATCTCCAGACATTGTGCTGTCCTCCAGGGGATCTTCCTAACCCAGGGATTGAACCCATATCTCTTATGTCTCCTGAATTGGCAGGAGGGTTCTTTACCACTAGTGCCACCTGGGAAGCCCTTGCTCTATGAATCTTGTTAAAAATAGGAGACAGTAGCTTCTATTATAATACATATTATGATTAATACTTCTTTTTGGAACAGTTTTATTTTGTGAATTAAGTTTTATGCTTGCTGTTCAATAAAGTTGACTTGAATTAGAAATCTAGTTACCATCTACAAGTCCAGCATCCATAAAGGAACACTTGCCAGGTTGTCATATTTTGATAGGTTTGGGAATATAGATTATTCCTAGGTGATATAGAAGTATTTCTTAGTGGTGATTTCTTCCCCCATCACTCAATGTAATTTACAGACTTTACACCAAAAAATGAGTGTGTGTTTGCCCTAGAAAACAAAATACTCAGTTTCTTAGTGGTGGCTTTAGAAAATTTAGTTTAAAAAAAGATGGAAAACTTAGTTTACTTAGAAAAAGTATGTCTGGATTGATTGCAGGGGATATTCTTTAAACAATATTAAGTTATTTCTCATTAGGATAGTATAGCAATATTTTTAAAATAAGTAGTTTTAATAGAGTTTTTTTTAATAAATAAAGGAATCTATATTATCATCTTAAAGAATTTTTATATGGAGTCTATCTCTTGAAGAACTTAACTTCATTTTTTATTTACTTCTTTATGTCATTTACTTATTTAAACATTCTCCAAGGTGGTCAGAATGTGTTTTGGGAGCCAGTGATACTTATTCATAGTTAGCAGACTCACAGTTACAACAGATGATTTGAGGTAATTAGCCTTGGTATTAAGACTAGATGTAGATTGTAATTATGTTTTTCCACGGTCAGTGCTAATGAGCATTTGTACTTTATAGAGAATTTTTGAGTTAAATTATGACGCATTGTCTTATAATGCTTGGTTAAATTTATTTCTGCTGTGTATAATTGGTAGCTTATTTTGTTATATGGACGTAAATATTGACTTGGACCATTTCCAAAAATGGTTGACTTGATAAATTCTAGCTGTTGATCCGGAGAAGGCAATGGCACCCCACTCCAGTACGCTTGCCTGGAAAATCCCATGGATGGAGGAGCCTGGTAGGCTGCAGTCCATGGGGTTGCTAAGAGTCAGACACAACTGAGCAACTTCACTTTTAACTTTTCACTTTCACACATTGGAGAAGGAAATGGCAACCCATTCCAGTGTTCTTGCCTGGAGAATCCCAGGGACGGGGGAGCCTGGTGGGCTGCCATCTATGGGGTCGCACAGAGTCGGACACGACTGAAGTGACTTAGCAGCAGCAGCAGCAGCTGTTGATCAGTTGTGTCTTTATCTCTAAAATACGTTAATCATTTTATCTGAAAGGAAACAGTTAAAAATGGATATTGTAATTCTTTTCAATAATTGTAATTCTTTCAAAAGTGAGTTCAGGGATGATTATTTTTTCTTCCATATGCTTCTGTATTTTATATAATTAATGTGAATTATGTTTCAGTCAGAAAAGCATATATATATTTTTTAAGAAACTTTCTAAAGAAATGCTATCCAGCCCTTAAACATGGTAAGCAGATAAATTACAGTGGCACAGAAATATGTATATGAAGTAATGTCATTGAAAAAGAACACTTAAGTAGTACCATGATGGCATGAATTGTATTTTATGTGCTTTGAAAAATAAAGGAAGTAAACCTGGAGTGATAGAGATAATTTAGCATGTATAGACTCCCTTTTTTTTCTATAAAAGGTCTATAAATTCTTACCAAAGAGTAAGATTATTTACCCTTGAAAAAATGTTTTCGATGTGTACCTTTTTTTAATAGTATACATAAAGCTTTCAGATACCCGGGTAACATTCATATTCTCTTCATTCATCAGGGGAAAAGAATTTCTTTTTACAAAAGGGCCCAAATCCTGGTGGCAGATACGTGGAGTGTATTAGAGGGGAAAGGAGATGGCTGCTTTAAGGACATCTCCAGTATCACCATGTTTGCCGACTATAGATTACCTCAGGTCCTTGTTTACCTGGGAGCCCTGAAATACTCCGATGAACTCCTGGAGAAGCTTCTCAAAGGTTTGCTAGCTTAATTAAGACATTCTTTGTTATACTGTGAATTGTTGAGTCTTTGGCATTTCTTTCACAAAAGGTCTTCCCTTAAAAAAAAACAAAACACTATTATTGTTAAAGGCACATGTAAAGAATGTAAGGGCAATTAAATTATAGAGAAAATTGTTTTTTTTTTTTACACTGTGGAATATGGTTATTGCTGGAAATCACACTATCTGGACATCATCATTTCAGAGTCTTGTATTAAAATGACACCTAAATTTATGTCACATGACATGAAGGTGTGCAACACTAAGACAGTGTTATTAATTAAGTGTTATTAATTAAGCTTAAGAGCACACTACACTGTGAAATAGAAAGTGGGCTGAGAGATAAATAATATGCACTGAATTTTGAGTGAGGAGGCTCCAAGGTCTGCCTCTGGTTTATCTTGCACAAGTCACTGACTTTTCTAGGCTTATTTATTTGCCATTACTGAGTTTGAATATTCATTCTCAAGAGTGAAAGTCTTATAATGAGTATAGATAATTGTGTTTGTATGAAAAGTAACTTTTCACTTTTTAAATATTCCTTTGCATAAGGAAAATAATTATATTGTACAATGTTCATGTTAATTTCTCTTTTAGGGGCAATATTTTCAGCTACTTTTTTCTTTATTTTTAAAAGAAGTTGTTTTTATGATTGAGTAATTTTCTCCCGTGAAATAGATTTCAATCACCCAAAATAAGAATAACACAGAATATAAAGGTACCATTATTCCTATGGTTGCTTCTACCAGATTTTGTATGCAGCCTTGGGCAATCCATTTTGCCCATTTCCTCATTTGAAAAATAGCGAGCTGTTTTATGTCATAATACTCATGTCTGGAGTCGTTAATTGTTGAATACCTTTAAAGGGACAACCTTTAGCAGTCAGGGCTTCTTCTACATACAGCCATATTCAGTTGATCTTTTTTTTTTTTTTTTTTGGGTGTATGCAATACACATTCTTATCTTTATAAACACTTTCTTGCCTGGTGTCCCCCACCCAAATTTTCTTTTATTCAATTCAAATCCTACACATCCAAAAAGGCTTAACTCAAATGCTAAGCCAGTGTCTGTTCCTCCACCTGCCCCAAGGATCGGAGATAGACATATGGAAGGGACACAAGTAACACTATTTAAGATCCCGAGTGACAGAGTGGAACCAGTGGGGCTAGGGCATGTCCCCAGGTCTCAGGGGACCACAGGGCTCCTCAGCTACTGTGAAGCTCTGTGCAAGAGTACCGATTGGTGGCCAGAGGCCAAATACAGCTTGCAGATGTGTTTTGTTCGGCTTGAACAGTGTTTTAAGCAATTTTTAATTAGTTATCAGCACTTGACAATTAGATTTCACATGAAATTCAGTTTTCTGATTTCCAAGAGAAGAAAAATGCTCAAACTTTGGGGTCTGTCTACCTTGACATGGGGCAGCACATGCTCTCTAATTGACCACATTTCGCATCCAGCTGCTGCATCCACTTACTCTGTCTGCCTCATCTTTATAGACAGTTGAGTTGCTGAGCCCAACTCTAGTCTCCCTGGCAAAGCACTGCTGGTGTCCACCTTGCAGGATCAGACACACTCTGGAGACTGCAGTTCCTGTAGGAGCTAGCGGCTCTGTCTTCAGGCAGAGCTGACAAAAGGATTCTGACTCCGAAGAACAAGCATGGTTTTCCTTGCTCAAGCTAAGAACCTTGATCTCCTAGGTTTTTCTTGATGTATCTGGAGTGTCCCGAAGACAACATTAAGTTCTCAAGGGTAAGGGAGGTGCTGTTCATTTGGCCCCATAGGAGTCCTCCAAGTTTTGTAGTAATTTTTTTTTCTTCTACATCAAACCCAAATTTTAAATCCCCTCTTTTAAATAATTTAATAATCTTGCTGTCATACTTTAAAATGTATGGTTCACCCATATTCAATTAGCAGATATTTATTGGGGAGCTAGTATATGCAAGGCGCTATGCTAGGTCTTATGAATATTGAGACAATCAAGTCAGACACGATCCCTGTCCTTGTGGAACTTAACTTGCAATTTTGAATTAATGCCAGAGTTTAGAAATGGTTTAAATTACCAAAAATAAATAAAGTCTAAGATTTACAATTTTAAAATGAATACTATTTAAATACTGCATTTTGTCCTACAGTCAAGTTTTGAATACATTTTATTTCATTGACTATTATGCTTGTTTTTCTTTTTCCTCCTTGCAGGAGAAATGCTTTTTTATGGGAATAGGCAAGAGGTGGAAATCAGAGGGTGCTCAGTTTGGTGTGTCGAGCTGATCCGGGATTGTCTTCTGGAGCTTATTGAAAAAAAGGGTGAAGAAGCTACTGGCGAGATCAATTCCATTCTCTTGGATTACTACTTATGGGACTATGCCCGTGATCACAGGGAGGATATGAAAGGAGTTCCATTTCATCGTACACGTTGCATATATTATTGACCCATAGTGTAAACTGATCCTAAGAAAATGCCTTGCATTTTTATATCATAATTATTTATACAATTCTGCTTTGATATTAAGAGAAGGTGGTAGAGGTTACAGCAATAAGCAAATGGATTAGCCAGACTCTTTTAAAATATTTTCCTGACATATCACTCTGTATTCCCAATTTTATCCTTTGTTTACTTGTTTAGTTTTGACTATATTTTCTCTTTCTGTAGATACATGAGAGAAATAATGAAGAAAATTTAATGCTTTCTTTAAATCTCAGATTTCTTAAAATTAATCATGCCTTATAATAATCTTTAGTGATAATATTTCATCCATCCAATCGGTATCTTTTTTCACAGTACAGTAATTTTCTGTGTACCATAATCATTTGATATGAGAGAGAGTAGGGTCTTTGCTGTATTGAATGCTGCCACTCTTGCAGAAATCAATCTTGACAGATATTTAAAAACTTTTTGTTGATAAACATAATGATTTTCAATTTAGGATATCTTTTTTTTCTTCAGAGTAAATACATTGGAATTTTTTGAATAAAGATTTTTTAAACATTTCTTAAATATAGAATGAATTATTTCATTAAATAGAATTTGCCACATATATTTTTTTAAAGTTTACACTACATTTGATTATCTGTGTTGTAGGACTCTCATTTCTCATCTTCACCACCACTTTCGTCTAATGTGCTTAGTCACTTGTGTCCGGTTCTTTGTGACCCCGTGGAGTATAACCCACCAGGCTCCTCTTTCCATGGGATTCTCCAGGCAAGAATACTAGAGTGGGTTGCCATGCCCTCCTCCAGGGGGCCTTCCCAACTCAGGAATCAAACCCAGGTCTCCCACACTGCAGGGGAATTCTTTACCATCTGAGGCACCAGGGAAGCCCTTCCTCTAACATAATCTCGATTTTTGTTAATTATCTACCTCGTCACCTCACTCTGTGTACATTAGGGAAAGCTGTCCTTTCTCCAAGCACTTTACTGCCATCTGCTGGAAACTTGTCAGAGTAACTTTACAAATGACAATGAGTGGGAATGTGAACAGGGCACCCTGGAGTCCTATACTGCACTTTTTTTTTTTTTAATTTTTATTGGAGTGTAGTTGCTTTACAATGCTGTGTTAGTTTCTATTGTACAGCAAAGTGAATCATCCATATGTTTACATACATCCCCTGTTTGAATTGCCTTCCCTTTTAGGTCACCACAGAGCCCTGAGTAGAGTTCCCTGGCTATAAAATAAGTCCTCATTGGTTATCTATTTTATACATAGTAGCATATACACATCAGCCCCAATCTCCCAATTTATCCCACTCCTTCCCCCCTTGGTGTCCATACATTTGTTCTTTACATCTGTGTCTCTGTTTCTGTTTTTTGATAGGCTCATCTGTACCATTTTTCTAGACTCCACATATATGTGTTAATATACAATATTTGTCACCTCTTTCTGACTCACTTCACTAACAGTCTCTAGGTCCATCCATGTCTCTGCAAATTTAAAAAGCTCGCACCCCCAGAAGTAGTGGTCCTGTATCTATCTCTCTCCTTTGTGACTAAGGGGAAAATGATCTCGTCCCTAGTTCTGGAGGTGGACCCAAGTTAATATGAATGGTTTATTATTCATGGTAATCCTGTTCTCTGTTACTGCTCTAGTAATGGATATATAATCTAGCTCTGGCTAGTACACTAAAGGGCAAGTCTGCGGGGAGGCTTATGGCAAAGGGTTTCTCCACTTTTAAGAAAGGGCCATGGAAGGAGATCCCTTTTCTTCCCCTGAGCAACGTTCTGTCTAAACGTGATCCCTGAAGCTGTAGTAACCACTGTGTGGAGCCAGAGCCCTCCTGTCCCTGCCCTGCCTCAGTCAAACTTGGCTCTGGCTTTCATCCCTGAGATGATGAACACAGCACCTCATTATTGCCATCATTTTGAATTAGTGTTCTGTAGAAAATATCATAGTTAATAATTTCCTATGTAACCCTCTCTTTTAAGGCTGTAGGAACAACAAGCAAAAGAGTTGCTTAGACCTTGGGACTAATCCAACTCCTCATCCTGTCCCTTCCGACTCCTTTCCTTCTTCTGCCCACCCTGTACCCTTTTCTTACTTTCCTATCTTTCCCCTTTTCTCCTTCCTCCCCACTCTCCTCCCCTTCTTCCTTCCTCCAGCTTCAGCCAGCTCTAGCCTTCCTGCTTTCTGCATTTACTTCATCATGTAAAAGACAGGGAAGGCAGTTCAGGACTCTATGGTGCTCTTCGATGTCCAAGACACAGCTGTCTTTTCTCTTGTGCCGCTGAGTGTAGCCTGGACTCATGATGTAAGAAGTCTGCATTCTGGGCAACAGGATTGAAGAAGATATGAAGTTGAAGCATGCAAGAGTTGACAGGAAGGTTCTAGCAGCTCTGCCTTTGGCTGTCTCAAATCTTACCTATAAGGAGGGCAGACTAGAGCAAGGAAAAGCTGGTTAAGCAGCAGCAATCACTCATTTGAACCAAGATAGCAGGTTGTTTGGTACTGTGTGTGTGGCACAGTGGCCTAGGGCAAACTAACATGTGGCCTTATTTTGGCTCACTTTAAGGTATGTACACACACATACATACAGGAGAATGCCCTGGCATAGCTGTGAATGCCAGGCCAGCTTGTGTCAGGGGCTGCTTTCGTTCCTTCCTCAACCTTTAACTTTCCCCTGATTAGCACTAAAGAAATTAATAGATTTCATTCATTTCAATCCACAAAGTAGTTAATGAACTCCTTCACTGGTCCTCTGAAGCTGAATGGGTAGTGGTTTAATAATTTGGTTGAGGAGGTACAGGTTTAATGAGCCACAGTAGGTGACCTGAGGCAACTACACCTTCCCCTTCCCTGTAACTCTATGACCCAACTGTCTCCCCATGTATCCAGACCCCTTTTTTCCTTTTTTCTTCTTATTTATTTGGTTGCCCTGGTCTCATATGGCATGTGGGATCTAGTTCCCTGACTAGGAATCAAACCTGGGTCCCCTGCATTGGGAGCACAGAGTCTTAACTGCTGGACCACCAGGGAAGTCCCTCTTCTTTTTTAAAAAAAAAAATTTTTTTTTTTAAAATTCTCAGCCCTTTGATGGATGTTATTGCCAAAGACAAAACCTGAACAAATAAGGAAATTGATCTCATCCAGTTAATTACAATATGGGGAGCACCCCAGATGCCAAGATGAGAGCTTCTTGGCAGGTGGTATCACCCTACTGTTTTATGGGGTGGAGTACACAAGTTACAAGTGAGCGATTCATAGGCGGTTGTTCTGCAGTCATGAGGCATCTCAGTAAGTTGGCTGAACAGGAAATGTTTACTTTTCTGTCTAGCTAATTTGAGGCAGACCAACAGTTCTAATCTCAGCTAATCATTCATGAGACAAGGAGAAATTGGAGAGTTTGTGTCTGGCCTTGTCAGCAGATTTAGGAGAAAGGGGAAAGATCTATATTTGGTCTTATCACAATCACAAGTCAACGAAGGAGACATGAGAAAGAGTTGTCAGTCCTATCTAAGTCACATAAAGAAGGGTTATCCTGTTGGGTATACTGTTTCCCAGAACACAAAAGGGTAGGGGGTTTCAGAAAACAAAGTTGGGGAAATTTCTTATTGTCATTATTTTTCAAAAGTACAGGGCTCAGCCAAAATTCAACATTTTCATCATCAGCCCTTTCTTGTGCTTGTACTGTGTGTTCACTGGGAACATAAAAGGCTGTCACGGTGTAGGTAATATTTTTATTTGCTCTCAAACCATGGGAGGTAATCACCCTCAAAGTAAGGAAGTCCAGAATTGTGAGTTCTCCACCCTATAGTGTTAAGATCCTAGTGTTAAGATCCAAGGGTCTAGGCTGTCCTACGGAGAATCATCATATGCTCATTGTCTTGATTCTATCATCAGCTTTTGAACAAATCAGTTAAAATCTTTATGGCTATTTAATTTACATAGGCAGAGGATAGTCTGAGTCTCTGGTTCGGTTCTAATTTTCTTTTTGTATCATTTTATAAAATATATACATGTCTCTAGTTATTTACCAGTTGTGGTAGGACAACACTATGGTGGTTAATTTTATGTCAGTTTGACTAGGCAAGGGTGCCCAGTTGTTTGGTCAAACATTAGTCTAGATGTTGCTGTGAAGATGTTTTTCAGATATGATTAATATTTATAATCAATAGATGAGTAAAGCTATTACATGCCACAATGCGGGGGCTTCAACCAATCAGTTGAAGGCCTTCAGGGCAAAGACTGAGCTTTCCAGAAGAAGGAACAACTCTGCCTCAAGACTAAAACATAGAAACCCTGTCTGAGTTTCCCACTTGGCTGCTCTGCCCTGAAGATTTTACACTCAAGACATCAACTCATCTGAAGTTCCAATTTGCTAGTCTGCCCTACGGATTTCAGACTTGATAGCCCCCACAATCACATGCTGCTGCTGTGTCACTTCAGTCGTGTCCGACTCTGTGCGACCCCATAGACAGCAGCCCACCAGGCTCCCCCGTCCCTGGGATTCTCCAGGCAAGAACACTGGAGTTGGGTTGCCATTTCCTTCTCCAACGCATGAAAGTGAAAAGTGAAAGTGAAGTCGCTCAGTCATGTCCGATTCTTCGTGACCCCATGGACTGCAGCCTACCAGGCTCCTCCGTCCATGGGATTTTCCAGGCAAGAGTACTGGAGTGGGGTGCCATTGCCTTCTCCGTCACAATCACATGAGCCTACTCCTTAAAATACACCTCTCTTTCTCTCTCTCTAGATAGATGAATGGATGGATGAATGGTTGGATGGATGGATGTACAGACAGATATAGATTATAGGTCTAAAGTTTGATCTACATCTATCTCTCTCTATATATTATATTGGCTCTGTTTCTCTGGAGGACGCTAATACAAGCATGAATAAATAATATTGCAAAGTAATTTTTGTCTAACTTAGGGATATCAAATATAAAGTAAGAAATTAATAAAATATAATGGGGCTAAGTAATTTGTATGATTCCTTTCAGGTATAAGACTCACTGACTAAAGCAACTGGAAGTTTGGAGAATTTATTATAGTGGCATTCATCTAAGTTTCTCTTTTTTCCCTTTCACTATATCCTTTCTTTTCCTTTTTATTTTCTTTTCCTTCTTTTCCTTTCTGTTTTGATTTCTCCCATTGGGTTAAGGATGTTTTAGTTTTAAGTGAAAAAAAACAGACTCAAACTAGTTTAATGAAAAAGGATACATAATGATTAAAAAAAAAAAAGATAAATTCAGGGAAAGAGCTTGTCTTAGCAATGCCCAGTTACGGTCAATGGATTAAAATGCACAAAGATTACACATTTTTGCTCTGTTGGAAGAGATGACTCTAATAGCTAGTGATTACAGGCAACAGAGTGCAAATCTTTGCCAATAGTCCATGCAAAAAAATCTGTAGCTTGGCTAATTAGCCTGGCTTGAGTCCCAGGTCCCCTGCCTGGGGCCTGGGGTAAGAGCCAGGTGATTGGCTGGCCTGGCAGGTGGATCAGGGGTACACTCAGTTCAGTTGAGTTCACTCAGTCATGTCTGACTCTTTGCAACCTCATGGACTGCAGCACACCAGGCTTCCCTGTCCATCACCAACTCCTGAAGCTTACTTAAATTCATGTCCATAGAGTCAGTGATGCCATCCAACCAACTCATCCTCTGTCGTCCCCTTCTCCTCCCACCTTCAATCTTTCCCAGCATCAGGGTCTTTCGTAATGAGTCAGTTCTTCCAATCAGGTGGCCAAAGTATTGGAGTTTCAGCTTCAGCATCAGTCCTTCCAATGAATTTTCAGGGATACATGTGTGCGTGCTATGTCGCTTCTGTCATGTCTGACTCTGTGCAACCCTCTGGACTGTAACTGCCAGGCTCCTCTATCCATGGGATTCTCCAAGCAAGAATACTGAGTGGGTTTCCATGACCTTCTCGAACCCTGGGTCTCCTGTGTTGCAGGCAGATTCTTTACCATTTGAGCCAAGGAATAGGGGTAGTTCTTGAATAAGTAGAGGAGGTCTGCTTATCGAAAGGAAAAGGGATGGTAGGCAGTCCAAACAACTTTGTCTTCTATACCTTTGTGTAATCAGAATTCTTCACCAGGTGGGGATCATTTCAATTTGGGAACCATTGAAGAGCTAGGAAACAAGTAAGTCTTATATTCTGAGTTGGTCTAAGGAAAGAACTGACTGAATTTCCTAATGAAGTTGGAAAAATCTAATAACTCTCTCCCTTCCCTTGCCATTTCTATTTCAACATTCTCAGGAAGATTGAGGGTTGGTTGGCAATATGAATTAATCAGTATTCTTTGGTTGTAGGAATGGAATTCAATGATTAAAACTTGACAACGTTCATGAAGCCTGGATTAAAATGAAAAGAAACAGTAAGTCACAGTGGTTCTTAATAAGAAGTCTAGAAATACTTTGAAGGGTGAAAATGGTATTTGGAAAGCAAATAGAAAGTATAAAATTCTATGAGTTCATAATCACTCCTACCCAATCCAAAAAAAGAAACCCTGTTGGTCAACTTTGGAGTTTGGTAGGGATCAACTCATTATTCTCAAAATTGATAAATAGAAGAGAAAAAAAATCAAGCATAGGTCCTCTACTAACTGCATTGTAGGATAATTTGATAGAAGGAAACTTCTTTATAGAACAATTCTAGCTAATAAATGCAAAAAAGAATATTAGAGTTAGAACATTAACATTTTGGAATTCCTAATGAATTCCTAATAATGGATCTGTAAAATAATCATCAATGGTTATTAAAACCATTAGGTAAAATGTTGATGGGGAAATTTTAAATGGATGGATTAGGCTGAAAGCACCTGTACTTACTAGTAATCTTAACATCACCAGAAGTGGGACACTCAGACATTATATGCTTCCTGGTGTGTTGAATAGGGAAGTACACAACCCTGTCTATGCACTATTCTTGCCAGAAAAATTGAGCCTGAATCTAATCAAGAATCTAGATCTACAGGAAATGTAGTTTTACAGAAAACGTAGGAAAGAGAGGAACCTGTTAAATGGCAACACAAAGATGCAATTGCCAAATCTAGAATGTGAGACATTCTAAAGGACAAATGGCACAGTCTCTTCAACAGATAAGTGATTTTAAAAAGTGGGGTGGCAGGGTTGGTGAGGATGTGGAGAAATTGGATCCCTTGTGCCCCTGTTGATGGGATTGTAAAATGGTAGAGTTGCTATGAAAACAATTTGGCAGTTCCTCAAAAAATTAAAGATAGGACTACCACACAATTCAGCAGTTCCATTCAGAGTATATACCCCAAAGAACTGAAAGCAGGATCTTGAAGAAATAGTTGTACATTTTTGTTCTTAGCAGCATTATTTACAATAGCCAAAAACTGGAAGCAACCTGTGTCCAACAAGAGATGAATGGATTAACAAAATATGCCACATCCATACAATGGAATATTAGCCTTAAAAAGAAAGGAAATTTTGACATATGCTACAACATGGGTAAAACTTGAGGATATGATGCTAAGTTAATAAGCCTGTCACAAAAGAACAAATACTATAAGATTCCACATATATGAAGTACCTAGGGTAGTCAAATTCATACAGACAGAAGTAGAACTGTGGTTTCCAGAGGCAAAAGGGGTGAATGGGGAATTGTTTACTGGGTATAGAGTTTCAATTTTGCAAGATAGAAAGTTCTGGAGATTGTTGAACAACAATGTGAACGGACTTAAGACTACTCAACTGCATACTTAATAATGGTCAAGATGATAAATTTTATGTTATTGTGTGAAGAAGTGAAGTTGCTCAGTCATGTGAGACTCTTTGCGATCCCATGGACTGTAGCCTACCAGGCTCCTCCATCCATGGAATTTTCCAGGCAAGAGTACTGGAGTGGGTTGCCATTTCCTTCTCCAGGGGATCTTCCCGACCCGGGGATCGGACCCAGGTCTCCTGCATTGCAGGCAGACACTACCCCCTGAGCCACCAGGGAAGCCCAATGTTATTGTGTATTTTACCATAATTTTTAAAAAGGGGGTGAATGACTTACTAAAAGAGAATTAAGGAACATGTCAACCAAATGCTACAGGTGGATCATGTTTGGATCCTGATTTGAGTAAATAAGGGGAGAGAGAAAGACACAGAGAGAGAAAGACAGAGACGTGGCGTGCATTATGTAGAAAGCTATAGCTGACCTCAGTCTCTGAGGAGGCAGTGTTGACTTTGTCAACTGACACATATAGGCTTCAATCTCCCCTCTGCCACTTACCGACCATGTAGCCTTGAGCAAATTACTTATTCTGTGGGTTTTTTTTTTAATTCCCATAAATATTTATTGCGTCTCTGTGACGAGTTTAATATTTACTGTGTATTAAATGCTGACTATGCTCAACAGTGATAAAATATAAATAAATAAATGATAAAAATAAAAAATAAGTGACATAAAAATGAATGATATATAGTCTCTGCTGATGCTGGAGAATTAAAATTTGAGGCAAGAAATAGCAGGGGGACTTCCCTGAGGATCCAGTGGTTAAGAATCTACCTTCCAATGAAAGGGATGCAGGTTTGACCCTTGGTTAGGGAACTAAGATCTCACATGCTGAGAGGGAAGTAAGTTCCTGTGCTGCAACTAGAGAAGCCTGAGTGCTGGAACAGAAGACCCGGTGCTGCCAAAATTTTAAAAATAAAAATAAATAAGTTACTATATCTTCTTAAATTTAGAAATAGCAGGGCAACTAGAAAGGTAAGAAAAAAGTAGATTATGAAAGGCCTTGTATATCATGTCAAGAAGAGTAGACTTTATCATGAGAAGCATTTTATCTTTTTCACAAAAAGCCATGAAATTTTTACATTTAAAAATTTGTCCTCTCTGTTTATAAAAGTAAAGTTATAGGTTTTTAAAATTAAATTGCAATTCCAATTAAAAAATCTCAATGGAACTTTCTTCTGGAAATTGTCAAGCTGATTCAAAAGTTCTTCTGGAGGAGAAATGCCAAGAATAGTCAAAAAATAGAATAATGAGGAATGGCTTGCCCTATCAGTAAAATATAGGGCAAAGCTATAGTAATTAAAGCAGTACGATACTGGTGCAGAAATAATAAATTAATGCCACAGAATAGAGGCCCCTTCAAATAAACTCATGAATATGTAGGAGTATGTTCTATTTTACCAATTCTAAGACTGATTTTTCATATTTCATTTCAAGTTATATGAACTGAAATATATTTTCTTAGTCAAGATGTGACTTGGCATTGCCACTACTTGTAACATAAAGCATTTTAATGATACACTTTTCAATAAAGTCTTTTTTTTTCTTAAGTATTCCAGAATTGGGTTTTGTTCATTGAATCAAGACCCTAGTTGATTAAATTATAAATGACCTTTAACTCAGTTTTAATGATGGTTGTTTTGATGAACTTTGTTGAACATTTTAACTATTTTTTTGCTTATATATATATATATATATGTATATATATATATGTGTGTGTGTGTGTGTATGTGTGTTTCTCCCCTGAACAAGTTTGAGAAAAATGCCACCATCATTCTAAGTACCTAATAATTTTCAAGTCCTTGTTTTACAATTAGTTCCACTTTTCAAATTTCACAACTCTATGAAGTAGGGATGACTTCTATTCCAATTCTTCAGATGAGAATACTAGATAGTACTTCATATGCTTAATTTGTAGGCATTTTCCTATATCAAATTCTTGTAAAATTGAATTTTGATATGTACATAATGTTCTCTTTTATAAATGTACTATTGTTAATTTAGGGATACCTTTCATTGAACATACACGTAACTTCAAAGTTTTTGCTGTTATACATAATACCATAATGAATATCCTTCTACATGATTCTTTATTTATATTTTTATTTTCTTTGGAGAGATGCCAAGAGGTGGGATTGTGTATAAAAATCGGTCTTGGGGACTTCCCTGATGGTTCAGTGGTTAAGACCGCTCGCTGCCAATGCAGGGGACATGGGTTTGACCCCTGGTGGGGGAACTAAGATCATACAAGTCAAGTGGGGCAGCCATGAGGCATAGTCAAAAGGTTTAAAAAAAAGTCTGTCTCATTGAATGCTTGCCTATTACACTATAAAAAGTTCTTACCAACTTTATAGGTAAAATGGTTTATTATTTTAATTTACATTGCCTTGGTTTATTAGTGAGGTAAAACATCATCGACATGTAAGCCAGATTTCAGCTTTCTTCTCTGCCTTCAAGGTTCACGTGGTTTTTGTCCAGCACCAGACTTGACTTAGAGGCTGGCAGATCTTCAAGTTGTTATAAACAATTTGTGTCACAAATACTTTGGTTAGTGATGTAGACTTTACTGAATATTTTGCAGGGGACAGTGTGAAAGGTTGTTGCTGAACAATAAGAGATAGAGAAAGCTTCTGACATAGGCATCAGAAGGGGGCTAAAGAGTACCCCCCTCCTAGTCCTTAGCTGTATGTTATATAGTCACTCACAGTCTGTTAATGAAAAGAAAGGAGTGTCATAAAATTTAGAATGGCACCAGATAATTCATCCCTGGCCATAAAACGATTGACTTGAATCTTGTAGAAGGGCAGAATACCAACAAATAGTTTCATTTACATAGATTAGGTAACAATATCTGAGTAAGTAAGTTAGGCCATTTGGCAGAACCAACTTGAAGACAGAGTCTGGAGTACACTAACATAGCTTAAGACAATATTTCCATAAGAAAAAGAAATGTATTGGTTAACTCAAGGTTTGAGAGTAGTTAGCTTTAGGTGAGACCAGGTGTCATGGCAACACAGCATGTTAAGAGAAACTTCCTTTTAAATTTGTATAGAGAAGGAAAAACCTATCTCTGGTTTGTTTTTTCCTGCCGCTTAAGAGAGATAAAAATGTCTGGCACTTGCAGCCTCTTTCCTCCATTTGGAGACCCCTGGCCTTCCTGCCTGTTACCCTCTCAAGCGAAGAAGGGGTTCACCTTCCTCACAGCATGCAACCTAAAGATCTCCTTTAGCTATGTCTGTTCTCCCTGGAATTCCTTTATCAGCTAGCCTTTCCTTCCTCTCTGATTCAGCCTCTCAGCCTCTTCCTAACATCTGAGGCTTCCTCCGTCTTTCTCATTCCTTCTCAAGAACAGTCAAATATTCCTCTTTAGGTTCACATGAGCATCACCATCCTCTTCTCTGAAGCCTGAATACCTACCAAGTCATTCTCAGGAGGCTTAACTCCCACCTGGGTATAGGCTAACAAAGCATCTTCTCAGCAAAATTGTGCCTCTTCATACATGGATTTCTCATTGTAGCTGCTAAGTAGTAATATTCTCCATAACATTGCAAAAACAGTATAGACAAAAGGCAGATTTGTGGTCAGGTGCAAGTGTACAGGATGGATTTGTGATGGCAAGATGGAAAACAGGAAAATCACAGGTTCTTGCCCTAACAGATGGTGGTAGTATAGGGCTCTCCCTATGCTGCCATTCAATTACTTTGCTTCAGGCTAGAGATACAGACAGCTTCCTCCCCCAGCCATGTCCGACCAGAAGGCCGCTTTCCACTGGGTGCCATTTCCCTAGACTCTCTGGGTCACTCTTACAGCTTCTTGAGAGAGAGGGTCTTCAGAGGCCTCTTAAGACCTCATCTCTTATTGTGAGGTCTAAATACCTTAAAGAACTGAAAAAAAGACATTAAACAGATACCTGTATATCATGTTCACAGCAGAATTATTTACAGTATTCCTGAAGTGGAAATAAACCATGTGTCCATTAACTGATAAATGGATACATAAAATGTAGTATGTCCTCATGATGGAATATTATTCAGCCATAAAAAGGAATTAAAGTCCTGATACTTGCTACTACAGGAGTAAACCTGGGAATTGTTTTTTAGCAAAAAAAAAAAAAAAAGCCACCACAAGGCCACAATACGTATGATTCTACGACTATGAAATGCCCAAATCAGGTGAATCTTTAGAAAGGTGATTAGTGGTCTCCAGTGGCTGGGGGAGAGAGGAATAGGAGTGTTGTTAACCAGTATTAGGTTTTCCTTTTGGAATGATGAAAATGTTTTGGAAATAGAGGTGATGGTTGCACAACACTGTGAATGTCTAAAATGCCATTGAATTGTACACCTTAAAATGGTTCCTTTTATGACCGTACCTTCAATAAAAATAAATAGAATTGGTAGCTAAAATACTGAAAGCAATGTGAATCTTTCTCATAATCACTTTACAAACTCTTGGAGGGTTACTTCTGCTGAGCACTGTGAGAGGGGTCCCTGGGTTTTAATTTGGAGGGAATCTGGGAGGCGACCGGTTCTTGGCTCCTCCCTCACGGGGCGGGTCCAGGGGCGGGGCTTGGCAGACAGGGGCGGGGCCCGGGAGCCGCCGGACGCCCTGACGGGCCGGGGCACGTCAGCACGAGCTCCGCCGGTTGCCGGGAGAACTCATAACAACAAAAGGCGCGGGCGGCGGCGGTAGCGGCGGCGCGGCGGAGCGAAGTGAAGCCGAGAAATCCTACGCTGCGCTGGCCGCCTGAGACGGGCTTTCTCGAACCGGTCTGTGAGTGGCAGGCGGTCCGGGCCGGGCGGGAGGTCCGGGTCTGGTGCGGCGACAGCGCCTCCTCTGCGCCGGCGTCCTCGGCCGGCCGTTGGGAGGAGAGGGTGCGGGCCGGGGGACTGGGACCCGTCGAGGCTTGGCTGGCGGGGTGGGCGGTTGTGGCGTCAGCAAGACGGAGGAGGGCGCCCGAGGGGGCCTGAGGTCGTTGCTGGGGTCCCCCGGCGAGTGGCCGGGGAAGTTGGACGCCCCATGAGATAGAGGGGCTTGAGGAATAGGGACGCACGGGAACCCCGGACCTAGCCGCACGAAGTCGGATCTTGTGTATTATCTTGTGTTCATACTTGAGCTGTGGGATCTGAAGAGGGACGGGAAAGGCCCACCCTCCTTGGGGCTTTCGTTTTGTCCCCACAGGCCTCCTTTTTCCATTGCGGATGTTGGAACTTTGCTGCATTCTAAGCTCTGCAGAAGTCTGAAAGCCCTCTCCCTTACAGCCGGAGATAATTGAGAGAGTAAGGGTGCCCAGATTCTTTCTTTTAAACCTTTTAAAAATAAAACCTCGCCCCCTCCCGTTTGGAAAGCTTCGTTGTTTCCCCATGTTTGCTTCCTGTCTTCTTCGTCTAGTTCTTAATGCATTTGGGGCCTTTTCTGAGATCCTTATGAGACTCACTACTCATTTGCCAGAAAGTTTCTTACGAAAATATTTATTACTTACAAACTACAATTTTTAGATAATAACTACTATTGAAAAGCCAGAGGCACAAGATGACTACGGTATTTGGAGACACCTTTCTAATCAGTAACGGCATCAATAATCAAACATTTCTCCTTCCTTTGCTCAGATTTCAAAACTCCATTGAGTGTGCGTAAATATCACCAGCCAGTCATATTTTACCTTTCTTCAGATTTATTGGTGAGATAATATATATGCTTCTGATGGCTGTATTTGATCAGTATCTAAAGAAGTATAAGTACTATGAATTTTTTAAAAAAGAAAAATAAATTCTTTTATACTGATTTTTTTTTTTTTTTGCTAGCTATATGTTTATGGGCCCTTATTGGTTTTTAGTGATTAGAGTAGGTGGATTTTTGTTGCCTTTGTATTCATATTGTTTATAGATACTCCTATTTAAAAAATCAATAAAGTGAAAACATCTCAATTATACTTGTACCTTTTTTTTTTTTTTTTTAATACTTGTACCTTTTATTAGCAATTTTACTGGAAGTAGTTAGGTTTAGCTTAACATAAGACTGTTTTGTTTTAATGTGATGGTATTAAAAAAACTAATCTGTGTGGTAAAAACTCCTAATATAGGTGTTCAGAGACATTTGGAAGAACTAAATCATACTACATCCCTGTAGTTTCTTTGGAAAAGTTTCCAATACCAAATGGTGTATAGTCCTTTATTATCCAAGAAAAGATTCCCCATATTTATGAGTATTTGTTTTTTCAGTGCTGAATTTCACTAGAATGATTAAAACTGCCAAGGTTAAGTGCATCTGTTTGGCCGTTAAAGATTGTTTGTTGACTCTGTTTTGGGATTTTACAGCCCAGGGGAGCTGATATTTTTTTAACTCTCATTGGGCTGTTAGTACCGTGATGTAAATGTTTTTTTTGTTACTGTGATCCTTTTCAGACTGTCCACTCCCCAAATTATAAATGCACAGTACTGCTGCAGAGTTCTTTTTAAAGGCTAGTGAATACTAAATATGCCTTAATTAACATTTTCACTGCATGTAGTGCTGAAAATATTATTTTAGCCCATTAGTCTGCTCGGTTACTAGAGAGCCCTTCTCCATAGGGCTCAGCCCCACCCCAAACTGATTACTTTTCATCTGCATTTAAACATAGATTACTTATTACTTCCTTTTTCTTTTAACTTTTATACTAACAAGACTGTGAACATTCATTTACAACTTTTTATGTCAACATATGTTTTTATTTCTTTGGAAAATATATTTGAGAGTAGCATTGCTGGGTAAAGTGATAACTGTGTATTTAACATTTTGAGGTACCGCCAGCCTGTTCCCACTGGAGGAGGGCATGGCAACCCACTCCAGTATTCTTGCCTGGAGAATCTCATGGACAGAGGCGCCTGTCCCTAACCCTTTTTAAAATTTTTATTGGAGTATAGTTGATTTACCATGTTATGTTAATTTCTGCTGTGTAGTAAAGTGATTCAGAGATATATATATATATATATATATACACATTCTTTTCCTTTATGATTGATTTATCACAGGATATTGAATATAGTCCCAGTGCTATACAGTAGGACCTTGTTTTTATCCGTTCTGTATATAATAGTTTGCATCTACTAACCCCCACTCTGTTCTTCCCTCTCCTCTCTCCACCTTGATTGCAGATCTGTTCTCTATGTCTATGCAGATCAATTGCAGATCTGTTCTCTATGTCTATGAGTCTTTATCTGTTTTGTAGATGAGTTAATTTGTGTCATACTTTAGATTCCACATACAAGTGATGTCATATGTACTTGTATTTTTCTAACTTCATTTTGTATGATAATCTCTAGGTCCATCTATGTTGCTACAAACAGCATTATTTTCCTTTTCTATGGCTGAGTAGTATTCCATTGTCTATACATACCATGTCTTCTTTATCCAACTGTTGATGATCATTTGGGTTGTTTCCATGTCTTGATTGTTGTGAATAGCGCTGCTATCTTTTCGTTTTCTTGGTAGTATCCTTTGGGGTACAAACTGTCAATTTGATTGAGTTCGTTTTATGTACTTTTCCTTTCACCGCTTATTGCCATTGCTTTTGCTTTTGGTGATGTAAATGAGAATCCATTGCTAAATTCGAGGTTACAAAGAGTTACCCTTGTGTTTCCTTTTAAGACTTTTGTGGTTCATACTTGCTTTGCCGTGTTGTATTAGTTTCTAAAACAGCAAAATGAATCAGCTGTTTTGTTGTTTAGTCACCAAGTTGTGTCCGGCCCTTTTGTGACCCAGTGGACTGTAGCCTGCCAGACTCCTCTGCCATGGGATTTCCTAGGTGTGAATACTGGAGTGGGTTGCCATTGCCTTCTCCAGGCGATCTTCTCAACTCAGGAATAGAACCCGCATCTCCTGCATTACAGGCAGATTTTTTACCGCTGAGCCATCAAGGAAGCCGTATATCCTGTCTTTCTCAGCTTTCCTTTCCATTTTGGTCACCACAAGTCATTGAGTAGAGTTCCTTGTGCTGTACAGCAGGGTCTCATTAATTGTCTATTTTAGACATCGTTTCATTAGTGTATATATGTGAATCACAATCTCAGTCTCCCAGTTCGTCCCATACACCCCTCTTCCCACTGGGACCTATATGTTGTTCTCTCTGTCTGTGTCTCTATTTCTGCTTTGTAAATAAGATCGTCTGTACCAATTTTTTCACATTCCACATATATGTATTAATATATGATATTTATTTTTCTGACTTGCTTCACTCTGTAGGTCTCTAGGTCTATACACGTCTATGGAAATGTCCCAATTTTGTTCCTTTTTACGTCTGGGTAATATTCCATTGTATTTTGTATGTACCATATCTTCTTCATCCATTCCTCTGTTGATGAACATTTAGATTGCTTCCATATCCTGGCTGTTGTAAATAGTGCTGCAGTGAACATTGGGGTACATACATCGTTTTGAATTATGGTTTTGTCCAAGTGTATGCCCAGGAGTGGGATTGCTGGATCATATATGGTACTTCTGTTTTTAGTTTTTTAAGAAACCTCCATACTGTTGTCTATGGTGACCATATCAATTTACATTCCCACCAGCAGTGTAAGAGCATTCTCTTTTTCTTCACACCCTCTCCAGCATTTATTGTTTGTAGATTTTTTGATGATGGTCATTCTGAATGTGTGAGGTGACACCTTGTTGTAGTTTTCATTGGATTTTCACTTCCCTAATTAGTGATGTTTAGCATCTTTTCATGTGCTTTTTAGCCATCTGTATATCTTCCTTGGAGAAATGTTTATTTAGACCTTCTGCCCATTTTTTGGTTGTGTTGTGTTTTTTTTTAATTGAGCTGAAGGAGCTGTTTGTATAGTTTTGGAGATTAATCCTTTGTCAGTTGCTTCACTTGCAAATACTTTCTCCCTTTCTGCGGGTTGTTTTTTCGTCTTGTTTATGGTTTCTTTTGCTGTGCAAAAGCTTTTAAGTTTAATTAGGTCTCACTTCTTTATTTTTGTTTTTATTTTCATTACTCTCAGAGGTGAGTCAGAAAAGATCTTACTGTGATTTATGTCATAGAGTGTTCTGCCTATGTTTTCCTCTAAGAGTTTCATTGTGTCTGACCTTACATTTAGGTCTTTAATCCATTTTGAGTTTATTTTTGTGTTTGGTGTTAGGGAGTGTTCTAATTTCATTCTTTTACATTAGATGTCCAGTCTTCCCGGCACCCCTTATTGAAGAGTCTGTCTTTCTCCATTGTATGTTTTTGCCTTCTTTGTCATAGAAAGTAGGTGACCATAGGTGGGTGAGTTTATCTCTGAGCAGTCTATCCAATTATTGTTATATATTTCTGTTTTTGTGCCTGTACCATACTGTCTTGATTACTGTTGCCTGGTTATGAAATTGGGGAAGCATATCCTCCAACTTTGTCCTTTTTCAGTACTGTATTCACTATTCTGTGTCCCTTGAATTTCCATGTGAATTTTAGAATCAGTTTTTCAATTTCTACAAAGAAGTCAGCTGGGATTTTGATAGGCGTTCTGTTTAATCTTGAGAGCAGTTTGAGGAATATTGCCATTTTAAGCTTTCCAGTCCATGAACATGAGATGTTTTTCCATTTATTTAGATCTTCTTTAGTTTCAACAATATTTTGTAGTTTTCAGAGTGTAAGTTTTACATGTCTTTTGTTAAATATATTCCTGAGCATTTGATTATTTGTTATGTTATTGTAAATGGAATTGTTTTCTTAATTTATTTTTCAGGTTGTTCATTGTAGATATAGCTACCAATTTAATTTTTAGTGTATTAATCCCACTAGAGAATTTTAGAAAAAGTACCACATAATTAATGAATGAAACAACAGTTTTTCTGTTAGTTTTGGTTATCTTTGAATAAAAAGTTTCATTTTAAATTTACATTGACTTATAGAAATCCTTTAAACTGTTTTCATGGATTAATTTCTAACATTGTGACAAAGGGGAGATGTTATTTTTCAGTACATAGCTATAAAGTCTAATATAAGGGTTTGCTTTGTACTACTTGCGTACATATGTACAATTACCAGTTATTTCCTTGCTGTATGTTTCTAACTCCCCAGTTATTCAATATTTAGGTAAATGAGCTGGAAAACATATTACCATTATAGAAAGAATGGCATGATTGAATCCCATTCACTTATCACTTTCCTTTATCATTTACTAACTCATGGCTCCCACCCCCTAAATTATTTTGCTGCAAAGCTGGACATTGTATTGTTTCATCTATGAATTATATAGGTATACTTTTTCTAGACAGATTTACTCTTTGTAGCTATCTTATATTGGAATAAAGCCTGCTCTAATTGACTTTGCTTTAGAAGATGGTTAGTTTGTTAAGAAAGAAGAGTCAATAACTAAATTTTGTTTTTATTTTGATACACAGGGGTCCAGATCTTACGTAAAATGGATGTGTCTCACACTAGATGATGGATATTAAGTAGAAAATCTATTTAGTAAAATCTAAGCTGCCATGGAAGAAATACCAGTTAAAGTTGCTATAAGAATTAGACCTCTGCTATACAAGGAAATTCTTCATAATCATCAAGCTTGTGTGAGAGTTATTCCAAACACCCAACAAATTATCATTGGGAAAGATAGAATCTTTACTTTTGATTTTGTTTTTGGCAAAAATTCCACTCAAGATGAAGTTTATAATACCTGTATAAAGCCATTAGTGTTGTCTCTCATTGAGGGCTATAATGCAACCGTTTTTGCCTATGGACAGACTGGATCTGGGAAGACATACACCATCGGAGGAGGCCATGTTGGTAAGGTTCTCTTACTCTGACTTTTATTTGAGATAGTAGAAAGAAGTTGAAATACTACAGTGCCCGACACATAGTAGGTGCTTAACATATTAATTGAATGAAATAATGAATAGGATAATTAGATGTGTTCATAAGATCATTTTTGAAAGATTTGTTTTTAAATATTGACGTTTCATTAAACAGTTTAATTTATTATTATATTTGCTTGAGAAAAGGCCTTTAAGACAATATTCAGTGTTCAGCTCTTTGTCATTTTTTCACAGTTTTGAGATACAATTTACTTGTAACACGGTGTTAGTCCAAAGTATTTAGCATACTGATTTGATATATCTATATATTGCAGAATGATACAGCTTAACATTAGTCACTCACGTAATTACATGTTTTTCTTGTGATGTGAACTTTTAAGTTCTAATGTCTTAACAGTTTTCAAATATACAATACATATTGTTACGTATAGTCACCATGCTGTACATTATATCCCCAGAACTTAATTATCTCATAGCTGAAAGTTTTTACCTTTTGAGCAACTTCACCCATTTCCCCACCTCCCAACGCTGGCCTCTGGAAACACTCTCTCATTTTGAACAGAGTTTAAAATAAGAGAGAAATGAGTTAACATGATCAGATTTTGCATCTTTTAGTATTATAAATGTTGAGAGTCCTGCAACTAAGACTTAGAGGCAGTAGAAGAAACATATTATGTAAAGTGTTTTTAAACATTTTCTAGTCAGATTTTTTAAATTTTATTTTTCTAGCTTTAATGAGGTGTAATTGACAAATACAGTTGTAAAATATTTAAAGTGTACAAGACTTAGAGGCAGTAGGAGAAATGTATTATGTAAAGTGTTTTTTAAACATTTTCTAGCCAGATTTTTATTTTTCTAGCTTTATTGAAGTATAATTGACAAATACAGTTGTAAAATATTTAAAGTGTACAGTGTTGTTATTAGATAAATGTATACATTATGAAAGGATTCCTCCCATCCAGTTAACATATCTATCACCTCATGTATAAGCAGATTTTTACTTTTATAACTGAATATTTTTGGATAGAAATTCTCATGTTTGTAATTCTAGTTGGGAAAGGTGGGATCATAGGATTTTCTTTAGAGCTGGAAAGAACCTTGAAAATAGTTTCTCTTCCTTTCTTTGGCTGCAGCCAAAGAGCAATGAAGGACTTGTTCAGTTAGGTGGCTCATGATGGAGCTGAGACTGAAAGCTAGGTTCTCTGCTGAGATCGTTTACTGTATTCATTTTTTTTTTCCTCCACTAAAAACAAACTTTGAATGTTGTGCATATGTATCATTGTCTAAAATTATTGTTAATATTCTGTTTATGTGTAATGATTCTCAGTGTGATTGCTTTGGTACTTCTCAAACACTAAATAAGTGACTTTTAAGAACATCTCTTTTTATAAGCAGGGATTGGTAGGGAGAGTTAGAGGGCAGCTGTGTTGTCCAAGGAAGCTCTCATTCCAAGATTAAATGGAAGAGTCATAAGTGCCCAGTATCTCCTACCCCTTCCCGTTTTTTAGGATCACAGTGATATACAATTAAGAGATTAAAGTTACTAGATTATTTTAGGGTCTCTTGATAAATAATTCAGTTTTTTTCTACTACAAGTTGTGGGTTTTCTTGAGGACTTAGCTTTGTTTTTTTGATTGGCAAATGTTTTATCTTCTTTAAGACTCAGTATATGCCATATACTAATAAGAGTTATAAAATTTTCACAGCTTGGTGACATATAGCTAAATTGTTTTTTAAAAGGCCATGAATCCAATTTTAATTCCTTACAGGAAAAAGTTGTTAAAGTTATCTATTGTCCTAAAACATTTTAATTGGTCTAAAATACTTCATTCCAGAAGAAATATCACCATTAGGAACAGTTTTTGATGTCCCCCCGCCCCAGTTAAAAAAATTAATGTTCATTGTAAAAAGAATTGCATATGATGCTTAAGAAATCAAAATGAACAAATGAAAGCTTCTTCATTCCTAGGAAGTAATAGTTGGCTGTGTACATTGCTGTCTAGAGTCCTCTAGACATTGTCTAGGCTTATTACAAGTATTCACACATGTAGTTTTTGTTTTTTGTTACTTGTCTATTTACTGAGGTATTTTATACCTGTAATTCTTTAACTTTCTTTTTTCATTTAACAGTATAAAATATCATTTCACTTCTTCCCATTTAGGTCATAGAATTTCACCTTTTTTTTGACTGCACATATAATATTCCATAGTTTAAATGGATCATAGTTCATCCATTCCAGCATTAAGGGACAGTATTAATGATTAGGTTTGATTTTTACTGTTATAAAAAGTTGCAAGGGGTTTCCTGGTGGTCTAGTGGTTATGATTTGGTGTTTTCACCACCATGGCCCAGGTTCAGTCCCTGGTCAGGGAACTTAGATCCCGCAAGCTTTGAGGTTCCCCCCAAAAAAGTTGCAGTGTGTATCTTGGTACATTTAACTTTGGATCCATGTGCTAGTATTTCTGTAGAATAGATTCCTAAAAGTAAATTTGTTGAGGAGTGGGAGCATGCTAAGTCGCTTCAGTCATGTCCAATTCTGTGTGACCCTATGGACTGCAGACTGCCAGGCTCCTCTGTCCATGAGATTTTCCAGGCAGGAATACTAGAGTGGGTTGCCATGCCCTCTTCCAGGGTATCTTCCCAACCCAGGGATCAAACCCACCTCTCTTACGTCTCCTACATTGGCAGGCCGGTTCTTTACACTAGTGCCACGTCTATGCACATTTAAAATGTGGATAGATAGTGAAAAATTATCCTCCAAAAAGGCTGTACCTGTGTATATACCCACTACCAATATATGAAAGCCATTTATTTGCTTTTATCCTTGCCAGTCACAGGAACTCATAAATTCAAAATATTTCTCTCACCATCTGGTAGTTGAAAAATTACACTTACGTTTGAAGTTGCATTTCTTGATGTATTTGTGAAAATAGCATTTTCAATTTCCCAGGCTACCTGTGGAACACCAATTCTAGGTCAGCCATCTACTGTTTGATTATTGACCATGCAAATAATGTTGTTTTTTTCTCCAGTAAATGATTGCATTTGCAGTGGCTAGGGCTTCCCTGGTGGCTCAGATGGTAAAGAATCCACCTGCAATGTGGGAGACCTGGATTCAATCCCTGGGTTGGGAAGATCTCCTGGAGGAGGGGATGGCAACCCACTCCAGTATTCTTGCCTGGAGATTCCCCATGGACAGAGGAGCCTGGAGGGCTATATAGTCAATGGGGTTGCAAAGAGTCAGACACGACTCAGCAACTAAGCACAGCACAGGGCACCATGTTAGGCACTGTGGCAAAATGAGAATCTGTTATTTTTCAGTGTAATACTTATTGAAAGTCACACTCATTTTCCTGCTTTTCGGAACCTTGAATTTACCAACTTTTACCAAGCATAATGTCTAAAAACTTTCATTTGCATACTCTTTAAATAGTGTATAAAAGCTAAATGATGGCTGTTGAAGTATAATAAAACTTTATAGTTTCATTCTGAAATAGTCTGTTTCAGGAGTATAAGTGTGACGTTGCACATGTGATCTTTCGGTTACCAGAGTACATTTTGAAGCTTTATTTATAAGTATTATTTGTAATTCAGCTTTTTGATACATCTTTTGAATTGCCGTGCTTTGTTATCTATTGAAATGGGAAATGAATGAGCTATTTCTGATCAGCCTCATATTTTGGCTAAGCTAGAATGCATATATAATGCTGAAGTTTATAGATAGTGCTATTGGCTAGTTCCTGGAAGCTCTCTAGAAGGAATTTTCACTTTCTTGTGCTGGAAAGACCTGCAGCTTCCTTCACTTGCCACACGATGGTGATCTTGCATCTTTTTCGGGGTTTTTTGGTGGTGCCCTGGGCAGTGAAAGCGCTGTCCTAACCACTGAACCACCAGGGAGTTCCCCTGTCTTGCATCTTGAATTAAGTGAATGACTGTCCAGGTTAATAAGGCTCAGGTTTTCAGGACGTCTGTTGCCTAAAATCTGAACATTGATAATATTCAACTTGGAAGCAAGTTGTTTTTAAGGTTCATTTGTAAGCCATTTTTTTTGTAGCTTGGAATGTACTTTCCATTAGAATGAAGGTGTTAGTTCCTCAGTCGTGTGTGACCCCATGGGCTGTAGCCCACCAGGCTTCTCTGTCCATGGAATTCTCCAGGCAAGAATACCGGAGTGGGTTGCCTGCTCCAGGGGATCTTCCCAACCCAGGGATCGAAGCCAGGTCTCCCGCATTGCAGGTGGATTCTGAACCACCAGGGGAAAAAAACTCACGCTCTTTTCAAAATGAGCTTTTTGGCTAAGTGTCAAGAAATATGACACCAATATTTTTTTAAAGGGTTCTTGCTAACATAAATGAGTTGCAGTCCATTGATTTGGAATACAGTAATAAACAGTCCACCTGCATTATAATAAAGTCTAAAGAGAGATGTTTTAGTGCACAGGGCTGTGGGATAAGCGACCTAACCTGGGTTCAGTTGCTGCTGCCTCTGTCTGTCTTGAACTTCATTGGTACCAGTTATGCCTGTTGCATTCCTGGGGCTTTCAGTGTTTCCTTATTAAGTCTTTTATTTTTGCCTTAAACTGTTACATAAGTATCATTTAGGTTTTTGTTGTTGTTGTCTTGTCATTTGACTGTAAGCATTTTTGTTTTGTGCTTTTTCCAATTCTATGGAGTGTATTTAGTTTATTTTTGTAATCTGTATTTAAAATTTTTAGACTATATATGTATTTCCGAAGGTAAAAATTCAAGTATTACAACTATGAAAGTTTTCCTCTCTTTTCTCTCCCTGTCCTAACTCCCCAGAGGTAACCATTTTTTGTGAATTTTTTCAGAAGTACCCTTCACATAGATATGTATGTATGTTTTCTTTTATCCAAGTGAAATTTGCTCTGCAGTTTCTTTTTTTACTTTATGGATCTTAGACATCTGTTTAAAAATAGATGCGTGGTATACCATTGTTAACCATTCTGCTGCTAATGAATTTGTTAGTGTTTGGAATTTTTTCTCAATTACAAGACATCTTTCAGTTCAGTTCAGTTGCTCAGTCGTGTCTGACTCTTTGTGACCCCATGAACTGCAGCACATCAGGCCTCCCTGTCCGTCACTATCTCCCGGAGTCTACCCAAACTCATGTCCATTGAGTTGGTGATGCCATCCAACCATCTCATCCTAGGTCATTCCCTTCTCCTCCTGCCCTCAATCTTTCCCAGCATCAGGGTCTTCTCAAATGAGTCAGCTCTTCGTATCAGGTGGCCAAAAAGTATTGAAGTTTCAGCTTCAACATCAGTCCTTCCAATGAACACCCAGGACTGATCTCCTTTAGGATGGGCTGGTTGGATCTCCTTGCAGTCCAAGGGACTCTCAAGAGTCTTCAATACCATAATTCAAAAGCTTCAATTCTTCAGCGTTCAGCTTTCTTTATAGTCCAACTCTCACATCCATACATGACTACTGGAAAAACCATAGCCTTGACGAGGTGGACCTTTGTTGGCAACATAATGTCTCTGCTTTTTAATATGCTATCTAGGTTGGTCATAACTTTCCCTCCAAGGAGTAAGTTAAGCGTCTTTGAATTTCATGGCTGCAATCACCATCTGCAGTGATTTTGTTGCCCAGAAAAATAAAGTCAGCCACTGTTTCCACTGTTTCCCCATCTATTTGCTGTGAAGTGATGGGACTGGATGCCATGATCTTAGTTTTCTGAATGTTGAGCTTTAAGCCAACTTTCTCACTCTCCTCTTTCACTTTTATCAAGAAGTTCTTTAGTTGTTCTTCATTTTCTGCCTTAAGGGTGGTGTCATCTGCATATCTGATGTTACTGATACTTCTCCCAGCAATCTTGATTCCAGCTTGTGCTTCATCCAGCCCAGCATTTCTCATGATGTACTCTGCATATAAGTTAAATAAGCAGGGTGACAATATACAGCCTTGACGTACTCCTTTTCCTATTTGGAACCAGTCTGTTGTTCCATGTCCAGTTCTAACTGTTGCTTCCTAACCGCATACAGCTTTCTCAAGAGGCAGTTCAGGTGGTCTGGTATTCCTATCTCATTAAGAATTTTCCACAGTTTATTGTGATCCACACATTCAAAGGCTTTGGCATAGTCAATAAAGCAGAAACAAGACATCTTTGCTGATCCTTATATAACACGTTTGATTGTATGTGCATGTATTTCTGTAGAACTATCTCTGAGTCAGAGAGTGATTATGGTTTCAACTTTTGATACTGTTGATACTAATGGTTCTCCAAAAAAGCTGTCGGAGTTTACATTCTCATTGTGTTTTAGAGGACCAATTTGCCCACCTTGAGGAAATGGGGCATAATCAATTTTGAAAATCTTTGCTCACATGGTATTTTAACAGTGAATAATCACAGTGATCAGATCATTGTGAACACAGTCTTTCATCAGTTACAACAGTGTGATTTTAATAGTATTTTAGTGTTAATAATTGAGAGAATGCTGGGTAATTCAGTCTTTACTGTATCTTAAAATAGTTAATAGCATTGCCCACCTCCCCTCTTCTCTACCCACTCCACCTGCCATCCACCATCCCACTTCTCTGCTCCTCTTTGCAGAAGAACTTTGAAAGTGTCATTCATCTGTGACTCATGGTGTCAGTTCTCTCCATCTGACACGGCAGTTGTCTAGATATCACAGATGACCTTTACTTTATTAAATTCGTTGGTCATTCCAGTCAAACTGGCCTTTCAGCAAACTTGCTACATACTCTCCACTTGGATTTCGGGTCACCACATTCATAGTTTTCCTCCTACTCTCTTGCTAGTAGTTCCTCTTAAGTGAACCCACAAATGGTTAAATGCCCAGAGCTCAGTCTTTGGTGCTCTTCTCTTCTGACTTCTCTGCTTTTCCTCTTGATCTCATCCAGCCCCATGATATTAAATACCATCTATATGTAGCTACCTGACTTCCAGTTTTTAACCTCCAGTCCAGACTACTGTCTTGAACTGTGATCTCATATATCCAACTGCACCCTTCTTAGTTGTATCCCTAATAGATATCTCACACTTAATAAATAAAAAAATGAACTTCTGCCATTTTTCCCTTAAACTAACTCAACACACACTCTTCCCCTTCTCAGTTGATGACCGCTTCACTCGCTCAAGACAAAACCTTGGAGTTGTCCTTGACTCATCACTCTCTCACAGTCTGCATCCAGTCTGTCAGGGAATCTTAACGGCTCCCCCCTCAACACCAATCTGGACTCTGGTCACCTGTCATCTTTCTCTGCTGCCAACTTTGCGTCACCATCAGGCCCTCCTCTCCCTTGAACTCTCTAGATTCCTGGGTGAGTGCACTGGTCTAAGTGGTCTCCCACTTCCACCCGTGCCCTCCTATGATCAATGTAAAACCCAGCAGATAGAGTGGTCTCTTAAATTCCAACTTACTGCTCTGCTGCAGTGACTCATCCCCCTCAGAATACGACCTAAAGTCTGTCGTGGTCCGCAGACACCTACACGCTCTGATTCCTGTCACCTCTCTGACCGCGTACCCTGCCTCTCTCCCCTTGCGCCCTCTGCTCCGGCTACACTGGCTTCCTTGTTTCTGGATCACACTGTTTTAGCACATTCACACTTGCTGTTCTGTCTGGGACACTCAGATACATACATGGCTCCTCTGCCAGCCATTCAAGTTTCTCCTCAAATGTCAGCTTTTCTGTGATGCCCACATTATGACTTTCCAGTTTAAAGTTGCAATCGCCTTCCACCCAAATACCCTTACTCTTCCAGTCCCCCTTACCTTGCCGTATTTTTTTCTCCAGGCATACCTAATGCCTTTTAATATACGATATAATTCATTTATTCTTCTTTTGCTGTTGTCTGTCTCTCCTAGTACAATTCCATAAGGGCAGGGATCTTTTCCCTGATTTGTTCACTGATGGTTCCTGGGGTCCTAGAATACTGCCTGGCACATAGTAGGTACCATATAAATATTTAATGAATGCATGATTGAAGTTTGAGTAAGTGCACGCATGTGAAAACTGTTGCTTCTGAATTTTATAGTTACGGTTTTTAAAAATTTATAATAGAAATTTGAGAAAATACATTTATTGATGGTAGTAATTTTTTTTTATTTCTAAAAATTTATTTTGAATGGGAGGATAATTGCTTTACAGTGTTGTGTTGGTTTCTGCCACAGAGCAGTGTGGATCAGCCATAAGTATTCATATGTCCCTTCCCTCTTGAATTTCCCTCCCACTCTCCCCTCCCTATTCCCACCCCTCTAGGTTGTCACAGAGCTCTAGATCGAGCTCCCTGATTGTAAATTTATTGCTTATAGCTTTTCTTATATCTTAAGTTTCAGATGGGCTTTCTTTTTCTAAATTTTCAGCTTCAGTTGTGGAGGGTCAAAAAGGTATCATTCCTCGTGCTATCCAAGAAATATTTCAAAACATCTCTGAAAAGCCTAGCATTGACTTTAATATAAAAGTGTCTTATATAGAAGTATACAAGGAAGACCTAAGAGATCTTCTAGAATTGGAGACATCAGTGAAAGATCTTCACATCCGAGAAGATGAAAAGGGAAACACAGGTGAAGTAGCCTACTTAATTAATAGCCCTCATTAACAAATGAATATGATCTAGTTCAGTTTCTGGACATTTTCCAAGGATTCTTTAAAAATAGACATTGAAACAAAATGCATTTGTTTTTACTTTTAAATGGAGTAACTTACTGATTACCAGTAGCAGCTAATTCACCTAGGTGAAAAGCAGAAGTTCAGACCACTTGGTATGATGAAGTTATAAGTTATAATTCAAAATACAGGTGACCCTTGAACAAAGTGGAGGGGGTTGGCAGTTAGGGGTGTTGACCCCCTATGCAGTCAGAAATCCAAGTATAACTTACAGTCCGCTTCTGTATCCATGGTACCGCATCAGCGGATTCAACCAACCTCAGATCCTGTAGTCCTGTAGTATGTTACTATTGAAGAAAAAGCCACTCATAAGTGGACCTGCACAGCTCAAAGCCGTGTTGCTCAAGGATCAACTGTATTTATTTCCAATAACCCGCCCCCTCCTGGTCTGACCTTAAGAAAGATTATGACATAGGCTAAATTAGTTTTGTTTTTTTTTCCCTTCTCGCAGAGTTACCCTGAGATTGGGGATGGCGTCTCCCTTTTGTGTTCATCCAAGTTGATCCAGAACTGTCCTTTCTGCCTTTCTGATTTTTGTCCCAGCACACCTATTGCTTCCTCTTTTTGAAAAAAAAATTAATTTAGAGTTTTTGTGTTTGCTTCTTCATACTGACATTTGTCTGTCCTTTGTTGTGCTTCTCAAGGTCTGACTTTCTGTGCTGTCAGCCTGTTAATATCATTAAATGTCTGTTTGTTTGGAAATAGGAGAAGGTGAGAATGGGAAGGTCGAAATACAAGTATGTTAAAGAATAACACTTTCCACTTTTTTGTTTTAAAAGGTAATATGTTCAACACAAAACATTTAGAAAGCATAGTAAAGTATAAGGAAGAAAGTTAAAGTTCAGAACTCAATTTTGGTGTGTTTTCTTCCAGATTTCTTTCTCTGATTTTAAAAAATTACACTTGCAACTACACATATCATATTATATCTTATTTTTACTAAATATTTATATTGTAAGAATTTTCATATCATTAAATATTTTTCAAATTTATGACTTTATGTGGTAATTTTATCTTCTGAATATATAATCTATTTGATTAACAGTCTGGTGTTGGACATTTAGGTTTCGGATTTTCCTGATTATTAGTAACAGTGACTGTTACTGCATGTCTTCTGCTAGAAAACACATTGAGTAGAATCTTGCTGGAGATAAAGGATCAAGCCAGAGGGATGACTGTGACTGAGGGATTTCCTAGTAGTTAGGAAAATAAGATGGTTAGCGCCTTTAGTAGCCTGCAGGGGGCAGTAAAGCTTGCCTCTTTGTAGGCCCTGTCTTTGCAGCCCTGGCATTCCTGAGTGAAGGAATTGGTTTTTGTTTTGTATTTTAGAAAGAAAACATACATGGTACTTTGTGGCCTTATTAGATAATTTCATATAGTTTATCTTTTCTGAACAAAATTCAGACTGATGTTTTGAGCTTCTGAATCTTATAAAATGTAATTATTGAATGTTTTTATCTTTTATTAAAAGTTACAATACAAAAGTACAAAAATAGTACATGTTTGTTGTAAAAGAGAGAGTACAGAAGCGTACACTGTCACTCCTGATAAGCTTAATGATCAAAATACTTCATAACTGATAGCAATCCTGTAAAAATTTTGGTAGAATGTACGTCTTAAGACAGATTGCTGCTTACCTTGTAAAATGTCCCACTCACAACCCAGATGCATTTGTTTGACATGTGTATAGAGTTCTCTTTGTCAAGTGGTAGTTGGTATCCAGCCTGGATGCTGCACAATTAGCATCACCTTGGAAGTTTTCTTTCCTTTAAAGCATTTTTATTTCTTTGGACAGTGCTGGGTCTTCGTTGCAGCGTGCAATCTTCTCTAGCCATGGTGCAAGGGTGACATGTGGGATCTAGTTCCCTGCCCAGGGATTGAACCTGGACCCCTTGCATTGGAAATGCAGAGTCTTAGCCGCTGGACCACCAGGGACATCCCACCTTGGGAGTTTTTTAAGAAATACTGATTTTTGGGCCCCACTTTTCACAAATTCTGATGAAGTAGTCTAGGATAGGGCATGGGTGTTGGACTTTTATAAAAGTCCTAGGTGATTTTCAGCTGGGTTTGAGGACCATAGTTAGTGCCAAGCTATAGCCTAACATTAAAAAACTTTTATAAAAGTCATGCTATGATTTATGTTTACATTGTCATATTTTATAATCACCATAGTTTAGCACTCCCTGTTGTAGTACAGGTACTTTAGAAATTTAAATGAACTGGGCTGTTAAGAGTCATCATGTTGAAAACAAGGCAAAAAGTTGAATATTGTTTCAAGAAAGAGTGACATGTTAGGATCTGATTAAAGAGGAAGCGTGGTGCTGTAACTTGAGCCCAGATTTATTGCTGTGATTCAAATCCCAAATCTACCTACTCCTTTTTGAAATATTTGTAAGCTTCAGTTTTTTTGGGTTCTCTTCTGCCATTGAAATAGAAGCTTTTTTGCTTTTTTTGAATTGCCTTGCACTCAGATGTTACATAGGGGAAACCTGTTTTTTAGATTGAATAACCAGCTTTATTTATACTGAAATTTTCATTTATCACTGGTTATGTTCTAAAAACCTTAAACCTTAGGATGGCTTGAATATTAAAGAAAATCAAAAGAGGCTAATTTCTTTCCATTAATTTCCTACTGATTAATTCTTTTGAGTTATAAAGATAATTAATCTATAATTTTTTAATCAGTATGTTACACTCTACAAGTCAAAATACTGGAATAAAGAATTTTTCTTTTGTTAGCCATCTTAAAGAATTGAGTGTGATTCCAAAAAAAAACCCCAAATTGTTTAAAACATACACGCATATATTACATCTTTTAGAATTTAAACATCAAAATGAATGCCATCTATTAAAATAATCCTGTTAGAAGATTATCTAAAATTATTTAATGATGTTGCTGATGTTACTTTTTTCTTTTAATGCTATTGATTTTTTTTTTACAAAAGCTTTGTATTGGAGTATAACTGATTAATAAACAATGTTGTGATAGTTTTAGGTGAACAAGGAAGGAACTCAGCCATGCATGTACATGTATCTATATTCTCCCCTGGATCCCATCCAGGCTGCCATATAAATTGATTAGAGTTCCATGTGCTATATACAGTAGGTCCTTGTTGGTTATCCATTTTAAATACAGATACTGATTTTTTTTCCTAAGGGCCTGTCTTAGCTGGGCAGCTTAGCAAATGAAAATTGTTGTGTGGTTAACTTAACTCTACTGTATTTTGATTAAAACTTGTTTTACAAACTTGCTGTTGCTATTTTAAGTGATTGTTGGGGCCAAGGAATGCCAGGTGGAGAGTGCAGATGAAGTGATGAGTCTCCTGGAGATGGGGAATGCAGCCAGGCATACGGGTACGACCCAAATGAACGAGCACTCCAGTAGATCACACGCGATTTTCACCATCAGCCTTTGTCAAGTGGACAAAAATAGAAAGGCAGCTGAAGATGGATCATGGCATTCCCACCGGCATATTGTCTCAAAGTTCCACTTTGTGGATTTGGCTGGATCAGAAAGAGTAACCAAAACGGGGAATACTGGCGAACGTTTCAAAGAATCCATTCAGATCAACAGTGGGTTGCTGGCTCTAGGAAATGTAATAAGCGCTCTTGGGGATCCACGCAAGAAGAGTTCACATATTCCATACAGGGATGCTAAAATTACCCGGCTTCTGAAAGACTCCCTGGGAGGCAGTGCCAAGACCGTCATGATCACTTGTGTCAGCCCATCGTCCTCGGATTTTGACGAGTCCTTAAATTCTCTCAAATATGCCAACAGAGCACGCAACATTAGAAACAAACCCACCTTAAACTTCAGCCCCGAGTCAGACCGTATGGATGAAATGGAATTTGAGATTAAGTTGCTTCGAGAAGCTTTGCAAAGCCAGCAGGCTAGTAGCAGCCAAACTAGCCAGATCCATCAGGAGGGGACTCCTGATAAAAATAAGATCCATTCTCTTGAGGAGCAAGTCACTCAGCTACAAGGAGAATGTCTGGGTTACCAAAACTGTTTAGAGGAAGCCTTTACCTTCCTGATGGATTTAAAAGATTCTGTGAGACTAAACGAAAAGCAGCAACACAAACTGCAGGAGTGGTTTAACATGACCCAGGAGGTCACCTTTTTCAGAGGACACCGGGGCATTGGAAACCTGGAAGAAGGACCACAGCATATTACACTTCTCCAGCTGAAGCGAGAGCTTAAGAAATGCCAGGTACTTAGACACCACCTTAGTAGGTAACTTGTTTAAAGACTAAATTTATTTGGGCAAGTAAGAGTCATTTTGGGGTTTCAGAAGTTTTGGTTTTTTGTTTTTTTTAAAGATTTTATGTAAAATCTCATTCACCTTTACTCTGTTTTTTTCTCCCTGTTGCTTTTCCTGTCACCCTGTTTTTTTCTGTTTCCTTTTCCTCGTTTTCTTAGCTCCTCCTCTTTTCTCCTGGTATTTTAATTTGTTGTATTTATTAAGTAGACTCTTGTGAACCTGGTCATTAATTTAGAGAATGAAAAGAAACACAGTTTCAGAAACAAAATTAAGTTAAATTTTATTGTTTTTTAATCCCTCTTTAGGTCAGTGCTTTTTGAAAGAAAAATACTTCATCTCTTGAGTTTGGAGTTTTGATTCTTCAGACAAATCATCATGTTTGATAATATTTAAGGAATGTAGCTATGTACATGTATACATATTATATATATGTTAAACTAAGAATTACATTTCTCTACTTTTCATTCATAAAGACATTTATTATTTAAAGATTATGTGTCATTGGGGAAATAATGGAGAACAGACATATCTATTTATGCATATGTGGCATTTGCATTCTGGTAGGCAAATGGATATTCCACCATTTTTTAAAAAATAGGAAAACATATAGGTAATAAGATAGTTTTTCTAGTTAGAAATCTTTCTTCAGTATCTTTTTTTATGTGTATTAGAAAGAAACCTCAATTACAGCAGTTCTCAAACTTTTTTCTCACAAGACTACTTTCTCCAAATTGAGGTCCCCTAAAGATCTTTTGTTGATGTAGTTTGTATCTATTCATATTTACCATATTAGAATTAAAACAAAAAATGTAAACTAGTAGATCACTCAGAACTAACAACAATAACCCAATTAATGTTAACATAAGGAGCATTTTTTTCCTGAAAAATAACTATTTTCCAAAACAAAAAATTTAGTAAGAGTGGAATTGTTTTATATTTTTGCAAATCTTTTCATGTGTGACTTAATAGAAGACAAGTAGATTCTCATATCTCTCAGCATTCAGTTTGTTGCAGTATATTTAGTTGAAGTGTGTGAAGAAAATCCAGGCTCATCTAGATTTGTAGTTGGAGGGGAAGAATATATTAGTGATTTTTTCAGATAATTGTGAATATCCTTTGATATTACATCAAAACTCAACAAGTAGAAATTTCCTAAAGGTTACTTGTGATGTGGGATTTGAAACCATTTTGTTACGTTAAAGTTCACTGATTTTTATCTTACATTTTGAATAGATCTTTTATCCACATGTGATTTTGAATCAGCATGTATTGGACACTTGAGAAATATTTGTTTACTAAGTTATGAAGATTTTTCAGTGTTAACATATTCACAATATAATATTTAAAAATCACATTCATTAATATCACCTCCCATCTCATCTCCTGCAAAATCTTTAAGTATTGGTAGTGGTCAAGTTTATAGTAGCAGAAATGTTTTCCAAAATTCTGATTTTTGTATGAAACTTGAATTTTATCATTTGCAGTAAATACTGTTAGTTGTTTTCCTTGAAATTATGTCACACACCCAAGTGTTAATAGCTTATCTGTTGTTATAGAGTAAAAATAGCACCCTATGAAAAATGTGGCTAGTTTAGCTTGTAACTCAGCAATTGCACAAGGGTTTTTGCACCAGGTAACTCTCACCCTTCAGTATACAGAACTACTTTATGCCTGCCCATTTTGACACATGGAATACTAAAAAAAAATGCTCATGTGCTGAGATTTAATAAAGTAATTTTTATTGCTTCATCAGGATATTCTTAAGTGATTCTTCGTCCCCTCATAAATACCTCTTAAGGGACTTTGTTGCTTTTTTCCTCCGTGATTTGAACACAGGAGCAGTATGTGAACATGAATATACTCTACAGATAAACACTTCTTAAAAACACTTAAATAAAAAATAAACAAAAAAGCTGTAGTTTATAAAGTATATGTAACAACACCATATGCAACACTGGGAGAACAATTACATTGTAAGCTCTCAGACTGACAGTTAATTGCCTGGAGCAGAGGATAAGGGCTAATGAGAATTATAGTTATATTTTATTTTAAAAAGAGAAAAGTCATAAAGGTCACGTAAACATATAGGGTTATGAGGACCATCAGGGTCATGTACACTGTCCTATTTGGTCATTCGAACATCCCAAGCAGAAAAAAGAAGGAACTCTCCCAAAGCCCCAAGGGAAGGCTGTGGCAGAATCAAGGCTGGCCTCAGTCCATGGGTTCCCAGTGGAGAGGCCTGTCTATCTCCATGCCACCACCTGAGGAGTCATGTGCATGCTGTGTTTTTGAGAATGCAATTTTGTTTGTAAATCATCATAGAGCTACTCATTCTTCTCTTTTCCTGTGTCTTAGTGGAAAGAGCACAGGCTTTGGATCCAGACAGGCCCTGAGGTTGACTGTCAGGAGTTTG
This sequence comes from Cervus canadensis, assembly GCF_019320065.1. Taxonomy (NCBI): domain Eukaryota; kingdom Metazoa; phylum Chordata; class Mammalia; order Artiodactyla; family Cervidae; genus Cervus; species Cervus canadensis. The sequence continues at coordinate 10,733,918 of NC_057415.1, read as the reverse complement.
GTTTATCCACTGTGTTGTCCTGGAGTGGTGTTCACTCACTAAACTTTAGTTTCTTCATGAAAATGTTTAATTTCTTCAATGAGATATTTTTAAAATCCCAAATTACAATCTAGTATAAAGTAGGCCCTTGACCAATGTTAATTTTCTATTTATTTAGTTCAAAATTTATTTTAAAAGTATTATTTGCATATTCCAAGTTTATTTGGTGACAGGAATAATTCACTAGGAACTAAGAAAACTATATGTTTAACCATATTCCCGAACATCTTCAAAATATATCTCTTTGTAGTGAAAGGGTGCAAAGTTAGCAAATGTTCATTTAAATATCCGTTATAAATATAGAGCATTCTTATACTATATAGGTCAATTTGGGAATTGTGACCTTTTTGATTTCTGAAGACCCACATTAAAAATCTCATGGTAATTCTAGAAAACTTGTAAACACCTTATTGAATGTACTGTAGAATTTGAATAACTGGCTTCAGCCTTAAAATACACGAAATAAAAATAAGGACTGTCTTCCTATCTCTTTGGTGACTAATTCTTACGTTATACCAGTGATGGGTCCTCTCAGCTGTTTCTGCCTTCCTTATCATAGAGAAACAAGAAGAAAAGGGTAAGCAGATTTTGCGTCCTCTTCAAGCTGTCACTAAACCCAGTTTTTGTGGTGTCATGCGGCTTCTCTTGAGCATTTCCCACGGTGACTCTCTTGTGCTTTCTCCCCCCCCCCCCCCCCCCCCCCCCCCCCAGTGTGCGCTTGCTGCTGATGAAGTCGTATTTAATCAGAAGGACTTGGAGGTGAAGGAGCTAAAGAGTCAAGTGCAAATGATGGTGCAGGAAAACAAAGGACATGTTGTTTCTTTGAAAGAAGCACAAAAAGTGAATAGATTGCAGGTAGAGTTAATGTACCTTGCTCTGTGTATCTCATTGGAACAGTACCTGACTAAAGTAGCATTGTAAGTAAGTAGGAATGTTTGCAAAAATAGGTTTCAGTTGAAGAGTTCTGAACACAAGCACCTGAATGAGTTACAGTTTTCCCCTAAATGGGTGTGAAGGGAAAATATTTTTATTGTTAGCTTGACTTATATTTCACAAATATAGAGCCTAATACCCAGGAATTCAATTTGCAAGTCATGTTGTAGTTATCCTTTGTTTATACTTTCCCTTCTGTTGTTTGCCAGAGTAATAGGCAATGGGATATTGTTCAGTGTTGGAAGGTAAACACATCATTTAAAATTTTGATTTGTTAGATTACATTTTATACTCTGTCAGTGATTTGCTCATTCAGTTTGGCTAAGTCTTTCAAATTCTCTATCTTAGCTTTTCTGTATTAACATGGATGTGCCTGCAGTGTAACATGGTATGTCCCTGAGTATTGGGTTGGCTAGAAATTTAGTTTGGATTTTTCCATGAGATATTTTTGGCCAACCCAGTATTATACACCCTGGCTGTGAACCTTCCCGTCCCCCATACAGTTCATTTCATTTAAAGCTTTTAGCTTCTTATCAGGGAGTAACTACTGTCCTGAATAATGATCTGATCCAGGAAAAATTAGACTTTGATTTTGACATTACTTTATTCTTCTTTTTTTTTTTCAACCGTTCTATCTCTGTGTTAATTTAAAAACATAGTGAAAGTAGTGTTAGTTATTCAGTCATGTCTGACTCTGCAGACCATGGACTGGAGTCTGCCAGGCTCCTCTGTCCATGGGATTCTTCAGGTAAGAATATTGAAGTGGGTTGCCATTCACTTCTCCAGGGGATCTTCCCAACCCAGGGATCAAACCCAGGTCTCCTGCATTGAAGGCGGATTCTTTACTGTCTGAAAACATATATAAACTAAAATGTGTTGTTCAGTGAATTATCACAAAGAGAACAGCTAGGTAACCACCACCAGTTCAAGAAACAGCAAACTGCTAGCCCCAGAAGCCCTTAGTCTCTCCTCGGAGAGAGCTGGTCTCCTAACTTTGATAGTGATAATTTCCTTGCTTTACTTTGTGTTTTTACTATGTATCCTTGAACTCTGCAATTTAAGTTTTGGAATTTTTATAAATTTAATCATTCAATATATATTCTTTAGTATCTGGTTGCTTTTACTGAACATTTTGTCTATTCTGCTTCATCCACGTTTTTGTGTGAAGCTGTACCTTGGTTAGTTTATAGCTGTATAGGATATCATTGTATGACTATTTCACAATTTATTTTTCTTTTTACTGTTGATAGATATTTTCTTTCTATGAATTTTCTCATACATTTCCCCTGGTGCACACACACGCGCATTTCTTTTGGATTTGTGCCTAGGAGTTGAATCGCTAGGTCATACATAGGGTAGGCAAATCTTCAACTTCAGTAAATAATACCAAACTTGTTTTCCAGTTTAAACTTGCACCAACACTGTATGAGCATTCCTGCTATTCCACTTGCTTGCCAACATTTGTTATTGTGAATTTTTTAGGTCTTAGGCAATCTGGTAGGTATGTAATGTTATTTTATTGTGTTTTTAAAAATGTATTTCTTAATTTAAAATACTCATTTGTTTATTTATTTTTGGCTGAGCTGGGTCTTTTTTGCTGCGCACAGGCTTCTCTAGTTGTGGAGAGTGGGGGCTGCTCGTTTGCAGTAGCTTCTCTTTTTGCAGAGCACGGGCTCTCGGGTGCGTGGGCTCAGTAGTTGTGTATGGCAGGTATGTAATGTTATTTTATTGTGGTTTTAATTTTAATTTCCCTGATGGCTAGTGAAGTTGAGCACTTTTTCATGTTTTTTCTTTTTTTGGTCTTTGGGTGTCTTCTTTTTTTTTAAATTATTTTTGGCTGCACTGGGTCTTTGTTGCTGCTCCTGGGCTTTTCTCTAGTTGCGGCAGGGGCTACTCTTCATTGCGGTGAGGGCTGTTCTTTGTTGCAGCGAGCAGGCTTCTCATTGCAGTGGCTTCTCTTGTTGCGGAGCATGGGCTCTAGGCACTTGGGCTTAGTCGCTCCATGGCATGTGGTATCTTCCCAGACCAGGGATCGAACCTGTATCACCTGCATTGCAAGGTAGATTCTAACCACTGGACCACCAGGGAAGTCCTTGGGTACCTTCTTTTGTGACATGCTCATTCAAGTCTCTTGCTTGTTTTCCTTTTGGACTAAGTCTTCCATTATTATGTTTGCCTTTCACATTTAAATCCTATAGTCCTGAAACTGATTTTTGTATTTGGGATAAAATAAAGGTCAAATTTCAGTTTTTTTCCAGGTAGATACCCATTTGTTCCAGCATTATTATTGAGAAGGCCATCTTTTCACCACTGTTTTGAGTGCTGTTTGTCGTAAGTCAGGGTTCATTCATGCTTGAATGTATTATGTATTTCTGGGACTTCTGTTGTACCCCATTGGCTTGCCTGTCCTTGGACCAATGTCACATTTGTTATTTATTGTAGGTTCCTGATAAGTCTAGGTGTTCTCTAGAGCAAGGCCTCTGCTCTGTTTCCCTCCTCCCCAAGAATGTCTTAGTTGCTCTATATAAATTGTAGAATCAACTTTTCAAGGACCACGAAAAAAAAACCACACTTCTTTGTGATTTTGTTTGGGATTGTAAGATACATTTGGAAAGAATCAACATCTTTTGATCATGAGTCTTCTCACTAACCCATGAACTTGGTATATTCCTCCATTTACTCATGTTTTCTTTGGTTTTTCTCAGTAATGACTTTTTTGTGCTTATGTTTTTGTATTGAACATCTTTTGTTAGATTCATTCCCAGGTGCTTTATTTTTTTATGTGACTATGAATGGAATCGTCAGATTTTCATTGTCTTGTTTGTTGGTATGTGTAACTGTATTGGTTTGTGAATATTGATAGCTTATACCAAGCAACTTGATAAAATTCATTTTTAAATTCTGATATTTCATGTAAATTCTTTTGGATTTTCATTTATAATTGTGTCATCTGCAAATGATGACATTTTTATTCCTTCAAGATCTTTATGCCTTCTTTTTTTTTAACCTTTCTTCATTGACTTGGGTCTTCAATACAGTATTGAATACAAGTGGTGATAGGAAATGTTCTTGTCTTGTTTCCAACTATTAAGGAAAAGCTTTCACTGTTTCACTATTAAGTATCATGTTTGCTATAGGTATGTTTTATTTATTCTTTATCAAACCAAGCAAAAATTCTTTGCTGAGAATTTTTATTATGAATGGATATTACACTTTATCAAATGATTTTTCTTTATCATGATTTTCCCACTTTGTTCTGTTAATGTGGTGGATTGTAGTGATTTTTCCAATTTTTACACCAATCTTATATTCCTGAAATAAACCTTTTTTTCGGTCATGATGTATTGTTATGCTGAGGGTTCCCAAGACCAGCCTCAGGTTGGATGCTGTACTTGGGGCACTCAGCATACAGTTGTGCTCATACCTAAGATTTATTAGGCATGGGCCTAATAAAAGAAAGCAAAGGGAACAGGGACATAGAGTGAAGTCCAGAAGAAATCAGGCACAGGCTTCCAAGAACTGTCTCCCAGTGGAGTCACCCACATGTACTTAACTCCCCCAACAAAGATTGTGACAACTCATGTGAAGTGTTTGTCTGCCGAGGAGAGTCGGGTTTTATTGAGAACTGGCCATGAAGGCATTCTCTGGCCAGCATCTACCAGAATTCCAGACCAGCAGAAGGAAAGGAAAGCAGGTGTTCAACATAAACCACCTTGTCTGCACAAACACTTTGAGCACAGTGAGCCACTCTTACTCGATAGGGTGTCGGGAACCCTGCTGGGATCCGATCCCAGACACCAGCCAATGAACAACCTCGTATGCAGGTCCTTCAAAGGATAGCAGGCAAGTCTTCTGTGTTAATTTAGTCTTTTCTACAGATGTCTTTGATTTATTTTTATTTTTTTTATTTTTTATTAGTTGGAGGCTAATTACTTCACAATATTTCAGTGGGTTTTGTCATACATTGATATGAATCAGCCATAGAGTTACACGTATTCCCCATCCCGATCCCCCCTCCCACCTCCCTCTCCACCCGATTCCTCTGGGTCTTCCCAGTGCACCAGGCCCGAGCACTTGTCTCATGCATCCCACCTGGGCTGGTGATCTGTTTCACCATAGATAATGTTAGTTTGTAATTATTTTGTTTAGTATTTTAGCATGTCTATTCATGTGTATATTTCCTTTTCTCAAAATGTTCTTGTCAGATACTGTAACAAATTAGGTTAACCTGATAATATAGTTTAGGTAGCATTCCTTCTTTTTCTATACTTGGGAAGAGTGTGTGAAGAATTGGTGTTGTTTCTTCCTTAAATATTTGGTTGAATTCACTTGAAAAATACTTGGGCCTGGAAAATTTCTCTGTGGAACGTTTAGTATGATTTCAGTCACATTTTCCTTTTGCCCCTTTTTGGTAAGGTCTGTTTTTCTAAGAATGTAACAGCTGTTGCATATTTCAGTAAATATGTTGAAATGTTTATAATAGTCTCATCTCTTTAATGCTTTTAGACGTGTAACGATAATCCCGTTTTTCATTCCTGGTTATTTGTGCCTTCTCTTTTTTTTTTCCTTGATCAACTTCACCAGAGGGTTATCAATTTTTTTAGTCTCTTCAGAGACTAAATTCTTTTTTTTAAATTATAATTTTATTTATTTACGTATTTTTGGCTGTGCTGGGTCTTCGTTGCTTTGCTCCAGCGTTTCAATCTAGTTGTGGCAAGTGGGGGTTACTCTAGTGCACAGGCCTCTCATTGCAGTGGCTTCTTTTGTTTTCGAGCACAGGCTCTAGGCCCCATGGGCTTCAGTAGTTGCCACACCCGGGCTTAATAGTTGCAGTTCCCGGGTTCTAGAGCACAGGCTCAATAGTTAGGTTGTGTGAGCTTAGTTGCTCCCCAGCATGTGGGATCTTCCCAGATCAGGGATCAAACCTGTATCTCCTGCATTGGCTAGTAGATTCGTTACCACAGAGCCACTGGGGAAGCCCACAGAGAGCCATTCTTGACTTTGATGATCTTCTCTGATATATGTTTGTTTATTATTTAATTAATTTCTACCCTTATCTTTATTATTTAGTTTTTTTCTGCTTTTTTAGGGGCATAGAATCCTATGCTATCTTTCTGAATTGTTTAGATAGGTGCTCAGTTCATTGATTTTTAGCCTTTCTGTATATTTTTAACGATCTAAAATATATGCATTTAAAATTATATGTTTCCTCCTAAGCTTACCTTTATCTGCATTCCTCATTTGGCTCAAAATTTTTCCTGATTTTTATTGTGAGTTTTTTCTTTGACCTGTGGGTTATATAGTTAGTTATTTTATTTCCAACACATGAAGGATTTCTTTTTATTAATTTTTAGCTTAATTGCGTTGTTGTCCACACGACTTCAGTTCTTTGTGTTGAGATTTGCTTTATGGCTCAGCATAAGGCCAGTTTTTGTGCATATTACAGATATGCTTGAAAAGAATTTATATTCTGTAATCATTGGGTTCTCCTAATTCTGTTAATCCTCTTATTCAAATCTATATTTTCACTCACTTTTTTGGTCTTTTTTTTGTCCTATTAGTATTTTAGAGGGATGTTGAGATCTCTTACTATAATTTTTGGATTTGTCTTGCAAATACAATTTTTGCATTTTGTATATATTGAAGCTGGGTTATTAAGTACATAGAAATGTAGAATTGTTATAGCATCCTGGTGAATTGACCTTTTTTTAAAAAATATTTTTTTAACTTCATTTTATCTCCCAACAGTTTTTGCATTTAAGTCTATTTTATATTAACATAGCCATACCAGCTTTCTTTCTTTTAAAAGGACTCTTTTGACTAATATTTACATGGTATCTCTTTTTCCATCTTCCCTTTAATCTTTCTTTCTTGATTTTAGTTATGTTTTTTGCAATTAGCAGGTTAGACAGTTTTACAGTTCTTTCTGGTAGTCTTTATCCTTTAATTGGATTGCGAGTTCATTTCTGAATTTAATATAATTACTGTTATATTCTGGTTATAATCATACCATTGTGGTTTTTACTTATCCTATCTGCTCTATATTCATTTTTCTCTCCTTCTTACCTTTTTTTGGATTTAATTGCTTTAAAAGTTGTACTTTCACTGATCTTAGTGGTTATCCTGGAGAGTATATACCACTCACCCTTGGACTTAAAACAGTCTAATATTAATTGGTATTTTTACCCTTTCCCTGAAGAATAAAAGGACTCCATTTAGTATCCCCCTTCAACTTATATGCTATTGTTTTATATTTTAATTATCTGAATATGTGGTTTTTTAAAAAATGTTACATTTTATAGTTCAGCATTAACACAGTGAAACCTTAGGATTTGCTTTTTTTCCCCTATTTAAACATTATAGTACATGTGAAGTATTTAAGATGAATGACTTTTCTTTTTTATATAATTTTGTGCTTATAAAACAAAACTTATATACTTCAAAATTTTTTTTAGAGGATACACAGGAAGCTAAACCACACATAGTGTTTTTCTCTCTCCCCCATGCCCCCATGAACAACTTATTCTGCCTTTGATTTCCAAGTTCTTTCTCCCACGACTCTCAATTGCCTGTCTTTTATCTCTGTTTGTGGCTTTCTTTTTCACTGAGTAAAGGCTTTCACTTCACTGCACCTGTTACCACTTTCTGTCTCCTTTGCTGTCATCTTAGCTGTTGGCCGTTTTCTACACTTTTCAACTTTCTAGTCTTTTGTTACTTCTTGGATTTCACTCTGAAAGTTCAGACTTTTATAAAGATCAGCTAATCATAGTGCTTCAGGTGGGCAAGCTAACCAATCACAGTGTATGGGACAGTATCTTGCGCTAACTCATTAGCTGTATTTGTTCCTGCTTACTATTCAAAAGTTTGTAACACTCAGGACAGTCCTAAATTCTTGTGAACAGAAGAAGGCTAGTCTTTGGGGTTTTGTTTGTTTGGTTGGTTTTTAGAATTCTGGTTTTTTTTTTGTTTTTTTTTTGGCTGTACCTTACAGCAGGTGGGATCTTAGTTTACCGACCAGGGATTACAGTGGAATTGTGGAATTCTGCAGTGGAATTGTGGAATCTTAGCCACTGGACCACCAGGGAAGTCCCAGAAGGCTAATCTCTGGATAAGTTAGGTTTTATTGTTTTGTTAAGGTAGTTGTGATTTTGTGATCAACGTACAGTTTATTTTTAATCATTAACTCATACTGAGGCTCTCCATTTTTAAAATTCTTCTCTTTCTTCTACAAAGAATGAAAAAATAATAGAACAACAACTTCTTGTGGATCAACTGAGTGAAGAACTAACAAAACTTAACCTGTCAATGACTTCTTCAGTAAAGGAAACTTGTGGAGATGGGCCAGATACCAGGATACTTGAAAAGAGACCATACACTGTACCATTTGATACTCGTTTGGGGCATTATATTTATAGTCCAGCAAGATTGGATTCCAGGAAGGTAAAGTCTAAGCATTAACTTGTTTCTTTTGAGGTTGTATACTATATTATATCACAGTGTATATAGTCTTAGCAGGTTTTTTTTTTTTTCTGTTTGGTTTCATAGACTTTTGTGCATACTTTTTTTCTGTTTGTTATGTATACTCTCTTTAAAATCATGCTTCTTTTCAATAAAATTAATGATTAAGAGAAGGTATAGTTGTATTTGAAAGGAAGAGTTGAAGATAATGCTTAGATTTATCAAGGAGAAAAAAAAGCTACTCTTTGCCATCATATTAACATTTTCAGATATGACTGAGTCCAGTCTTCATAAGTTTTTTTGTTTCTTTAATCACACCAAGTTGATGAGGTTGGAGGTATTTATTTTGACTTATTTGGTCTGTCTATTTTCAAAATGATATCCATGTATTATTCAATCTTGTCTAATATAATTGCTGCTGCTGCTGCTAAGTCGCTTCAGTCGTGTCCAACTCTGTGCAACGCCATAGACGGCAACCCACCAGGCTCCTCTGTTCCTGGGATTCTCCAGGAAAGAATACTGAAGTGGATTGCCATTTCCTTCTCCCTCTGACATAATTAAGGCTGTATAAAAATCAGTATGAAGTTTCATTTAATTTTTAAATTTTACTTTGTAAATTTTATTTATAAAATGTGTATATATATGTGGATGCACAGATTTCTCTTGAAAAATCAAGATTAAGGAATCTCCACCATGGAAAAGACTAATTAACAGACTCATGAGTTTTGGTTTCTATTTATTAATTTTAGGAAAGGAAATGATTTATTTGAGATCGATGTGTTGGATACAGTCCAAGGGATAAGAAATGTGAGAGGTGTCATAGGCTTTGCAGTCAGGCAGGCTTGGGTGTGAACCCAGCTCTATGATGTAGGCCCGGAGGGATGACTAAACCTGTGTGGACCCCAGGCTCCTTATCTGTCAGAATGGGGGACCTGTGCGGGGTGTAGAGAGGACTTGCATGAGATGGTGACTCCAAAAGTGCCTGGCACACGGCGTCCTGACACGCACACGTTTATGGGGCACCTCTCCTGTGTCCCCGGCTCTGTGCCTCAGAGTGAGTGAGACAGATGTTACTGTCACTGTGGAGTTTTCAGTTTCGACTGGTTGCATTTAAAATTTAAACTTTTGCTACTATTAATTTCAGTTGAACTTTCTAGAGTTATTGCTATTTTCTTTTGGTTGAATGTATGGTAAATTTTCATAGGACATTTAAGAAGAAAGATAAGTTCTTTATAGAATTGAAATTGGATATCTTTGGATATTAATTAGTTAATTGGATATCCAATTGAAAATTGGATATTAATTCTACTTAATAATTATATATCAAATCTATAGTTTTTTTTTTACTCTTGGCTAGTAATGTGAATTTCCTGTTTCTGTGCATTCTTTTATTTTATAAAAATAACATTTTTTTCTGATTATAAAAGTTAGACATTTATTATCTCTCTCAGTGTCTGTTTCTTTCCCTTTTTTACTAGACTTTCACACACACACACTCGCACACACATTCTTTGAGGAGACAGCTGCACAGGGTATTGAGAAGGAGCTAGGCCCCTCTGTTCTTATCTCTAGTTGTTTGATTAGACCTGAAACAGCCATGATTGGAATAAAGACTTCCACAGTTATTGTTTCAAATTAACAAATTCTTTTTTTTTTAATCAATTTTATTGCCCCCTTTCACGTTCAAGGGTTCGAGTTTGGAAAACATATTCTGTGGTTACCATAGCTTAGGAGAGGGCAGATACACTATAAGACTTGTAGCTCCTCTGTGGTTACAGGTGATTTCCAAGTTTACTCGTGACCAAGTGGGATTAAAATGTAATAGGAAGAAAGAACCAGTGAATTTGCCAGAAGATTGCTATCACGTGGAAGGAAAAGATCCTGACCAGGGACAGCCCCTTATGTTGACAAAGGGAACACTTATTCCCAGTGCTATTTCCTTCACTATGGATGGACATATGTATTCAAATTAGAAAATTCTTAGTTTTGTTTTTAAAATTTAGTGGCTTCCAGCCATTAAAAGAAGCAGAAAAGGGAGAAAATGCAAAGGTAATATAACCGGCAGTTTTGAGAGTTCTGTTTCTCCTGTTGTGTGTCCAGGACTCTCGGCCCCTCTCTTGCTTAGATTGCTGCAGCAGACACAGGCTTGTACGGGAAGACCCAAAGCCCACCAAGCCTTTTTCAAGCCTTGCTTCCTGTTCCATTGTTCTAGAGTGAGAGGAGGATTTCATATTAAATACCAAAACTAGCTAAATTAAGCCAAAGAAGACATCTGAAATACCATTTCATTTTTTTCCTGGATTTCTGTTTCCTTGGCAGAAGTTGGGCTAATATTTTCCAGCTCTAATATTTTCTTTTGGAATTTAGCTCTAATATATTCTGAAGTAAAAACAATCTTGACAAGGGAAATATTTCCTCAACTTAAAATTCTCTGAAAGCAAAAGGGGGACAATGGCTTAATCGGTTTTTAAAAAATATTTATTTTTGGTTGTATTGGGTCTCCATCGTTGCACTTGGGCTTGCTCTGATTGCGGTGACAGGGCTTCTCTTGCTGCAGAGCAGAGTCTCTTGGCACATGGTCTTCAGTAGTTGCAGCATGCAGGCTCTGTGGCTGGGGTCCTGGGCTGCAGAGTGGGCTCAGTGGGGTGTGCAGGCTTACTTGCTCCTTGGCATGTGGAATCTTCCCAGACCAGGGACTGAGCCCATGTCCCCTGCATTAGCAGGTGGATTCTTATCCTCTGTATCACCAGGGAAGTCCTTGAATAAGTTTTTTAATTGATTACAAAAAGAGTTTTATTTCCTATGGTTTAGTCGCTAAGTTGTGTCCAGCTGTTGGACCCCATGGACTGTAGCCCTCCAGGCTCTCCTGTGCATGGGATTCTCCAGGCAAGAATACTGGGATGGGTTGCCATTTCCTTCTCCCGGGGATCTTTTCAACCCAGGAATCGAGCCTGGGTCTACCGTGTTGCAGGGAGATTCTTTACCAGCTAAGCTGAGCTTTGCTCAGTTGCTCTGTTGTGTCTGACTCTTGGCGACCCCATGGGATGCAGCCCGTCAGGCTTCTCTGTCCATGGGGATTCTCCAGGCAAGCATACTGGAGTGGATTACCATGCCTTCCTCCAGGGGATCTTCCCAACCCAGGGATTGAACCCAGGTCTCCCTCACTGGAGATGGATTCTTTACCATCTAAGCCATCAGGGAAGCCCACCAACTGAGCTACAAGGGATATATTGGAGGGAAACAGTGAAAGGATCTTACTTATTTTAAAAGCAAATTACTGAGACTTCCCTGGTAGTCCAGTGGCTAAGATTCTGAACTCCCAATGCAGGGGGCCTGGGTTCGATCCCTGGTCAGGAAACTAGATCCCACATGCCACATTTAAGACCCAGTGCAACCAAATAAATAAATATTTCTTTAAAAAATATATTACTTATGTGTGTATGTATACATATATATGTACTTTTTACATTTATTTTTAATTGGAGGAAAATTGCTTTACATTGTTGTGTTGGTTTCTGCCTTTCAGCAATGCAAATCAGCCATAACTATACCATATATCACCTCCCCTGATCCCACCCCTCTAGGTCATCACAGAGCACCAAGCTGGGCTCTCTGTGTTACGTAGTAATTTCTCACCAGCTATCTATTTTACACATGGCAGTGTATATTTGTCAAATGCTATACACACACACACACTTTTTGTTTCTTAATACTAAATTGCTATTTAGATGCACCTACTTTGGACACTTTTTAAATTTTTTTTATTTTTTAATTGAAGGATAATTGTATATATACTTTTATAGCTATCTTTTCTCACCTAATGTATCATGAACACTTGACAGTCATTAAATATTCTGGAATATATCATGATTTTGATGGGTAATAACATTCTAAGTGCATGTCATTCTGTACTTTTTCCTGTTGTCACACATTTGTTTTCAACCATCTCTTAATCTAAAAGGTTTAACACCAAAATGGAATTTTGGGATTTATCTACTTAAGTAGAAATCCTAAAGAAATTGCCCCTCACAACTAAATATAATAATGTAACATATCAAATTAATAGAAAAAAAAAAGAGTAAGGGGCTCATTTGTTTTAACAGATACTGGAAACTCATCTAATGAAATGTAAAATTGACCTAGATTTAAACTTAAGGAAAAAATGTAACAGAGGTTTCTGTTTTCTTAATGTGATTAATATGATATAATTAGAGCCAAATGCCAGTGTTATACACACCAAAATGGTTCTTTGGAAGGAAAAAAATACAAAGCTGGTACGAGTCATTACATAAGTTTAAAATAACACCACATATTCTGATGATGCTACGATTTTTCATTGATTATATGCCTCACTTTTTTTTTTCACACTTTATCAACTATGATGGTAGGATATGTTTTACAGTTGATAGTATTTCATAGATGATAGCTTTTCTTCTTTCGTGATGTGTCTTAGTTGATGACATTTTAGATTTGATGAAATATGGCATTATGAAAAGGAAATAAAAGCAGTAGGTAAATAATTTCACTTTCAGTACTTGACATAATCGTATAGTAAGAAAACCATCCAGAATGTTCTTAAGGGATATATTTTTAAAACCTTATGGAATCTCCAAATTCACAAAAGTGGTAATACCTGTATAATCTTTTCTTTTTCCTGAATGAATTACATTTTTATTGAGTCACAGAATTCTTGTGCATTAAATCCCTTACACTGAAGTCAGCTGCTTTTTACTTTTCACTAAGATTTTATCTTTCACACAATGGCAATTTCCTCCCCCCCAAATAATTAATTTTGCTTTTTAATCACTTTTTTGCATACATGGTTGCTCATGATGAAGCAGAACTGTGTGAGATGTGTCTACAGAGGTTCTCTTGGCAGGTTCCCTTGCCAACCAAACAGTCATTCCAGCAAAACATTGCAACTTCATAGTAGCAAAATGACAAATTGCATCTCATGAACCTTTGTGGAACTTTCAAATTCAACTACAAAATTAAATATGTGAAAGCCACAATCTATGGTAAATGAGTTGCAGCACATCTAATGAAACAAAATCAAATGCATCACTAGTGAGAAGAGATTATCTTAGTGTATGATGACTGAGAATATTACGTTCAAGTCTGGGTATAACACCTTAAGTCAAATTAGATTATTTTTGGAAAACAACCAAGTTGCTATAGGACCTTGGGGAAAATCTTGAAGTAACTCTAGATTTAGTCTGAATTATAGGGGACATAATGACTGTGTTTAGATGTTTGAAGGCTTATCATTATTGTTAGACTTTGTCTCTAGAAATAGGACCAGTGAAAAGCAGTGCTAAGGGAATATAAAGAGGGATTTATTAGTGAAAACTATCAAAATAATACTAGAGGTCTCAGGGCTTAATAGGGTCCCCGCAGTGAATTTGTTTAAGCAGAGGCTAAATGATAATTTGCAGTATTACAGAGAAGAGTTAAACCTGGGATGAGTTGAACTGTAATCTTTAAAGTTCTGTCCAGTCCTGTTGCTGTGTAATTCTCAGAAAACACAATTCGAATAAAAAAATTGTTTTCTAGTTGGATACACCTCAATTATCTGAATTATTACCCAGCTTATTGAGTATTTACATTATGACCAGTGTTACTTAGGGTATGGCTGAAAATGCAAGCATAGTCTTTGGGGAGCAGGAAGTGCAGAAGCAACTAAAGAAAGCAGGATCCAACACTTAGGTAGCAAGGGGACAGATTATAGAAGGCTTTATGAGCCAGAAGAGGTTAACCATTCTTTTGTGTGGAGTGACTGCTAAGGAATTAATTTTCTGAATTTTTTACTCATTGTGGCAAAGCCTGTTTCATGATTAAGCTGGGTCATTTTGATTTTCTTTGTAAAAAGAACATTTGAAAGCCAGTTGAAATCCTAGAGAACAAAACTTGATTCTAAACAAAAAGTTTTATTTGCTCCTGAAATAAACCCCTCCTCAGCCCCCTTCCCACACCCCCAGCAGAGAGAAACCTTGAATTCTATTGGTTATAATGCAGATGGCCATGCTTGGTACCATGTGCTTGTTAGATAAATACTTCTTGAGTTGGTTCTTCTGTAAATAAACTCCCTTGCCCTCCCCCATATCCCAGAATTGGGAGGCCACCTAGAAAACTTTACCCCCATTCATCATGGTGCTGATGTGACACATGGCCTTATTAGGTGACCAGCAGTGGAGGCACAAAAATCAGGTATTAAGGAATATCCAGTATCAGATAGGCTTTTCTGGGAGGGGATGTGTAAGAAACCTACATCAACTGAATCTTGAACACTGTATGGTATATACATTTTTACTATATGTTGTAATTTTAATAACATAATAATTTGTATTAATAAATTGAATGCCTCCTCTGAGATCTTATTGTTTACCTTTTTGGATAAATTGCCATGAGGTTTGGTTATAGAGACAGATAGGTGTCTCAGATGGTAAAGAATCTGCCTGCAATGCAGGAGGCCCGGGTTTGATCCTTGGGTCACGAAGATCCCTGGAGAAGGGACGGGCAAACCCACTCCAGTATTCTTGCCTGGAGAATTCCATGGACAGGAGAGCCTGGTGGGCTATAGTCCATGGGGTCACAAAGAGTCAGACATGACTGAATAACTAACACTTTCACTTATAGAGACATGGTTAGAAAGGAAACATTTGGTAACAAAAATGAAAATAAAGGCAATTTCTAATTCATTGTTGTTTTCCAAGGTGAATTTTTGAGAACTTAAGGCCCAAAGAAGCATGTTATAATATAGAAAGTTTGCAGGCAGTCCATGAAAATCTCCTTATCCCATGATACATATTAAGTATGTCACTAGGGCATTAATCAGCTATCCCTGACTACCACATATGACGCCTGAGTCTATGCTTTGGAATTTCCAAATCAGGAATGTCTTACCCTGGCAGAGTGAGTGGCACTGGTTCTGGATTTCTTCATGTGGCGGGATTTGGATCAGGGGGGAATGGCAGATCCTAGCAACACTGCGATTCTCCAGGTGGTCAGCACGGGGGAGGCTGGGGGCAGGGCAGCGCTGGAGCCGTTACACTGTGTGTGGGCTTCATGTGGGCTGGGGAGTGCCTGAGCTGTGTTCAGGAGCTGGGATGTTTCCACTCATGCCTCTTTTTTGGTTTCATTTTTGAGTGCTATTTTTCCCTGACTCTATAACTGAAACTAGAAGAGCTTTCTACAAGAGGAAGAACTGTATAGATTCTGAAAGAAGTGTATATCCATGAGACACAATAGTATTGTGAAATGAGTTGACTCTCTTGTAGGCAGTGGGGGGAGGGAAATGTATGTTTTCAGTGATTGGCTCTTTTAAGAGTACCTGTCTCAACCTCTTAGAAAACACATTTTGAGCAATATGATAAAAATAGACACTTTAAAAAATCACTTTTTTTTTTGTTGTTGGGTGGGGGAATCACTTGTAAGGTCCACACAAGTCCTTCTGTATACTCTCTGGATCGACTAGTTACGGGATTTCGAACACGAAGTCAAATGCTGCTGGGTCACTTAGAAGAACAGGATGAAGTCCTCCAGTGCCAATTTTCTGATAACAGTGATGATGAAGAGTCAGAAGGCCAAGAGAAATCAGAAATTAGGTATGTTAGTGTATATATTAATATTGACTGATTTAATAAGCATAATTACATGATACAATAAACATATACAGAAATAGGGAGTTTTTTATATTAAAAAAATTTTAGTAGAAGAGTTAAGTGGTTTTTGCTACATGTACTGTCAACTAATGTGTTACGAAACCAGTATTTGAACACGTCAGTCTAACAACTGTAAAATAATTGTGTTTTTAGAATGTTTATGGTGATTGGAGTTTAATTTTCAGAGAAAATTATTTTGGATTTCTTAATTCTGCTTCCACGGTGGCAAAAAACGTGATGAATTTTCCACTGGGTCCAACATGGTGGGGGGTATCTCTTTACTTGGTGAAATATTAGTAAATTCCATTTATTTTATGTAAGCCATAATTTAAAGAGTAATTTGGGGGAAAACTAATTTGAGGGCAGATTAAAAATGACTGACAGACAAGTTACCTTTGGTCCTTGTCTTTTCCTTTTTTAGACGTAGAAGTGGCTCATGGATTCAGAAGCCAGGCTCTGTTTGTTCACTTGTTGAATTGAATGATATTCAGGATCAAACGCAGAAGTCAGGATTGGAGAATGAAGGTACACAGACTCTCTCGAGTACTTTAGATCTAATATTTATAAGACAGTTCTCTTTTCCTTCAAGCAATAATTTAAGAAGCATCTAGGGATTCTCAGAGACAGAAGCTTGATCTGGAGGCTCTCCTGGCTTTTCCTTTCTGTCCTCTGCTCTGTGCTCTGATTTTCTGTTATTTTTTACTCCTTAGTAAAGCTTTTTCACCAGTTAATTCTAGCTAGAGTTATGGGCTAAATCTCTCAGAATGGGGATTTTATATTCAAACTTGAGTTTGACTTCGCACTCTTGCCTTCTTTAAAATCCATCTTAAGTAATTTATTGGGTGTTTCTTCACTGCTTCACTGGCACCCATGCCTACCATTAGTGATGTATATGGCATTAGAGCCAACTTAGTCTAGCAGTTGCTTGTAATGTTCACAACTGATGAGAATTTTATGCATTAAAAAATGACATAAAAGATGTTTATGTTGCAAAAACTGTATGAGGAGATTTTAGCTCATTTCTCTTGGTAAGAGTGGTGAAAACAGAGTACAGAGAATATAAATAACATGATAAATAAGTCCTACACTGTGAAAATAGCATCTCTTTAAGAGCCTATGCATATAATATTAAAACATGAAACGAGAATAGATTTTAAAGTGTATGGTAGTGTAGATAAGTGCTATAGTCCCCATCCTTGAACCGTTTGTTACTGGTCTACAACCAGGTAAGAAACTTAGGCCCGAATGCAAATCAGTGCACCAACTCCTTCACTGAGGAAGTCTCACTATGAAAAAAGTCTCAGGTGAACTAAAACAGTGAGGTAATTTATATTTATATTCTGGTACAAGACAGAATATAACAAACAGTATGGGGCCATGTTCTGATTAGTCTGGGATAGAATGCATTCCCTGATTACAGTAAAACTACAAGTTAGTAGGAAAAAAATGAAAACCTCTACCCATCTGGAGATTTAATAGCTTTTTAAAGTAGCTCAGATTAAAGAAAAAGTCAAATTGCAGAATATCTAAGAGCAATGAGAAACTGTGTCAGAACCTGCAGGATATGACTAGAGCATATATATGTTTTAAGGAAAGGAGAACTCACTGTAAGCTGGAAAACTAAAATCACAATTGCCATGTTTTTTCCTTCTCTGTCTGTCCCTTCCTCTGGTACTTGTAGACTGCTTCTGCGTCTGCTTTTTTTATTTTTAAACTCTACTTCTATTAAATGTTTCTGAGCAGACAGTTTTATTTCTCAGCTTTGTTTCTTTTATTTTGAAGATTTAAAGATCGAATGTCTCCAGGAGAGTCAAGAGTTGAATTTGCAAAAATTAAGAAATTCAGAACTCATACTTACTGAAGCTAAACAAAAAATGAGAGAACTTACTATTAACATCAAGATGAAGGAAGATCTGATTAAAGAATTAATTAAAACAGGTAATAGCATCTTGTGAACCAGCTTATATGAGAAAGAAAAGCTTCTAAAGGGGCTTCTGATGTTGTAACATTTACTTTAATTTCTGATGCTCAGGACTATCCACGTCAGTCTGGAATTTGGTATAGCAGGGTGGGCTCTAAAGCCAATACGTGGAGGTTAATTATCAAAATAACTTTATTGTGTTCTATTTCATCTATGAATCTTCTTAACCAGTGTAAACTCTGTCTTGTCCTGAATCTCTGTGGCCCTTAATGTTTTTTTTGTCACTTTTTAAAGAAACATTATACTTGGCATCTGGAAATAAGATGTCTGAGATGTTTTCCTAACTCATTTTAGTAAATACCTATTTTAAATTATTGGTCTTTATTTTCTTGAATAATTTGTTTTTAACATTAATTTCAAGCTTTGTATTTTAACTGTAGATAACTTTTGTTTTTATGAAGATGTAAGGACTTGTCCTTGAGAGCCGTCCTCTTGAGTGAGCCAGGCTTTCAGCTCCTCACCTTAGCCTCAGATTCTACCAGGTTGGATGTATATACCATCCCCTTTCCTCACCATCCAGCTCCATTAGGCTTGCTCTAAAATGCACAACTTGTTTTTTTTGCTTCCCCCAAATAATATACTCAAAGTATAAATCTTGACTACTCTGAAATTCAGTAAAGAATTGAAGGGATAGACCACTAACATTTCTTTTCCCCAGTTCCAATGCAGAATGACTCTCTGGTCTCTTGGGGGAACTGAAGGAAATACTATTAATACCTTTCTCTTCTTCAAGCCCCGGACTATAATCACACTCAGACTACACAAATTGTGGGTACCAGATCCTCTGCCAGTAAGGAGAAACTTGCCTTCCCTCTCCCTCCTCTTTCTTGCAAGCTTGCTTTCTAGCTGTCAGTCTTCCTTTCTCAACTTCCTTTCCCCTACAGTCGGACACGACGGAGTGCACATGTGCGCACGCGAGCACACACGCACACACAGACGCACACGCACACACACACACACACACACACAGATGCTGTCCAAAGCATTTTCGTTTCTTGTTCCTGGCAGTGCATCCTTCCAGCTCCAGTTATTCCACGTGTTTGATTTTGACTCTGCTCCTTCCTCGTAGGCAGGATTGATGCCAATAAGCCTCTCTTAGGAAAAAAAAAAAACAAAAACACCTCTCTTAGGTGAATCTAGGAAACAGTTTAGGGGTTTAAATAGCTTCTGCATTCCCATGATTTCAGGGTAGTGTGCATAGAACTTGAGGGTATTTACTGCTCTAAAATAAATGATTTTCTTTCAGATAGGTTATCCTACCATAGGATATCTAGCAAGCACACTTATGTAGCCTGGTATACCCATCCTGGTTGCCTTAAAATAGAGGATATCTGTACTTAAACTGAGAAGGTTCTCTCCTTGCTCGTTAGAATGGAGGACAATTTGGAGCTTCCTGAAGACCCTTAGACATGGTGTTTAGCAGAAGGGTCAACGTGTACTTACTTTTCAAAGCCCTTTCACTGAAGACTTCCCCAAACAGTTGCTACTTCAGCCAAAATGAATAACAATGACAATTATACTGTATTTCATCAGTTTTAATATACACTTTTTCACATTTTAATATCTCTGAGATCAGAATGCATCTTAAAAACCAGTGGCATTTTAGCATTTTATCATGGTGTAATTGGTACTGTAGTTTTTCTTAGTGGTTCAGAAAATATTGGTGTGTTAAACAATTTTGGGGATCTTAGAGTCACTAAAACATTGTCATATTTTAAAGTTAGTCAGAATCAGAATTGTAGGGCCAGAAGACAATTACATGTACTTATTTATAATTAATTAATTGAGATTTTAATTAAAAGATTTTTATTAAAATTTTTTACTTTAAAAAATAAATTTTTAAAAAATTAAAAGATTTTATTAAAAAGTTAAAGAATTTTAAAATTCAGAGATTTTAAATTATTAAAATTTAATAAACTTTTATTAAAATTAAGAGACTTTCAGTATACCAGTATAACAACTGGACCCTATGATTATTCCTCCTATGAGCTCTAGACTCTTACTTCCCACTGTCATGGGTTTGCTAGTCCAGGGCTAGCTGACTATTCAGAATAAATCAGAACCAAGTTTTCAGGGTCAGTAGCTGGGCTTAGAATGAAAAGAGATACAGAAACAATATTTATATTCTGTTTTTCTCTATGTTCTAAATATTCATAAGAAAAGCATTTCAAAAAAATTTACCTTTAACAAGTTCAAATGAGATGAAAAAGGAGAGGGAGCCAGCTCTAGATTAAAGGATTCCTAAGAAACAAAACAATAAGATGTATTGTGACCTTGTTTGGATTGTGATTAAAATAGACTAATTGAAAAAAAAATAGGCTAATTGTAAGACATTTTGAGACCATTGGGGAAGTCTGAATAGGGACTGGTAGGTATTAATATTGCTAGGTATGATAGTGACTTTTTTGTTATTTCCATATTCTGTATAAATGCTTATTGAAGTATTAATATATATAGGTGATGTTATGACATCTGGAATTGTTTTAAAGTTTTTAAGTAAATTAAGAAAAAAGGCATAGATGAAAAAGCAGTGGTAAAATCTGGGTAACTCTTGAATCTGGGTGATGGAGGTTCATTATAAGGATTATTTCCCTACTTTTGGTATGTTGAAGAATTTTCATAATAGTGAAAAAAAAGAATTCAGAGATAGATTATGAGTAGTAGGAAGACAAATTATATTAAGCCAGGGGCCAAAGAGTCACCCCAAATACCTTTCTAACTGGAGCTTGATGCCAGCAAAGGTAAACTGCAAATTCAGAACAAAAGATGAACCAGAGAGAAGATTTAATGGCACCAGATGGGGACAGTGATTAAGGATCTAATTATTAAGAGGCCAGATGACAAGTTGTGTTTGACTGGGTTGTGAAGGGACAGCTGGGTTTTTAATGCTTTGCCTTAAATAGTTACATGGCCAGCGTTGTAAGAGTAGGGAAATTTTATGTTTTTGGTGTTTTACTTAGTTTTTAAACATAATTTATAATTTTTATTACTATTATTATTATTATTATGAAGGCAATGATGCCAAGTCCGTAAGCAAGCAGTATTCTCTGAAAGTAACAAAACTTGAACATGAAGCAGAACAAGCAAAAGTGGAATTAACTGAAACACAAAAGCAGCTACAGGAACTGGAAAACAAAGATCTTTCTGATGTTGCTTTGAAGGTAAAATTACAGAAGGAATTCCGTAGAAAGATGGATGCCGCTAAGCTAAGAGTCCAGGTAATTTAAAAAATGCAATTGAGAAAACTTATTTAAGGCTTCCTGCTTTTGAGGATTCTTATACCTAGTTAGCAAAGAAGTAGGATTCAGTTTTTACCAGAAGAACTGGAAGGCAAGTTTTCTTTTCCAGTATGGTGGGTTTGCATAGTTTTAGTCTGTATAGTGTATTTCTTCATTCAAGAAATGTATTTTAACCTTTTTATCAAAACCACATGATTATAAATGAAGATAACCACAGAAATAGTGTTATTTTCTGAGGGATAAAAGATTAACTAATGATAAATAATCATATATAAAACATCTGGTATGTATATAGCACTTTCTTGACATTCAACAATGATAACTTTCAGATAGTTTTCTGAAATTATAACTGATTGGTTTAAGAAAGGTTAATAACTGAGTACTACTACATCTTATTCTTAACTTCCTAATGCTGGACTTTGCTATAACCTCAAATATAGCTCTAGTTAAAAACTTCTATTCTATGAGAAATACTCCATTATAGAAAGTTACTGTGTATGAGGTTATTCCCACATGCTTTTGGTATGGTCAGAGTGTTTTGTTAGTCTGCTTATAGTGAATTTGCTAAAATGCCTTTTCTGTTTCTTTTGATTCATAATCTTTTGCTTTCATATTGTTTCCACTTTAGGTAGAATGAAATTGTAGTTAACCTCGTCAGTGCATTAGTTGTCTGTTTTTTTAACTGTGGCACAGTTATTTTCTTTAAACAAGATAAGTGTTCTATTCTAGATGAGGATGCAAAAGTGAATAGAGCAAGAGTCCCTCCTTCTGGAGTTTTTAATGCTAACCTCAAATATATGGATGTTGCCATTAAAGGTTCTTTTTACTTAAAGTAGGCTCTCAAGTGAACACCAAGTTAAAATAACATGACTTGACACTCGGCACTTTCCTTCTGACTACATATTTTCCCTTAGCAATTCACTTCAGAGAGTCTTGGGGTCAATTCTTTTTTATTTCTCAACCATTTAAATTAAGGCTATGATAGATAACAAAGCACTCATTTTAACAAAACATTAGTAGAACAAAACAGTTAAGAATTTTCCTTTGTGATTATTGTGAAATTAATAATTTTGTAGGTTTATACCCTACTTTTAGTACTGATAGTAATTCTTTTTTTTTCTTTTTTTTTTGTTTTTTCATTTATTTTTATTAGTTGGAGGCTAATTACTTTACAGTATTGTAGTGGTTTTTGTCATACATTGACATGAATCAGCCATGGATTTACATGCATTCCCCATCCCGATCCCCCCTCCCTGATAGGAATTCTTATACTCAAAATCAGCAAGAACCAGTCTCGTGGTAATCAGCCTATTCAGATTCTCTATTTCTTCATGATTCAGTCCTGGAAGATTGTAGGTATCTAGGAATTTATCCATTTCTTCTAGGTTATCCAATTTTTTGGTTTATAATTATTGATCATAGTCCATTACGATCCTTTGTATTTCTGTGGTTCAGTCAGTTCAGTTGCTCAGTCGTATCCGACTCTGCAACCCCATGGACTGCAGCACGCCACGCCTCCCTGTCCAGCACCAACTCCCTGCGTTTACTCAAACGCATGTCCATTGAGCCGGTGATGCCATCCAACCATCTCATCTATCGTCCCCTTCTCCTCCCACCTCAGTCTTTCCCAGCATCAGTCTTTTCCAATGAGTCAGTCCTTCGCATCAGGTAGCCACAGTATTGGACTTTCAGCTTCAGCATCAGGCCTTCCGATGAATATTCAGGACCGATTGCCTTTAGGATGAACTGGTTGGATCTCCTTGCTGTCCAAGGGACTCTGAAGACTCTTCTCCACACCACAGTTCAAAAGCATTTCTGTGGTATCAGAATATAAATTCAGAAACAAATTCTCTTTCATTTCTGAATCTATTTTATTTCTTTTTTTCTTGCTGAGCCTGGCTAACTTGTCAATTGTATTTATCTTTTCAAAGAAACAGCTCTTAGTATTGATCTTTTCTGTTGTTTTCTTTTAGTCTCTATTTCATTTATTTTTGCTCTGATCTTTATTATTTTCTTTCTTCTACTAATTCTGGGCTTTGGTTGCTTTTCTTTTCCTAGTTTCTTTAGGTGTAATGTTAGAAGATTGTTTATTTGAGATTTTCTTGTTTCTTGATGTAAGCCTGTATCACTGTGCACTTTCCTTTTAAAACTGCTTTTGCTGTGTCCCATAGATTTTGGACAGTTGTGTTTCCATTTTCATTTGTCTCAAGGTATTTTTGATTCTTTTCTTTGTTGACCCATTGGTTGCTTAGTAGCACATTGTTTAGTCTTCACGTGTTTGTGTTTTTCCCCAGTTTTCTTGATATAGCCAAAATTATTATTTTTCCAAGGAGGTTATAGCCAAAATTATTACTTTTCTATGGAGGTTATTATATTTGCCATAGAAACCTATAGCTTAAGCCTTATTTGTGGATTTAGCAAAGATTATTTTTATGATTGAGATTAAAAGATTACATGAAGGATTATTTATAGTATTTGTGAATTATCATGCCTTTTTTGTTTTCCATGTTTTTTGCTGTGTAATTTTTTCTGCTGAGAGTACTGATAAGGAAAGGAAAGAACTTACTTAAGTTCAAAAGAAACTCTAATAGGCCAAGGACTGAAATAAGTTTCCCATTTAGTTTTAGAAATTTCTGTGCCTTTGCCATATGCATGCACAGCTGAGGATGCTCAAGATGACAAGGATGGTGCTAGGGAGAAGAAGAAGGGTGATGGTTAAGTGTCTACAAAGTACTCTATACACATGAGATGTTTTATATGTAGTATTTAAAAATTATTTAATCCTTTGAAGTGTGTATTTTTACACACTTACAAACAAGAAAACCGGTTTATGAAGATAAAATAACTTACTCATAGTCATATAATTGTGATGATAAAAGTGGTTTTCGGTACACTAACATTTCATACCATTTAAAAATATTGAAATACTGGTTGTTTTATTGTTATAATGAAGTTATTTTAGTTTTTAAAACTTAAATTTGTTTTAATTAAAAAATCTGAAATCTGTGTTCTTTGCCTTTAGATATATATAGTGTTGTATGCTGTATTAATATTTTAATCTAACAGAGTGCACATTCCACATTTGAGCATCTGTGGAATAAGCACAAAAGACAATGATAACCTATCTCACTCTTAAATAAGATTATCAGTACCTATACTGATGTTTTCAATATCATGTGGAAAAGACACTATGGTACTAATATTAACATTTTTGCTCCAATGTTGCAATTACTGTCAAAAATAAGTGACAAAACCAGGGTCCAAATTCAGGCTTGGGAAACTGCAGAGTCCTGTGGCATCCAAGCTAGTAGTGCTCAAAGTAGTCCACTGCAGATTGTTCGTTATTGGTCTGCAGTAGGATAAAGGTAACTAGGAGCACAGCTTCCCTCATCAAAAAAAGTCTTGCATGGAAACACCATCAGCTGAATCTAATAATGTCCTTCATGGTGCAGGCTGACAGCAGTCTGTGAGTGGTACTGGTCCACAGACCACCCTTTGAATAGCCCTGCTCCTAAGCTACAATGCGTCTGTGAATACTTAATTTAATTAAAACAAAATGTGTGTTTTTTCCCAGCAGTTTATTGCCAAGATAAAAGAAATAATTATTGTAGTCTGCATGACTTACAAATAACCTCACCTTAACTTTATTTCATGTGAGATGTGCTTAGTGCAATGCTAAAGTACATAATACAAATCTATGTTTGTTTGATCAAGATTAAATTGAAACACTGGTATTTTATATTAGTACAGTAAACTTCACAGATGTTCACAGATTTTTAGTGTTCTCTATGGATAACTTTTGCTAGAGAGGAAAAGCTTTATTTATGATAGTTAAAATAGTAACTATAATGGTTACTGTTTGGGAAAATGGTATCATTTCTGATCATTTTAACTCAGGGATTAATGATTTAGGCTATAGCTGGATTTTAAATACAAATACAATAGAATACTATGCAGTCACATAGAAAGAACAAATCTATGTGAAAAGATCTCTAAGATAAATTATATAGAAAAAAAAGGAGGTGGAGAATAGTCTACCTAGAATATATATACGTAAAGTTATATGTGTATAAATTATTTCTCAGAGAATACTTAAGAAATTGGTAATTTTGTTTCAGGAAGCAGGACAGGTAGATTAGGCATCTGAGATAAGAGTCTTTTTAAATATAAGTTCAGTTTTGTATTGTTTTAATTTTTATTGTGTACGTAAAGTATTTTTAAATTAAAACACTAAAAAAAAAAAAACAGTGATGTTGGTTTTGTTCTGTTTGGCTGCCAGCACCAGGAAGGCTCATCATTCTTTACATCTTGTGAAAATTATGATAGTTCTGATTGTAAAAGTAGAAGTATAGAAAACAGTTGTGAAACTGTCAAAAATAAATTAAAATCTAGGAAGAAATGGCAACATGCATAATTAAATGGAAAGTTTTAAGTTTACTGGAAGGATATGACAGATGCATTTTTTCATTTTTAAATATTCCATGTGATCCAGGTCTTACAGAAGAAGCATCAGAATAGTAAGAAATTGGCATCACTGTCAATCCAAAATGAGAAACGTGCTAATGAACTAGAGCAGAATGTAGATCACATGAAATATCAAAAGGTACAGCTGCAAAAAAGACTTCGGGAAGAAAACGAAAAAAGGAAGCAACTGGATGCAGAAATTAAGCGGGATCAACAAAAAATCAAAGTAATATTGTCATACTTTCCTGCTAAGCATAATATGAAATGTTCAACGGCTCAGAGCTAATGAAACCAAGGTCTTGATTCAGTTGGCATGTGAGGTATCTAACCTTGGCCTGTCCTTGGCTGCTGTTCCCATTCACCTTATAACTTTGTTGATCTACATAGTAAAAGCTATTTATTGAATTCTGAGTACTGTCTTGAAGGCTTTGACTTCACAAAAGAAAGTACAATGATAATTTCTCTAACTAGTACCTTAACTTCAGTTGAGGCTGTCAAAAACATAAATTTATGAAGCTGACTTTCTAAAAAATATCTAATATTTGACTAGGATTCCCCATTTTCAAAGTGCTTTGACATGCCTTGTCCATGTGTCAGCATAGGAAAAAGTACAAGCTAAAAATGATGGTACCATTTCATTCCTAGTGTGCAGAAAAGTGATCAGACCTGTGTGCCTAGCAGTTCTGGGGAGGAACTAGTGGAATCAGCCCAGGCTCTGGAGCTTGGCTGGTGTGTATTCAGATCCCAACACTCTCATTCTTGGCTGGACCATTTATTGGGAAAATCACTTACCTTCTCTGTGTCTGTTAATTCTTAAGTATCCTTATCATGCTTGCCTCAGTAGGACTCTTCTGAAGAAAAGGAGGCTGATAATAATCATGTCAACACCAATAACGAACACTTATCTAGCACTGTGTTCCAGGCTCTGTTCTATGGAAATGTTAAGCCGCACCCAAGGTTTGGGACATAATTGGAGGTTTCCTAGATTTTAAATTTAGGAAAATAACATATTCTCAGACCTTAGAAAAAAGAATGACAGAATTTAGACATGGAAGGGAACTTAAAGAGCATTTAAGCCGAGTTACTGATTCTTTATTTTTTACTAAACACTTTTATTGAGATATACTTCACATATCATACAGTTTACCAATGTAAAGTGTACAGTTCAGTGAGTTTTGGTATATTACATTATTTTTATAAACTGTGGTAAAATATAATATGAAATTGAACATTTTTACCTTAAGCATATAATTCAGTGGCATTAATTACATTCACAGTGATGTGCAACCATCATCTCTATCTTTTTTTAAACCTTTTCATCACTCTCAGTAACCATTAAGCAGTGAGTCCTTTTCCCCCTCTTCCCCCCAGTGCCTGGTAATCTTAATCTACTTCTATATTTATGAATTTGCCTATTCTCAGCATTTTATAAAAGTGAAATCATACAATATTTGTCCTGTGTCTGGCTTATTTCATTTAGCATAAAGTTTTCAAAGTTCAGCCATGTTGTAGTATATATCAGAACTTCATTCCTTTTTATGAGTGGGTAATATTCCATTATATGCCTACACAACTTTTTTTTTCTACATTTATCTGATAGACACTTGGGTTTCCACCTTTTGGCTGTTGAATAGTGCTGTGGTAAACATTGGCATACAGGTAACTGTTCAAGCCCCTGCTTTCACTTTGGACTTGAAATGCCTCGATGTGGAATTGCTGGGTCATATGCTGATTCTATGCTTGGCTTTTTCAGGAACCACCAGCTGTTTCTGATAGTGACAGCACCATTTTACATTCTGACCAATGGTGTTTGAGGGGTCTGATTTCTCATCTTCATCAACACTTGTTTTCTGTTTCTTTTTTATTATAGTCACCCAAGTACATGTGAAGTGGAATGTCATTATGATTTTGATTTGCATTACCATATTGACTAATGATATTGAGCATCTTTTCATGTGCTTATTGGCCATTTGTATATCTTCTTTGGAGAGAAGTCTTTTGAAGTTGTCTTTTTTAATTGGATTGTCTTTTGTTACTGAGTTGTGGGAATTCACTCTGTATCCTGGACATTAAACCTTATTTGATACATGACTTCCAAATATTTTTTTTCCATTCTGTAGATTATCTTTGCATTTTCTTGATAATATTCTTGATGCACCAAAGTTTTACATTTGTATGATGTTCCAGTTTATCTGTGTTTCCTTTTTTTCACTTGTGCTTTTAGTGTCATATCTAAGAATTCATTTCCAGATCTAAGATTATAAGGATTTACCCACCCCTGTGTTGTCTTCTGGAGTTTTATGGTTTTAGCTTTTGTGTTTAGGTCCTTGGGCCATTTTGAGTTAATTTTTGTATGTGGTGTGAGGTAGGGGACCACTTTCATTCTTTTGCATGTGGGAATCCAGCACCATCTACGGAAAGACAGTTATTTTTCTGTTGAATGGACTTGGCACCCTTGTCAAAAATCAGTTGACTATACATCTATGAATTTGTTTCTAAACATTCAGTTCTATTCCATTTGTTTCTGTGTCTGTCCTTGTGCCAGTACACACTGTTTTGATTACAGTAGCTTTGCAGTAGATTTTGAAATTGGCAATTAAGTCCTCCAACTTTGTACTTTTCCAGCATTGTTTTGGCTATTCAAGGACCTTTGCCATTCCATATGAATTTAAGGGTCAGCTTTTCCATTTTGGCAAAAAGGTGATTAGAATTTTGATACAGATTGTGTTGACTGTGTGGCAATATTAAGTTTTCTTATCCAGGAGCATGGGGTGTCTCTTTTTTTAGTGTTTTCTCCCTTTTATTTATTTATTTATCTCATTGACTGTGCTGAGTCTTCATTGCTCTGGGTTTTTTCTCTAGTTGTGGTAAGTGAAGGGCTGCTCTTCATTGTAATGAGCAGGCTTCTCATTGCAGTGGCTTCTCTTGTTGGGGAGCATGGGCTCTTGGCATAAGGGCTTCATTAGTCGCAGCATGTGAGCTCAGTTGTAGTTCCTGGGATCTAGAACACGGCTCATTAGTTGTTCTGCAGGGGCTTAGTTGCTCCACAGCATGTCAGATCTTCCGGGATCAGGGATTGAACTTGTGTCTACTGCATTGGCAGGTGGACTCTACCACCTAGCCGTGGGAGAAGCCCTGGAGTAGTCTTTTCATTTCTTCTTTAATTTCTTTCATAGTATTTTATAATTTTTAGTGTGCTAGTCTTTTACCTTCTTGGTTAAATTTATTCCCAGATATTTTATTCTTTTAGGTGTTATTATAAATGGAATTGCTGTCTTAATACCCTTGAGTTACTTATTCTTAATACTGTGACAATTATTATTATAGAAAATAAATAACATTTATTATTTATCTTCATTCGATACTGTGCTCAGCACTTACATGCTTCATCTCATTTATGTCTTTTTATGTTCCTATATTTCCAGCTTTTCTTTTTCTGCTAGATTCTTTCTTTAAACAGCTTAGGTTTTTCTCATCTGAAAATTATTCTTCATCAACTTTATACTTCTGTCTCTCTCTCCTCTTCCCTTTATAACCAAACTGCTTGGAAAAGTTTACTATATTTGATTCTGTATCTTTTCTTTTCATTTGTTCTCTTGTCTTCTCCAGTCTGGTTTCTGGGTCTTGGCTGTACCATTCACTTCAAAGCTCTTGAGAAGTACATCAGTGCTCTCTCTGTGACTGAAGTCATTAACACTGCATTCAACATAGTTAACCACTTCCTCCATCTTGAGATATTTTCCCCTTTGCATTTGTGAAGTTATGTTCACCTTGTTTTTTCTTCTCTGATTGCTTGTTCTTTGTCTTTGCTAGCTTATCCTACACTACTGTTTCTTTACTTACAGGGATTACTCCAGACTCTAGCCTATGTCCTCTTTATCTTCTGTACTTTGGCCTGGCTGACATCTCATCTCTTTTCCCGTGGCTACAGTTTAACTCTGACAGCTCCCAAATTTAATCCTTGATACCAGATTTGCCATTAGAACTATGGATTCACACATCCAACCACTGGCATCCTTATTAGGTTGTCTTATAGGTGATCCACACAGTCAAAGGCTTTGGCATAGTCAATAAAGCAGAAGTAGATGTTTTACTGGAATTCTCTTGCTTTTACAATGATCCAGTGTATGTTGGCAATTTGATCTCTGGTTCCTCTGTCTTTTCTAAATCCGGCTTGAACATCTGAAAGTTCACGATTCACATACTGTTGAAGCTTGTCCTGGAGAATTTTGAGCATTACCTTGCTAGCGTGTGAGATGAGTGCAATTGTGTGGTAGTTTGAGCATTCTTTGGCATTGCCTTTCTTTACGATTGGAATGAACACTGACCTTTTCCAGTCCTGTGGCCACTGCTAAGTTTTCCAAATTTGCTGGCATATTGAGTGCAGCACTTTCACAGCATCTTCTTTTAAGATTTGAAATAGTTCAGCTGGAATTCCATCACCTCCACTAGCTTTGTTCATAATGATGCTTCGTAAGGCCCACTTGACTTTGCATTCCAGGATGTCTGGCTCTAAGTGAGTGGTCACACCATTGTGATTATTTGCGTTGTGAAGATCTTTTTTGTATAGTTCTTCTGTGTATTCTTTCACCTTTTCTTAATATCTTAATACCAAAGCCTTTGACTGTGTGGATCACAACAAACTGTGGAAAATTCTTCAAGAGATGGGAATATCAGACCACCTGACCTGCCTCCTGAGAAATCTGTATGCAGGTCCAGAAGCAACAGTTAGAACTGCACATGGAACAACAGACTGGTTCCAATAGGAAAAGGAGTATGTCAAGCCTGTATATTGTCACCCTGCTTATTTAACTTATATGCAGAGTACATCATGAGAAATGCTGGACTAGATGAGGCACAAGCTGGAATCAAGATTGCTGGGAGAAATATCAATAACCTCAGATATGCAGATGATACCACCCTTATGGCAGAAAGCAAAGAAGAACTAAAGAGCCTCTTGATGAAAGTGAAAGAGGGTGAAAAAGTTGACTTAAAACTCAACATTCAGAAAACTAAGATCATGGCATCTGGTGCCATCACTTCATGGCAAATAGATGGGGAAACAGTGGCAGACTCTATTTTGGGGGGCTCCAAAATCACTGCAGATGGTGATTGCAGCCATGAAATTAAAAGACACTTGCTCCTTGGAAGAAAAGTTATGACCAACCTAGACAGCATATTAAAAAGCAGAGGCATTACTTTGCCAAAAAAGGTCTGTCTAGTCAAAGCTGTGATTTTTCCAGTAGTCATGCATGGATGTGAGAATTGGACTACAAAGAAAGCTGAGCACCGAATAATTGATGCTTTTGAACGGTGTGTTGGAGAGGACTCTTGAGAGTCTCTTGGACAGCAAGGAGATCCAACCAGTCCATCCTAAAGGAAATCAGTCCTAAATATTCATCGGAAGGACTGATGCTGACGCTGAAACTCCAATACTTTGGCCACCTGATGCGAAGAACTGATTCATTGTAAAAGACCCTGATGCTGGGAAAGATTGAAGGCGGGAGGAGAAGGGTCCGACAGAGGATGTGATGGTTGGATGGCATCACCAACTCAATGGACGTGAGTTTGAGTAAGCTCCGTGAGTTGGTGATGGACAGGGAGGCCTGGCGTGCTGCAGTCGATGGGGTTGCAAAGAGTCGGACACAACTGAGCAACTGAACTGACTGACTTATAGGTGAATTCAGTATCTTCCTTACCTCCCCACTGCTCTTCCTCCCTGCTCCCTTAATGGGGGAGAAAGTATAGTTTTCCAGTGTACTGTACATGACATTTCAGTGCATTCAGTTGAGCAAACTAGAAATTTATCAATCATTCTTGACTCTGTCCTCTTCCTCCTTACCCGTATCCAATGAACCAAAAAGTTTTGTAAACTGACTCTTCTGATGGTCAGTTCTCATTTCATTGCCAACAGCCTGGTCTGTTTGTTGCAGTCCTTCCTCCAGTCTGAGGAGCAGCCCTGTCTCTCAGTCCTGTGGTCTTTGGGTCTCAGCTTCTCATCTCTCATGAACCCTGGCTTAAACCAACAAGACATAGCACTGTCTAAATCTTTGTTTGGGGAAAAGAAAGAAACTTTTGAGTAGAACACATAGTCTGCTGAAATGCAACTCTTCTGGTAACTAAAACTTAGCACTTTCTTATCTAGGGTAATTTTGTTCCTTCTGGCCATCTTTCTTATTCTAGGGAAATATGACCCATTTAAGGGCGAGAATGAGTATTCCAGGAAAAGAAACAGTCTGCCGTGAAAATATATTGAAATTTCTATTACTTCATGCAAAAACAGCATCTGCTCAGAGTCCTAAGGGACATCTTGTTTGCTGTTTTGGAACTAGCTTTCTAACATTTCATTTTTCACATGACTAAACCATTTCCAGTGAATACTAGGACTTCTGCATAGGTTCTTTTTAGAGCAGCAGTTCTTAACTGATAATAAAGAAAAGGTATGGGAACCCCTGAAATTGTGGATCAGTGTGTGATATGGGACTTCTCTAAGCACCAATTTCCTCATCTGTAAAATGGGATTTATAATGGTATCTGTTTCATAGGATTATTGTGAATATTAAATGAGATAATTAAATAGATGTAAAAAGCATAGCACAGTACCTGGTAGACAGCTATTTTAATATTATGTTGCTGTTGCTGCTGCTGCTGCTAAGTCGCTTCAGTCGTGTCTGACCCTGTGCGACCCCAGAGACGGCAGCCCACCAGGCTCCCCTGTCCCTGGGATTCTCCAGGCAAGAACACTGGAGTGGGTTGCCATTTCTTTCTCCAATGCATGGAAGTGAAAAGTGAAAGTGAAGTCGCTCAGTCGTGTCCAACCTTTCGAGACCCCATGGACTGCAGCCTACCAGGCTACTCCATGCATGGGATTTTCCAGGCAAGAGTACCAGAGTGGGTTGCCATTGCCTTCTCCAAATATTATGTTAGGGATTACAATATATGGTAAAGGTAATAATGTCTAGAGCAACATACAGAAGAGGGGATTAGATCACCTGTTATATACTTTCAAAGCATGTGCAGGAAAACAAATAGTAGAGAGTCAGCCCTGGTACAAGGTGCCTTTATTTCAGCATCCTAAAGTCGCCGTGACTGTGACAGGAGCTGAATTACAACTGTGAACAACCAATAGGGAAGCATGAAAAATTAATGGTTAGTAAATATAAGAGGGCCTAAATTCACTCATAATTCAACTCAAGTGGGCATAGGAAATTTCTTTATTGAGTCTATAGCCTCGTGTTTTTTATGACACTCCTCCCACCCTGCCCAGCCCAATCCGTGTCATAATAACTGCTCAAAATATCATAGGAACTAACCAAATATCCAGTCGGTTCAAACTTTATTCTGATAGTTCAGACATTTCCTTCAAATAATTCTCAGTTCTCTTGAATAAGAATATTCAATTTCTTCCTCCCCATGCTTCTCAAAGATAGGCTCTAGTGTATGCGGTGTTCCATTGTGCAGCTTTATTGCATCACATGGAGTTGAGGAGGAGGGACTTCCTGAGTTTTGGTTGGTTCTTGCATGTGACTGGCTGGAATCTGCGCTCCCTTGTCCGCCTTTCCCTCCTGGCCCCCTGGTGTGAAGCCAGTATAGTCTCTAGACTGGTCTCATTTCACTGTAGAGTGTGGAGGAGCTTTGGCTTCATCTCTTTTCCTAATGGCATTATAAATCCCTCTTGAGACTACTAGGTCTTCCATCTAGCTTGCTAGTCCAGGCGCCTGTCCTCACCTTCAGTTCTGGGGTCAATTCCCCAGGATAACTGACCCCTATTTGTTCTCAACTTGTCATCCTCATTCTCCAAGTGCAAGGAGTCCCATTAGTCGCCATTCCCTGATCATAGTTCTATTCTTTCAGCAGGACTGCATGGACCTATGTGGGTGTGAAGCCTCTGCACTGCAATCCCCATTCTCTCTGCCCTCAGTGACACCTTTACTTATCATCCCCTTCCTAGGTCAAAACTCAAGAGGAGAACTGGGACACACATATTTCTTACTCTCTTTTTCCTCCTTTCTGCCATTTCCAGACCTGGAAAATGGTGGACTTCCCTTTTACTTACTTTTTTCCAGTATTTCCAAAATTCCCTATGGAAAAGGTACAATTTGGGGGTCTTCCCTAGTGGCTCAGACGGTAAAGAATCTGTCTGCAATACAGGGGACTTGGATTTGATCCTTGGGTGGGGAAGATCCCCTGGAGAAGGGAATGGCAACCCACTCCAGTATTCTTGCCTGGGAAATTCCATGGACAGAGAAGCCTGGTGGGCTACAGTCCATGGGGTCGCAAAGAGTTGGACACAACTGAGCAACTAACACACACACAAGGTACAATTTTCATTTTATTATGAATTTGTCAGTGCCCAATACCTTTGTAAAACAAGAACTAGTAGAAAAATGAAATAAAAATTAAAATAAACAATAAAAGTTTCTTTTAATTATTAGATTCAATAGACAAAATTATTCTGTTAAATTGTTGTAAAAGGTTCTAAACACTTACTTTTAATTTCTGTACTTATCCATCATGGACCAGTAAGAAATAGCAGTGCGGACCAGCCCACTTTGAGTTCATGGCCTCCTTCCAGATTCCTGCTAAGCTTTGGTGGTGGACAGTAACATCGTCTCTAAACCCCAGTAGAACACATGGGCCCTCTTGACTTGACTCTTAAGATGTGAATGGAAACTCAAGGAATTTGGAAAATACTCTTCAGAGGACCATGATCAGTTTTGAAATACTATTCTCATGCTGCAAAATCTGAGTTTTGAATGCTGGAACCTGAGTATTACTTTTCTTTTTACATTTCTCCTGTGATAAATTCTAATATCCCTATTGCAGATGGGTACCTTGGGTGGACTCGCTGAAGGTAATGAACTCAGAAAGGCAAGAGAAAAATGGATTTATAATTTTCATACTCTTACCCCTGTTACTCTAATTTGTAACACTGGCGAAAAATGAGAGAAATACCTAGCTTTTCTAGTAAATGCTGATTTTTGCTGTGAGATATTATTGCTTGAATGAAGGGCTAACATAATTTTCTTCCTTAATAGCCCCAAGCTTCATCTACTTGTTTTCTTTCTTTTTGTAACTAGGAAAGTAAATATTAAAATGATTATCTGCATAAATACTTAATGATGGCCATGTAGTAAAAGCAATAAGGTGATTTTAATTCCTGTTTTCTATAGGAACTACAGTTAAAAACAGAACAGAAAGATCTAAAACTGAAAGCTGAGGACCTTGATGCATTTAAGATGAAAAGGAGAAAAGGTTCGTTTGGAAGTATAGACCAACTCCAGGTTTGTCGATTCTGTTTAGTGTTTCCTGGTTTCTTTTTGATTTGATGATTGTCTAAGTAGAGGTAAAAAGAGGTGGACTGTAAATAAAATCTTCAAACACTAGACTTTGCTGCTGGAGTACAAAATTTCTAATATTTCTTTTGAAACTTTTCTGTTATTAAAAATTAATTTCTCATCCAGAAATGTGCTGTACTTTTTTTTGTTTTGTTTTTAATTTATTTATTTTTAACTGAAGGATAATTGCTTTACAGTATTGTGTTGGTTTCTACCAAACATCAACATGAATGCTGTATTCTTACTTCAGTAGAAATGAGTTTATTTGAATGTTGTGAAATGTAAACATGAAAACTAGATTGTGTTTATCCTTATGTCAAGACTGGTTTATTCCCCTAGAAACAGATATATTTCTCAAGATAAGAGCTCTCTACTCAAACACAACCAAATTGTATATGAACCATGTGTAATATATTAAAAAGCTATTGTCTTAATGCCACATTTAAAAAATGAAATTCATAAATTAACATCAAAGTTCAAAGAAACAAAATTTTATGTAAATTAGGAATAGCAGTACTAAAAGTCTTAAAAATTACTGTACTTAAAACTATAATTACCCTCAAATGCAAATACATCAACCTAATTCTAAAAAAATTATTTGCTCTTCTTAAATCTTATATATTAATATTTTATAACAGTAAGATTTAGGACATGCATGTATTCTAAGTTATTTTACTAGTGCTTTTTAGAAATTGGTTAAAGAGCTCTCTCTCTGACATGCCTGGTAATAATATTTTTGGGTGGAAGGGTATGTGGAGGAGTGGAAGAGGTAGGAAAGCATAGAATAGTTAGCACCGCTTTACAGAATGTTAAGAATCTAAATTTAAATGAATACAACAATAGGTTCTCACAGCCTGCATTGACTTTGTTGGGTTAAAAATAATAATAAACAAACAAACCCTTCCTGCTTTTTAGTGTTCTAAAACAACATTTTCCAGAATTTGACTCTAAATAAGATTATAAATTAATCAATATGACTATCCAAAAAGCTTATAATAGGACCTTGTTTTGATATGAAACTCTTTTATAAGAAGAAAGTATTTAAAATTGGCACTGCATGGTAGGACTATTTACTGTAAGAGAGAAGAGACCAAGTAAGAAATTTTCAGAAAACTTACTAAGATACTGTGAATTGCACAAATCATAACTTTATTATCTCCAGTGCAGGAAAATTCATTCATTTATTATTGTTTCTCTAAAAAACCTATTATGTTAGCAGACTGCTACCCAATCCTCAAGGGCTTCCCTGGACCTGGCGGGCTACAGCCCACGGGGACGCAGAGTCCGACGCGTCTGAGTGGCTAAGCACAGCACAGCACCCAGTCCTCAAAGCGCAGCTAAAGTATTGCCTGCTCTGAGGCAGGCATTGATGTTAACTTCCATTTCTCAGACAGAACCCATCCTGCCCTCCATTTTTGCATGCATGTACCTGGGAGTTAGCTGTATACAGCATTTATTATCAACAATCATCATTTTTTGGTTGCTCTTTTATTGGAATGGAGCTTACAGAAGATCTCGTACTTAACTTTCAAACCCCACTCAGTCAAGAAATGTTTGTAGAATATGTTTTAGTTGCTAGTCTTCATAGGGTCTCGTGTGGAGTTTCTAAGATAGAGCTGGATATAACAAAACTAAAGTATTTCTTTCGTTGCTCTGGGGTATCCTTACTGTTCCTAGTAATTGTAGAGCTGCTATTTTAGGGTTTAGTATTATTCAGATGTGCTGTTGCTTGTAGAACCATACTATCTAGGTCTGGATGAAAAACTACAGAGCTCTGGACTCTGGATCTCACTTTGCCTTGGTCACTTTGCTCACTTTTTCTCGTGAATATTCACTGTCTTATTGTCTTAATATAGATTTCTGGGAACAGGTTTTTTTTTTTTATCAAGTTTGAGAAGAACTGGAAAATAGTACTATATTGATTGTTTTCTTGTTCTTTAGGAAGCATTGCTTCATTACTCTGTCCCAGTGCAGATGGGCACTTGGTAGATTCCATCTTGGACAGTTATTCCGTTCACATATTTGTTTGTACTTATTTCTAGGTACCCTTAGCTCAAGATAATACTGAGATGCTTGTTTTGGAAATCTTTACAGCTCAATTTATTTTGTAATTATTTTATGTCGACAGGTTACAATGCAGAGTAGATTTTCATGCCTTACGTCTTTCCACTGTGTCTATTCATTTATTCACCTCATTGGTTAATTGAATCAGAAATTCATTCAGTCATTCATATAACATTTTATTGAAAGTCAATCATGGGCCAGGCAGTATAGCAGGCACTGGGGCTAGAGAGGCAAAAAGCTTTGTCCCTGCAGTCAGGCAAGGAGCTCATTCATTAGTGCTGAGGTGGAGGTAAGCACCTCTGGAACAGACAAGATTTCCAGCATGTTCTCAGAACTGACTCTCAGTATATATAAAGAAAATTGTCAGCCTTAAAATCCCAGACTCAAGCATTTTCAAGGAATAAATTTTAACTCCTTATAAAACAACATAGGAAGATGTTAACTTAGAACCACTTACTTCTTGACAATTTTGGACAGACACTATTTTCTTATTCTCACTGTTCATTTAAGGTGTTCCAGATAGCTTTTAAATGTTCATTTAAGGTGTTTTAGTCAGCCTTAAGTTATATTATTACCATATAAATTTTATGGTGAAGAAAAACAAATTGTAACATTTCTTTCGAATTTTAATGTAGAAATTGGATAAGCAAAAGAAATGGTTAGATGAAGAAGTAGAGAAAGTTCTGAACCAACGCCAAGAATTAGAGGAGCTGGAAGAAGACTTAAAGAAACGGGAGGCCATAGTTTCAAAGAAGGAGGCCCTGTTACAGGAGAAGAGCCACCTGGAAAGTAAGAAGTTGCGATCTAGTCAGGTATTCTATTTAATATGCTCTTTGATTCTGGTTGTAAGCCATATAAATTGAGATTTATTTTTTTATAAAGTAAATCAAACCACTGTGAAGTTAGAACCAAAAGAAAACTCTTCTGGTTTTCAGTGTATTTAGCTTACTAGTGCTTATTTAATGACCATCACAAAAATCTGTTTCAGTTTTGAAGTAAAATGTTCAGTGTTCTACCAAGTATGAGTTATCTGTTATTAACTTTTGGTGGTATTTAAAAAATTGTAGTGTGTAATACATAACATAAAATTTACCATTTTGACCATTTTAAAGTGTACAATTCAGCAGCATTAATTATATTCAGTGTTGTACAACCATCACTGTTATCTATTTCCAAACTTTATTATCCCAAACAGAAACTATGTAACCATTTAGAATAGCATGCTTGCCATTTCCTATGGAAGCCTCTATTATTAGACTTAGTGGATATTTTAAAAATAATCTGTACCATTAGAGAGTGAACATTGGGTGAGCGTTGTGTGAACATTGGAAGAATAGACTTGAAAATGATCTAACTATACTACTACTCAGGATTCCTATAAAAGAAAAAAGACTTTGTATAATACAGATTTGCTTATTTTTCTACTTATAAAGACTTGAGTATCTTTACAGAAATTTTTGTTGTAGGACTTGGGTTTTATGAGCCATTCATATAAGTCCTTTTATGAAGGACTTTGCCTCAGTTTCAGGTTTTGAAAAATGACTGTATAAGTATTATAAGGACCAGGAGATTTTTGATAATATCAGTAGCAACAATAGCATCTGAAAATAAAGCTGACTTGCCCTAGACTTTAAGAAAACTTTCTCTACAAAGAGAAAGACAAATGCCATATGATATCACTTGTATGTGGAATCTAAAATATGGCACAAATGAACCTATTTACAAAACAGAAAGAGACTCATGGACTTGTGTTTGCCAAGGGAAAGTGGGAGAGGGAGAGGGATGGACTGGGAGGGTGGGGTTGGTAGATCCCAGCTGTTACATTAGAATGGATAAACAACAAGATCCTAATGTATAGCCCAGGGAACTATATTCTGTGATACACCATTATGGAATATATAAAAAATAATGTATATATGTGTACAACTGAGTCACTTTGCTCTACAGCAGAGATTGGCACAACATTGTAAATCAATTATACTTCAATTTTTAAAAATTGTAAAAAAAGACTTTCTGCACAAACCTTTGCCTCCAGCTGACCTTGAGTCTGGAGTCAGTCATGGAATCATGGAATAAGCTCTGCCTCTTTATTAAAAAACCTGCCTTTCATCCAGCATAGATGTACTACTACTAGGTCTGGGGTGATGGTGACATGTTCTTAACTTCTCCACCTTAGTTAACATGTGAACAAGATCTAGTTACCTCTGCTCTGCCTTCTGTTTCCCAACCATGTTGAGATAGCTTTTGGCAGCAGGCTGTTGGAGACAGGGGTAGGGGCAGCCCTTCTAACCAGCCCAGTTGCTGGTGCTCCATCCAGGTAACTTGTCCACACTGGCTGTCAGCGTCAGGTTTTAGAAGCTGCCCACCTCCCCACAAAAAAGAAACATGTAGTGACAGCAAAGAGGATTTACAAATCAATGTATCAAGTGAATAAATAGAAGGAAATACCTGGGACCTTTTTGATACGTTCTGTATCAGAAAAGAAAAAAAGAGAAAAAGAAAGGAGTGAGAAGGAAACTCTTACTCCTGAACTACATTTACTTTATGATGCAGGAAAAACAAAGAAAAGAAAATAGGTGTTTTCTAGTTTCAACAAGATGTAATATTTAGGAAGTAAGAACATACTGAGATAAGCACAGAGTGCAAATGAATGAAACCCACAGTAGATCATAGCAAAATTGATTCTTTGAAGATAGTTTTAATTAAACAGAAGAGAAACTTGAGACATATTTCAGGGTTCTTTTTGAACAAAGGATATTACAAAGGATAAAACATATTACATATTTTTTCGGTATTTAAGAAATACTATAAGATGTGATCGTATGCATTTCAGACAAGAAACACAGTATAAAAAAGCCTATATTCAGGGCTTCCCTGGTGGCTCATTGGTAAAGAATCCACCTGCCAATGCAGTAGACACAGGTTTAATCCCCGGTCCAGGAAGATCTTACATGCCATGG
Source organism: Cervus canadensis (assembly GCF_019320065.1). Lineage (NCBI taxonomy): Eukaryota > Metazoa > Chordata > Mammalia > Artiodactyla > Cervidae > Cervus > Cervus canadensis. Next base: position 10,693,781 of record NC_057415.1, on the reverse strand, counting down.
AGCAACTAAGCCTGTGTGCCACAACTACTGAACCTGCACCCCATAGCCCATGAACTTCAACTTCTGCAGCCCACGTGCTAAAGCCCGTGCTCCACAACAAGAGAAGCCACTGCAATGAGAAACTCACTCCACAACTAGAGTGGCCCGCTCTCACCACAACTAGAGGAAAGCCCATTGAGCAACAAAGACCCAGCACAGCCCAAAGTAAATAAAAAAAAAAAGGATTTATCTTAAAAAGTCTATATTCATACCATATACAAATAAAATGAATCAAAGACCTAAATGTAAGTGCTAAAACTATAAACGTCTTAGAAAGAAACATACGTATAACTTTTTGTGACCTTAGATGAAGCAGTGGTTTATTGAATATTATACCTTAAACACAAACAACAGAAAAAATTAGATAAATTGGATTTCATCAATATTAAAAGCATTTGTAATGTAAAGAACACCATCCAGAAAGTGAAAAGATAACTCATAGAATGGGAGGTGTTTGTACATCATTAAGTCTGTATTTAGAACAGATGTAGAACTCTTGAACAGCTCAGTAATGAAAAGGCAACCCAGTTTAAAAACAGGCAAAGGATTCAGATAGAAATTTCTCCAAAGATTTGTGAATGGCCAAGAAGCACGTGAAAAGATGCTCAACATCATAGCCATCTTGTAAATGCAAATCAAAATTTAAATGAGATACTGCTTCATACCCACTAGGATGAGTATAATCAGAAAAATAATTTTAGTGAGGATATGAAGGAATTGGTACTCTTACACATTGCTGGTGGGGTTGTAAAATGGTGCAGTTACTTGGGATAACATGTTGAACATAGAATTACCAAATGAACTAGCATCCACACCTAGGTGTACATTCGAATCAAGTGAAGACATAGTGCACACAAAAACTTGTACATGAATATTCATAACAGCATTATTCATAGTAGTCAAAAAATGAAAGCAACCCAGTGTCCTTCAACTGATCATGTATAAACGAAATGTGGTACACATTCATATAATGGACTATTATTCAACAGTAGAAAGGAATGAAGCTCTGATACGTGCTACAACATGGATGAATCCTGAAAACATGATGTTAAATGAATGTTAAGTGAAAGAACTCAGTCATAGTAGACAATTCCATAGAGACAGAAACTAGAATACTGGTTATTTAGAACTGGATCAGGGCTTGGTGAGGAAATAGAATGAGTGCTAGTGAGCATAGGGTCTCTTCTGAGAGACTGATGAAAATGTTCTAAGATTGATTATGGTGATGGTTGCACAAGTTTGCAAATATACTTAAAACCATCGAATGGGCTCTTGGCCCACCTCTAGGCCCCTTCCTGTGTCCTGTACTGACCCAGGAAATGCCAGACCTGCTCCTTCAGACTCCACAGTCCATGACCACAGAGGGTTAGGCCAAGTCCTTCTCAAACTTCGAGCTGGTGAGTGGTGACCCCCTCCTTGGAGCCCACATAACTGAGAACAGGCCTGTAGGTGACTAATAAAGCATTAGGGACAGATCTGGAAAAAAAAAAAAAACCATCGAATTATACACTTTAAATCAATGTATATGAACTATATTTTAGTAAAGCTGTTAACTCAAAAAAACCTATAAACACATAAAGGGAAAAAACAGTAGGGGAGATAACAGAAGACAGAAGGTTACCAAAAAAATGTAAGGTGGAAAGCAGATAAGTGGTTACTGGCTTAGCAGAACAGAAAAAGCTGAAATCCAAGTGCCTAGAAGAGGGACACCAACGAGAGTCAAACCTTTATCCTTAGCTTTTTTAGTAACAGCTTCACAAGCTATAATTCACATAAACATGAAAAAAAAAACTCAGAAATGAAGGGACCATGAATTTTAGAAGGGAGGAGTGAGGCCTAAGAATGAAAACAGGGCATGGTCGGGACACCATCCTTTTCTAATTCTGGACTAGATGATTTATTTTCTGAAGATTGAACCAAGTACAGCAGAGGCTTGGGGTAAGTCAAAATAAACAGGGAATGGATGAAAGTCTTAATCCTGAGATATCCATTTCCTAACCCCTTCATAGATCGCAAAATGCAGGCAGCCAGACTTATACTTCCCAGCAGAAGATGGGTAGATTTTTCTGAAACAATCCCAGGAAAAAACACCCTACAAATTTACATTTGGGAGCCCCCAACTAAGTGTCCATGTTCCAGGTATATCCTCCTGTCATAAATCTTAACCCACCACAGTATCAGCATTTTAATACCTGACTCTTAAGTATGATGGAGATCTCAAGAATGCTACTAACATTAAAGATGGAGGCCAAAACAAAAGAAAAAAAAAAAAAGAAGATGATCAGAGAAGTTAGAGATAGAACAAGGAGCTGAAAAAACTTAAAAAATCTTAATATCTTCAAGGTGGTAAAAGCTGATACTCCATCCATAAAATAAGAACTGCAGGCTATAAAAAACATGAAAGAACTTTTGGAAATTAAAAGCTTTGAAGGATAATGTTAAGAAACATCTCAGAAAGTAAATAAAAAATAAATAGAAAATAAGAGGAATAAAATTTAATTGACAAACCCACAAAGTCCATAATCCAAGAAACAGGAATTCCAAAAGAGGAAACAGGAGAAGAGGAGATTATCAAAGACATAATACAAAAAAAATTGCCAACACTGAAGATATGAAACTCTGGGTTGAAATAGTTTATCAAGGGCATAGCAAAGACCATCAAAAGCATATTGTGTAAATCTTGAGAGTCAGAATGGCTTTGGAGTTCTCAGCACTCTTCATTAGACCTGAAGCAGTCTTAAAACTCATAAGGAAAATGGTGTCCAAACAAAGAGTCTCTTTTTAGACTAATATAAATTAAATGGGAAGGTAGAATACAGACATTTTCAAGTGAAAAAATTTATCTATAACCCAGTCTGTCTCAGGAAACTACTAGAGGATGTGCTCCTTAAATATGAGGACACAAGCTATGCAAAAGAAAGACTTGGGACCCAGAAAATGTGCTCTGACTGGAAATTTTCAACAGTACCAAAGGAAGTCTAGGAACAACTATAGTCTAGTTTGGAGCAGGAGGATGGAGACTCTAGACAAAATGTTTCCAGAAGAGAATGAAAATATTCCCTGATTAAGTTTTGATCAACTGAAAAAATAATGTTGAGAGGAATTTTATAGTTCTATTGGAAAAGAATTAGTTATAAGGTAACCAGAAAAAAGTGTTCCAGATGGAAATATGATCATTTTGTCCTAGATAGTTCAGTTATGAATAATATTCACGAAGTCATGTAAACTATTGATTTGAGTAAAAACTATAATACAACTTAAGTTGGGAGAATACAAGGAGGGGAAATACAGACAAGGAGGCATAAGAGTGCTAAATCCTTATCTTCCATAATAGACAACCAGCAGACAGTATCTAAAACTGGTAATGTTATGGTAGTATATACATGTAATTATTTTGATGAAATACCAAGACCAGGCACAGCCAAATAAATAATAAAAAAAAATTTTTTTAATCTCCACTTAAAAAAAAAAAAGACATTCAACTTAAGACTTAGAAAATGAAGCCCCCCAAAAAAATCCATGGGAGAAAATAATGTAAGAGCTAACAATATGTTCACATAGTAGTTTTCTCTGTTTTTTCCCAATTTATTTATAGTCTATATTTCTAATAACTGACCTTGGGGTGTCTGGTTGATTATCTTTTTAGGCTTTGAACACAGACAGTTTAAAAATATCAACTCGCCTGAGCTTGTTGGACCAAGAGTTGTCTGAAAAGAATGTGCAGCTCCAGAGCAGCACAGCTGAGGAGAAAATAAAGATTTCAGAACAAGTAGAAGCCCTCCAGAGAGAAAAGGATCAGCTGCAGAGACAAAGAAACAGCGTGGATGAGAAACTTAAAAATGGTAGCGTGTTGTCACCTGAAGTAAGTCAGTATGCTTTGGAACTGGAAGTACTGTATGATGGATCACTTGGATGATTTCCTTCACCTTTGTTACCTAAACATAAAAATGATAAACCTGATCAACTTTGTTTCCTTGAGACTTTGTCAGATGTACTGAGTTTCCTTGGCACCTGTTTGGTGCCATAAGCCATGCTTGACTAGAGACTGTGATGTCCTCTCATGGAGGTACATGAATGTGGCCCCTTCCTAGCATTGCCAGGGACAGGGAGACTCACACTTGCTTTGAGTATGGCCTTTCTCAGCTGAGGTTTTCACAGAACACAGAAAATGATTTGAGGGACTCTTTTTCTCATTTTTTCTAAAGAGGGCACCTTTTCTTTATGCATCTTTCTTGGATGATACTTGATAATTCATCATCTATAACAGAGGCCTAGAGCATTAAGGGTTAATTGTTTTAGAAAGTACGGGAGCATTGTTCCACACTAAGTCCTAGCCAAGTAGATGTGCAAAATTCAACCGCCAATAGAAATACCTTTTAAGGAGTTTTCATTTAGGGGAACATGTGGCTTCTCTTCATCATTTTTTTAACTATGTAAAAGGTGTTGCATTTATTGGCTACCAAATTGTCCCAGACTTCGTCTTTTTTCAAAATTTTATTTCAGTTGGCAGTGGTAACCATAACTTATTATTTTATCAGACAAAGATGAACTTTTGAGGCTGGATTTTCTCTGCAAATATTTATGGTCAATGTCCAAAGTAAGGGAAAGTTGCTAACAAAAAGTAAGTGTCTGGGAATCACACACCTTACTGTATCTTGTAGTGTTTTAGATTTGAGCAAGTATGAGAGGAAGTTGAAGGGGCTGGTTAAGAAGGAACAGGGGAGAGGATTTGATGACATTATTGTTCATTGAGTTGATGAAAGAAATTGAAGATAAACTTGACTGGAGGCTATGTGACATCATGAACTTCTACTGCCCTATTTTATAACTTAATTTGGGTAGTTTTGCCAAGGACCACAGAATGAGGTTTTCCCCTCAAGGCTGTCAAAGTCAGCCCCCAGCCCTGCAGATCTAAAGGTCTGAGAACCTAAAATTCAGCAAAACATTTGAGCATTTAAGGAATTCTTGAGTGCCCAGGACAGTTCCTGGGCCCTATGGAAGAAACAAAAAAGTAGAAAACATTATGCTTCTCTTGAGGAATTCTACTCCATCCGAGGAGAAGAGACAGAAAGATGAGAAAACTCTAAATCTTGATGAATATAAAAATCAAGTCATAGATAATGTAATAAAGCTATTTTGTTGTTGTTGTTTAGTTACTAAGTCATGTCTGAGTCTTTTGCGACCCCGTGGCCTGTGGCCTGCCTGGCTCCTCTGTCCATGGAATTTCCCAGGCAAGAATGCGGGAGTTCGTTGCCACTTCCTTCTCCAGGGGGTCTTCCTCACCCAGGGATCAAACCCACGTCTCCTCATTGGCAGGCAGATTCTTTATCACTGAGCCACCAGGGAAACCTAATAAAGCTATACTTAATACATTATTTATCCAAAGCAATGCAGTGATCATTTGGTGGAAGATTGAATTAAGGAAGCATTGGTGAATCAGAATCTTGAGTTGGATTATGAAAAACATGGTATGTATTGATATAAGAAAGAAGGTCATTTTAGATAGAACACTGTTAAATAAGGCATAGAGATAGGAATGAGCAAATTATGTTTGCAGAGTGGTAGAGTGTCCATTTTTAATTTTTATTTTTTAATACAATTTTTAAAGGTTATACTCCATTTACAGTTACTACAAAATATTGGCTATATTCCCTGTGTAGTATAATACATCCTTGTAGCCTGTCTTACTCCCAATTGATTGTACCTCCCACTGCCCAACCCCTAGTATGTGCCCTGCCACTGGTAACCACTGTCTTGTTCTCTGTATCTGTGAGTCTGCTTCTTTTTTTGTTGTTATATTCACTAGTTTGTTACAAGTTTTAGATTCTACATATCAGTGATACAGCATTTGTCTTTCTCTGTCTGACTCACTTACTATAATGCCCTCCAGGTCCATCCTTGTTGCTGCTGCAAATGGCAAAATTTCGTTCTTTTTTGTGACCAAGTAGTATTCCTTTGTGTTTATATACCACATCTTCTTTATCCATTCATCTGTTGATGGACACTTAGGTCGCTTCCATACCTTGGCAACTGTAAATAAAGCTGCTATGAACATTGAGGTGCATGTATCTTTTCAAATTAGTTTTTCTTCCCAGATATGTACCCAGGAGTAGAATTGCTGGGTCATATAGTAGTTCTTTTTTAGTGTTTTGAGAAACCTCCATACTGTTTTCCACAGTGGCTGCACCAATTTACATTCCCACCAACCATGTATGAGAATTCACTTTCCTCCATATCCTCACCAACGTGTTATTTGTGTTCTTCTTGATGATGGCCATTCTGACAGGTGTGTATCACATTGTGGTTTTTTATTTGCATTTCCCTGATGATTAGTGATGTTGAGTATCTATCTTCTCATATACCTGTTGGCCATCTGCATTTCTAGAGGGTCAGTTCTTATCTTCAAGAAACATTTGAGTTTCTGTTTTATGAGGAATTCTGTAACTAAAAACACTGTAATGTTTTGTGGTGAAAATACAGCACAGTGCATGATACTTATTTGGCAACCACCATGGATTGGTTTGAGGGAAAGGTAGAAGAATGGTAATGTCCATTAGACCCAAATAGCATAGTAACATCTTAGAATATGACAAAGTCAAAGTTATACTATTTCATTTAAAATGAGTGATTTCTATTGTATTATATCTAGGAAGAACATGTTCTTTTCCAACTTGAAGAAGGGATTGAAGCTTTGGAAGCCGCAATTGAATACAAGAACGAAAGTATCCAGAGTCGCCAGAACTTGCTCAGAGCTTCATTTCAAAACCTCTCTCATAGTGAAGCAAATGTCTTAGAAAAACTAATTTGCCTGAGTCCTGTTGAGATTAGAGCTGTTCTTTTCAGATATTTCAATAAGGTTTGTTTTTCAGGGACAGAGGGTTTTCTTATAAATAGGGATCAAGATGGGTATACAGCTCACATATATGTAGACTTTATAGTACTGAATGTTATCGGAAATCTTTGTGCTTATCCAAGTATTGTAGGCCTAACTTTTAGTGAGCTTCTTAAAATTGAAGGGTCACTTGAAAGGAGGACGCTTTTTGAAATAGTTTTAAAATCCAAAGAATTTAGTCCAAATATTCTTCAGGCAGTATTAGTTGGATGCTTTCTAGATTTGGTTGTTCCTACTTAGCATTCATGAAAAATCAAGGGACCCTCCAGGTTTGGGTTCCCTTTCCTTCATTGCTGGGTAGGGGTACCTATACTTTCTCATCATACTCTATGAACTGAAATAGAGATGAAATGGTACATCAGTGACAAAGATAGTGATCTATTTTAGCATTAACCTGGATGTGCTTAATATAAATTAAGATATTTTATACCGATTTGACAGTTTACTGCTAGAGATGTTTCATAACATTGAAAATTATATCCGTCTTTTCTCCAATGCCTCCTGTTAAGATATATATTATGAAATGTTAAACAAGTAGATTACCTTTTTTCTCTGAAAAATACATTCAGTTTAAGATAATAGACAATTAATGAAAAATAAAACACTGAAGTTTTAAAATAAAGTTCTAATTCTGTGAGACAAGTGAAATAAAGATGAACAAATTAATGGAAGTGTTATACACAGCCCTCCTCTTGGATAATGACTGTCAGGAATACGCTTCTATCATTGATGCAAGTGCATCCCATCACTGGGTGTTTGGAGGGCAGAAATAATGGTGCATATTGTCTGAGGCTTTGATACAGATAACTCTTTTGTGGTAGTATTAGTGCAAGGACCAAGGTCAGTGGATTTTTCTGATCTTAAGACCCCTTTGTAGAAATTATTACTTTTCTGGAGAGAAGGTCTTTACATTATTAACAAGTACTATGACACAGATATTGTCTGAAGTGTTTTTACTTTATATCAGTGCAGAGAGGAACCCACTGGACTACAAGTACAGTGTCAGCCCAAACTCTGTTTATAGCTGAAAAAATTCTGTCACTTACTTGTAACATCCACATTGGAGTTAAAAATGAGAATTATCTAGATGTTACAAGAGTCTTTAGAATTCTTGATATTTTTTTAGACTGGGAAAATAGTTACAGGATTACAAATGTAAACTACAAAGATTATGTCTAAGAAATGATGGAAGGGCGATGGTCAGACCAACATTATATTTAAAATGAAGTTGTTACCAATTCAGAATCCCAACAAATTAAAAAGGCTGTTAGGTTATTTTGTGGGTTTGTTACAAAGCATTTGCGTAGTTATACCATGGTGATTAAGGACCTTCATCTTTATGAAGTCTAAGGAGAAGTAAATTAATGTTATATTAGGCTGTCTAAGACAGTTAAAAGGTCAAAAAATGTCTTTGCTAGGTGGTTAATTTGCGAGAAGTTGAACGGAAACTAAAGTTACAGAATGAGGAAATTAAAATGAAAGTTCTGGAACGGGATAACGTGGTTCGTGAGTTGGAATCTGCACTGGAACATCTGAAATTTCAGTGTGACCGGAGACTGATCCTCCAGCAAAAGGAACACGAGCAAAAAATGCAGCTGCTGTTACATCATTTCAAAGGTAACTGCCCCTTCTCATCAGCTGTGTAAAGATGATGTAGAGGAGGGAGATCGGGAAAGGAATTGGGTCAGTTAAAGCCTAACATGCATAAATAATTACTACTAAGACGTGTTTTGTGCTTTGTGTGATGGGCCCACATGCTGGGATAGCCCTGTGGATGTAAGGCACTTCTTGCCTGAAGTGCCGTCTCCTCCGCCTGTCCCCAGCGACACAGAGAACTGCTGCAATCCTGTTAGTTATTGCTCTGGTTACTGTGTAGGAATGTGGGATGACATCTGGCTTGGTGGATACATAGCTGAAAAGTTCCCCATTTCTAGGATATAGAACCTTGATATTTAAATCACTTTACCTTTATAAAATTAAAGTGATAGGTTCTGTAAGGTTTCTGGTTACAGTTCTCCTTTTAGTTATATCAGTTGTAAATTTTATGCATTAAAGATTATAGCTTAGGTCAAAATTAGTCTACCGTTGACAGGCACATACTGTTTCTTAGCACACAGTAGTTTAGTTCAACTGTCAGCTGTGGTGTGGAAAGGCTTGTCATAGCAGTTGGTCTTCACAGTACCTGGGCTTATGACTGGTACACAAACAGTTCCTATGGCAACAAAATCACTGCGTGGTGGTACATCAATACCTGGAATGCTTCAGTTCAGGCAGCTTAGCTGTTGAGTCTTCATTCTCATGAATCCAGAGCTGGAAATGTGGTAAAAGGGATCTGGAAGAAGCAACCCAAGTAAGCAGAAAATTGGAAAATATATGCATTGGAGTGTTGAGGCAGTCTGCCTGTAAATTAAATTTTATAACCAATTAATTAGCAACTAGTTGCCTGATGATAGGACTTCCTTGACTGGATTCTATATGTTATTTCATTCAAACATGTTCTCTTTACATCATGTTACTCTGTCTTATGTCTCTAAAAGTGATATTTTAATAGAATTTTTAATATGTTTTTTCAAGTGATTGGCATTTTACAAAAAAGCTCATGCTTTAGCCAAATGAGAACGTTTTTTAAATCATTCATTACTATAGCTGGGACAAGTTTTTCATAACCAGGTTATAACTGAAAATATTTATGTAGGAAACATTCTGTGCAAAATTCTTAAAGAGATGGGAATACCAGGCCACCTTACCTGTCTCCTGAGAAACCCGTATGCAGGTCAAGAAGCAACAGTTAGAAGTGGACATGGAACAACAGACTGGTTCAAATTGGGAAAGGCTGTATATTGTCACCCTGCTTATTTAACTTACATGCAGAGTACATCATGCAAAATGCTGGGTTTAATGAAGCACAAGCTGGAATCAAGATTGCTGGGAGATATATCAACAACCTCAGAAATGCAGATGAAACCACCCTTATGGCAGAATGTGAAGAGGAACTAAAGAGCCTCTTGATGAGGGTGAAAGAAGAGAGGAAATAGCTGGCTTAAAATGCAACATTCTGTAAACTAAGATCATGGCATCTGGTCCATCACTTCATGGCAAATAGGTGGGGAAACAATGGAAACAGTGACAGACTTTATTTTCTTGGGCTGCAAAATCACTATGGATGGTGACTGCAGCCACGAAATTAAAAGACGCTTGCTCCTTGGAAGATAAGCCATGACAAACCTAAACAGCGTATTGAAAAGCAGAGATAATCACTTTGCCGACAAAGGGGTGGGTCTGTATAGTCAAAGCTATGATTTTTCCAGTAGTCACATATGGATGTGTGAGTTGGACCATAAAGAAGGCTGAGTGGCAAAGAATTGATGCTTTTGAATTGTGGTGCTGGCGAAGACTCTCAAGAGTCCCTTGGACAGCAAGGAGATCAATACTAAAGGAAATCAACCCTGAATATTCATTGTGAGAAATGATGCTGAAGCTGAAGCTCCAATACTTGGGCCACCTGATGCAGAGCTGACTCACTGGAAAGGACCCTGACACTGGGAAAGATTGAAGGCAAAAAAAGAAGGGGGTGACAGAGGATGAGACGGTTTGAGGATGAGATGGTTTGATGGCATCACTGATTTAAAGGGTATGATTCTAGGAGATAGCAAAGGGCAGGAAGCCTGCATGCTACAGTTCATACTGTCACAAAGAGTCGGACACAACTGAGCGACTGAGCACAGGACCGTTTTATGGATTTACCAGTAGGAGAGAGTAGGTCTGAAAGTGTGTATTTCTGGAGATCAATAAACTGAATTTTACTGGTTGTAGAACATAACTTAAAGGGGACAGTTGTAAACATTCCTAAATATTAATTAGAAGTTTTAAGTTATATTGTGGCATGAACTAGAGGTTTACTTATGGCTTTTTCCCCTCTTCTCTTTTTCTGGTGGTTTTTCCTTTGTAATTTAATCTTTCAGCCTCTTCTGACAGGTTTCTGGTTTTTCTGGTTGTATATTTCTTTTTTTTTTTTTTTTTTTTTTTCAATTTTCTTGGCCATGCCAGAAGGCATGTGGGATCTCAGTTCCCTGACCAGGAATGGAACCCACGCCCCTTGCATTGAAAGCACAGTCTTAACTACTGGAAAGATCTTAGCTGTATGTTTCTTTCTTTCTTTTTTTTTTAAGTCTTTTTTTTTCTTAAAGCATTGCATTTATTTGTAAAATTAATCTATTTATTTATTTTTGGTTGCACTGGGTTTTTGTTGCTGCAGAGGCTTTCTCTCTAGTTGCGGAGATTAGGGGCTACTCTTCATGGCGATGTGGTGGGCTTCTCATCACGATGGCCTGTGTTGTGGAGCACAGGCTCCAGGCGCGGGGGCTTCAGTAGTTGCAGCTGACAGGCTCGAGAGCACGTGCTCAGAGGTTGTGGCGCATGGTGTTAGTTGCTCCTCGGCATGTGGCATCTTTCTGGACCAAAGATCGAACCCATGTTCCCTGCATTGGCAGGTGGATTCCTATCTACTGTGCTGCCAGGGAAGTTCCGGTCATCCATTTCTTGGGCGTATAAACCTTAGGCTTATGACTTTTATATATCCACAGTTCCTGATACAAACTTTAAGACACTGATGCAGCTGGACAGAGTTCCAAATGTAGACCTTACTTCTGATGTTCTGAGGATAAATTTAGTTAGTAACTACTCAAAAAGTGCTTATGAATCATGAAGGGTTAGGATAGAGAAGGGCTCATCCTACTTTGAAAACATTTTACAGGCAGAAGAATCCAAATTGTAACTGAAAACAAATCCATTCAAGGAACAGATACATGTAACATACTTCTCATCCTTTAAATAGAGTCTGGGAGCTCTGTTAGGATTTTCAGTCATTTATTGTTAAACTGATTTTAAATGTAAGTTTCTGTTTTATAGAGCGAGATGGGGAAGGCATTGTGGAAACTTTAAAAAATTATGAAGATAAAATCCAGCAGCTGGAAAGAGATCTTTATTTCTATAAGAAAACCAGCAGAGATCTGAAGAAGAAACTCAAGGAACTGGTAGGGGAAGCAATTCGGCGGCAACTAGCACCATCAGAAAGTAAGAGATTTAGCATTACCTGTTGTGCCAACACCATAGCACGGTTTGCCATGGAGCCTCTCCCAACTGATTGGATTATTTAGAATTCTGTCTCTGTAACAAAAATAGTTGTCTAGTCTATGTGTAAGACAGAACCACTGTATAAAAGAATAAAAGAACAAATGTATATGTGTGTAGGAAATGATCATTTATTGGATTGTCTACCATGTACCAGGGGTTCCTATATTTTCTAACTCACTAAAATTCTTAAAATAACCTTAAACATAGGATAGCTGTTGTTTTCCTATTTTATAGGAAATGAAGCCTTATGATTATCGTAAGAAACTACAATAAATAGAGAATAATAAAATTAAAGGTAAAATAATATCATATGTATTTCTAAGATCAGTCAGGTTTTTCCATATTGTGACCTCTGGAAATTCAAAAATATAATAAAACCATTGTTGAGACTAGGATGATTTCTTGCATAATTATATGTAGATATGTAGAAATACCACCTTCCTCAATGAAATGATAAAACATGACAAAGAACTTTGCAAAAGCAAAAACTGCCATGAAGGTGATATATCTATGATTAAAACATATTGTCTTTAAGCCCACCAGTAGAGAGCAACCAATATCTCTAAAATAATATATTCTCTTTTTATAAAAGAATTAGCCTTCCTTTAGAGAAAGTATTCTTCTAATAAGTTAAGAATGGTTTTGAAAATTGACTTTACAGTCTGTTTTAGGAACACAGCTATTTTGTACCTGTAAAGAAAACTACTGGGTTGGTCAAAAAATCCATTCAGATTTTTCTGTACCAGCTTATGAAAAAACCAGAATGACCTTTTTGCCCAACCCAGTACTTAAAGATGATTACAAGAGGTAAAGAGTACACCTGAAACTAATAATGTTATATATCAACTATATTTCAACTTAAAAAGATAATTATAAACTGAAACCATAAAAAATAGAGTCCAGTAGAGAATGATACCTATGTACAATGAAAAGATGTGTGCTGAATATATAATGTAAGCAGAATTAACATGGTTTTAAATCTTAAAACTCAGTAATATTTTATTTTTCTGTTGCTGTTGTTTTGTTTCTTTAATTTATTTTAATTGAAGACTAATTACTTTACATTATTGTAGTGGTTTTTGCCATACATTGACATGAATCAGCCATGGGTGTATATGTGTTCCCCATCCTGAACCCGCCTCCCACCTCCCTCCCATCCCATCCATTAGGGTCATTCCAGTGCACCAGCCCTGAGCACCCTGTGTCATGCATCGAACCTGGACTGGAGATCTGTTTCACATATGATAATATATATGGTTCAGTGCTATTCTCTTATATCATCCCACCCTCGCCTTCTCCCACAGAGTCCAAAAGTCTGTTCTTTACATCTGTGTCTCTTTTGCTGTCTTGCATATAGGGTCATCATCACCATCTTTCTAAATTCCATATATATGCATTAATATACTGTATTGGTGTTTTCTTTCTGACTTACTTCGCTCTGTATAATAGGCTCCAGATTCATCCACCTCATTAGAACTGATTCAAATATATTCTTTTTAATGGCTGAGTAATATTCCAAGGTGTATATGTACCACAGCTTTCTTATCCATTCGTCTGTTGATGGACATCTAGGTTGCTTCCATGTCCTGGCTATTATAAACAGTGCTGCGATGAACATTAGGGTACACGTGACTCTTTCAGTTCTGCTTTCCTCGGTGTGTATGCCCAGCAGTGGGATTGCTGGGTCATATGGCAGTTCTGTTTCCAGTTTTTTTAAGGAATCTCCACACTGTTCTCCATAGTGACTGCACTAGTTTGCATTCCCACCAAAAGTGTAAGAGGATGCCCTTTTCTCCACACCCTCTCCAGCATTTATTGTTTGTAGACTTTTTGATAGCAGCCATTCTGACCAGTGTGAGATGGTACCTCATTGTGGTTAAAACTCAGTAATATTTTAGAAAAGTAGTTCTAATGCTACCTTATATTTATTATATGTATCATTTATAGGCATTTTCCCAAGCAGTTCTATTTAGTCCTAAACTTCAGTAAGCTGGTATATATGCTAACCCCATTTTTAGATGTGGGATTTAAAGCTTAGCGTGGCCCAGTGACTCCAAAACAGACCAGTAAATAGAACATGGTCTAAGGTCCCTGGTCTTCTAACTCCTGGTTCTGTATTCTAATAAAAAGTCATTTTAGGATAGAGCTGTGATACAAACATAGCAATTCTGCCAAAGGGACCAACCTTTCTGATTTTAGTGTAGTAATACAGAATTATTTACTCATATAACTAAAACATGTACTTGAAATTCTGCCTGTGACATGTAGCTGAATCTTTTACTTGAAATGCTATCTGCAAAAAATTATAATGTAAACAGGTATTAAGTAGGAAACAAAGCAATTAGCGTAAAGCCATTTTTGCTTTAAAAATACACTTTCAAATTTGAGATATCTGAAATTAGCTGTTTACTGTTTAAATGGCCCATTTTTAAACTCCTGAGTTCACTAGACATCTCTTAAAATGATAGTGTGATATATGGTGGTAAACAGGCTTAAAAAACCTAGATTCTCATCATGCTCTTTAATGAAACAAACACAAAAAACTAAAAAAAAAAAAGTTAAATAATCTTGGAGATGTGTAAAGTAAGGATAACTCCTATCTTACCAACTTACCTGGGAAGTCTAGTCTTTTTTTTTGACCACACCTTGTAACTTGCAGGATCCTAGTTCCCTGACCAGGATCAAACCCAGGCCCCTGGCATTGGAAACTCAAAGTCCTAACCACTGGACTACCAAGGAATTCCTGGAGGTAGACGTCTTAATGATGTTGAAGATGTTATCTCAGCTAATTTGCTATTTCCCCTAGAACCATCTTAAATATCTTTATTTTTTAGCTATAAAAAGTAACATATAGTCATTATAGAACACTTTGAAAATATAGGAAAAAATCAGAAAAATTCACCCATAATCCTACCCACAACTATTAATATTTCAGCATAATTCTTTTCAGTGATCTCCTTATGCTTTGAAAAAAATTCATTTGGATTTATATTGGTGAAATAGCTTGTACTATATCCTATTTCAAAATGCTGCTCTAATATAATGGAACCCTTTTTCACGTTCCAACATGGCAGAGGCTGTTCACCTTGGAGACCTGCTGCAGATATGGGTACAGCCTGGTGCGAGATTTTAAAAATGAGACCATTTGTTATAAAATATAGCTGTTTAAATATATCAAATTTTGAGTTCCCTAAGCTATAGAGATTTTTATATATATAACTCTCTCTATATATATATATAAACTATATGAATGAAGTATTGCATGCTTAATCACCAGTATCCTAGTTAACACACAACTGTTTTGGTATTCAGTTGATTGGGTTTCAGTAGTCATCTTCATTGTCTGCCTGCCAGACTTTATACGCTTTGAATATTTTTAGTATTTCCAAGTAGCAAAGAATTACTCTTTTGACTAAAATATCTTGGTCACTTCTTGATCATGCTTCTGGCCTAGTGCATCTGTTTTCTAACATTTTGTGAGGATAAAATCAGTTAATATGCCAATGCGATCTATGTACTTGTTTAACTATTTAAAACTATCCTTATATCAATTAATTTATTTAAATATCACCCATTAATTAAATCTTGTAGGCTTAGCTGTGAGTGATGGAGGACCTAAAGCTGAATGGAACTCAGGTCCTTGTCAGGGAGCTGATAGTCTCATGGTGGGTTCAGTTGTAAACCAGAGCAGAGCCAGTAAATGATCAACCAGAGGTTAAAGTCTAAGGGGCCAAGTCTTCCTCAGTGGGCCTGAGGTGGGCTTTGTGGAAGAGATGGCCACCCTGATGCAATTGATATTGACAGAGTATCCTCATATCAATTTAAATCACTTATAAGACTCTATGTGTTAGGATATTAGAGTCAGAAGATCTGGTTGGGATCCTGATTTGTTTTACTGCCTGTGTAATTATGGATGAGTTAAATCTTTGTTTAGTCTGTTCCATTAGTGGTGAAATTCTGGAACAGGGAAACTGTATTGTGAGGAATCTAAGTGGGCTTGGGAGTGAAACTTTCCAATGAGCCCATCTCTGCCCTTTCTCTTATGATCTTTAAAAACTAAGATGCCTGGCTTCTTCCCCCAGACACTATGACCTGGGCATCAGGATTTTTTTTTTCACTGAAATATAGTTGATTTACATATTGTGTTAGTTTCAGGGGTACAGTAAAGTGATCCAGATACACACACACACGCTTCCCTGATAGCTCAGTTGGTAAAGAATCCATCTGCAATGCAGGAGACCCCAGTTCAATACCTGGGTCAGGACCATCTGCTGAAGGGATAGGCTACCCACTCCAGTATTCTGGCCTGGAGAACTCCATGGACTGTATAGTCCATGGGGTCACAAAGAGTCGGACACAACTGAGTGACTTTCACTTATCACTTATATACACATATACTCTTTTTCAGATTCCTTCCCATTATAGGTTATTAGGCATCAGGACTTTTAAAAGTTTCCAGGTGACACTAATGTGCAGCAAATTTTGGAAGCCACTGTGATTAACTTTGTACCTGCTAATTCCATTTGAGGATCTATGTCATTTGCCAGTTGAGGTTTTTTGTTTTTGAGAATTTTAAAAACTAGAAAATCAATCCTTTTTTTTTTTTATTGAGGTAGAGTTGATGTATGATGTTATGTAAATTTCAGGTATACAACGGAGTTATTCACAATTTTTAAAGGTTATATAGAAAATCAATTATATTTTAAACCAGGTTCACAAACTAAAATGGCTGCAGGAGCCAGGAAGCCAGAGTGAGCAGTGGGGCTGCAACAGCCGTCCACACTGGCAGTCTGTTGCTCTGGCTGCTGTTCCAGGCAGAAATTATCAGTTTCTCTCCTTTTTCTACAAAATCTGGAAATCTGTATTTTTATGTGAAACTTTCCACTTTTTAAGTTTTGCATCACATATTATTTTATAGGCTGAGTAAAACAAATCTGTGGGCCAGATTTGGCTTTGGAGCTGCCAGTGTGCACCTTCTGTTTTTAAACTCGATGCACACAGGACCAGAAGTGTACTAATTGCATCATCAACATATGTTAAAGTTTGCATTTTTCTTTGCATTAGGTCTAGTACCTATATGGACTTTAAGTTTTGTCTTTGATATTAGATGATTCTATTATTTGACAGCCTCAAGCTTTGATATCTTCACTCACTCCTATCACTCATTCCAGCAAGATGGTCCCCTCTGAGGGGTGTGCTGTCATTTCCATTTTGATGGTGGGAGCTGAGGTATGTACCCCAGAGTACGCTCAGATGGAAGAACCCTGCTGTCTTGTTTGGAGTCCCAACCAAGACTAGATTTTCACATATATATGCCAAGTCAGAAGATTCCCTGGAAATATGACCAGGATTTGGGATGTAATTCACCAGTGGCAAGCCCAGCAGAGGCAGGTGTGGAAGGGCTCCACAGAGGCTGAAAGCACTCCTATGTTTCTATGGGTGCCAAAATCTCTAGAAAACTCTTTCAATTTTGTTCCATTAATAAAGAATTCTGAGTTATTCGCATGCAAATGCCTCTAAGTGAAATAATTTATTTTTACACTTAAGTCACTTAACAACACAAGCTGGAAGACATAATTTATATTGCATGATACTATGATTAAAATACCTGTTTCTAAGGAAACCTCTAATTATTTTTCTGCTTTTTTGATTACTTTTAGATCATGATGCTGGAGATGGAGTTCAGAACCCAGAAAAAGCTGGCATGGTTTCAGAGGAATTAAAATGGGCATCCAGAACTGAAAGTATGAAATTAAGTGGAAGGGAAAGACAATTAGACAGTTCCACAAGCAGTTTAAGAACACAACCAAATCCTCAGAAGCTCTGGGAAGATGGCCCAGAATTACCTCCAATGTATAACTCTGTAGCACCCACTAGTGGGCATTTGTTAAGCAATGAGGACAAAACCGAAATAGATGAAAATCAGTTTACAAAATCTAACAGTCGACCATCATCCCAAATTCAGCCAGTCAGAAATGTGGGACAGCTGCATGGTGTCACACCTGTAAAGTTGTGTCGCAAAGAGTTACGCCAGATTTCTGCCTTGGAACTATCATTACGACGTTCCAGTCTTGGAGTTGGGGTTGGATCTATGACTGCTGATTCACTTGAAGTACCTAGGAAAGCGAGTGACTTAAAAATTTAGGCATTTGATAAGAAAAACTTTAATTTAGCAGATGTGTAAGATTCCTTTTTCTAACCTGTTAAAAATTAAAGTTTAAGTTCACTAGCTCTTCCCTCAGGATAAAGAAGAAGGGGAGGAAGCAGTCCTTTTGTATACTGTGAATGTGTGTTTTCTTCCAAGATTTTTTTGCTCTAAATATTATATAATATAAACTTCAGTTTGGAATTAAGAACTAAATACTGATTTGCCCAACAAATACAGTTTGTACATTTTCATATTTTTCAATCACAGAAAATATCCCATTTTACTATTTTGTTACTTGTTCTTTTTGTTACTTTTCCAACCTTTCACTCGTAAAATAAAGTTTTTTCTTAAACTAATTAATGTTTGAGTGGAACAGCAGCAAAACCACCCTGATTTATGGAAGTCTACTCCGTTAGAGTAACCCACTTTCTAACTGACTCCAATTGTTCTTATCTGATGCTGCTAATTTTTTCTTTTCTTTCCTCTCTTGCTGTGGACCCTGACCATCTTACCTGGCATGCAAACTGTTGCCCTGTGCTCAAGGACTTCTAATTTCTAGCCTCTAGGGAGTAGGATTCCTTGGTCTCACTGGTAAAAACCAGTTCCTGTAGGAGAAGAAAATCAAACCAAAACGAACTTCTCAATTGGTAAATAGTTTTTATATCTCTAAAGTATGGTATTAAAAATAATTTAAATTATGGATTAAATAGACTTCTGTGGACTTAGCTGGGAATGGAACCATAATATATAATGTCAGCCAATTAGAAACTGCTTCATCCAGCAAATTTACCAACGAAGTTAGAAATTTTATTTGTAACGGACTATTTGAAGCCAGACTGGTTTTAAGCCAGTTTTTTTTTTTTTTTGTCTTTGGTTTGTGTGATATATACTTAATACATACCACATATAATGTGTGATATGTGTGTATTGTTGTTTTGCTAAATCATGTCCAACTCTTTTGTGACCCCGTGGACTGTAGCCTACCAGGTTCCTTTGTCCATCAGATTACCAGGCAAGAATACCGGAGGGGTTGCCATTTCCTTCTCCAGGGGATCTTCCCGACACAGGGACTGAACCCACATCTCCTGCATTGGCAGGCAGAATCTTTACCACTGAGCCATAGGGAAGCCTGATATGTGTATAAAATGGCACAAGGCCAGTATCTTAAAAAAGCATATCAATCATATATTTAATAATAAGTACAGGTTTATTAATGAAGGTCCTAATTTTAAATTCCTTATAAGATTAAGTAATATTTAGAAATAATTCATATAAAAATGTATTTGACTTTGGAATGCTGCTGCCTGCCCAAGAAATTGACACATACTTGTTTTACCTGTGGAAATATAAATGCATTTTCTAAAAACCAGCTCTCTAACAAAGCAATAAAATTTATATTAAACCAACAATGAGTAGATTTAATAATGCAAATGTAAACTGACTTCTAAATAACAAATACACAGTTTTTCCCCTTTTTGGTTAAACATATATCCTTTATATGCTATGATGGATTTCATATACATACTCAAACACACACATGTTAAGAATGTCCTGAATAATATATTCTAGGAATGAAACTTTTGTTTTTCTTTTTAGTCAGTGTACTCACAAAGGAAAAAAAGAAAAATTTTAAGGCACCTCCCCAAAAGCAAGTACAATTTTTCTTACATATACCACTAATAAATTTTATTCTTATTTCACATGCTGTCCTTAAGTCTGAATATTTTGTCATTGTGTTTGCCTTTTTGCATGTGTATGAAATATGTGGGGGTTTTTTTGTTCATTATATTTTTTCCACCTATAACAGCATTTGGAAAGAAACATATTTGCCTCCATAAACTACTACTTCCTTGCCTAACTCCAGAGTGTTGTAGATAACAGAGTTGGAGAACTCCGTGAACATGGGAACCGTGAGCAGCACGAACATCAGTGAAGGTGCTTTTGTGCTTTAATGTTTGTTTTCTTTTGCTAATGTTTTTTCCCCCCCTCAGTTCTTCATATCTTCATGAAGTCAGGGTCCAAGAAGTCAGCAAAAAAATACATATATGATCTTCTGTAATGTGGACTTGATTGCCATTGGCTTGTTTGTAACAGCCCAGGTCAATAAAGTGATAAACGCTAATTTAAGGATGGGCATCTTATATTTTAAAACAAAGGGTCTTTATACAGAGTCTTAGAATGAATTGCTAAGGAGTCAAGTCCTTAATGGGATTTTGGTTCTGTAGGCACAAATTCTTACACATTAAATGATATGACATATGTTATTAAAGTATGACATGTTTTGCTCTTTCATTTATTTCCTTAGGCACATACTTAAGATTTTTATAAAACACTGGTGTATTAATAATGAAAGTTCATTGTCTACTCATGTACATAATTCCTCTCTCAACTTCACTGGAATCTTTTAAAGTACTCATGTGTATTTTACATTTAAAGATTGCCAGTCTCACTTGACTAGTATTGATAAAACATTTATATTTTCAAAAATTGACAGTGAAGCTGAGTGAGATCCTTCTCTGATAAATACCTCAAATGCATTGCATATGCAGTATTTTGAGCTCATCTGGGCAATAGTGTTAAAAGAGTGGGTATGGGAGCATCGGTCTAATAGGAGAAGTATTTTATCGCTGTCCTTGTTTCCCTGATGCTGATAATAAAAAAGTAGACTGACTTCATAAGTTTTATTGGTTTTAAATTCTCTGCAAATAATGCACCCCTTAGTGCTTGCATTGGAAATTGGAAGTGGTCAAACAGGAGATGGCAAGAGTGAACATCAACATTCTAGAAATCAGTGAACTAAAATGGACTGGAATGGGTGAATTTAACTCAGAGGACCATTATATCTACTACTATGGGCAGGAATCCCTTAGAAGAAATGGAGTAGCCATCACAGTCAACAAAAGAGTCTGAAATGCAGTACTTGGATGCAATCTCAAAAACGACAGAATGATCTCTGTTCGTTTCCAAGGCAAACCATTCAATATCATGGTAATCCAAGCCTATGCCCCAACCAGTAACACTGAAAGAAGCTGAAGTTGAATGGTTCAGTGAAGACCTACAAGACCTTTTGGAACTAACACCCAAAAAAGATGTCCTTTTCATTATAGTGGACTGGAATGCAAAAGTAGGAAGTCAAGAAACATCTGGAGTAATAGACAAATTTGGCCTCGGAGTATGGAATGAAGCAGGGAAAAGGCTAATAGAGTTTTGCCAAAAGAACATACTGGTCATAGCAAACACCCTCTTCCAACAAAACAAGAGAAGACTCTACACATGGACATCACCAGATGGTCAACACCGAAATCAGAGTGATTATATTCTTTGCAGCCAAAGATGGAGAAGCTCTACACAGCAAAAACAAGACCAGGAGCTGACTGTGGCTCAGATCATGAACTCCTTATTGCCAAATTCAGACTTAAATTGAAGAAAGTAGGGAAAACCACTAGACCATTCATGTATGACCTAAATCATATCCCTTATGACTATACAGTGGAAGTGAGAAATAGATTTAAAGGACTAGATCTGATAGAGTGCCTGATGAACTAAGGACGGAGGTTCGTGACATTGTACAGGAGGCAGGGATCAAGACCATCCCCATGGAAAAGAAATGCAAAAAGGCAAAATGGTTGTCTGAGGGGGCCTTACAAATAGCTGTGAAAAGAAGACAAGCAAAAAGCAAAGGAGAAAGGGAAAGATATTCCCATTTGAATGCAGAGTTCCAAAGAATAGCAAAGAGAGATAAGAAAGCCTTCCTCAGTGATCAGTGCAAAGAAATAGAAGAAAACAACAGAATGGGAAAGACTAGAGATCTCTTCAAGAAAATTAGAGATCCAAGGGAACATTTCATGCAAAGATGAGTTTGATAAAGGACAGAAATGGTATGGACCTAACAGACACAAGATATTGAGAAGAGGTGGCAAGAATACACAGAAGAACTGTACAAAAAAGATCTTCACGACCCGGATAATCACAATGGTGTGATCGCTTACCTAGAGCCAGACATCTGGAATGTGAAGTCAAGTGGGCCTTAGGAAGCATCACTATGAACAAAGCTAATGGAGGTGATGGAATTCCAGTTGAGCTATTTCAAATCCTGAAAGATGATGCTGTGAAAGTGCTGCACTCAATATGCCAGCAAATTTGGAAAACTCAGCAGTGGCCACAGGACTGGAAAAGGTCAGTTTTCATTCCAATCCCAAAGAAAGGCAATCCCAAAGAATGCTCAAACTACCGCACAATTGCACTCATCTCACACACTAGTAAAGTAATGCTCAAAATTCTCCAAGCCAGGCTTCAGCAATACGAGAACCGGGAACTTCCAGATGTTCAAGCTGGTTTTAGAAAAGGCAGAGGAGCCAGAGATCAAATTGCCAACATCCACTGGGTCATGGAAAGAGCAAGAGAGTTCCAGAAAAACATCTATTTCTGCTTTATTGACTATGCCAAAGCTTTTGACTATGTGGATCACAATAAACTGTGGAAAATTCTGAAAGAGATGGGAATACCAGACCACCTGACCTACCTCTTGAGAAACCTATATGCCGATCAGGAAGCGACAGTTAGAACTGGGCATGGAACAACAGACTGGTTCCAAATAGGAAAAGGAGTACGTCAAGGCTGTATATTGTCACCCTGCTTATTTAACTTATATGCAGAGTACATCATGAGAAACGCTGGGCTGGAAGAAGCACAAGCTGGAATCATGATTGCCGGGAGAAATATCAATAACCTCAGATATGCAGATGACAACACCCTTATGGCAGAAAGTGAAGAGGAACCTAAAAGCCTCTTGATGAAAGTGAAAGAGGAGAGTGAAAAAGTTGGCTTAAAGCTTAACATTCAGAAAACTAAGATCATGGCATCTGGTCCCATCACCATGGGAAATAGATGGGGAAACGGTGGAAACCATGTCAGACTTTATTCTTTGGGGCTCCAAAATCACTGCAGATGGTGAATGTAGCCATGAAATTAAAAGATGCTTACTCCTTGGAAGGAAAGTTATGATCAACCTAGATAGCATATTTAAAAGCAGAGACATTACTTTGCCAACAAAGATCCGTCTAGTCAAGGCTATGGTTTTTCCAGTGGTCATGTACGGATGTGAGAGTTGGACTGTGAACAAAGCTGAGCACCGAAGAATTGATGCTTTTGAACTGTGGTGTTGGAGAAGACTCTTGAGAGTCCCTTGGACTGCAAGGAGATCCAACCAGTCCATCCTAAAGGAGATCAGTCCTGGGTGTTCATTGGAAGGACTGATGCTGAAGCTGAAACTCCAATACTTTGGCCACCTGATGGGAAGAACTGACTCATTGAAAAAGACCCTGATGCTGGGAGGGATTGGGGGCAGGAGGAGAAGGGGATGACAGAGGATGAGATGGCTGGATGGCATCACCTCCTCAATGGACATGAGTTTGAGTAAACTCTGGGTGTTGGTGATGGACAGGGAGGCCTGGCGTGCTGCTATTCATGGGGTCACAAAGAGTTGGACACGACTGAGCGACTGAACTGAAATGAACTAGTGCTTGCAACAGGGGTGACTACTTCTATTCGTTGCTTTGGAATACAGAGCATACGTGACACCACATATTGGAGTAGTGTTTGATTTTTATAATGCTATTTTCATTTTGACCCCAACAGTACCCCAGTGTGGCAGTAATTAGAACAATAGAAATTATAAAAAGAAAGCTTGGCAAAACTTGATGTTTAGTATTGGCTTTTGATATTTTACATAGTTCTTATTTGTCCCTTTTTAATATTTCTTTTCCTAGGAATTTCCACAGTGCATCAACAGAATAGCCAGTATTTGAAATGCTAGCAGTGTAATTTAATTGAACCCAAATATATTGACTTAGATTTAGGTATTAGTTTCTGTTGGTAAATTATTACACAACACACTACTACTGAGTTACCTCTGCACTACATGAAGAGAAAAATACAACAATCTCACACTTTGTTATAATGAACAAGATCCTTATATGCCTAAGGTACACAACCATTCACAACAGAAGACTAGAAAACTAAAAATACTTGTGATTAAAGCAAAACAAAAGCAATGTATCAATGAAGTGAAATAATATTTGCACACTGTATGATTGTGTTTTCAAGCTTATTACAGTATATGTTGTTTAGTCACTAAGTCATGTCCCACTCTTGTGATCCTATGGACTATAGCCCTCCAGGCTCCTCTGTCCATGGGATTTCCCAGGCAAAAATACTGGGGTGGATTGCCATTTCTTTCTCTACCAGATCTTCCCAACCCAGGGATAGAACTTGCATCTCCTGCACTGCAGGCAGATTCTTTTACCACTGAGCCACCAGGGAAAGCAAGATATGATTTTTCAAGTCCAAAGTGGTAAATATTGTTCAAAATTATTTGATATGAGAGATATCTTAAAAGAAACTTCTTGGGAATTCCCTGGCAGTCCAGTGGTTACGACTCCATGCTCTCACTGCCAAGGACCTTGATTTGATCCCTAGTCAAGGAACTAAGATCTCACAAGCCTTTCAGCATAGCCAAAAAAGAACCACTTTTTGAACCTTGCCCCAAGTAACAAGAATAAAATATAGGTAAATTATAGCTTACTTACCCCTCACTCCCCACAGAGTTCCAGGATTCAAAAAGCTCTGATAAAAACAGGAGAAAAAAGAGCTTTACTTTAAAGCATTCCATAGGCCAGCAAGGAATTTCAAAAATATTTTGAGAGAATATATTTTACCTTTCTTGCAACAACACAAACTTCTAACTTCAACCATGGGCTATCTCTAAAACCTGAAGAATACTCAAGTTGGTACTGAATTTGCCATTTGGAAATACACATCTCGGTTTTTACACCAATTCCTCTTCTTGTGAATGCTGTTTATTCGGGATTATGTGAAAAGACACTCTAGACAGAATCTGAATGGAAATTGTGGAGCCATTCAATAGAGAATTATAAGAAACATTATTTTGGATAAATTTTGTCAGCCATAACAAACTGAAGAATAGGACTTAGATGATGACCAGGACATGATCAGAGTGATCCAGGTTATAATCTTATTAATGGAGTACATTAAATAATTATATTTTCTAAAGCACCAAATAGACTTTTTTTTTAGAAAAAGCAATTTATGAGTCACTCCCTTATATTTAAAATCAAAATCTTATTTTTCAAATGCAACTCTATTTAATAAATAGGGAGCTCTACTATTTTTACTATATGTAAATAGCCTGTTGCTTTATCAATTAAATATATAAAAGCACTTTGAAGACTAAAGCATCATATATGTTTATGGTAGAATTATTATGTTTTCCATAGAGCTGACTGACAAAATGGAATAACTTTAGGACAAATGTGGTTGCTTAATTTATATTAAACATTTTAAACTCTCGGAGGTTTAATTATATGTGTTAGCAATAGCAGAAATAACTATTCTGTGGAAAATTTCATGTGAATTCTATTCTCACAAGAAAATATTTTAAAGATTTGGCTGTCTATTTTTATAGGCCTAAGAAGTAGTTCTTATGGGCTCCCCTGGTAGCTCAGACAGTAAAGAATCCACCTGCAATGTGGGAGACCTGGGTTCAGTCCCTGAATTGAGAAGATCCCTTGGAGGAGGGCATGGCAACCCACTTCAATATTCTTGCCTGGAGAATCCCCATGAACAGAGGATCCTGACAGGCTACAGTTCATGGGGTCTCAAAGAATCAGACACAACTGAGTGACTAAGTACAGCACAAGAAGTAGTTCATGACTATTTTTTTGATTTATGAACAAAAAATATGTTTTTTCTGGGTTTTAGCCACCAGTTTTGGGCTATTACTTATTTCTTTAGTAACAATTACATTTTTGAGTTATTGATGATCCCTCTGGCTAGAAAATAACTTCCTTAAACTGAAAAGTCTGCCTTCCATTTGGTAAATATTTTAAGCCCAATTTTCACTCTGGGAAACTGAAGAAGTTAATTTTTTGGTATGTGATAGGTATGTGATCAAATTAACAGCAAAGTCAGGCTTTTGAGGGATTGATACTCTTAGCTACTATATATGAGAAGTATATTAGAATTAAATCTGACATTACCAATGGTGAACTTCTCTGTTAATATCCTGAGGAAAGCTTATCTCCCTTAGTTTGCAAGTATCTGCCAATGTTAAGGAATATTTTGTCTCTAATTTGATCAAAGCACCCATAACCTGTGCAGCCAAGCAGTCAAAGAGAAGGCCAAGACTTTAACAGGAATGGAACCTACAATCAGAAGTATTCCAGTGGATTGTGAACAAATAAATCAGAGGGGAAGAATACTAACGTATGCTTTTCCTGAAAAAGTTACCTTCAGTGGGTACTGAGGTCCTCTTAGTAAGGTTTATTACAAAGTTCACTATCTCGCTAGTCACTGAGGGGGGAAACTAGATGTAAGGACCTGAATATGTGAGTTTAATTGGCCAGGCTTGTGCTTAGTCACTCAGCTGTGTCCTACTCTCTTGCGCCAGGTTACAGCAAACCGAAACACCCTTCAGAAGCAGCCTAGTGCCCCAGGGTTTAGTTCTCATGTTGGGGAAGAATCTATGCCTATCTCAAAGGGTGGGAGAGCTGATAAAGTGACTCATATTCTGACAACATCATAAAAAAAGGCATCTACAAACAACAGAGGGAAATTTTCTGTAGATATTTAATTTATAGGCATTTCCCCTGCTATATGTTTTCTACTAACCTTTTATTATTGAGGATAAAACTGGGAACTAAAAGTTCTGTCACTCAAGGTAGCTACATTCTGGTGATAACATTCTGTGTAGGAACTAAAGCAGAGTAAGGGAACAGAATCAAGGCTGATTTTTTTTTAAGATGGAAATTGTTTCTGAGTTAGACAAACACACACAAAGTTGTGAAAACTAGGTATAAGCTCACTGACTTAAAAGTTGCTTTTCAATTGGCCTAATTCATGCATGCTCAAAAGGGGCAAGTATCATAAGCTGCATCTGAACAAAAATCACATCTAGCCAGTTTTTGTGGGAGGGGAAGAGCACTGACTAATTTTGCTGAGCCATTTTGTCCTTTCATAAACAGGAAACTGTTCTAGATCTACTTCTTTGATCTCTACAATTGCTTAGGACTTATTTCAAGTTCAGGATCACATTTCACTTAAAAATTTTAAAAATAGAGATGTAATTTATGTAACAAAACTTACTATCTTAAAGTGCATAATTAGGTAATTTTTAGTATATTCACTATGTTGTGCATCCTTACTAATTCCAGAACATTTTCAACACGCCCAAAACAAAGTGTCTCTGTTAGCAATCAGCTCTCATTTCCATTTTTCCCCACCCTGATGCTGGGAGAGATTGAGGGCAGGAGAAGGGGGTGGCAGAGGATGAGATGGTTGGATGGCATCACTGATTCAATGGACATGAGTTTGAGCAAACTCAGGGAGACAGTGAAGGATAGGAAGCTTGATGTGCTGCAGTTCATGGGTTGCAAAGAGTCAGAGACAAATGAGTGACTGAATAACAACCATCCACTGGCAACCACTGACCTCTTTCGCTCTGTGGAATTGCCTATTTTTGACATTTCATGTATCCTTTATTTCATGTATCCTTTAGTGTATGACTTCTTTCCTTAGGATGTCTTCAAGATTCATTCATGTAGCCTAAAACAGTATTTCATTCTTTTTTGTGACTGAATAATAATCCACTGTGTGAATATACCACAACTATGTTTAGCCATTCATGCGTCAATGGACATTTGTATTGTTTCTTTTTGCTATTATGAATACCTACGCTATGGAATGCTATAAACATCTGCGTACAAGTTTTTATGTGAGTATGTTTTCAGTTCTCTTGGTTATATGCTTAAGAGGAATTTCTGATTCATGTGGTAATTCTGTTTACCTTTTGAAGAGGTAAACTGAAAAACTGTTTGCCACAGCAACTGCACCATTTTACATTCCCACCAGCAGTTACAGTGGGTTCCAGTTACTTCCATTTTCAGCAACACTTGTTATTGTCTGTCTTCTTATTTTAGCCATCCTAAGTGAATGTGAAGTGGTATCTCACTGTGGTATCTCACTGTGGTTTTGAGTTACATTTTTCTAATGAATAATGATTTTTTTCATGTGTTTATCAAACACTTGTTTATGTTCTTTGGAGGTCTTATGTTCTTTGGAGGTCTATGTTCTTATGTTCTTTGGAGGTCTTTCAAACCCTTTGCCCATTTAAAATTGAGTTGTGTTTTCAGTGTTGTAAGAGCTCTTTATATATTCTAGATACAAGTTCCTTATCACATGTATGACTTGACAATATTTTCTCCAATTCTATGTTGCCTTTTTACTTCCTTGATGGTGTCCTTTGCATTCCCGAAGTTTTCTCTTTTGATAAAATTCAATTTATTTTCTTCTTTTGGTGGTTTGTGCTTTAGTTATCATATCTAAGAAACCACTGCCTAATTCAGTATCACACAGATTTATACCCATCTTACTTTATAAGATTTTATTGTTTTAGTTATTACCTTTATGTCTTGGGTCCACTTTGAATTAATTTTTGTATATGGTGTGAGGTACAGGTCCAACTTCATTCTTTTGCATGTGAGTATCAAATTGTCTCAGCGCCATTTATGTAAAAAAACTGTCTTTAATTTATTGAGTTGTCTTAGCACCCTTGTTAAAAACCAGTTGACCATAGATGTTTGTTTATGGATTCTTGATTCTATTCCATTGGTTTGTGTCCTTATGCCAGCACCACACTTGTTTACTGTAGTTTTGCAGTAAATTTTGAACTTGGGAAGTGTCAGTCTACCAGCTTTGTTCTTTTTCAATACTGTTTTGGCTATTGGGGGGGTCCCTTGAGTTTGAATGTCAATTTAGGGACAGCTTGTCCATTTCTGCAAAAAAAGCCCTGTTGTAATTTTGATAGGAAGTACATTGAATCAGTTGCCGTATTTGGAGAGTATTGAGATCTTAACAGTATTAAGTTTTCCAATCCATAAGCATGGTCTATCTTTCATTTATTTAGATCTTCTTCAGTTTCTTTCAGCCGAGTTTTGCAGTTTTCAGTGTGCAAGTTTTACTCTTCTTTGGCTAAATTTATTCCTAAATATTTTATTCTTTTTGATGCTATGTAAGTGGGCTTGTTTTCTTAATTTCAATTTCAGATTTTTCATTGGTAATGTGTAGAAATATGACTAATTTTTCTATATTGATCCCAATTTGTGGTGAACAGTAAATTTGGGTTAGAAACACACCATAGCATGAATCAAGGAACTTGGGTAATGTTCACCCATAAACTGACTTAATGAGCAGAAATCCAACTTGTTGTTATTGTTGTTGATAACTTTTTAACTGATTATTTTAAGATTATTCCTTCAAGTATTACTTCTGTTTTTCTTTTTGCTAGGTGAGGAGTGAGTGATAGGTAATTTGGCTTTTGCTGTCTATAGTCTCAGGTCTTTCACATGTATTTTTCCTATTTAAGTAAAACACCAAAGGAAAAATCCTCAGCACCTTGTCTCTCTGTATCATGAGAATACATTCTGTATATTCCTCAATGCTATACATTGTAAAGATTAATGGTGATGCAGAGAAAGCTAATTTATTCAACCAGTTTCTATGTTCTAGGTCTTATGCTAAGTGCTAAATGATAAGGAAAACTCAAGGATCAAACCTGAGTCTCCTGTGTCTCCTGCGTCAGAAGTGGATTCTTAACCACTGAGCCATTGGGGAAGCCCAAACAAAACATAGTTCGATAAATGACAAATCCATCCACCAAGGAGCACATAGTCTGCTGAGTAAAGACAGTAACATTTTGACCATTTGAATGCGTGAAGGAACATGGCACTGTAGTGACATACAAGTGAGTTACCGGCCAGGTTTCTATTTTAATGGGACTCACAATCTAAAGGAGAATATAATGGCTCTGGTAAAAAAAAAAACAAAAAAAAAAACATAGAGGGCACAATGGTAATATGGACAAAGGGCTTTTAACTTTCAAGGGTAAGGGAAGGCATCCCTAAGAAGGTGCCTGTTGTGTGCGGACAAGTTGGCTTTTAGAAGGTATAAGAACAAGAGGAATATTCATGTCAATGTATAGCAAAAAACCACTACAATATTGTAAAGTAATTAGCCTCCAATGAATAAAAATAAATGAAAGGAAAAAAAAGAGCAAGAGGAATAGCATTTTAGACCAAGAAACCTCATTGCAAAGGCCAAGATATGATCACCTACTCAGGGAACTGTAAGCAGAGAAGTAATTGTCCTAGTATATTGGAGACTCCAAATAAGGGTCTGCTGAGTGACTGAATTTAGCACTGGATGTAAGAGATGGCTGGAGCTGAGGATAGCAAGGTGGCTGAGATCACTGAAGGACCATACCAAAGAAATGAAAGGCTATGGAAAGCCTGTTGCATTTATTCTGTGCAATTTACACAGCAATTGGACTGGTTTAATTTGCAGCCTGAAATCTTTTTTCTTTAGACACAGTACAGATGATGTACAAAATACCAGAAGAGAGTTTAAAACCCATTTAGTTCAGTTCAAAAGCATCAGTTCTTCGACGGTCAGCTTTCCTTATAGTCCACCTCTCACATCCATCCATGACTACTGGAAAAACCATAGCCTTGACTAGACAGACCTTTGTTGGCAAAGTAATGTCTCTGCTTTTTAATATGCTGTCTAGGTTGGTCATTAATTTCATGGCTGCAATCACCATCCACAGTGAGTGTAGAACTAATTATTTGCAAATAACTAATAGGTGATATCTATGTCTATATTTATATATTACACTGATTTCAAGCAAAACTCCTGAGGAAAATACTTTTCTTTTTTTTGGTCTAGTGTGAGAGAGGGTATTTTAAAAATTATATTTGAAGTATAAAATAGCCTTTCATGAAACAATTCCATATTCATGTAGGTCATTTTTCAAGTTAGTGACATTTGACTTCATATAAATAGTACACTATAAATAACACCACAGTCAGGGCAAGGGAAAAAGGTAGCTGAGTCAAAATACTATCAAAGCCATATTAACATTTCAGTTTTGTAGCGGGCAGTGTGAAGGTGGAATGAGAAAGTCTAGCCTTTAGTGCTTTGATTTATTTAATTCTCCTGGAAAAGGTATTTTTTTAAAGTATTAATCAGGAGTAGTTCTACTCACAATCTTAATATTACTATGGGATGATTTATGATCAGACAATTAAACTAACTGAATTAAAAACAATAAAACTATAACCTTTCCCTCTTCTTGCTTGGCATTAATTTTTCCTTAAAGAAATGTAATTTTAATTTTTTTCAATGTGACAGTGATATGGTTTGAGTCATATAATTACAAGGTTCATACAAGAAACAGAAGGCCCTGTTTCATTGGCCATCACTGTGATGCCCGCTTCCCAAAGGAGACTGCTGTCCTGCTATTTAACTCCATGTTTCTGAAGAGCATCCTTCTACTGCCATGTCTTAGTTGTTCCATTTTAGCTATTTTATGCCATTTCCTAATTTCCCAGTATACATATATCATATTGTTCAGTGTTTACTGTATATATTTTAACCCCTATTTTATACATTGTCCACCACATTCCATGTTCTACCAGTCAAGAGAGGTTAGTTATGCTGCATTAACAAATTACCACAAAAACCTTGGTGGCCTACAACAATAAAGGGTAACTTCTCATGTACACTGCATGTCAGCAGCAGGCCAGCTGCAGTTCACGCTAGAGTGTCAGCAGCTGGGACTCTGACGGCCAGAGGCAGCCTCCAACAAGGGTCCGCCTGGTGGCAGGCCGAGAGACGGGGCCCTAATGCTTCTGCCCAGAAGTGGCGCATTCACCTGTGATCGTATTTCCTTAGCCACCGTAATTCACACTGCCAGGTCTGACATCAGTGGGCAGGGAAGTATAATTCTCCTCCAGGGAAGTAACATCAGGTATTCCCAAACAGTCATACAGTCCACCACACTTGTTTTGTTTTCCCTGGAAGTTATAGTCCCTTCTTTCTTGGGTTGCTTAGTTTTCTCTAGATGTATCACCATTTCATCTATGTTCCACCAGAGCTGTGAAACAGAAGCTTCCAACACGTTAGGAAATGGATCATGTTGTGTGGGGGGCTTCGGTTGCCACTGCTATGTTTTTTCTCTTGGAGACATCCCTCCCTGGAGCCCTGCATTCTGTGTCAGAGCAGATGCTTTGTGCTCTGGGTCGGCTCCACAGTTGTCCTCCTCGAACTTCCCTTCACCTTTATCTCAGGAATTCTCCCTACTTTCTCCTTTGCTGGTGCTCCTGGTTAAGAGGAAAACCAGGTAGGTTTTCTTGGTTTCTACCCTTATTTTGATGAGATACCTCTCTGTGGGGCTTCCCAGGTGGCACTAGTGGTAAAGAACCCTACTGTCAATGCAAGGGACATAAGAGATGCGGATTTGATCCTTGGGCTGGGAAGAACCCCTAGAGGAGGGCAAGGCAACCCATTCCAATATTCTTGCCTGGAGAATCCCACGGACAGAGGAGTACAGTCCATGGGGTCACAAAGAGTGGGACGTGACTGAAGCAACTTGGCACACACCTCTCTCTAGCAGATTCCTGGGCACAGGCAAGGAAAAGTTTTGCTTTGACATCTTTTTCTGCTTCCTGCATTGGCTCTATTTCTTTTCTTTTATCTTCTTTCCTTTTTCTTCTGCCTCTCTCTCTTCCTTTTTCTATTTTTCTTTCTTTCTCCTGTTTGTTCATTTCAGGCTCTTTCATGTAAAGAGGTGTCTTCAAATATCTGGAGACCCTTGACTCCACCCATGTTTAAGAATGAGATGATTAAAAGTTGATGCGAGTCTCTGCGGGTGGGACTAGGACTTGTCTACTGTCGGGCTTCACTGTAAAGAGGTGAAAAGCCACATTCTCCATTCTCCTCAATTATCAGTATTTCTGTGCCTTTTCTTCTGTACCAGTTGGCTTTCCACCCAGAGGAAGCTTCTAATTCCCTGACAGGATCACAGCACGAATCTGAATTTGGAAAAGAAATTGGTGGGGGTGGGGTAATGGGAATATGTCTCCTAATTCAATATGCACAACTTCATTTAATTCTGCTTTTCTAAGGAGTGAGTCACCCCTGCCCTGAGCTCTGCCTGGTATCCAGAGGAGCTCTGAGTCAAACCCTCCAGAAAGCAAACTTCCTGAATGCAGAGTTAAGGCCGCAGAGAGTGGAGATAAGGACTAGGGGTAAGAAGGATCCCACTGTTCTTCACAATAATACATAATACAAAACTTTTATCATACATTCTCATTTTCAGGCCCACTCTACTGCTTTCAGAGGTGGGGGCAGCTCCAGTTTCAGAGCCTTTCCAGGGTCTGGGATGTGAAAAGGTTCACCCTGGCTGGCTCAAACCCCTCCCGAAAGCTTAGGTACTAAATTTCTCAGTTTGGGTAAACTAGTTATCACTCATCCATCTCCTTCCATATTCCTAAGTTTGTTGACATCCTTCTTCAGCAGGGATCTCTTTTCCTGTTTGCTTTGTCTTTATGGGTTTATACCTTTTTTAAAAAAAAAATCCCTTCTCTTTCATTTTAATGAGGTATCTGTAGTGAGAAAAGAAAAATGTGTGATAATGAACCACGTTTAACCAGAAGTTTCCTTACCATTAACATCATAGATGTAGTGAACATCTTTTCTAAGTAGGAAAAGTCCAGGTGTGACTATAGGCAGTTCTATAAGACGTAGATATAAGTACAATAATACACCTAAATTTTACTGAGTGCTTAATATGTGCTAAATGGTCCTTGAAAAAAAACATTTTGGCTGTGCTGTACAGTATGCAGGATCCTAGTTCCCTAACCAGGGGTCACATCTGTGCCCCCTGCATTGGAAGCATGGAGTCTTAACCACTGGACCACCAGGGAAGTCCCTAAACCATCTTTTAAATGCTTATTTTATTATATATATATACACATTAATATTTTATCTTCACAATAACCCTGAGATGGATTCTGTGATTCAACACCTAGCAGTCTGACTCTGGAGCACCTATGCTATATAATGTGGTACATCATTTCTAAACTACAGGAAATCTTATTTTCTTTCTTTCTTTTTTTTTTTTTTAATATTTATTCATTTATTTGGCTGCACCAGGTCTTAGCTGCAGCATGTGGGATCTAGTTCCCTGACCAGGGATCGAACCTGGGGCCCCTGCATTGGGAGCTCAGAGTCTTAACCACTGGGCCAGCAGGGAAGTCCCAAGAAATCTTATTTTCAACTTGTCAGGTCTCTAGTCAATCTATACTTATTGGTAACTTAAGCTATAGCTAGGTTTTTCTCATAAATGTTGAGTATTTACAGCACATTATTTGTTGTGGCAAGGCTAGCATCACTTTTGAAGTGTCTATTTGAAGATACATGTTGGAGGTAGAAGAGAGTAATTTATGACAAATTCTAAAGCAGAGTCATTTAAACTGGGAATCCTGGCATGTGTTTGTTTTATAATACAGACAGATGGGCCTTTCCTGTTAAAGAAAGCAGTTACCGTCTGTAATCTGAGGGGTCAAAGAGAAGCAATTACAAATCCCACATTAGTAACACAACACTAAAACGCTTGGGTAAACGAAACATAACTACCAGAGTTTAATATCTTAAAGCACTGATGGCCTTGAACACCCTTACTCAGAGAATTCAGCTCTTCATTCTCTGTAGATTTTAGGACAAGATTCACTATCACTCTCTCCAAGGCCACTCATACTCCAACTCCACTGTTACTTCGCAGATAATTCTTTGCAAGACACAGATATATCTTTCAATCCTTCTGCCTCTCAAGTCCTCGACCTCTCTTGGAATGATCTTTGCCCTCTGCTATCTCAGGTACCCACTCTTATGGTCATTCCCTATGCCTTGTCATTACTTCTAATTTTAATTTCAAGCCAACTACTCTCCAACCCATCTCTTCTTTTTTCAGGTCATTCTCTACAGTACCTAAACTCCAGCAATTCTTCTACCTGATGAGAAACACATTCCACGCACTCTCCCACCTTTTCACAGTTCCCCACTGCTCTCAGTTCTCCACCTTTCCCTCTCAAAGCCTTACTTCTTACCGTGTCTGAAATTGGAATGCCTCCTTTGCATCTACCTTCAACTACCCTTTGCCCATTTCTCCCCATCATACTTGCCTGACCAAATCTCAGGCCTGGGTAATCGGACTGTCTACTCAGTACCTGCACATGAGCAACCAAATCTGGCTGGAGAAAAATGTGTGATCATACTGACTTACTTCATGACTGTAGCCCACCAGGCTCCTCTGTCCATGGAATTCTCCAGGCAAGAATACTGGATTGGTAGCCATTCCCTTCTCCGGGGTATCTTCCTGACCCAGGGATCAACCCTGGGTCTCCTGTACCATAGGCAGATTCTTTTTTTTTTTTTTTTAATTTTTTTTTTTTCATAGGCAGATTCTTTACTGTCTAAGTTACCAGGAGAGCCTTCACTATACTGGCTGATCTTATTATAAATTCATGTGGGCCCTTAGTAGTGCCTGGAAACCTTACCATGTTTCTCTCAATTCCCTCTCCCACACTCACAGACTATATTTCACCTCTCTTCCTCCCCCCTCCCCCACTAACCCCCTCACTACTTTCAGTTAATAACTACACGAACCAAAGTAAGCTAAACTGCTGTAACAAACAAAAATGTTATAGCTCCCACTCAACAGAAATTTGTATCTTGCTCACATAATAATCCAGAGTGGGTATTCCAGGCCAGTGGGCAACTCTCCTTCATCTCTACACCTTCTTTCTTACTGTCTGCCAATCCCAAGGTCTTGTAGTCATCTGCATAATCTAGCTGGCAGGAAGGAAAAAATGAATGAAGGCGGCATAGTGGCCTGGAAGTAGCCCACATCATCTCTGCTCACATTCTAGTAGCAATAACTTCACATTTGACCATACCCAACTGAAAGAAAGCCTGAGAAAAATAGTCTCTGTGCCCAGGAAGAATGAGAGAATAATACACTGTGATGGACAAATAGCAGTCCCCTAAAATGATGTTGTTTCTTATTTCACTGAGAAAATAGAAGCAACTAGAAAAGAACGTCTACTTTGTCCTGCTATCAGATCCACAAGCCTACTTCAGGATGTCCCATACATACGGAGACTGGAGGGATTATATTTCCAGGCTGTTCCCTAAGGGGCAGTGTCCAAGCTTTCAGTTAGAACAACATGGTCATAATGACCACATCACCTAATTACAAGTTCAAACATACCTTCTTTCCTGGTGCTTTTTTGACCTCTTTGGTTTTGGATATTGCGATCAACTCTCCTTCCTGCCCCTGTCTTTGTGAAACTCCAATGTATCTTGGTTTGGTGATTCTGTCTTACTCTGGTTCTCCTCCCACTTCCTCCTCTCCTTTGTTGACTTCTCTATCTAGATGAAATCCCTTCTTTATTTGTTGGCTTTTCTTGTCTAGGTCTGAGCTTCTTAAACTTCAAGGTGATACAATCACTTGGGGTTCCTGTTAAAGACCCGATTCAGCAGGTCTGAGATTCCACCTTTCCAACAAACCTCCTGGTGATGCCAGTGCTGCTGGGCCATTGACCACAAGGTTCTAAAGATGATGTTCTCCAAGATTCTGTCCTTTGTTTTCTTCTCTTCTCTCACATGTTATCACTGCCAGGCTAAACTTCCCAAACTATCTTCTAGTTCAACCCTCTTTCCCTTACTTCAAAACCTTTACATCTAACTTCTTAGTTGTCCACCTCTATTTGACTGACTCAACAACCTTTCAGACCTTTAAATGTCCAAGTCTAAACTAATCTCTTGAATTCCCTTGTGGTTCAGACAGTAAAGTGTTTGCCTACAATGTGGGAGACCTGGGTTCAATCCCTGGGTTGGGAAGATCCCCTGGAGAAGGAAATGGCAACCCACTCCAGTATTCTTGCCTGGAAAACCCCATGGACAGAGGATCCTGGTAGGCTACAGTCCATAGGATCACAAAGAGTCAGATACGACTGAGCGACTTCACTTTCAAACTGATCTCTCAAAAAGTAGTTCCTGTTCCTACTGATAATTGTCTTTTTTCTATCTTCTATAATTATCTCCAAACTCAAACTCTCCAATACCTTTTATTTTTCTCTTCCTCCTTCATGCATGTTATGCTATCCTCTCTTACTGGAAAACCAACGACTCAGTTGCCAAATTCTGTAGATTCTGCTTCCACATTACCTTTCAGCCAAACTCTTTAAAATTTCTCCTGCCTTTACCTTTTAGTCCAGATTTATCAATACCTTTTACCTGGCCTATTGCAAGTTTATCTGATCATTTTCCCACCTCTAATTTCTGTATCCAGTTACAAAGAGGTGAAAGAAAAGCAAAGCTTTTAAACCTCCAATTTTTTATTTTTTATCTTTAACTTATTTTGTATTGGGGTATAGCCAATTAACAATGTTGTGATACTTTCAGGTAAAGAAGGAAGGGATTCAGCCATACATATACATGGATCCACTCTTTCCCAAACCCAGCTCCCCTCCAGGCTGTCAGGTAACATCGAGTAGTTTCATGTGCTACACCGTAGGTCCCTGTTGTAAACCTCCAATCTTTTAAACCACGAAAACTAATGTTTTAAATACAAATTCTTCCACTTAGCATTCCAGGCCCCATTCTCCTCGCTGTCTGCCACTTCTCAACATGCCCTAGGGTGTTACCATTTGCTTTTCCTTAACACGACTTTCACTGATTCGCCTTCATACCTGTTCTCATGTTATCTCATCCCTATCTCCTTCAAGGTCAATCCCAAACGCCTTCTCCTCCTTACTGCCTTTCTTTCCTCATTCCCCGGACTGGTCTGAGAAGTTTCCTGATATTCTGCAGTACTCTATTTTTCACGTGGCACCTCTCATGATTTATCTTTTATTATAACTGTTTTATCCCTTATTCTGAAGGCAAAGTAACATCTTCAATTTCCCTCAGTAACCCTGCAGCGTCTTACCTATGGGGGCGTCTACTATTAGTTGAAATCAAAGTGATTTAGGAAGATAATGTGATGCAACGGTAAGCAGCAGAGAATCCGGTCAGGACAGTTGGGTTCCTGCTCTGCCATTTATTAGACGTGAGGCTTTGGCTAAGTCGCTTAACTTGGCTTGGGCAACGGGAATCCTACTACTTGATGGAACACTAAGGGAGAGAACTCTACAGAGAACTAACTAATCGATGTTCGTTATTTTCCTTGCAGAGAGCTGGTGCAGCCTTTCTATTCAAATCTTGTTTGCAGGACCACTCCTACTTAACCAACCGGAGGTCGGGCCCCCAAACGGCTAGGAATTCGGGCCCCCACGTTCCCCGGGCCTCTTTCCACGGCAGGGCTCTCTGTTCTCCGCGATGCAGGTGAAGCCGCCGACCTGCGGGGGAATGGCCTGGAGTCCTATTCTCTCGGGAGACCTCCCTCCTCCCACTCACTCCGGGAAAGCTCTCCCCTTCCCGGTAACCCAGAAGACCGCGGCGCCGCCGCCTACGTGAGACGTTTGGACCCTGCCCGGCCCCCGTAGCTCCCCTTCTCCAGCAGGTGGTTCTGGTCCTTTCCCCCAACTCTGGGCGCTCACGTCACCGGCGAACCTCTACCCACGCGCCAGCGCCGCAACCAACCGAGAAAATAAACAAACCCCAGCGCGCGGCGGCGGGCGCGCCAGGCCCCTCCCCCGCCCCGCCCCGCGGCTCTCACACCGCCCCCTCAGCCGGGACTTCCCTCCCGCCCTCGGCTCACGGCCGCGCTCTCTCCGCCCCTCACTGCGGCCCGCAGCCGCGCTCCCCGCCGCGGTCCGCCCGGCCCGACGCCCGTTAGTGCCCGGCGCCCGCTCGCGGGGCCGCCGCGCGACCCCTGCCCGGTGCGAGCCCGCCCTGCCCCCCGACACTTGACCCAGCGCAGTCCCAACGCCCAGTGCGGCCGCCCCGGGAGCCGCGGAGCGGCGGCGGCGGCGGCGGCGGGGGGAGGAGGGAGAGGAGGGCCGAGCCGGCGGCCGGGGAGGCCCGGTGAGTACGCGGAGGGCGGGCCGCCTCGCGGGGGGTTAGCTCCGGCGCCCCTGAGGCAGTGGTGGCTGCCCGGCCGCGCCGCTCAGGGCGCCCGGGCTCGGCAGTTGGGGACTCGGCCTGAGGCGACGGGCCCCGCTGGCCGGAGCCACTGGGCAGAGTGCGCGGGAGGGCCGCTCCTCAGGAAGGCCCTCGGCGCCCAGCTCGGGGGCGGCGGAGAGGGACCCGCGCCGACCCCAGGCCCGGGCGCACCGGCGGTGCCTGCGCCTCCCGAGATCCCGCGGGGGCCGGGCCAGGGGGCGACCGCGGTCGCGGGGCCGCCGAGTGACAGGTGCCGCCGCCCCCTCCCCGCCGCGGGCATCGCTCTCTCTCCCGGGAAGCCAGGCGCTCGGAAATTTCTGGAGCAACTAACCCGACTCGCTCTTTTTCTCCGTTGCAGGTTTTGAAACCGCTTCTTTGCCAGAGTTCGGTCTCTCCCAGCCCTGTTTCTTTCTCGTGTGTACTTTGCGCGAGTAAGTTTGGGAGCATCGGTTAACAGCCTATGGGTGATATTTGGCTTTCGTTCGTGCATGAGGTATAGTGAATTACTTCTTGAATAAAGTGCTCCTCCTCCTCCCGCTGGCTATTGAAAAAAGAGAAGGGTTTTGAATTTTTTTTTTTTTTTGGCAGTTATTGTTTGTAATAAGCAGTCTTCCAGAAATTTTGTCATCTCTAACACTTAGGGATCTTGGTCGATATTGAACAGTAAAGTAAAATGGCTTATTAAAAAAGTAAAAATGGCTTATTAAGTTGTATTTTCTCTCCACCTTCTTTTAGATTTTTCATTTTTAACTTTAGCTAGAGTCTCCAATTGAGTAAGTGCTATGGCTTTCATTAGACGCACTAATGAGAAAAATCGTCTTTCCTCTTCTGGACAGCCACTGAAATATTCGCTACACTTTTCATCATTGTCTGCTTCTTTACATAGTAAACGTGCTTGTAAGTGTAACCTGAATCGTCAGTTCGGTAAATTTGACTTGCTAGCTATAAGAATATTAAACTTGGTGGCAATTAAAAATATAAAAAATCTGTAGAAATACAGATTTTTTTTCAACAAGTTCATAACACATAAGTTTGCATTAGTCATCCTGATTAACGGAAGATGATGTCATACTTGTTAACAACACACTTAGCTATAAGATATCAATAAGGTGGAAGAGTGAAGAATTCAGAAGTTAAACAGGAAGAGATCATTGGGACTAATGAAGATACGTGTGCTTTATTCATGGGAGAATCCCTTAGTTCCTCACTCAGTACCTGCTTGTACTGTTTGCTTAGGTTTTTCAATCCACACAAATTTAGATGCTGCAGGTTAGAGATGGGAGACAGTATTGAACTATGAAGGAAAAAAATGTTTGTATGTATTAAGTTCGTTGATAGCAAAGTTTGGGTATGTTCCTGTCACTTACTGGTTGTGAACCTTAGTTTATAAGACGCCAAAGTGAAAGATATTGTGTAGTTGTGTTATTTGAGGAACAACATGAAAAAAATACAATGAAATTTTCACCAGATATTAAGTCACTCATACGCAGTGCCATTTCATTTTATGGCTTTTGTTTTTTAAAATCTAAGCTACTTTTCAGTGAGACCACACTGTATTCATTTCTTTTTTCACCAGGCTTACTGGTTGATTATGTTAGTGGAAGATCACTATTGTTTTTATAAAAAGGGATATATTTGGTGGTTCTTGATTGAGGAGCTTATACATATGTCAGTTGTCAAGTGCCCTAATTATGGTTCCCTGGACTGAGGGATGGCTACTGCTACCATCTTTCTTGACCCTAGGATGATCATAGTCGAGAAGAATGATATCATAGTGGCACTTTTTCTCAGAACTTTGGTAGAGGAACCCAAGAGGCTCGGGCATTTATAAAACCTGCTTCTTGCAGTTTAGGCTATTCATTTAGTAAGTGTATTTACTTAACCTCCTGATGTATTCTAGTTCTTTTAAATTAATGTTTTAAAACCAGTTCTGTTTCCTAAACAAATATACCTTCTAAATGATATTAGTTGTGGTGATGATGAGTTAGTAGAATGGCACTTAACAATGAAGCAACTTTGAACTGCTAATAACCACTATTAACTCACTTTTGCATTTTGGGAATTGAGGATTATCTCTAGTGCACTTTGTGTTTTGCTACATTCTATTTTAGAGCAGGTCTTTGAATGAGTAGATAGTTGTGTACTTGGGGAATATAAATATTTTTTAAAAAACCAAATTCAATAAATGTATCTTTTGTGTGCCAGGTCCTGTGATTTTGTTGCGGGTGGAAAGAAGAGGCCCTTGCCTTTCAGGATGTTGAAATCAGGATTATAAAGAGCTGGGCACAATAGTAAACATAATTTTAATTAAATCTGTCCAGTAATAAAAGTAAATATAAAGTACAGAAATATTGCAGAGGAGGAAATGATTAAACAGGCAGGTTAGAAGAAGCATTTTAGAGATGCTAGCACCTGATCAAGATTTTGAGGAACAAATACTGGGTAGGCCAAAAAGTTCCTTTAGCTTTTTCTGTAAGATCTTATGGAAAAACCACAAAAAAAACACTTTGTGGCCAACCCAATACAGGTTGTAAGTGGAAGAGATATAGGACATTTTAGGCAAAAGGCATAGTAAAAGCTATAAGCAAGTAAAAGTAAATGTGTGGTCAGGAAGTTTTAAGTAGTTTTTTTGTTTGTTTATTTGTGGCTATGCTGGGCCTTCACTGTTGTGCACAGGCTTTCTCTGGTTGTGGTGAGCGCCGGCTACTCCTAGTTGCAGTGCAGAGGCTTCCCATTGTGGTGGCTTGTTTTGTCGTGGCACACGGGCTCTAGGTGCTCCGGCTCAGCAGTTGTGGTGCGCGGGCTTAGCTGCTGTGTGGCATGCGGAATCTTCCCAGGCCAGGGATTGAACCTGTGTGTCCTGTGTTAGCAGATTCTTATCTACTGTGCCACCAAGGAAGTCCTAAGTAATTGTTTTGGTGGAGTACAATGTCTGAGGAAGGACAGTTGCTTTTGAAAATCCTAACATATGTTCTAATATTAAGTAATTTCTTTTCTAGTACTGAGTATAAAGTGGAGACTTTCCTGTAATTTGATATTACTTACTAATGGTGTTCATTAAGAAAGTATAAAATATTGCACTTCATATGATGAGTTGCCTGCATGTTTATATTTGTAAACTTATTGTGCATTTGTTTTTAAGTTATCTTGTGAACTTTTGTCTTCCTTCAACTACTTAAATTAACCTTTAAATTATTTTTAAAAAAAAGACTTAGCAGGAAGAGGGATAAACAGAAAATGATATTACATTTCTGGACCAAAAAAACTGATTGGTGTAGTATTTTAGTAATGTGTATCTGTTTAACATAGAACACTAGCCATTACAGTCATAGACTGACCAATGTAAGTAACTTAGTGGATGTCCACTATATTTTTGTTTTGTGTACCTTAATTATCTCCATGTTATTTAAGTGTATGTATATAAATGTCTGAGCATTTGAGTACCTGTATTTTAAAGACCATGTGATAAAGAAAGAACGGGAAAATGGAGGAGGGAGAAGAGCTCCATTTGCATCTGTTTACCTAAGTATCTCTTTGATATGACTATAGGTGGAGATGCAGAAGTGTAGGACACAAGATCTCTAACCCTACCCTTACAAGAATATTGACCCTAGCCCTTTCCCTGAAATAGTATCTTTAAAAGTCTAATGTTTTTGTGGTCTGCTTATTTGTCTCTTTTTCTCTTTAAGATTTTTTTAAAAGTAGTTTCAAATGAATTCCTGGATTATATGACTTTTTTTTTTTGTAAATTCAGAAAAATTTGTTAATGACGGCAGTGTTCTCTTAAAAACATGCAATACAATCAGTCTTTAACAATTGCTTTCTGTCATTTGTCTTCTCAGTCACTAACATAAGGGACCTGAGTCATGTCATTGTTAATTCTGACCTGTAGTTGCCCTTTCTAAGTTTTGACACAGGGCAGAAAAATCAATATTGCATTGATTATATTATGTTTTCTTTTTTGATTTTGGGTATAGATAGCCATTTTCCCTTTTCAAGATGAGATTTTTTTTTTTCTTCTTACAGAAGGTCATTATAGACTATTTGGGGAAATAATGAAAACTATAGAAGGGAAGATAGGCATCATGGGTAGCCCCATACATCTCATTCTTTTTGGTATGTAAACAAATAGCATGTTTACAAACTGGGGATTATTTTTATTCCCTTCTTTCATTTAAAGTTTACATTTCACTCCTCTTCCCACTTGTGAAGTGTTGGTTAGTGCATGGTATATACATTTTTGATATATAGATTCCTCTCATGACTAATGAGGGAGTTGATGTGTTGTCTATCACTTTTTTTTTAAAAGTAGAACATATGATATAGTTGATGAGCCCTTCCAGTTGTCCCATCTCTCTACTCCCTCAGCTGCTAAGTAGAGCTATTTTTTGCCTTTAATTTTACTATTATATAAAGTCTAGTACAGGTGACTACCACTCTTCTATTCTTCTGACTAGACAAGGGATCATTGCTGGTGAACATTTCCCCCTTTCCATCTACCTTTCATTAGTTCAGCACATGGATTGCTAAGGTGTAGCATAGGTAGCTGCCTCATCAGAAAAAGTTATTTTGAGTGTTTATCACTAATTCTTTTCTCAGTTAACACAATGTATTCTATTGCTTTCTTTTCACTTTTATTATTCTCATTCATTCAGGAAACATTGGTTGCTTGTCACCTGTGTCCACTATTTAAGACATAGTCACTACTGTGATTCTTGGGTTTCAGGTAGATTGGTGTTTTCCTTATGCAGTATGTTAGATAAAATCTTTAGGTCTTTGACTCTTTCCAGTGGCTCAACCGCAAATTCTCAAGGCCAAAAACTTTTTTTCTTTTCATTTCAAAGAAAAAAAATTTCTGTGAGCTTTTAAGAGATGTTTAGAATGTCTGTGAACATTTCACTCATGCAGGACAATCCAGATATGAAATTCAGTTTTGGTATCAGTCCTAAATTGGAGAGGAAGTATATTTGTGTAAGCTGTTGGTGATGATAAGGTTAGATAAT
Organism: Cervus canadensis; assembly: GCF_019320065.1. NCBI lineage: Eukaryota > Metazoa > Chordata > Mammalia > Artiodactyla > Cervidae > Cervus > Cervus canadensis. The sequence continues at coordinate 10,649,545 of NC_057415.1, read as the reverse complement.
ATTGCAGTGACAACCTGAAAAGCTCAGCAGCTTAATGCAGCAAAGTTGCTTTCCTTCTCAAGCTACATATCCATTACAGGTTAATAAGGAGATTTTTTTCATTGTAGTTTCAGACTCCATCAGACTTGACTGATGGAGACTTCTTCTCAGTATATGCTTCTGCAATAACAGAAGCAGAGGAAAAGCATGGCTCACCATGCTCTGGCTTTTAAAGCTTACATTTCACTGGTAAGTCACACTGGCCATGTCTGCATTCAACATGAGAGTGATACATAATTCTTTTTCAGGGAGGGGCAGTGAATATTTTTGAATAGCTATCATATGCAATTTATAGTTGCAACAGTTAAAATTAAATACAGTAGTTGTAGAACAACTGTGTAGGATTAGTGTGCCTAAAGTGGTCAGAACTACTAAAACTTAACAGGATTTTAACATGGCATGTTGAAGTGGAAGCAGAATTAATGTTTTCCATAATATTTTTGAGTCTGAAAATTTCTTTTCATTTTGTAGTATTTTCTCCCTTTTAATAACTTACAAAGCCTTAATTCTCATGTTTGTGGGAAAGAGTTAAGCCTCAAAATATGTCTTAATTTTATCGGTGTAATGTCATCTCTGTATGTTGTGGTATTTTATCTTAATTCATTTATTTTTCGGCATAGGAACAATAGGTATTAATATATTATAATAAAAATACTTTGATTTTGTAACTATTAGATGGCATCTTCAAATATCAGCTCTTCTTTGGTTTTCCCTCATTGTTGAGCAAAAAACTGAAAAATTTCTAAATAATTTTCTGGATTGTTAGGTTAAGATAGAACATTGAATATATGCTTCTCATTTTTGTTTCCTCCTGGGGGGTGAAAACATGATAACCATAGTGTGTGGTTAGCTTTCAAAATGTACCTTAATGATCCTTACCTCCTGGTATTCACACTTTTAAACAGTCTCCTTCTGCAGTGTATAAATAGGGTGTCCTGGGTAAGCAGTAGGATATTGTGGAAATAACAGTAGCTCGTTTAGGTGTGAGCACTGTGGCTCAAGGCAGACATGATAAAACTATAAAGAAAAACAAAGGAATAAGTAACACACAAATCAGGATAATAAATTATCTTTGAACAGGTTGGGTGTTAGGGGGATGCTACTGGGGAGAACCATAGGTTGGGTTAACATTTCATTAATCTCAGTGCTGGGTACTTGGAGTGTTCCTTTAGTTTTTTAAACTTAATATTTTATTCAGTTTTGTATTCAATACATTTCAAAGTAAAACATTTATGAATTTCACAATTAAGAAGATCTGTTTCTTTTGAACTGAGAATACTTAAGTCTTCTAGTAGTTACAAGGCTTCTTAGAACCTGCAGAGTGTAAGCAAATCTAATTTCTGGTCCTGACTTTGACAGTAACTTGCAGAATGGCTTAACCAGTCTAAGTACCAGTTGTCTCATCTGTAAAGCCAAAGGATTTGGGTTAGATATTACTAGAGGACCTTTTTAAAAACAATTTTTATTGTATAGTTGATTTACAGTCTTGTGTTAGTTTCTAGTGTAAATAAAATGATTCAACTTTATATATATATTCTTTTATTAGAGGACCTTTGATATCATGAGTTTAAAAATTTCTTTAAAAGCTGAAAGATACCAATAAGGGATTAATTTCTAAAATATATAAAGAGCTCATACAGCTTGATATCAAAAAGACAACCCAATCAGAAAATAGGCAGAAGACCTAAATGGACATTTCTTCAAAGACAACATACAGACGGCCTACAGGCACATGAAAAGATGTTCATTATGCCCAGTTATTAGGGAAATGCAGATCAAAACTGCAATGAGGTATCATCTCACACCAGTCAGAATGACTGTTATTTTAAAAAAATCTACACATAAATGCTGAAGAAGGTGTGGAGAAAAAGAACCCTTTTATACTGTTGGTGGGAATATGAATTGGTGCAACCACTGTGGAGAACAGTACGGAGGCTCCTTAAAAAACTAAAAACAGAGTTACTACTATATGATCCAGCAATCCCACTCCTGGGCGTTTACCCAGAGAAAACTTTAATTCAAAAAGATATGTGTACCCCAGTGTTAATTTGTTGTTGTGTTCAGTTGCTGAGTCATGTCTGATTCTTTGCAACCCCATGGACTGCAGCAAGCCAGGCTCCTTTGTCTTCCACTGTCTTGCAGAGTTTGCTCAAACGCATGTCCATTGAGTCAGTGATGCTGTCTAACCATATCATCCTCTGCCACCCCCTTCCCCTTTTGCCTTCAGTCTTTCCCAGCATCAGGGTTTTTCCAGTGAGTCAGCTGTTCACATTGGGTGGCCACAGTATTGGAGTTTCAGCTTCAGCAGGAGTCTTTCAAAGGAATATTCAGGGTTGGTATCCTTTAGGATTGACTGATTTGATCTCCTTGCTGTCCAAGGGACTCTCAGGAGTCTTCGCCAGCACCACAATTCAAACGTATCAATTCTTTGGCACTCAACCTTCTTTATGATCCAGTCTCACATCCATACGTGACTATTGGAAAAACCATATCTTTGATGAGACAGTCTTTTGTCAGCAAAGTGGTGTCTGTTTTTTTAATACACTGTGTAGATTTGTCATAGCTTTCCTTCCAAGTAGCAAGCGTCTTTTAATTTCATGGCTGCAGTCACTGTCCACAGTGATTTGGGAGCCCAAGAAAATAAAATCTGTCACTACTACAAGTTTTTCTGCTTCTGTTTGCCATGAAGTGATGAGACTGGATTTCATGATCTTAGTTTTTTGAATGTAGAGTTTCAAGTCACCTTTTTCACTCTCCTCTTTCACTCTCGTAAGGAGGCTCTTTAATTCCTCTTCATTTTCTTCCATTAGAGTGGTATCATCTGCATATGTGAGTTTGTTGATATTTCTCCCGGCAATCTTGATTCCAGCTTCTGATTCATCCAGCCTGTCATATCACATGATGTACTTCACATATAAGTTAAATAAGCAGGATGACAACATACAGCCTTGTACTCCTTTCCCAATTTGGAACCAGTCAGCTTTTTCCATGGCTGGTTCTAACTGTTTCTTCTTGATGTGTATATAGGTTTCTCAGGAGTCAAGTAAGTAGTCTTGTATTCTCATCTCTTAAAGAATTTTCCACAGTTTGTTGTGATCCACACAGTTAAAGGCTTTAGTGTAGTTAGTGAAGCAAAGGCAGATGTTTTCCTGGAATTCTCTTACATTTTCTATGATCCATCAGATCTTGGCAATTTGATCTCTGGCTCCTCTGCCTTTTTTAAATCCAGCTTGAACATCTGGAAGTTCTTGGTTCATGTACTGTTGAAGCCTGGCTTGGAGAATTTTGAGCATTACTTTGCTACCATGTGAAATGAGTGCAACTGTGTGGTAGTTTGAACATTCTTTGGCACTGCCTTTCTTTGGGATTGGAATGAAAACTGACCTTTTCCAGTCCTGTGGCCACTGCTGAGTTTTCCAAATTTTCTGGCATATTGAGTGTAGCACTTTCATAGCATCATCTTTTAGGATTTGAAAAGGTTCAGGTGGAATTCCATCACCTCCACTAGCTTTGTTGGTTGTGATGCTTCCTAATGCCCACTTGACCTCACACTCCAAAATGTCTAGCTCTGGGTGAGTGATCACACCGTTGTGGTTATCTGGCTCATGAAGATCTTTTTTGTATAGTTCTTCTGTGTATTCTTGCCACTTTTTAATATCTTCTGCTTCTGTTAGGTCCATACCATTTCTGTCCTTTATTGTGCCTATCTTGGCATGAAATGTTCCCTTGATATATTCAATTTTCTTGAAGAGAAAGAAGGGATTTTCTTGATATCTCTTTCCCTTCTATTGTTTTCCTGTTTCTTTGCATTGTTCACTTAGGACGGTCTTCTTACCTTTCCTTGTTGTTCTCTATAACTCTGCATTCATTTGGATATCTTCCCCTTTCTCCCTTGCTTTTTGCTTCTCCTCTTTCCTCAGTCATTGTAAGGCCTCCTGAGACAACCACCCTACCTTCGTGCATTTCTTTTTGTTTGGGATGGTTTTGGTCACTGCTTCCTGAACCTCTGTCCATTGTTCTTCAGTCACTTTCTCTACCAAATCTAATTCCTTGAGTCTGTTCATCACCTCCATTGTATCATTATAAGGGATTTGATTTAGGTCATACTTGAATGGTCTGGTGGTTTTCCCTACTTTCTTCATTTTAAGCCTGAAATTTGATCTGAGCCACAGCCAGCTCCAGGTCTTGTTTTCACTGACTGTATAGAGCTTTTCCATCTTTGGCTGCAAAGAAAACATAATCAGTCTGTTTTTCATTATTTACTATCTGGTGATGTCCATGTGAAGAGACATCCCTTGGGTTGGAAAAGGGGGGTTGCTGTGACCAGCATGTTCTCTTAACAAAACTGTTAGCCTTTGCCCTGCTTCATTTTGTACTCCAAGACCAAACTTGACTGTTATTCTGGGTATCTGTTGACTTCCTACTTTTGCCTTCTGATCCCAATGATGAAAAGGACATCTTTCATCTTTTTTGGTGTTAATTCTAGAAGATCTTGTAGGTCTTCATAGAACTGGTCAACTTCAACTTCTTTGGCATCAGTGATTGGGGCATAGACTTGGATTACTGTGATGTTGAATGGTTTGCCTTGGAAATGATTTGAGATCGCTCTGTCATTTTTAAGGTTGCACCCAAGTACTGCATTTCAGATTCTTTTGTTGATGATGAGAAATACTCCTTTTCTTCTAAGGAATTCTTGCCCACAGTAGTAGATGTAGTGGTTATCTGAATTAAATTTGCCCATTCCCATCCATTTTAGTTCACTGATTTCCTAAGATGTCGATGTTCACTCTTGCCATCTCCTGCTTGACCATGTCCAATTTACCTTTATTCATGGCCCTAACATTCCAGGTTCCTATGCAGTGGTGTTCTTTACAGTGTCAGACTTTACTTTCATCACCAGATTCGTCCACAACTGAGCATTGTTTCCACTGTGACCCAGCTGCTTCATTCTTTCTGGAGCTGTTAGTAATTTGCCCTCCACTCTTCCCCAGTAGTGTATTGGATACTTTCTGGCCTACAGGGCTCATCTTCTGGTGTCACATATTTTTGCCTTTTCGTACTGTTAATGGGCTTCTTGAGTCAGTAATGATTTGCCATATCCTCCTCCAGTGGACCACATTTTGTCAGAACTCTTCACTATGACCCTTCCGTCTCGGGCAGCCCTGCACAGCATGGCTCGTAGCTTCATTGAGTTATACGAGCCCCTGTGCTACGACAGAGCTGTAATCCATGAAGGCACTCGGTTTTCATAGCAGCCTTGTTTACAGATTGAATATAGTTCCCTCTGCTATACAGTAGGTGCTTTTATATATCATAGTGTGAATATGTTAATCCCAAACTAATTTAATCTTCCCCTCACCCCTTCTATCACCTGTGGTAAGTATGAGTTCATTTTCTATGTCTATGAGTCTATTTCTGTTTTGTAAATAAATTCATTTGTATTATTTTATTTTTTTAGATTCCACATATAAGTGATATTATATGATATTTGTCTTTGTCATGTTTACTTCACTTAATATGATCATATGTAGGTCCGTGTTGTTACAAGTGTCATTATTTCATTCTTTTTTATGGATGAGTATTATTCCATTGTGTTTGTATATCACAAACAGATGACTTGGATTACACAAGTCTATACACACACATGCATCCTCTTTATCCATTCATCTCTTGATGGCCATTTAGCTTGTTTCCATGTCTTGGCTATTGTTAATAGCGCTGCTGTGAACATTGGGCACTGTTTACAATATTTCCCAGGCAAGAAAACTGGAGTGGGTTGCCATTTCCTTCTCCAGGGGATCTTCCTGACATGGGGATTGGACCAGCATCTCCTGCATTGGCAGGTGGATTCTTTAGCACTGAGCCACCAGGAAGCCCCATAAATAATATGTATATATATATTTAAATAATTGAGTAAAAATATATACATGTATATAAATAACTGAGTCATTTCCCTGTACACTTGAAATTAACACAGCATTGTAAATTAGCTACAATAAAAGAAAAAAAACTGAAAGACATAGGGTGCACTGAGATTAGTTAACTAAAAGATAACGGTAGAAGGTGATTTTGAAAAGTTTCCTTTGGTTGAGAGAATTTAAGTTCTCTTTTTTTAACTATTGAGGTAACATGTATATTATTTTTACATAAAAACATTTTTACACGTATATTATAAAAACAATATATGCTATTATTTTTGTTATAGAATGTTTTTATATTATATATAATTTATATATTATATAGTTTTTCTTAGATATAATTTTTATATATATAATAATTTTTGTTACAATAGTCATGCTTTAGGGACATTTATATAGAAGAAAATTTTATGAACTTAATCATTGTAGTTACTGTTTCCAGTATTCTTCTGTCTATTGTGAAGAGCCACATTTCTATCTGGGATGATTTTCCCTGTAACTTAAAGAACCTCCTTCAGTAATTCTTGATGTGTGGTTCTGCTGGTTATGAATATTTTCAGGTTTTGCATGTGTGGTGGTGGCATTGGTTTAATCGCTAAGTTGTGTCTGACTGATTCTTGCGACCCCATGGACTGTAGCCTGCCAAGCTCCTCTGTCCATGGGATTTCCCAGGCAAGATACTGGAGTGGGTTGCCATTTCCTTCTCCAGGGTAAGTTCTCTATTTTGCCATCACTCTAGAATCAAACTTAAGGCGGAATTTGTATATAAGAATGTTCTTCCTTTCCTACTCCTTTTTCCCTGTCTTCAAAGTTAAGGATAAGCATGTAGTAGGGCCAGTGGTGGGAGAAGGAAATGACAGCCCACTCTAGTCCTCTTGCCTGGAGAATCCCATGGATGGAGGAGCCTGGTGGGCTGCAGTCCATGGGATCACTCAGGGTCAGATACGACTGAGCGACTTCACTTTCACTTTTCACTTTCATGCATTGGAGAGGGAAATGGCAACCCACTCCAGTGTTCTTGCCTGGAGAATCTCAGGGACGGGGGAGCCTGGTGGGCTGCCGTCTATGGGGTTGCACAGAGTCAGACACAACTGATGCGACTTAGCAGCAGCAGCAGGACCAGTGGTCTCTAGTGCAGTGAAATGATATATGTATTTTTTAATTTTATTAATAAACTGTATTGATTTAGGATGTTTTCCATAAATATATGTCTGTATTATGGCAGACTTAGGATGTTCTTCATAGATATATGGTGGCATATTTATTTATTTATTTATTTTTGATAGGTAAGAAGTGATTTTTTAGACTAGGACCTTTGTGAGGTTGACAAGTGGGCGGGTGAGAAATGTCACACCCTTCAAAATTACTGGGCTTCTGTTTTATGTGTGTGTTAGTTGTTCAGTTGTGTCCTACTCTTTGGGATCCCATGGTGTGTAGCTATGGTGGCGTATTTAAAAGAAAGAAGAAAGTCACTAATTTTTGGAAACTGAATGGAAAAATAATTATATTGGTGGTAGACTTGTAATAATTGTGAAATCTCAGTATATAATTTTTTGTTTTATATTATGCAATTTTATGTTGTTTACTTAAGTTTAAAAAGTATGTTATTGCCAGTAGGACTGTGGGTATGAATCCAAATGTTACTAAATCCAGTGTCAGGAGAAGTGTGTGTGTATTTCTGTTTGTTCTGAAATATAAAACAGTAAAATCTAGAAACAGATTTTACTGTGTTTACTTATCTGCCTCCTTTCTCCCTTCCCACAGGAATTCTTGACAGAAGTATTTTGAAAGAGAAATCTTTACAATGGCCTCAGCAGTACTTAGTTCTGTTCCCACTACTGCCTCTCGTTTTGCCTTGTTGCAAGTGGATAGTGGCAGTGGTTCTGATTCTGAGCCTGGAAAAGGCAAAGGTCGAAATACTGGAAAGTCTCAAACAAATAAATCAACTACAAATGAGAAAAAAAGAGAGAAAAGAAGAAAAAAGAAGGAACAGCAGCAGAGTGAAGCAAATGAGGTAGCGATTATATTTCATGTCTGCTTTCTCAGTAGATTGTAAGCATGAAGAGGACAGTTACTATCTTGTTGATCCATGTATCCACAGTTCCTGGTCCATAGGTACTTGGTAATTATGACTATAATATATATAAATATATGAATTTGTGTGTATTTGAAGTCTAATGTAATGAACATATGGAATGCCTTTCTTTTCCTTGTCTCTGGAAGCTTATGTGCTTCTTCCAAAAAGTTCCTGAAAAACACAGGCAGTCTTAAAACGAAACAAAGATCATTTGTGAATATAAAATAAAAAAATATAGAAAAAGAAACAGATCAATTGTGAATATAAAATAAAAATATTTATTCTCTAGTGACTATAACTAGAGATATAACAAATTAATATTTTGGTATGTGTTTTCTGTACACATATATGTTTTTTGAATATATAGACATGTGCACACACATATGTCTACATTCATATTTAACTTAAATGAAAATTAGATTATATAATAGACTTTTATAACTGGTTTTTTAAAAATTAGCATGAGCAGTTTTCCATGTGAGTAAATAAAAATCAACATTATTTTAAATGACTCCACATTATTTAAAAGTATGTGGCTTTGTCATAGTTTACTTAATCAGACTATTGAGATAAACATTTAGGTTTCCCATTTTTTTAATTATTATAGATAATAATCCTATGACTAGCCTTGAAATGCATACATTTTTATGCATTTGTTTGTCATCTGTTTCTTAAGGGTAGTAAGTACATGGCAGATCCTTCTCACCTAAATACTCCTCAGTTCAGTTCAGTCGCTCAGTCTTGTCCGACTCTTCGCTACCCCATGAATCGCAGCATGCCAGTCCTCCCTGTCCATCACCAACTCCCAGAGTTTGCTCAAACTCATGTCCATCAAGTCGGTGATGCCATCCAGCCATCTTATCCTCTGTCGTCCCCTTCTCCTCCTGCCCCCAATTCCTCCCAGCATCAGGGTCTTTTCCAATGAGTCAACTCTTTGCATCAGGTGGCCAAAGTATTGGAGTTTCAGCTTCAGCATCAGTCCTTCCAATGAACACCCAGGGCTGATCTCCTTTAGGATGGACGGGTTGGATCTCCTTGCAGTCCAAGGGACTCTCAAGAGTCTTCTCCAACACCACAGTTCAAAAGCATCAATTCTTCGGTGCTCAGCTTTCTTCACAGTCCAACTCTCACGTCCATACATGACCACTGGAAAAACCATAGCCTTGACCAGACGGACCTTTGTTGGCAAAGTAATGTCTCTGCTTTTTAATATGCTATCTAGGTTGGTCATAACTTTCCTTCCAAGGAGTAAGCGTCTTTTAATTTCATGGCTGCAGTCACCATCTGCAGTGATTTTGGAGCCCAAAAAAGTAAAGTCTGACACTGTTTCCACTGTCTCCCCATCTATTTCCCATGAGGTGATGGGACCAGATGCCATGATCTTAGTTTTCTGAATGTTGAGCTTTAAGCCAACTTTTTCACTCTTCTCTTTCACTTTCATCAAGAGGCTTTTTAGTTCCTCTTCACTTTCTGCCGTAAGGATGGTGTTATCTGCATATCTGAGGTTATTGATATTTCTCCCGGCAATCTTGATTCCAGCTTGTGCTTCATCCAGCCCATCATTTCTCATGATCTACTCTGCATAGAAGTTAAATAAGCAGGGTGACAATATACAGCCTTGACATACTCCTTTTCCTATTTGGAACCAGTCTGTTGGTAAATACTCCTAGCTTGAGTTATATGACCAACATGTAATGTGCCCGTTTATTTTTAAAAGAAATACTGAAAAACATCTCTAGGCTGTGTTTGTCTTTTAATAGAGCAGTAGGTATATAAGGACCTTTCTCTATCACTGAGTAAGAGAAGTAGTAAAAGTGTTTTTTTCTCCCTATATTCATTTTATAATACCCCAAGACTGCGGAAAAGCCTTTTCAATTTGTTAATTTCCATCACCATTGTTTTCTGAGTATCTCTTTAAAATTTTGCCACACAGGGTCACTTTTTTAAAAGACATTTTTCTCACTATATAACCTTTCTGAAGTCCAGTCTTACAGAACTTTTGATTGCCTACCATTTCTTTTTGGAATTAAAGATGATTTGGGGTAACAGAAAATAAGGTAATAGTGGGGTTTACATTTGCATTACTGAGAATGAGCCTGAGGATCCTCCCTTCCCACTTGCGCAGGTATAGTTCTGTCAGTCTATTTTCTGTAATAAATAAGCACTGAACCTGCCATGGCTTCATGTCTAGCAGCATCTCCTCTTCTGGCTTTCCCACAGCAGAAACCACTTACTTAAAGCAGTGTTTGTATCTCATCACTCCCTCCTGCACAATGGTCTGTTGATTATCAGTTAAATTGTTGATCCTTGATTTAAAGCTTCTTTATTGGTTTTTTAGGACTTCTGTAACAAAATATCGCAAGCTGGGTGACTTAAAACAACAGAAATGTATTCTCTTAACAGTTCTAGAGGCTGGAAGTTCTAACCATGGTGTTAATAGGACCAGGCTCTTTCTGAGTAGAATCCTTCTTTTCCTCTCCTTCCTAGCTTCTTATGGTAGCTGTCAGTCCTCAGTGTTCCTTGGCTTCATATATCTTTGTCTATACCTTTCATTCACTAGGGCCCAGCCTAGTTCAGTTTAACCTTAACTTGATTATATTTGCAAAGATCCTCTTTCTAAATGAGGTTGTATTCACAGACAGCAAGAGTTAGGCCTACAGCATATTTTTGAGGGATACAGTTTAATCCATAAGAGCCTCTCAGTGCCTTTCTCCGTTTCAACCTCTGTGTCTCAGGTTGTTCTTCCTGTGAGGAGTGGCTTGGCCAGTTCAGTTTTAATTCATTATGTTACTTTGTGGGCTAGGCCCTGTATTTTTTAATAAACTTATCCATTGCTTTTATTGGAAAAATCTCTAAAGCTATTAGATTACAAGTTTTGTTTTTTTCCCTTTTAGAGATACAGAGGAAACTGCTACAGTCTTTACAATATAAGAGGAACAAAATTAGCATCTGTTCTCACTGGAACTTTTTACCTTGCTAACATTGTTAGGGTAGACGCTAATGTCTGCTGCATTAGAAACTCATTATTCTACATTAAATGTAAACAGCAGACATCTATAATGAGATAATCATGGGGCATGAATGTTTGAACTGCTCTGTCTCTTGTCATCATATTTTAAAGTTCCTCAAACTTACTAATGCCTGTAGAGCAATCTGTATCACCTAAGACAGACTGCTTTGATTTGTCCTCTTTCCCCACTGGACTGTTGTAACCATTTAAAGTATTTTCCTAACCATATATTACTAGTTGTAGGCTCTGTATTTTTCAGGACTAGCAAAGTAGTTGCTAGAGTTCCTTAAGCTATCTGCTCCCACTATTTAAACTTTTAAATTTATAAGCCATTAAAATTTAATCTTATTGAACCTTATTCTTTTGGATTTTAAAAGCACACTTGTTAAATCCATGGCTGATTCATGTCAATGTATGACAAAAACCACTACAGTATTGTAAACTAACTAGCTTCCAACTAATAAAAATAAATGAAAAAAAATAAAAAGCACACTTGTTATCCTGTTCTCTATTCCTATAAACCCTTTAGTAAACCAGGATCATTAAATGGTATAATAGAGTATAATCCATTTTTACGTATTAATCATTTCATCTAGAAATCCACCAAAACTTTCTTAAATGCTGGTGAAATTCTACAAAGATTACAAAAGTTCACATAGTGACTTTGTGAGTTAGCATAATGAGTATTTAGAAGTATAAAAATATTGATTTCTTAACTTCCAAAAAATCATTAGTATCCCAGTATTGGTAAACTGAATTTAATTTTTTTTTTGTTTTTTCCATAGCTCAGGAATCTTGCTTTTAAGAAAATTCCACAGAAATCCTCCCATGCCATTTGTAATGCACAACATGAGCTTTCATTATCAAACCCAGTACAGAAGGATTCACGAGAAGAAAATTGGCAAGAGTGGAGACAAAGAGATGAGCAGGTACAGCTAAGTAAATTAAGTTGTTTTGCTTTAGTTTTCAGTGAATTTTTGCATTTTTTAGATAGCATTGCATCCAACCATGATGCTACTGTTCTGAGGAGCATTTTATATTGGATTAACTCACATGTGTATGCTACTTTTAATAAGAGGTTCTGGTTTTTATCTAACTAGGAAAGCAGATAGACACATTTATTATTTTTGTTTGTTAGTTTCAAACAGTTATTTTCTGAGTTTTTACTTCATCTGCCTTTTTACAAATGAGGTAGAGATAGGGAAGGTAGAAAAGCAGGATTAAATTATTTAAAGTAAAGAAAATCATATTTGTAAGAACAATACTAACTAGAAATACTCAGTGACAGTTTTGTTTAAAGAAGAAAGACTTTGCGGGAAAACTTTTCCTTTTCAGTCTTGTTGTAAAATAGTTTGTGACATTTGTTTTTTTAAACCTATTTATGCAATGTTTTCTTCTTTTATGCCTCTATTAAATAAATGTCATTAATAACCAAATCAAAGAGATAATAAAACCAATCAGCTTCTTTTTGTGTTTGTGGTATTCAGGAAAATAACAAACTAAATTTGGAATGTACTCTAGGAGATGCTGTATGTATGAAAAATGAATAGTTATTTTCTTATCTGTTAAACTGTCATTTGATCTATTGGAAATATTATTTTAGCAGATGTTTGGCTTAATGGAGTGGCTATACCTATTGTGCTTGAGTTTCAGTTTTAAAAGAATTTAACTGTACTAAACCATGCTCTTAACATAAGCTATGTTAATTATAACATTTTCTATAGAAATTTGTAATGCTTCAGGCTCATCATTACAAGCATTTGTTATTACACTAGAGCTGTGCAAAAAGGATATTTCCAGGTACTGGTAAACTGGATAAATTGTCTTATTTTAGGGGGATTATTTGACTCTTTTTTTCCTTTTACAGCATTCATTATGACAGATTTTATTCTGGTTTACAAGTATTATTAATGATACACTTGTTTAGACAGTAATAGAATTTTCCAGTGTCCTCACCAGAGAGAATTTCTCCCAGTGGCCCAAGGGACACTGGAAAATTAATAAAGGAAAACTGCTCAATTCTGCATCAAAATAAATTCCATGTAATATGGGAACTTAAGAACAGATATTTATTGCCTTTGTTCCTGCCCCCATTGATTATCGCCAAAATGACCAGGTAATTAGGAGGAAGAAATAGTTAACTTGGCCCTAACCCTATATAAAAATGTCATCCAAGGCTGAGGAACTTTGAGGAATTTCTACTAGATATACTATTGATGGGTCACTTAGGAAAACCTGTTACCTTATTTGGAAGTCTGACTTGTAGGAAAATAATCAAGGTCCTGGGAAGTAGCGTAGTTCCTGGGATAATTACACTGATAAGTAAAGAAGAGATAAGGCAAGCTCTGGAACTGATAGACAGTATACCACTTGAAATCTATATTACCGTGTGGAATAATAGATTTTAAAAGGGACCAGACTGACTATAGTAGGCAAAAGGCATGCAGTTGTGGTGGGTATTCTTCACACAGGGCAACAGCACTGTAAGAAACTCCACCTATGTCTTTACAACAAATGGTTTTGGGGAAACTGGATATCCACTGCGAAAAGAATGACATTCAAACTGAGCCGATTGAAAAGCTGGATATAGAAATCTTGTCTGTTATATGACTATTTTAAATACAGAAGAGTAATACCAAGACAAAGTTTCCTACTCCTAAATCGTCAAAGTGATAACATAAATTTACATGAACTAAGCCTCAACATAAAATCTGATAGCTGCATTAAACAGTAACAAGATAGACAGTAAAGAAGCATCCATTACATATACTTAGGAGCAAGCACTGGATCTTAGTTAATCTCATGTCAACGGAAGAAAAGTTTCTGCCACATAAAAGGAGAACGTTGTACTTAATGTCCAAAATGAAAGTGTACTTTGAAAAAGATTTGTTACGGGAACAGAAATTTTAGACAGCACCTATTTTTTGTTTTAATAAAAACCAAGAAGCTAGAACATTTTATAAAAGTCGAGGTGGCAGTTAACATTATATGGAATACAGTCCATAGAGCTTCCCAGTCTGTCATGACTGAAGTGACTTAGCATACACAGTACTGATTCCAGTGTTACCTTTTTAAAATTTTACATCATAGCCCCAAAATAATAGAAAAATCTCTTCTAATGGATGTTGAATGAAAAATAGATCAGATTCTGTGTATTTCTTTCTCCTGTTGTATTGATTCAGACCCCACATATCACTGGTTTTGTCCAACTCTGAAGTGGAATGTCTCCTAGCATGTGCATAGTTAATTGTTTTCTCACATTGTATCCTCTAGTCCACGTGATAAAGGCATTTTGCCAATAGCTTGTTCTGTTTTTTGTTTGTGAAAGTGATGTTTCTCATTAACCTTGTGGCTGGTATAATAAGTCTCTTGGTGATAATTTGACTTGCACTTGATTTCACTATAAAGAGTGCTCTTTGTGTTTTTTTTTTAACTTTTTCTTTAGCAACAAAATTCATCACTTTTGTTCTCCAAAGCATTACTTGGTACTTGTTTTGGAAAAACTCATACAGGTCACTGCACTTTAAAGTGAAACAAAAACTATGTCTTTAGGTCTGACCATATTTCATAGCAGAAAACTAGGAATAAATAGACTGATGATTCAGTAAATTGAAATTTCAAGTAGTTGGTGTCTTTGTTGTCGTTCAGTCGCTAAGCCGTGTCTGACTCTTTGCAGCCCCATGAACTTCAACATGCCAGGCTTCCCTGTCCTTCACTGTCTCCCAGAGTTTGCACAAACTCATGTTCATTGAGTTGGTGATACCATCCAACCATCTCATCCTCTGTTGCCGTCTTCTCCTTCTTCTGTCAGCGTTTCTCAGCATCAGGGTCTTTTCCAGTGAGTTAGCCCCTCGCATCAGTGGCCAAAGTATTGGAGCTTTAGCTTCAGCATCTGTCCTTCCAGTGAATATTCAGAGTTGATTTCCTTTAGGATTGACTGGTTTGATCTCTGTGCTGTCCAAGGGACTCTCAAGAGTCTTCTCCAGCACCACAGTTCAAAAGCATCAATTCTTTGGTGCTCAGCCTTCTTTATGATCCAACTCTCACATCCATACATGACTACTAAAAAAACCATAGCTTTGACTATACGGACCTTTGTTGACAAAGTGATGTCTCTGCTTTTTAATATGCTGTCTAGGTTGGTTATACCATTTCTTCCAAGGAGCAAATGTCTTTTCGTTTCGTGGCTGCAGTCACCATCCGCAGTGATTGTGGCACTGAAGAAAATAAAATCTGTCACTGTTTCCATGTTTTCTCTGTTTGCCTTGAAGTGATGGGACTGGATGCCATGGTCTTAGTTTTTTGAATGTTGAGTTTCAAGCCAGCTTTTTCACTCTCCTCTTTCACCTTCATCAAGAGGCTCTTAATTTTGGTATTTTAATTTTCTATTATTTTCCTTTTTAGCTGCTTATATGATATCACTTTTGTCCTGACACACAAATTTACATTCTGTATTCGCTGTATTAGAGTCCTGTTCATTTTTTAAATTAATGCTATTTTTATAAGTTGTATTATTTACTACTTTCATTGCTACTTTTAATCCTTCCGTGAATCAGTGAACTATTTTTATTACTTTGATATATAATTAAAGCATTCAACTTAGTAAATGTCAACAGCACTCAAAAGATATGAAGGTGTGTTAGCTGACTTGAATGGAACATGATCATTAGTATGAACACATTTGTAGAATATTGACAGCTTTTAAAATGTTAGTTCAATAAGATTATTTAAAGTTTTCTGGGAAATGATTCTGCTGTCTACACTTTGAAAATCATTGAGTTAAAGGAGCAGAGGGCATTGCTGCTACTGTGGCTAAACACTTGGTTGCAGGTGTTAAATGGTATCAGAATTATGTCCTGTGTTCTGCAATAACCCTGTTCCCATGGTGCCTACGAGAACTGGAAATTAACTCTTCCTTTGGGATTGTTTTGCTTGGATTTAAAGTGGGTAAAATATTTATGGTACTTTGATTTGCAAATTTTTTTAAATGTAGTCCTAAAATATTTACTGCCCTCATTTTTCATCAGTTTTTCATACTCTTTAACTGATCATAAACCCTTGAGGCCATAGATTTATTTAAATACAAAAAAAATGTTTTACTACTGGATGGGGATAGGAGACATGAAGGAAGCTAAGAGGAAGGGAGTCTGAAGTACTCCGTCTTGGACACATGTAAGTATCTTCTCCAATCCTGTAGGCATTTTAGGGTCATTTCCTCTTTTTCTTCCTTTCCTCCTCTTCCCATCGGTACAAAGAAAATGATGAGCAGCTCTCAATTTGCAAACTTACATATAAGGTACTTTTTAAGAATCATGGTTTTATTTGCATTTTCTTATCCAGTACCTGTCTTTCAGGCCCAAACTTTTTCCCCTCTCAGTTCTACCTCTACATGTACTGATAATTAATTACATTGAAAACTACATTTATAGAAGTCTTATGATTAATTCTCTAATTTAGACAACTTTAGGAAATTTGGAATCATGTTTTCTTTCTTTTTCCTGATATTGTAGCTTTGTGCTACCTTTCTCTCTGTTATATGGAATCAAAAGTCTTATTTTTGATTCATCCTTCTTTCATTCTTCATATTTAATCAGTGTTCTAAAACTTGGTCATTCTTTGCTGAGAAATAGTGTTCTTTGTTTCCCGCATTGCTGTGGTCAGGTCCAGCTTTCTGTATGCTGGGACTGCAGTAGTTTAGCCAGACCCGTTGATTCTAAGTTCTCATTCTCCTAATATGCCAGTGTATGTCTTTAAAATCACTTTATCTTACCCTCTTTCATCTATCCTGAATCCCTAGTTTTTAGGGAGTTTCTGGAACCCAATTTTACCTACCTAAGCAGTCTAATTTTCTACTATTCTCCAGCATAGAGAAGTGGAATTCTAATTTACTTTGTGCATCTCTTGTGCAAGGTAGACACTGTACTAGATACTTTACATATTAAATTTTTAAAAGTACCCTGCAAGGTAGATATTTCAGTTATCTTTTTATGTATAAAGAAACTTGAGATTCACAGAAGTACATAACTTGCTGCGTGTCACAGCTAGCATGGGTGGAAGAGAAATTTAAATCATCCACCTGTGTGATCTCCCAAAGCCTGTGTTTTTTCGCATTCCTCTTGTATTTCATAGAATTCATCTTTTATCATGTATCCCATAATGTGTCTGTTCTTAATATCATACTTTTGTTCATATGACTCTTTCCTCCTAAAATACTTCCATTCCTTTTCTACCTATCCAAATGATATCTATCCTTTAAGGACCAACTTAATAGTTTCTTTTGTGTATGCTTCTTTGTTCTTGTTTACCTTTTTTCCGTCAACTTTTGTAGCACTTTTAATATCTTATTCTGTTTTCTGTGTGTCATGTGTGTAAGTTTTCTGTTCCCAACTGGGATAGAAATGCTTTGAGGGCAAAAGCCAAATTTATGCTGCTTCTTTAAGGCCTACAGGCAAAGCACATAGAAGGTTCTCTATGAATCCTTATAAACTGATTGATCATATAGTGACATTTTATAGAAGTTTTCATAAAGCTAAACTGAAATTTAAATCATTTTATCCTAATTGTATTTCCTTGTATACAAGCTTTTGTTAATAATTAGAAGGTAAATGTAAGCTCTAAACTGCTATATTTAGAATCAAATGTTGGGGAGAGCCATATTTTTTACTTTAAGAAGTTCCATTTCCTTCATTTTTATCATGCTCTTAGAATCAGCTACCTATATACTTAAGTTATATGAGATAATATGAAAAAGAATAATGACATCTTGCAAGACTCCCAACTTCATCACCTCTTCTCTTGCCCAGGGATTTATTTTTGGAATATTAGTCAGAATATGTGACAAATTGGAAATAATCCTAAATGCCTTTTCTGTAAATTTTAAATGTCATTAATATGGATTAATAGCATGGTGGTAAATTGAAACAACTTTGCTCACAATAAATTTAAGTAATTTTGTTACTTTTTCTATGGGGTTACTTTTGCTATGCTCCATATTGAAATATTTTGTCCTGTTTGCTTTGTGTTTTGGTGGAAAGGTTGATATAAATTTCTTTTTTGTGTGTGATATTAACATGAATCCATGTCGTTAACATGGAAGTAAGATTGCCGGGAGAAATAGCAACAACTTCAGATATGCAGATGATACCACTCTAATGGCAGAAAGTGAAGAGGAACTAAAGAGCCTCTTGATGAAGGTGAAAGAGGAGAGTGAAAAATCTGGCTTGAAACTCAGCATTCAAAAAACTAAGATCATAGCATCCAGTCCCATCACTTCATGACAAATAGAAGGGAAAAAATGGAAACAGTGACAGGTTTTATTTTCTTGAGTTCCAAAATCACTGCGGACGGTGACTGCAGCCATGAAATGAAACAACACTTGCTCTGTGGAAGAAAAGCTATGACAAACCTAGACAGCGTATTAAAAAGCAGAGACATCACTTTGCCAACAAAGGTCTGCATAGTCAAAGCTATGGTTTTTCCAATAGTCACGTTAAGAGTGTGAGAATTGGATCATAAAGAAGGCTGAGTGCCTAAGATTTGATGCTTTCTAACTGTAGTGCTGTAGAAGACTCTTGAGAGTCCCTTGGACAGCACAGGGATCAAACCAGTCAATCTTAAAGGTAATCAACCCTGAATATTCACTGAAGGACTGATACTGAAGCTGATGAAACTCCAGTAGTTTGGCCACTGATGTGAAGAGCCAACTGCATTGGAAAAGACCCTAATGCTGGGAAAGACTGAAGGCAGGAGAAGAGGGCAACTGAATGAGATAGTTGGATGGCATCACCGACTTAATGAATATGAGTTTGAACAAACTCTGGGAGATAGTGAAGAACAGGGAAGCCTGGCATGCTGCTATTCATGGGTTGGACACGGCTTAGTGACTGGACAACTACAACGACAACATGAATCCAATTTCTTTTTACCTTTAAAAGGTATTGTTCTTTACAATACCTTTTAAAGGTATTGTATTGTTCTTTAAATACACATTTATATAATAAAGTATAAAAAATTAACCTTTGAGAAAGATTACTTTTTTCTGATTATTATCATTTAGATTGAAGTAATTCTTCAGTTCTTTTCAGTTACTCCTTACCTTAGAAAAAGTATGTACAATTCACTTGGGAATTAACGAGAATTTCTGTATGCCCTTATTTATGATTATAATTGTAATTGTATTTTTCTCTGAGTTAGATCAATTATTTGTGATAAACGTAGTTTTCCCCCTCTTTTTGTTATCTTAGTATAGGGTTGGATGAGATGCTTTCAAAGGGATGACATTGATTAGAAATAAATGATTTATCAGTTCCTAATGTCCAGTGTTAACATTTTTCTAATTTTCAAGGTATTCCTTTGAAACAGATTACTCCTTTTAGGAACTGATTTCTGTTTTAGTTCAGTTTTTTAAAATCATTAAACAGCAGAAACAAATCTGAGTAATTTTGGCAAAAAATAATTTGGTAAATGATACTAATTAACAGGTTTGAATTAAAAACTAAACAATGAGACCTTGGGAAAGATGAAAACTAAGAAATTCTGGGTGCTTTTAGGCATGAACTAGTAGAGCTGGTATACTCACTTTTAGAGGCTATGATCAGCTGATTGAACCCTTCTTACTTTGTGTTTGTTCTCAAAATTTAATTCCCAAGAGAACAAAAAAATAGCTCGGTCCTTTGCTCCCATCCTGTTGGTGGTTGCAATGGCAGCTGAGATGTTTGTGTGGTTATGCTAGCAAGTGGTATAAAGAATCAGGTGGTGACTGTCTTGCCAGAATCCTAGGACACTGGATTGAAGTGTTGTTATTCAGAGGAATAAAGGAAGGTATTGTGGGCAGATTAAAAGCAATGCCCCCTGAAGTTATATTTTTATTATATGGTATGCATAAGTTGACACATACATGTAAACAAATCCAGGATAGTTTACTCTTATCCTATTGCAACTATCCTATATTTAGCTGCAGACATACCTTACCCCCAAAGGTAGACAACCCAAAGTCTCCTTCAGCTATGGTACCAATTCTGTTGGACAGTTAGGAAAAGTAAGTCTTAGAGACTAATTTGATTGGAGGTGGCAGAAGCTGGATTGTCAGAGCTTAAGGTGAGACTGAGTGGTGAGAGAGAGGAACCAAAAGAGACAGATCGCAAAGAATCATTTTACTATAGTAGTATTAGATGACTTTAAAGGTAGACCAGTCATACAAAAGGAATAAAAAGAAAACAGTAAAAAGATGCACTGTAATTTTTCTGTAACATCAGGCATATTCCAAAACAATTGGTCACCTTATTTAAAAGTTCTGTACCTGCAAATTAGTCTATATTAACGATATGGTATGTTTTATAATGCTTATTGAGTTTTTAGTATTCTTATTTGTTTTTAGTAACGTTATATTTTCTGTGTCCAAAACTAGATACCATCTTTGACATCTGTTATAGTGTCAATTTCTTTGTAAGATTTTTTTATTAGAGTAAAAACATTGTGTTACACAACAGATAATTGACAATGAGGAAGTAAAAATATCAGAATTGTAAGTTTTTGCTTTGGTATCATCTATAAAACATGGAGTTCTCTACTTTGGTATGGATAGATAACTTTGGAGAACCCAGTTTTTTAAAGTATTTGTTTTCTTATTCTGTATATATTATCATGGTTATTTTGCTGGTGTTGTATAATGCTATATGTTTATTGTGAAACTGTTTTTACTTTTAGCTGACATCTGAAATGTTTGAAGCAGATCTTGAGAAGGCATTGTTGCTGAGTAAATTAGAATATGAAGAACACAAAAAGGTATTTACACATTTATTGATTTAGATATTTTAAGACGTCAAAAGTTTGAACCAGCCTTCCCGAATTTTGTATAAAAGTTCTCCTTTAAAGTCTGTCTTAAAAATCCATCCTTGTATCAAAGTATTAACATAAAGTTTTTATGAGATTCTCCTCAAGTTTTGAGAGATACCACAAACACGTGGACTGAGCTTTGTCTGGTGATTTGGAATGTTTAGTTAAGAAATTTCTCCACCCACAATGAAAGGGAGAGAGGAAATGAATAGCAGATGATTTATTTTAACTTATTTTAAATGAACACAGAAAATAGTTAAGATTTAAAAATTTGAGTAACTCTGTGTACGGGGGCATCCATTAAAAGACCCTCTACTGAAGATACACTGTAGTTAATTAAAGTAAATGAGAGGACGTTTCTGATAATTTGACCTTGTGAATTTAGCATTTATCACTAAGCTTTGATATTGGGTTATGTGTTGAAATGCATTATATAGCTTGTAACTGTAGGGATATTTAAGCAAAAAGTAGCGTTTGTTTCTATTTTCTGTATTTAATTGAGCATTTATATTATCTCCATATTGTTTAACATTTTAGTCTTTTGCATACATTGGTAATTTTTTTTTTGGTCTGTAAAATTTATTCAACTTGTGGTTACTCAGTGGTTGGTCATAAATGGCCTTTGGGCTTAAGGGCCTTTAGACTATATCACTGTACACTAACTCCTTCATTCAACATGAAGGGTGTAGAGGAGTGAACATTTACAGTAGATGATTTTGCTATTTATTTGTAGCTCAAGGGAAGAGGATGAAAGTTGCCATCAGACTGGACTTGGTACACTGTATGTGTTAGTTTCATTTTCCATGTCCCTATTTGTATTATCTGGAATAATCAAGAATAACTGTAATCCTTACTGTTATTTGTTCATTTAGACACAAAGCTAGCAATTACAACTAACTTTACTGTGGTTTAATCATTTAAATGAACTTTCAGATTACACTGGAAAAATCCTCCTGACTTGCTCGGTTTGAAGATAAAATTTATCAAATAGAATATTATCATACAGTGATGGTTTGTTGTAAAATATCTATCTACATTCTAAAGCTAAAAGGATTAGCTATACCTATAGAGGAGGAGTAGAGTAGATGGTATTGGTAAAATATGCTCCCAGCCAGTTTTTTTGCAGCAGTCATAGGCCGGCACCGAAAAGCGCAGGCTTTACTGGACTGTAGTGATTCTCAGGGAACGGCGGTCAGACTCCTTCCCTGTGCAGTGGTGGCGGCTGCCACTTAGTTGCTTCTGCTGCTGCTGCTAAGTCGCTTCAGTTGTGTCCGACCCTGTGCGACCCCATAGACAGCAGCCCACCAGGCTCCCCCGTCCCTGGGATTCTCCAGGCAAGAACAGTGGAGTGGGTTGCCATTTCCTTCTCCAATGCATGAAAGTGAAAAGTGAAAGTGAAGTTGCTCAGTCATGTCCAACTCTTAACAACCCCATGGACTGCAGCCTACCAGGCTCCTCCATCCATGGGATTTTCCAGGAAAGCGTACTGGAGTGGGGTGCCACTGCCTTCTCCAATGCATGGCTAGTTTGATGTAATTACACTGATGTAGATATTAAGTCAGTATTCCAATAAAATAACTAATTATTTTAGCCTAAATATTTTCATAATAGCTAAAGTGTGGGATGGCATTTTCTCTCCTGTCACTCGTTCACCATATATTTTTTTTGAATAGTCAAAAATTGCTAGGCATGCAGTACAAAGATAGAGACATGGTCCAAGCTATTGAATTTAGTAGAGGGAGTGAAGTGAGAGACACACATATACTTGTAGTGTATAGTATTGAGGGATTTTATGTTTTCATTGCAGTGGGAATTCAGTAAGATAGAATTTTCTGTGCTTTTGTGGGGGTGGATTTTAGGAAAGGATTCTTTTTTTATTTGATAAATCTGAAGTGTTACAGTATGTAAATATAAGATGTATAGTGTGTTAGTTTGATCTGTTTGTATATTGTAGTATGATTGCCAGTGAAGCGATATTTATCATATGATAGTGTTGTAGTATATAGTATTATTGATTTTTATTCATTATACTGTGCATTGGATCTCTGTGGTTTATTTATTACTCATTATAAGTTTGTATACTTAAACACCATTGGTCTCATTTTACCATCCCCTGGTAACTAATTTTACTCTTTTGTAATAGGTTTGACTTAATTTTTTTAAAAAAGATTCCCCATATAAGTGAAATCATTCAGTACTTCTCTTTCTCTGTCTAACTTACTTCACTGAGCATAATGTTATCAAGGTCTATCCATGTTGTGACAGGATATCTTAGGAAAAGGTTCTTAAAGAGGAGTCTTACTTGATATATTAAAGGTTCATCAGTAGGCAAGAGAAAGGCATTCTCAAGGAAGGAGAGGAGGGTATGTATCTTGTATGTATACATGTGAGAGTAGCATTTTGAAAAACTATAATTTAGTACCTAGAGTTGCTGGAGATACTGCCACCAGAATAGACTATAAACATTGTGTGCAGACTTAGAAGATTGACTTTTATACATTTGTTGGGAGAGAGCTGTTGAATATTTTTAACTTTTCAGATTTCAGGTTTTCATTTTAGAAACTCACGCTATAACAGTGTAGAAGATGAGTGGTGGGGCTAAAATTAGAGAGTATTGTAATATCAAGTTAAAGAAGGCAAGGGAAATGACAAAATACGAAGTCCATGGGGTTGGAACGAGTCGGACATGACTGAGCGACTGAACTGAACTGAACTTCCCTGTTGGGGATGAATAAAAGAGAATAGATTTAAGAGCTCTTTAGGAGATAAACTCAACAAGACCTAGTGGCTAATTTGCACATAAAATATGAAAGAAGAATAGGCAAGGGTCACTGAGGTTTCTAGCCTAGACAGTGTGTAATGATGGTGACATTAAATAAGGTGCTCACCAGGAGTTCAACATGCTTAGTTTGCAGATATTTACTGAATATTCCTTGTGAGTTGTCTGTACATACACAAGTCATCAGGTAGAACTTTAAATTTTGAGTTTGAGGAACAACGGGTATAAAGGATATGAAGATAGGTTAAGAATGGAATAATGGTGAACAGCAGCTGCATTTTAAAGAATATAGTTGGGAAAAGAGAAACCAGTGAAGGAAAAATAAGCATAGTCAGAAGTGTATTGAGAAAACCAAGAGATGCTTAAAAAAAATAGTCTTTGGATTTAGCTTTGAAAAAGAAAACTGAAAGTGTGAGTTGGTCATTTGTGTCTGACTCTGCCACCCCATGGACTGTAGCCTCTGTCCATAGAATTCTCCAGGCAGGAATAGTGGAGTGGATTGCCATTCCCTTCTCCAGGGAATCTTCCCGACCCAGAGATCAAACCTGAGTCTCCTGCATTGCAGGCAGATTCTTTACCGTCTGAGCCACCAGGAGGTTGACTTTAATTTTAGTGTCAGAAACTAGCAGAAGCCAGATTTCAGTTCGTTTGAGAAAGGAAATTGACCCTAGATTATTGTGTTAAGTTTGGTCCTGAAATGAAGAAGAGGATGAGCAACTCAGAGTTATAGATCAAGGTATAGCTTTTAATTTTTATTTTAGTGTTTAATAGGCAAAAGATTAAGTATATCCGTAAACAGGTAACTTTTTATACAGTTTGGCTAGCCTCTGTTTTGATTTTTTTATTTGCCTCTTATCTTTAAAAATATAACTTTAAGAAACATATTGCGTATTGGTGAATTGATTTTACTGGTGTAAACCAAGCTTAATTATTTTTGGTACTTTTTTTTAGGACTATGAAAATGCTGAAAATGCATCGACTCAGTCAAAGGTTGTGAATAAAAAAGACAAAAGAAAGACTCATCAGGGAAAAGACAAACCTCTCACAATATCACTGAAAGAGTTTCAATCTGAAGGTAATATATGTACAAAATTTATTAAGCCAGAGAAACTATTCTGAGTCTTTGTATACTTAAGTTTAAGTACCTTTCTAATTTTTAAAATAAGATTGTTTTATTAATATGTTACTTACAATGTAAAACATGTAAACCTGCTTGGAAATAAACTATTTGGGGGTTAAAGTGATTTAAACACAGTCATTAAAACCTCATAAAATTTCAGTAAGAATTTATCTTTCTGTATTTCTGAATTTGCCCCTTTTCTAAAATTCACTGAAAATAAAAATTGATATTTGTAGTTTTGAGTCATCTTGAAACATATTATTGTCCTTACACATAAAGTAATTTGACTTACACTAAATTAGAAATAGGGGGCTTCCCAGGTGGCACAGTGGAAAAGAATCTGCCGGCCAGTGCAGGAGACATAGGAGACCTGGGTTCGATCCCTGGGTTGGAAAGATCCCCTGGAGAAGGAAATGGCAACCCACTCCTGTATTCTTGCCTGGAGAATCCCATGGACAGAAGAGTCTGGTGAGCTATAGTCCATGGGGTTGCAAAAAAGTTAGACATGACTTAGCAACTAAATAACAACAAGCCATGCTTACACCAGTCAAAACAGTTGCTGACCAGATAAACAGCAAGGTCCAACTGTATTGCAGGGAATTATATTCAAAGGAAAATAAGAGTAGTTGCTGACCAAATGAACAGCTGTTTGTTCATTGATCTTGAATTCAGTTTGACTCGTATGAATTTAAACTTAATACATTGGTCACCTCGTGGACTGTAGCCCACCAGGCTCCTCTGCCCATGGAATTCTGCAGGCAGAGAATACTGGCATGGGTTACCATTCCCTTCTCCAAGGGATCTTCCCAACCTGGGGATCGAACCCAGGTTAGGTCTCCTGCATTGGAGGCAGATTCTTTACCATCTAAGCCATCAGGGAAGCCGTCCATGAGGATTAGTAAGACCATAACAGTAATATAAAAGAAAAAAAAAATTCACTGTTTTTAGAAACAAGCCTGTCTGTACGTTTAGTTCAGTTCAGTTCAGTCACTCAGTCGTGTCCAACTTCTTGCAACCCCATGAACCACAGCACGTCAGGCCTCCCTGTCCATCATCAACTCCCGGAGTCCACCCAAACCCATGTCCATCAAGTCGGTGATGCCATCCAACCATCTCATCCTCTGTCGTCCCCTTCTCCTCCTGCTCTCAATCTTTCCCAGCATCAGGGTCTTTTCAGATGAGTCAGCTCTTCGCATGAGGTGGCCAAAGTATTGGAGTTTGAGCTTCAATATCAGTCCCTCCAATGAACACCCAGGGCTGATCTCCTTTAGGATGGCCTAGTTGGATCTCCTTGCAGTCCATGAAGCTAGGAATAAATTTAGAGGATTGCATTGTTTACATTTAAGGATGAGGAAAGTTTTTCCTATAGCCGACTTTTCTGATTAAGTCATTTTGTTTTGGGGTTAAAAGAACAGATACATGTTAAATTTCCAATTTTAGTAGGAATGCTTTTATTTTTTATCTTTTATAAGAGTTATGTCATTATAAACTAGGCAAAGCTATGAAAAGAATGTTTTTTAAAACTTTATTTTTCATATGTTTAAATACTATATAAATTTATTAGATGAGTTGAGAATGATATTAGTACGATATTGTTAAAGGCAGGCTGCACAACTATTTCAAAACATGACAAACACAATCATGGTTCTTCCCTGGCTTCACATTGAAAAATAAGTAGAACATGCAAGAAGAATGACTGAGTAGCCTATCAGGATTTGGTAGTTTGACCTGAAATTTATGATTTTGAGATTTACTGGGTTTATGGACTCTATTGTGATCAGTGGATGCTTTAGAGAATTGGACCCAGGTATTAGATTTGCAAATAGATTTCTCATAAGAAACTATGCTGTTAAATTACTTTTAGTCCTTGAGAATGGAAAGTTTCTACTGTGCCTGAGAAACATTGTTAAATATTAGATACCTTGATCATCTCCAATTTAAATAAGAACACTTGCTACCTATTAGTTTCAACCTTTTGTCTGTGTGGATTCTCTGTGTCTTCCTTGTAATCATTTCCCAGAAATACTGTGTTGTTACTAAGTCAATGGTTTGTTTAAGTTCAATACAGTTGTGTCAACATAAATATACATTAATTTTTTGGATTTTTTTCACAGTATTATCACATCACTATAATATGTAGTTTTAAAATTTAAAAAACCTAGCTAATAGTTTTACAGGACACAAATCACTGTTCTACCTTTTATTCCACAAAGGCAGTGGTCTGTACAATCTTTACACCAAGAGTACCCTGTGATTTGATTTTAGACATGTTTACCTCAAGTGCTCCCCCCCCCAAAAAAAAATTTATGTGAAACAGTAAATTTAAACTATATGAAATTCAAATGTTTAGAATTTAATAGTACCCCTTGGTATGGGTGGCATTTAGTGGGATATGAGTCCTTAAGCTGAGCAAATTAGTAATTATATGGTAAATTTTAACATCTTTTCCCTAGAAAAGTAAATCTGATGTGAGTCCCAGACAACCCCCAAATGACTTCTGTGACTCTTACTGTTGTTGTTCAGTCGCTAAGTTACATCCAGCTCTTTTGTGACTCCATGGACTGCAGCCCACCAGGCTTCTCTGTCCATGGAATTTCCCAGGCAAGAATACTGGAGTGAGTTGCCATTTCCTTCTCAAGGGGATCTTCTTGATTCAGGGATGCAGGCGGATTCTTTACTGCTGAGCCACCAGGGAAGCCTGGTGTAACTCATAATTTTGAAATTCTTTTCAATAACTTAGTTTAAATATTTTGTACATATTGAAATATTTTATATGTTAATGTCCTTCAATGAAGTCTCACCATTTTTTTTTTCATTTACAGATCACATTAATAAAAAGACTGAGGTAAGTGTTATTGTAACCATCTTTATTCTAGAAAACATTTGTTGGTTTTAAGAGTAGTACTTTAGTGTTTGTCTATAAGTTTTTTTTGAGATACAGCCATTTAAAGGATAGCCCATGTTTGTCATGAATAATTAAACTCAATCCTTTGTCTTGCAATTAAAATAATATAAAGTACAATACAGTAGAATAAAAATACTATTTGCATGAAATATAGTATCATTTGACTTTCGCATCCTAATTATTGTGTGTCTAGAGGTTACCACATGTAAGCTTAAAATTTTAGGGAAAAGTGGTATAATACTTCAAACTTTATTTAAAAAAAAAAATCCTGAAACCATGGCTCAGGATATTTTGGAATTATAGAAATTGTGAGGTAAGCTGTGATTTTATTGTTTATACCTGTGGATAACCTGGTCATATATTTCTCTTATCATTTGCCATTAGAGGGTAGAGCAGCCTACACATACTTTTCTAGTGTTATTGGTCACTTTTTTCTGTTAAGACTAATACAGTCTCTATAAACCTTTTAGCATTGGCAGATACTTCTATAAAATACTTTCTAATATTGAGGAAGGTACTAATAAAATGTTCTTTTGACTTCTTTAGGTAATAATCTAAGGTTTCATTATTTTTGTGTCGTGTGTTTTCTTATTAGTAATTCCATTAATTGATTTTTTCAATAGTTAGATGTTCCTTGATTTCACTGTAGAATACATACATAGTTTTGACTATTTTTGTTGTTTCAGATGTCTTCTTGACAGGTCAGGGAGATGAAATCCATTTCTAAGAATACCACATCTATATAACTTTGTAACTATATTAGTAATATAGTCCTCAGCTGTGCACACAAACACAAAACTCATTTATTGTTAAAACAGATGATTGAAATTCTTCTAACATTATTTACAAACCACTATCACTGTTTTTAGATTAAAATTTAGATGACTGAAAATATAGACTGAGTATTATATATTAGAAGATCCCCTGAAGAAGGGAATGGCTACCTACTCCAGTATTCTTGCTTGGAGAATTCCATGAACAGAGGTGCCTGGTGGGCTACAGTCCATGGGATCACAAAGGGTTGGACACGACTGAGTGACTAACACACACACACCCACATATTAATTATGTGTTTTAAAGTGGAAAATGTGTACTTTTGGACTGATGTCATTTTTTTTTTTAGTCCATTGATTTATTGGGAGGGTAGTTTTATGCAAATGATAAAGCAGATAACACGTATTCTTCAGATAGTACTGGCAACTGTTAGTGGAGGGAAAGATAATTTTTATGAACTATTTATGCTTGCTCTTTTTTCTTCACTGACATGAAAGGAAAAAAAAAAGCAGACTGACAGGATCTATTTAATATATTTAACCCAAGTGGTATTTAAACAAACATGTGACATAACATATGTTTCCTGCATAAATATTTTAAGAAATTGGTCACAAAAATATGTATCTCACATTATTCTATGATATGTATTAAAAATATACCAAAGTTATGTTCTGCTGCTATTGGATGTATTACTAATTTTCTGGGGACTTGGATATTTAAACTGAAGAAATTGAAGAAAGTAGGGAAATTGAAGAAATTAGGGAAATTCTTAAATTGAAGAAAGTAGGGAAAACCACTAGACCATTCAGGTATGACCCAAATGAAATCTGTTACGATTATACAGTGGAAGTGACAAATAGATTCAAGGGATTAGATTTCAGTGCCTGAAGAACTATGGATGGAGGTTCATGACATTGAACAGGAGGCAGTGATCAAGACCATCCCTAAGAAAAAGAAATGCAAAAAGGCAAAATTGTTGTCTAAGGAGGCCTTTCAAATAGCTGAGAAAAGAAGAGAAGCTAAAGCCAAAAGAGAAAAGGAAAGATATACCCATTTGAATGCAGAGTTCCAAAGAAGAGCAAGGAGAGATAAGAAAGCCTTCCTCAGTGATCAGTGCAAAGAAATAGAGGACAACAACAGAATGGGAAAAACCAGAGATGTCTTCAAGAAAATTAGAGATACCAAGGGAAGATTCACGCAACGATGGGCACAATAAAGGACAGAAATGGCATGGACCTAACAGAAACAGAAGATATTAAGATGAGATAGCAAGAATACACAGAAGAACTATACAAAAAAATCTTCATGACCCATATAAAACCATGATGGTGTGATCACTCACCTAGAGCCAGACATCCTGGAATGCAAAGTCAAGTGGGCCTTAGGAAGCATCACAACGAACAAAGCTAATGGAGGTGAATTCCAGCTGAACTATCTCAAATCCTCGAAGATGATGCTGTGAAAGTGCTGCATTCAATATGCCAGCAAATTTGGAAAACTCAGCAATGGCCACAGGACTGGAAAAGGTCAGTGTTCATTCCAATCCCAAAGAAAGGCAATGCCAAAAAATGTTCAAACTACTGCACAATCGCACTCATCTCACACACTAGCAAAATAATGCTCAAAATTCTCCATGCCAAGTTTCAGCAGTACGTGAACCGAGAACTTGCAGATGTTCAAGCTGGATTTAGAAAAAGCAGAGGAACCAGAGATCAAATTGCCAACATACATTGGATCATAGAAAATGCAAGAGTATTACAGGAAAACATCTGCTTTTGCTTAACTCTCTCCACTTCCCTTGAGTGTGGGATGTATTTAATAACTTGCTTCCAAAGGTAGACTGTAGAAAATGAGGGAAAGTAACTACACTGGAGAAACCTGGCAAACACAGCCTTGACCAGGTGATAAATGTTAATATTAGTGTTAAATCATGTTGGTAGTATGTATCCTTGATGTGATGAGAACGGCCTAATCCTCTGTGGTTTTTTTCCCCTAAAACACATGTCTAGTTTTGAGAAAAACATCAAACAAATGCATATCCAGGACCATTCTACAAAATAACTGACCATTGTACCTGTATGACTTGAAAATATAAAGGTCATAAAAAACAAAGTCTGAGAAAATGTCATGGCTCAGAGAAGGCTAAGGAGACAGGATAACTAAATGTAATATATCCTGGATGGGATCTTGGAACAGAAAAAGAACATTAGAGAAAACTAGTTCTAGGGAAATCCAGATAAAGTGTGGAGTCTAATTATAGTAATATGGCAATAATGGTTCCTTCGTTGTAAGAAGTGTACCACAATAACGTAAGAAGTTATCAACAAGGGACACTGGGTGAGAGATGTGTATGGAAATTTTCTATTTTCTGAAACTTTACTGTAAATCGAAGACTTCTCCGCATTTAAAAGTTTATTTTCAAAATTAATCAGTGGGTTCAAGTGTTGTGAGTCAATATAAAGTTAGGGTTAAGGCTAGTAGCTATTAATAATTATTTCCTTGATTCATTATTTCTTTAGAGCTGTTATTTAACTTTTTGCTTCAGGAATACATGCATATAGTAATAATTTAATGGTAGAATTTATCAAATCAGTGGTATCTCAACTATTGTCATTCTCTTACTACATATTAAAATCCTCCTCATGTTTCAAGATTGACTCTGGGTCAAGCTGTGCAAGCGTATTTAGAGTTTTTCGGAACATGCTATACTTTCTCATCTTGCCTCCCATGTATTCTTTCCTTCCATCTTTCTCAGTGGTGTTTTGTCTATGAGTAGTTGTTCTTATAAGAGAGTGTGAAATCAGGAACAACGTATGTCACCATCTTGGTGATGTCACACGCCTCCATCTTTCTTTATTTGGCTAACTATGCTTTAGAACTTGGCCAAAAAGTCACTTTTTTTCCTGGAAAAGTTACCTTATCATGATCTTACTTAGATGCCCAAACATCCTGTGTATACTTGATAGCACTCAACATCCTGTTTTATCACTGTTTTGCTTCTTCACTAAAATTTGGTTTTTTGGAGTCTGAGACCATATCTTACTGCCTTAATTTCTCTGGTAGTCCTCACTCCTTTCATAGTGTGTGTTTGTGCACACGTGTGCACTAATTCCTTTCATACTGTGTGTGTGTGCGCTCGTGCACTCCTTTCATTGTGTGTGTGTGTGTGCACATGTGCACTAACTCCTTTCATACTGTGTGTGTGTGCGTGCTTGCCTGCATGTGCATATGCTAAGTCGTGTCTTGACTCTTGGTGACCTCGTGGACACATGAATGTTGATTGATGAATGAATGTTCTGCCTTCTTACTAAAACTTTCTCTAGCCTTTTTGGACTGCTTCTCCTGTGTATTTTTATCACACTGTAACAGTGAACAATTGCTCTCCCAGTTCAAGCACATTGTTAGGGTCTTCATGGAGCTCAATATTAAGAAGAATTCTGAGACTGCATCCTTGCTCAGCAAGAAAAGGTGCCACTATCAGTTAATTATGTTTGCCATTAATAAAAGAGGAAGAAGTGGCTTCGTGCGTTACTGGTATTTTTCATCTCTGACATGTTCAGAACAGTGCTTAATTATTACATTTATTATTATATCGTGTGATAGTTTCTGTCTTTCTCAGTAAATTGTGAGTTCCAAAAGAGTAGCTAATATGTAGCATAGTGCTAATTGCATAGTAAAGGTTTAACAAATAATTATTTCAAGTCATATTCAAAACTTGAGTCTGTCAGGGTCTGTTCTAGGGGAGAGAAGATAGATTTATCCCATTAATTTTTAATATTACGCTTATAGATAGAACACCATTATTTAGATTTTTTTAATTGGAATAAATTCAGAGCACCCAAGTGTGGAAAAGAGAAATAACATGCAGATGGAGCATTTTGAGGTTTGCATGTTACTGTATATTAAGGTATCTTAAAACTTTAAAGCTAGGAGGCTGTTCTTCTAAAATGTGGCTTGGAGCGCTTAGAAATATGAAACAAATTGACAACAAGTGCATTTGTATATGTCAGTTTATAAATGACATGTTCTTCAGATAGGAAACAGGTACTCAGTGGGAAACTAGATTTGTTTTTAATTGAAGTATAATTTGGACACAGTAGAATGCACCAGTCTTAAGTATGCAGCTTTGACACATATGTAAAGTTATATGACCTACATTTCTATTAAGATAAAGAACATTTTCATTATATCAAAAAATTCCCTTCTGTATCATCCCTGTCATTTCGCGTGCCCTACCCTGCTTCCTACAGGCAACCACTTTTGTGGTTTCTACTGTCATAGATTAGCCTTGCCTCTTTATTTAAAATAAAGCATACAGTGTGTTATTCTGTGGTCTCAGCAAAATGTTTTAAGATTCCTCCATGTTGTTGTGGGTCACTAGTTCTTTTCCTTTCCATTGTTAAATTATGTTCTGTGGTGTAAACATGTCACAATGAGTTTATTCATTCCCCTGTTGGTGAACATTTGGTTTGTTTCCATTTTTTGACAGTTATGAATGAGGCTTCTGTGATATTTTAAAGAACAGCTTTATCAAGGTATAATTTACAGGTACTATAAACATTATGCATTTTAAATGTAACTTTTTTTTTAAAGTGTACTGTTTAGTGAATTTAATGTGACTGTTTACAGAGTCGTACAGTCATTACCATGATCTAATTTTGGTATACTACTGAAGAGTTTTCCAAAGTGGCTGTACCATTTTATACTTGTGGAAGTATAGGTAGGAATTTGTGAAATAAGGAAAGTTATTGTTGCATTGCTGGCAGGAAGGCTAATAAAAGGTTTTTTAATGATGCTAACTAACTTTAGTACTTGCACTCTTGTTCAGTTCAATTCAGTCGTTAAGTCGTGTCCGACTCTTTCCGACCGCATGGACCACAGAACGCCAGGCTTCCCTGTCCATCACCAACTCCTGGAGCTTGCGCAAACTCATGTCCATTGAGTCTGTGATGCCATCCAACCATCACATCCTCTGTCATCCCCTTCTTCTCCCTCCTTCAGTCTTTCCCAGCATCAGGGTCTTTTCCAGTGAGTCAGTTCTTCTTGTCAGGTGGCCAGACTATTGGAGTTTCAGTGTCAACATCAGTCCTTCCAATGAATATTCAGGACTGATTTCCTTTAGGATGGACTGGTCGGATCTCTTTGCAGTCCAAGGGATTCTCAAGAGTCTTCTCCCAACAACACAGTTCAAAAGCATCAATTCTTCAGTGCTCAGTTTTCTTTGTGGTCCAACTCTCACATCCATACATGACTATTGGGAAAACCATAGCTTTGACTAGACAGACCTTTGTTTGCAAAGTAATGTCTCTGCTTTTTAATGTGCTGTCTAGGTTTGTCATAGCCTTTCTTCCAAGGAGCGGGTATCTTTTAATTTCCTGGCTGCAGTCACCATCTGTAGTGATTTTGGAGCCGAGAAAAATAAAGTCTGTCACTGTTTCCATTGTTTCCCCATCTATTTGCCATGAAGTGATGGGACCAGATGTCATGATCTTAGTTTTCTGAATGTTGAGTTTTAAGCCAACTTTTTCACTCTCCTCTTTCACTTTCATCAAGGGGCTCTTTAGTTCTTCTTTGCTTTCTGCCATAAGGGTGGTGTCATCTGCATATCTGAGGTTATTGATATTTCTCCTGGCAATCTTGCTTCCAGCTTGTGCTTCATCCAGCCTGGCATTTCACATGATGTCCTCTGCATATAAGTTAAATAAGCAGGGTGACAATATACAGCCTTGACATACTCCTTTCCTATTTAGAACCAGTCTGTTGTTCCATGTGCAGTTCTAACTGTTGGTTCTTGACCTGCATACAGATTTCTCAGGAGGAAGGTCAGATGGTCTCGTATTCCCATCTCTTTCAGAATTTTCCACAGTTTGTTGTGATCCACACTGTCAAAGTCTTTGGTATAGTCAATAAAACAGAAGTAGATGTTTTTCTGGAACTCTCTTGCTTTTTTGATGATCCAGAGGATATTGGCAATTTGATCTCTGGTTCCTCTGCCTTTCCTATTTTACTTTTTTTTTTGGTTTGGATTTTATTATTTTTTTTATTTTATGATTTTTTTTCATTTATATATATTAGTTGGAGGCTAATTACTTTACAGTATTGTAGTGGTTTTTGCCATACATTGACATGAATCAGCCATGGATTTACATGTGTTCCCCATCCCGATTCCCCTCCCGCCTCCCTCCCCATCCCATCCCTCTGTGTCTTCCCAGTGCACCAGCCCTGAGCACTTGTCTCAGGCATCCAACCTGGGCTGGCGATCTGTTTCAACACTTGATAATATAACATGTTTCGATGCTGTTCTCTCAGATCACCCACCTCGCTCTTCTCCCTAGAGTCCATAAGTCTGTTCTTAATCTGTTCTCTTTTCTGGTCTTGCATATAGGTTACGTATCCAATCTTTCCTAAAATCCATATTGTGTGTTAGTAATACTGTATGGGTGTTTTATCTTTCTGGCTTACGTTTTCACTCTATACTAATGGCTCTGGTTTCATCCATCTCTCAATTGAGAAACTGATTCAAATTGTTTCTTGTTTAATGGCTATAATTTCCATGTGTATATGTACACAGCTTTCTTATCCATTCTCTGCTGATGGCATCTAGTGCTGTCCGATGTCCTGGTATTTAAAACAGTGCTGCAATTAACACTGGTACACGTGTTCTTCAGCGGGTTCTCGGTGTCATTCCAGATGGGAGCTGGGTCATATCGCAGTTCTATTTCCAGTTTTTTAAGAAATCTCCACACTGTTCTCCATAGCGGCTGTACTAGTTTGCATTCCCACCCACAGTGTAAGAGGGTTCCCTTTTCTCCACACCCTCTCCAGCATTTATTGCCTGTAGACTTTTGGATAGCAGCCATCCTGACTGGCATGTAATGGTACCTCATTGTGGTTTTGATTTGCATTTCTCTGATAATGAGTGATGTTGAGCATCTTTTCATGTGTGTGTTAGCCATCTGTATGTCTTCTTTGGAGAAATGTCTGTTTAGTACTTTGGCCTGTTTTTTGATTGGGTCATTTATTTTTCTGGAATTGAGCTGCAGGAGTTGTATATTTTTGAGGTTAATCCTTTGTCTGTTTCTTCGTTTGCTATTGTTTTCTCCCATTCTGAATGCTGTCTTTTCACCTTGCTTATAGTTTCCTTTGTTGTGCAAAAGCTTTTAAGTTTAATTAGGTCCCATTTGTTTATTTTTGCTTTTATCTCCAATATTCTATGAGGTGGGTCATAGAGGATCCTGCTGTGATTTATGTCGGAGAGTGTTTTGCCTATGTTCTCCTCTAGGAGTTTTATAGTTTCTGGTCTTACATTTAGATCTTTAATCCATTTTGAGTTTATTTTTGTGTATGGTGTTAGAAAGTGTTCTGGTTTCATTCTTTACAAGTGGTTAACCAGTTTTCCCAGCACCACTTGTTAAAGAGTTTGTCTTTTTTCCATTGTATATTCTTGCCTCTTTTGGCAAAGATAAGGTGTCCATAGGTACGTGGATTTATCTCTGGACTTTCTGTTTTGTTCCATTGATCTATATTTCTGTCTTTGTGCCAATACCATACTGTCTTGATGACTGTGGCTTTATAGTAGAGCCTGAAGCCAGTCAGGTTGATTCCTCCACTTCCATTCTTCTTTCTCAAGGTTACTTTGGCTATTCGAGGTTTTTTGTATTTCCATACAAATTGTGAAATTATTTGTTCTAGTTCTGTGAAGACTACCGTTGGTAGCTTGATAGGGATTGCATTGAATCTATAGGTTGCTTTGGGCAGTATACTCATTTTCATAATATTGATTCTTCCAATCCATGAACATGGTATATTTCTCCATCTATTTGTGTCCTCTTTGATTTCTTTCATCAGTGTTTTATAGTTTTCTATGTATAGGTCTTTTGTTTCTTTAGGTAGATATGCTCCTAAGTATTTTATTCTTTTTGTTGCAATGGTGAATGGTATTGTTTCCTTAATTTCTCTTTCTGTTTTCTCATTGTTAGTGTATAGGAATGCAAGGGATTTCTGTGTGTTAATTTTATATCCTGCAACTTTACTATTTCTCTTTCTGTTTTCTCATTGTTAGTGTATAGGAATGCAAGGGATTTCTCTGTGTTAATTTTATATCCTGCAACTTTACTATATTCGTTGATTAGCTCTAGTAATTTTCTGGTAGAGTCTTTAGGGTTTTCTATGTAGAGGATCATGTCATCTGCAAACAGTGAGAGTTTCACTTCTTCTTTTCCTATCTGGATTCCTTTTATTTCTTTTTCTGCTCTGATTGCTGTGGCCAAAACTTCCAAAACTATGTTGAATAGTAGTGGTGAGAGTGGGCACCCTTGTCTTGTTCCTGATTTTAGGGGAAACGCTTTCAATTTTTCACCATTGAGGATCATGTTTGCTGTGGGTTTGTCATATATAGCTTTTGTTATGTTGAGGCATGTTCCTTCTTTTCCTGCTTTCTGGAGAGTTTTTATCATAAATGGATGTTGAATTTTGTCAAAGGCTTTTTCTGCATCTATTGAGATAATCATATGGTTTTTGTCTTTCAATTTGTTAATGTGGTGTATTACATTGATTGATTTGTGGATATTAAGGAATCCTTGCATTCCTGGGATAAAGCCCACTTGGTCATGATGTATGATCTTTTTAATATGTTGTTGGATTCTGTTTGCTAGAATTTTGTTAAGGATTTTTGCATCTATGTTCATCAGTGATATTGGCCTGTAGTTTTCTTTTTTTGTGGCATCTTTGTCTGGTTTTGGAATTAGGGTGATGGTGGCCTCATAGAATGATTTGGAAGTTTATCGGCCATTTTCTGGAAAGAGTTTGAGTAGATAGGTGTTAGCTCTTTCTAAATTTTTGGTAGAATTCAGCTGTGAAGCCATCTGGTCCTGGGCTTTTGTTTTCTGGAAGATTTTTGATTACAGTTTTGATTTCCTTGCTTGTGATGGGTCTGTTAAGATCTTCTATTTCTTCCTGGTTCAGTTTTGGAAAGTTATACTTTTCTAAGAATTTGTCCATTTCTTCCAAGTTGTCCATTTTATTGGCATAGAGCTGCTGGTAGTAGTCTCTTATGATCCTTTGTATTTCAGTGTTGTCTGTTGTGATCTCTCCATTTTCATTTCTAATTTTGTTGATTTGGTTCTTCTCCCTTTGTTTCTTAATGAGTCTGGCTAATGGTTTGTCTGTTTTGTTTATCTTTTCAAAAAACCAGCTTTCAGCTTTGTTGACTTTTGCTATGGTCTCTTTAGTTTCTTTTGCATTTATTTCTGCCCTAATTTTTAAGATTTCTTTCCTTCTACTAACCCTGGGGTTCTTCATTTCTTCCTTCTCTAGTTCCTTTAGGTGTAGAGTTAGGTTATTTATTTGACTTTCTTCTTGTTTCTTGAGGTAAGCCTGTAATGCTATGAACCTTCCCCTTAGCACTGCTTTTACAGTGTCCTGCTTTTACAGGTTTTCGGTTGTTGTGTTTTCATTTTCATTCGTTTCTATGCATATTTTGATTTCTTTTTTGATTTCTTCTATGATTTGTTTGTTATTCAGAAGCATGTTATTTAGCCTCCATATGTTGGAATTTGTAATAGTTTTTTTTCCTCTAGTTGAGATCTAATCTTACTGCATTGTGGTCAGAAAAGATGACTGGAATGATTTTAATTTTTTTGAATTTACCAAGGTTAGATTTATGGCCCAGGATGTGATCTATTCTAGAGAAGGTTCCGTGTGCACTTGAGAAAAAGGCGAAATTGATTGTTTTGAGGTGAAATGTCCTATAGATGTCAATTAGGTCTAGCTGGTCCATTGTGTCATTTAAAGTTTGTGTTTCCTTGTTCATTTTCTGTTTAGTTGATCTATCCATAGGTATGAGTGGGGTATTAAAGTCTCCCACTATTATTGTGTTACTATTAATTTCCCCTTTCATACTCGTTAGTATTTGCCTTACATATTGTGGTGCTTCTATGTTGGGTGCATATATATTTATAATTGTTATATCTTCTTCTTGGATTGATCCTTTGATCATTATGTAGTGCCCTTCTATGTCTCTTTTCATAGCCTTTATTTTAAAGTCTATTTTATCTGATATGAGTATTGCGATGCCTGCTTTCTTTTGGTCTGTTTGCATGAAATATCTTTTTCCAGCCCTTCATTTTCAGTCTGTATGTGTCCCTTGTTTTGAGTTGGGTCTCTTTTAGACAGCATATATAGGGGTCTTGTTTTTGTATCCATTCAGCTAGTCTTTGTCTTTTGGTTGGGGCATTCAACCCATTTACATTTAAGGTAATTATTGATAGGTATGGTTCCGTTGCCATTTACTTTGTTGTTTTGGGTTTGCGTTTATACAGCCTTTCTGTGTTTCCTGTCTAGAGAAGATCCTTTAGCATTTGTTGAAGAGCTGGTTTGGTGGTGCTGAATTCTGTCAGCTTTTGCTTGTCTGTAAAGCTTTTGAATTGTCCTTCATATCTGAATGAGATCCTTGCTGGGTACAGTAATCTGGGTTGTAGGTTATTCTTTTTCATTACTTTAAGTATGTCCTGCCATTCCTTTCTGGCCTGAAGAGTTTCTATTGATAGATCAGTTGTTATCCTTATGGGAATCCCTCTGTGTGTGATTTGCTGTTTCTCCCTTGCTGCTTTTAATATTTGTTCTTTGTGTTTGATCTTTGTTAATTTGATTAATATGTGTCTTGGAGTGTTTTGCCTTGGGTCTATCTTGTTTGGGACTCTCTGGGTTTCTTGGACTTGTGTGACTATTTCCTTCCCCATTTTAGCGAAGTGTTCAGCTATTATCTCCTCGAGTATTTTCTGATGGCCTTTCTTTTTGTCTTCTTCTTCTGGGACTCCTATGATTCGAATGTTGGGGCTTTTCACATTGTCCCAGAGGTCCCTGAGGTTGTCCTCATTTCTTTTGATTCTTTTTTCTTTTTTCCTCTCTGCTTCATTTATTTCCACCATTTTATCTTCTACCTCACTTATCCTATCTTCTGCCTCCATTATTCTACTGTTGGTTCCCTCCAGAGTGTTTTTGATCTCATTTATTGCATTATTCATTTTTAATTGACTTTTTTATTTCTTATAGGTCCTTGTTAAACCTTTCTTGCATCTTCTCGATCCTTGTCTCCAGGCTATTTATCTGTAACTCCATTTTGTTTCTGAGACTTTGGATCATTTTTATTATCATTATTCTAAATTTTTTTTCAGGTAGATTCGCTATCTCCTCCTCTTCTGTTTGGCTTGGTGGGCATTTTTCATGTTCCTTTACCTGCTGGGAATTTCTCTGCTTTTTCATCTTGTTTAGATTGCTGTGTTTGGGGTGGCCTTTCTCTATTCTGGTGGTCTGTGGTTCCTTTTTGTTGTGGAGGTTTCTCCCAGTGGGTGGGGTTGGCTTGTCAAGGTTTCCTGGTTAGGGAAGCTTGTGTCGGTGTTCTGGTACGTGGAGCTGGATTTCTTCTCTCTGGAGTGCAATGGAGTGTCCAGTAGTGAGTTTTGAGATGGGTCTATGTGTTTGGTGTGACTTTGGGCAGCCTGTATGTTGACGCTCAGGGCTATGTTCCTGCGTTGCTGGAGAATTTGTATGGTATGTCTTGCTCTGGAACTTACTGGCTCTTGGGTGGTGGTTGGTTTCAGTGTAGGTATGGAAGCTTTTGGATGATCTCTTATTAATGTTCCCTGTAGTCAGGAGTTCTCTGGTGTTCTCAGGTTTGGGGCTTAAGTCTCCTGCCTCTGGATTTCAGTCTTATTCTTCCAGTAGCCTCAAGACCTCTCCAACTATACAGCACTGATAATAAAACTTCTAGGTTAATGGTGAAAAGATGCTCCACAGCGAGAGACACCCAGAGAGGTTCACAGAGTTACATGAAGAAGAGGAGAGGGAGGAAGGAGATAGAGATGAGGAGGAGGAGAAAAAGGGGGACTCAAGAGGAGAGAGACAGATCTACGCAGTACTCTGTTCCCTAAGTGTTCTCTGTCCACAGAGATTCACAGAATTGGATTGAGAAGAGAAGGGGGAGGGTGGAAATAGAGGTGATCTGGGGGAGAAAAAGATGAGTCAAAAGGGGGAGAGAGTAATCATCACACTCCCGACTAAAAATGGGTACTGAATATTGGATTCTTAAATGTCCAAAATTGATATCAAATACTGAAAAACAAAGATTAAAAATCTAGAGTAGAGGTTAGACTCTTAAAAATACAGTATTGAAAACAAAAAGACAAAAAATTTAAGAAATATATGTGAAGTTTGCTTTAAAAAATAGGGTCTTTTTTTTTTTTACAAGATTTTAGTGGGTTATTAAAATGAAAATTAAGGAGTTATAGAGGAGTAATAGAGGACTTTTTAAAAAATTAAAAGAAAAAAAATTTTTTTAATTAAAAAATAATAATAGTAAAAATATATCTAGGAATTTTTCTGGAGCTGCTGTGCACAGTGTGGGTTCGGTTCAGTTTCAGATAGCTCCTTGTTCCAGCTTATACTTCTCGATATCTACACCTTCCGGTGTAGTCGGTGTTAACTACAGGGATTTTAATCTGTTGCACTGGTCACTTCTGAAGCAGTTCCCTTTGTTTATTTGGCTTCTGTTTGCAGGTCTCTTCAGTGTCTAATTTCCGCCCTGACTCAAGCGGGTGGAGGTGGTCTCTTGTTTAGGTTGCCTTGTTCAGTTGTGCTGTGGGGAGGGAGGGCACTGCAGACAAATATCACTGGCATGTGTGGGGAGTGCTCACAGTGCTCCGGCCCCACTGGGTTTGCCCCCACTCGCTGCGTGTGTGCTGTCCCCGTCTACACTGCACAGGTTGCTCTACAGGGAGCAGGCCCTGAGTTGCGTGCACTTCCCAGGCCTAAGCCACTCAGGTTCCAGTTTTCGGGTACTCCACAAAAGCGCAGACTCGGTTGGGCCTGTGTTTTGTGCCTTCCCTGCCCGAGCAGCTCAGGCAGCCAGGAGCTTGACGAGAGCCTTATCCCCTCCGTGGTCCCAGCCTCAGTTTCTGCGCACGCCGGTTCAGTGCACCTTGTGTCTGTTCTGGGGAGCTGGTCTCTAGCTGCGACCCTCCCGGCGGATGTCAACCATCCAGAATCTCAGGAAGTCTTTGGTTAGAAACTGGAAGCCTGTTTGCAGTTTTGTAGGGGGTGCCGTCTTTGGGGCCGAGTTTGCCCCTTTCCCCTCCCCCCTGCCTCCTGCCTCCAGCAGGGGATGTGCCTGTCCGCAGCCAGCTAGCTCTTCTCTGGAATTGCTCAGTCCTTCCTTTGTTCTGTGAACGGGCGGGCAGTGTCTTCGGTTAGGGCTTTTCGCAGGTTAATTTTCTCTCTCTCTCTCTTGCTATCCCACAGTTTAAGTTGCTATCTCAGGTTAGCGCCCTCCGATTGCCCTCAGGGCATTCAGGCCCGGTCCTTGCCCTAAGTAATGCTGCCAGCTCCTCTCCTTCAGAGGAGAGGAGCTTGCTGGTGGCGGATGTGAGCGTCTGGGGTACTTTTCTGCTGGGAGTTGCTTTTAGGCATGTAATCTGTGGGTTTTATTTATTTTTCCTCCTGGTTAGGTTACCCTCCGAGATTCGAAAACTTCCCCCAGTCCCGCCAGTGAGAGGGTTTCCTGGTATTTGGAAACTTCCTCTATTACGACTCCCTTCCCAGAAGGGTCTCCGTCTCTAACTCTTTTGTCTCTCTTTTTATCTTTTATATTTTGTCCTACCTCCTTTCAAAGACAATGGGCTGCTTTCCTGGGCACCTGATGTCCTGTGCTAGTGATCAGAAGTTGTTTTGTGGAGTTTGCTCAGCGTTAAAATGTTCTTTTGATGAATTTGTAGGGGAGAAAGTGGTCTCCCTGTCCTATTCTTCCGCCATCATAGCTCCTCCCCTCTGCCTTTTCTAAATCCAGATTGAACATCTGGAAGTTCTCGGTTCACTTACTGTTGAAGCCTGGCTTGGAGAATTTTGAGCATTACTTTGCTAGTGTGTGAGATGAGTGCAGTTGTGCAGTAGTTTGAACATTCTTTGGCATTGCCTTTCTTTGGGATTGGAATGAACACTGACCTTTTCCAATCCCGTACCCACTGCTGAGTTTTCCAAATTTGCTGGCATATTGAATGCAGCACTTCCATAGCATCATCTTCTGGATTTGAAATAGCTCAACTGGAATTCCATCACATACACTAGCTTTGTTCATTGTGATGCTTCCTAAGGCCCACTTGGCTTCACATTCCAGGATGTCTGGCTCTAGGTGAATGATCACACCATTGTGGTTTTCTGGGTTGTGAAGATCTTTTTTGTATAGTTCTGTGTATTCTTACTACCTCTTAATATCTTCTGTTTCTGTTAGGTCCATGCTATTTCTGTCCTTTATTGTGCCCATGGTTGCATGAACTGTTCCCTTGGTGTCTCTAATTTTCTTGAAGAGATCTCTAGTCTTTCCCATTCTCTTGTTTTCCTCTGCTTCTTTCCACTGATCACTGAGGAAGGCTTTCTTATCTCTCCTTGCTCTTTTGGAACTTTACATTCAAATGGGTGTATCTTTCCTTTTCTCCTTGCTTTTAGCTTCTCTTCTTTTCTCAGCTGTTTGAAAGGCCTCCTCAGACAACATTTTGCCTTTTGCATTTCTTTTCCTTGGAGATGGTCTTGTGTTACTGCGTCTTGATCACTGCCTTTAATACAATACACGCTTGAACTAAACTTTAAATGAAGAAAGATTTTCAATTTTTATTTGTATTCCTTTATGCCAACAACAGCAGGAAGCGTAGTTAAAAGCAAAATGCTTTTTAAAATAATAAGTTGTAATAATTCTTAGAAATAGATTTAATAAGTGATGTGTAAAACCTATATTGGGAAAATTATAAAACTTTATTGAAAGATAGTAAAGACTTAAATAGAGACAATGTGTTCATGGATTGACAGACTTACTATAAAGGGGTCATTTTTCCTCAAATTAATCTGTAAAATCAATGTAATCTCAATCAAAATCACAGTTTAGTTTTTAAACTAAAAATGAAATCACTTCTAAAATTAATGTGCAAGTGCAAAGAACCAAAAATAGCC
This sequence comes from Cervus canadensis, assembly GCF_019320065.1. Taxonomy (NCBI): domain Eukaryota; kingdom Metazoa; phylum Chordata; class Mammalia; order Artiodactyla; family Cervidae; genus Cervus; species Cervus canadensis. Next base: position 10,606,095 of record NC_057415.1, on the reverse strand, counting down.
AAAATATTCTTGAGGAAGAAAAAGATAGGTGGATTTGAACAATCAGAGATCCAAGATTTTTTTTGAAACTAATATGGTAAGGATTTGGCATAGTGATAGACAAATAGACCTTTAGAACAAAATGGCCCATAAACAGAACAGCCATGTATGTACCTTGATTCTAGTAAAGTGATGTGAATATTACTGGAAAAAGGATTTACTTTTTAGAGTAAGTGGGGGTTTGAAGATCAGCTGAATATATGGGGGAAAAAAAGATGGGATTATTACTTTACATCAGTTCAGTTCAATCGCTCAGTCATGTTGGACTTTTTGTGACCCCATGGCCTGCAGTATGCCGGGCTTCCCTGTCCATCACCAACTCCCAGAGTATACTCAAACTCATGTCCATTTAGTTGGTGATGCCATCCAATCATCTCATCCTCTATCGTCCCCTTCTCCTCCTGCCTTCAATATTTCCCAGCACCAGGCTCTTTTCAAATCAGTCAGTTCTTTGCATCAGGTGGCCAAAGTACTGGAGTTTCAACTTCAGCATCAGTCCTTCCAATGAATATTCAGGACTGATTTCCTTTAGGATGGACTGGTTGGATCTCCTTGCAGTCCAAGGGACTCTCAAGTCTTCTCCAACACCACAGTTCAAAAGCATCAATTCATCAGCGCTCAGCTTTCTTTATAGTCCAGTTCTCACATCCATACACGACTACTTGAAAAACCATAGCTCTTTTGGCTTAAAACTCAACATTACTTCACATCATACACAAAAATTCATCCACAGTGGATCAAAGGCCTAAAAGTCAAAAGCAATGTTCCAAATAATTCAGGTGCAAATGCAGGAATAATATGTTCATGATTTTAGGGTAAGAAAAACACATAACCCACTAACTTTAAATGTATACATTGAATCAAGGACTTTTTCCCATTGAAGTATGTTAGAAGAATGAAATAATGGTCTTCAGAGTAGGAAAAGATTTTTTCCAAAGAACTCAATTGAAAAATGGGTGGAAAAACAAGTACTCACGAAAGAGCATATTTACATGTGCTTAAAACATACAAAAAGATGTCCAGCCTCTTTCCTAATCAGGGACACATGCAAATTAAAACCACAGTGAGAATACTATTTACCTTCTGTGTTGGCAGAAATCAGAATCTGATGATTTGAAGTGTTGCTGAGGATGTAGAATATGAATGTGTGTGCTAAGTCACTTCAGTTATGTCTGACTCTGTGATCCTATGGACTGTAACCCCCCAGGCTCTTCTGTCCATGGGATTCTGTAAGCAAGAATACTGGAGTGGATTGCCATGCCCTCCTCCAGGGGATCTTCCTGACCTAGGAATCGAACCTGTGTCTCTTGGCAGGCAGGTTCTTTACCACTGGTGCCACCTGGGAATCCCCCAGGAATAAGGAATGCTTATGAAGAGGTAATCTGTTACAAATAGTTTGGTCCAACATAATATTGGAAATCCTGGTCAGGGCATTTAATTAGTCAAGAAGAAATAAAAGACATCCAAATCGGAAAGCAATTAGTAAAACTATCACTATTTGCAGATGACTATTTGCAGTTAATGCTTGACTAGTGCAGGGGTCAGGAGTGCCAACCCTCCATGTAGTCAAAAATCCGTGTGTGATTTATAGTTGACTATCTGTATAGCCAGTTCCTCTGTATTAGAGGTTCCTCTGTGTTTGAAGTTTTGCATTCAAGGATTCAGCCAACCATAGATAGTGCAGTACTATAGTATCTACTATTGAAAAAGTCCATATATAAGTGGACCCATATGGTTCAGACTCTTGATTGTTCAAAGGTCAGTTCTAACATAGAAAAGTATAGACTTCGCAAAAAACTATTATAACTAATAAGTGAACTTTGCAGGGTACAAAACCAGTATACAGAAACCTCTGTCATTTCTATGTACTAATAGTAAACTATCAGAAAGAAAAATTAGGAAAACAATCCCATTTGCAATTGTATATCAGAAAAATAAAATACCTAGGAATAAATTTAACCAAGGAGGTGAACACTGAAAACTGGTATACACTGAAAACTACAGGAATATCCTAGGAGATATTTCAGATACCCTAGGTTCAGTTCCAGACCACCACAATAAAGGAAATACAGCAGTAGAATGAGTCACACAGATTTTTAGTTTCCCAGTGCATATGTTTTGTTTTTAATATACTGTAGTCTATTAAGTGTACAATAGCATTATGTCCTTTAAAATGTTCATATAGTAGTTAAAATACTTTATTGATAGTAAATGCTAATCATATGACAACAGGATTGCTGTAAATCTTCAGTTTGTAAAAAACTCAATAACTGTGAATCACAGTAGAGCAGAGCATAATAAAACAGGGTATACCTGTATTCTCATCCACTGGTCCATTTATTCCTGTGCTAATACTGCAATGTGGTCATCACATCATAATCTCTTATATATGAAATAGTGAGGGGCAGTTGTTAGTCATATTAAGAAAATCAAATTGGATCTCTACCTTCCATCATACATTAAAGTCTATTCCACATAGATTAAACAGTTACATATGAAAGAAATTATACCACCCTTCAGTTCAGTTCAGTCGCTTAGTCGTGTCCGACTCTTTGCGACCCCATGAATCGCAGCACGCCAGGCCTCCCTGTCCATCACCAACTACTGGAGTTTACTCAAACTCATGTCCATTGAGTCGGTGATGCCATCCAGCCATCTCATCTTCTGTCATCCCCTTCTCCTCCTGCCCCCAATCCCTCCCAGCATCAGGGTCTTTTCCAGTGAGTCAACTCTTCGCATGAGGTGGCCAAAGTACTGGAGTTTCAGCTTCAGCATCAGTCCTTCCAATGAACACCCAGGACTGATCTCCTGTAGGATGGACTGGTTGGATCTCCTTGCAGTCCAAGGGACTCTCAAGAGTCTTCTCCAACACCACAGTTCAAAAGCATCAATTCTTCGGTGCTCAGCTTTCTTCACAGTCCAACTCTCACGTCCATACATGACCACTGGAAAAACCATAGCCTTGACTAGACGGACCTTTGTTGGCAAAGTAATGTCTCTGCTTTTTAATATGCTCTCTAGGTTGGTGATAACCACCCTTAGAACTATAAAATATAGGAGAATATATTTCTCACAGGAGATAGGGAAAAACTTATCAAAAACATTATAAAATGAAAGGTTGATAAGTTGGATGCTGTTCAAAACAGGTAACCTGTTTTCCACAAAAGTACTAAACAGAATTTTAAAGGACAAGGCACAAATTGAGAGAAGCTATTTTCAATACATAGAACTGATAGACAATTAGTGTCCAGATACGTAAAGAACTATCACATTGTTAAAAAAGAGATTGCTGTCTTATTTTCCTACTGGCTCATAGGATAAAAAAATTTAAAAATAGATAAGAGACATCAAGCATTTTACAAAACAGGGAAGTATTAATAGCAAAAAAACGAAAAAATGTTCAACTTTGCTGCTGTTGGGAGAAATTCAAATGATGACCTCACTGAGAGCTTTTTTCCCCACTCAGTACATAGGCAAAAATTATGAAGTTTGGAAATACCAAGGTTCAGAGGTTATAAGTCAAAGGAGTTATGGATTGGTTTACATTGGTGGAAATATAAATTAGTACAAATATTTTGTATAAGTTTGGTGTTCTTGGAAATTTGGACATACATTATAACCTAGGAGTCAATAGACTTCGGTAAAGGAATAGGCAGCAAATATTTTAGGCTTTGGGACGTATCAGAATGTCTTTCACAAGTACTGAACTGTGCCACTGTGACATAAAAGCAGCCATAGGCACACATACATGAGCATGGAATCTTATTTACAGAAAACTGTGATAGGCCCCTTTTCGGCCATATTTTGCTGATCCCTGATAAGACCTATCAGTTCTCATACAGATGTACGTGCCCTAGAGAAACTTCCCCATGTATCCTGTAAACTATGTGCTTGAATGTTTATAAATGTGTAACAGCCCAGCCAAAACAGAAAAAATCCAAATGTTAATCTTCAGTGGAATGGATAAATTTTAATTATAATCACACAATGGTTTATGCAGTAGTGAAAATTAATGTATAAATCTAGGCAACAAAATAGATGAATCCAAAAGGGAATGTTAGGCAACAAAATGGATGAATACAAAAGAAAATGTTAAGTGAAAAATTCTTAGAACCATATCAAAGTGATACCAATTTTTTAAAACATAAAATCAAGCAAAACTGAATACTCTTGCCAAAAATGTTTAAGCTACATATAAATCAAGGCCTAAGGTCTGACGGGCTTCCCTGATAGCTCAGTTGGTAAAGAATCCACCTGCAATGCAGGAGACCCTGATTTGATTCCTGTGTTGGGAAGATCTGCTGGAGAAGGACTTTCATGAAAGGACAGTCCATAGACTGTATAGTTTATGGGATTGCAAAGAGTTGGACACGACTGAGCAACTTTCAGTAAGGTCTGACTTCCATTTTACAGGATAAATACGGATTAGAAGCACAAGTTAAATGATACCTAATAGAATCAATGAGGCATCTAGAAGATGCACACTTTGTCGGACAGTTGGCCTGGTCTCTTCAGTAAAGTGTTATGGAGAAGGAAAGGTGGAGTGTGGGGAGGGGATGTTCTGGATTAAAGGAGATGTGAGAAATGATCAGTAAAAGACAGTTTTATACAATTGAGGAGATTTAAATATGAGTAGGTATTATAATGTTTTTGTTAGGTGTGATGATGTTATAGTTAAATTATAAAATTTATTTTTTTGTAGTTCACTCCATGTGAAGTTTGGGATGAAATATCAATACTATAAAATAGCTAAGCGAAAAAGGGGATGGGGTAAATTGTTAAGAAAGTATAATGACTGTTAAAAGTAGTTGTAGAGTATACAGGTAAAAATCTTCATAATAAAAAGTAAAACAAGCAAAATGAAAATATATTGTTTTCTGATGCATCTATAAAATAATAGTAAAAGATGAAAATGATAAACTCTGAATTTGATACTCTTGTGGAGGGCACATAGTATAGGTAGTAGTCTAGTTTTTAAGTAAAATAGTGGAATCATGGGTGTCCTTTTAAAAAAAGCTTTACTCAGTTACAATTTACATAGTGTAACATTCACCTATTTTAAGGATATAAGCCAATAATTTATAATTTAAAGAACTGTGCAGCCATAGCCATAGTTCTAAGACATTTCTGTCGTCCCCCAAAGTTCCCTTATATCCATTTGTAGTCAGTTTCAACTCCGTCTTCAGCCCCTGGCAAGTTCTGATCTATTTTGTGTTCCTATAGATTTGCATTTTCTGGTAATCTAATGTGAAGAACTGTACAAAAAGATCTTCACGACCCAGATAATCACAATGGTGTGATCACTCACCTAGAGCCAGACATCCTGGAATGTGAAGTCAAGTGAGCCTTAGAAAGCATCACTTCGAACAAAGCTAGTGGATGTGATGGAATTCCATTTGAGCTATTTCAAATTCTAAAAGATGATGCTGTGAAAGTGCTGCACTCAATATGCCAGCAAATTTGGAAAACTCAGCAGTGGTCACAGGACTGGAAAAGGTCAGTTTTCATTCCAATCCCAAAGAAAGGCAATCCCAAAGAATGCTCAAACTACCACACAGTTGCACTCATCTCACACGCTAGTAAAGGTAATGCTCAAAATTCTCCAAGCCAGGCTTCAGCAATACGTGAACCGAGAACTTCCAGATGTTCAAAGCTGGTTTTAGAAAAGGCAGAGGAGCCAGAGATCAAATTGCCAATACCCGCTGGATCATCGAAAAACAAGAGTGTTCCAGAAAAACATCTATTTCTGCTTTATTGACTACACCAAAGCCTTCTACTGTGTGGATCACAATAAACTGTGGAAAATTCTGAAGGGAGATGGGAATACCAGACCACCTGACCTGCCTCCTGAGAAACCTGTATGCAGTTCAGGAAGCTACAGTTAGAACTGGACATGGAACAATAGACTGGTTCCAAATAGGAAAAGGAGTATGTCAAGGCTGTATATTGTCACCCTGCTTATTTAACTTATATGCAGAGTACATCATGAGAAACGCTGGGCTGGAAGAAGCACAAGCTGGAATCAAGATTGTCGGGAGAAATATCAATAACCTCAGATATGCAGATGACACCATCCTTATGGCAGAAAGTAAAGATGAACTAAAATGCCTCTTGATGAAGGTGAAAGAGGAGAGTGAAAAAGTTGGCTTAAAGCTTAACATTGAAAACTAAGATCATGGCATCTGGTCCCATCACCTCATGGGAAATAGATGGGGAGACAGTGGAAACAGTGTCAGACTTTATTTTTCGGGGCTCCAAAATCACTGCAGATGGTGACTGCAGCCAAGAAATTAAAAGACGCTTACTCTTTGGAAGGAAAGTTATGACCAACCTAGATAGCATATTAAAAAGCAGAGACATTTCTTTGCCACCAAAGGTCCGTCTGGTCAAGGTTGTGGTTTTTCCAGTGGTCATGTATGGACGTGAGAGTTGGACTGTGAAGAAAGCTGAGCACCGAAAAATTGATGCTTTTGAACTGTGGTGTTGGAGAAGACTCTTGAGAGTCCCTTGGACTGCAAGGAGATCCAGCCAGTCCATCCTAAAGGACATCAGTCCTGGGTGTTCATTGGAAGGACTGATGCTGAAGCTGAAATTCCAATACTTTGGCCACCTCATGCGAAGAGTTGACTCATTGGAAAAGACCCTGATGTTGGGAGGGATTGGGGGCAGGAGGAGAAGGGGACGACAGAGGATGAGATGGTTGGATGGCATCACCGACTCAATGGACATGAGTTTGAGTAAACTCCGGGAGTTTGGATGGACAGGGAGGCCTGGCGTGCTGCGATTCATGGGGTCGCAAAGAGTCGGACACGACTGAGCAACTGAACTGAACTCAATGTGATCGGCTTCCCAGGTGGCGCTAGTGGTAAATAATCTGCCAGCCAATGCAAGAGACACAAGAGACGTGGGTTCGATGCCTGGGTCGGGAAGATTCCCTGGAGAAGGAAGTGGCAGCCCCTCCAGTATTCTTGCCTGGGAAATCCCATGGACAGAGGAGCCTGCTACAGTCCATGGGGTCACAAAAAGAGTCAGACACAGTTGAGCACATGCGTGCGTGTCACAAACACACAATGTGAATGGACTCATAATGTGTTTTCTTTCATATCTGACTTCTTTCACTTAGCATAATGTTTATTTTTTTGTTTGCTTGGCTATGCCACATGGCATGTGGGATCTTAATTCCCCAATTAGGGATTCATCCCACATCCTCTGCATTGGAAACCTAAATTCTTAAAACACTGGACTGTCGGGGAAGTCCCTAGCATAATGTTTTTGAAGTTTATCTATGTTATAGCATGTGTCAATAATTCATCTTACTTTATTGTTGAGTAGCATTCCATTGCATACATGTTGTTTATTCCCTAGTTGATGGACATTTACTACCAACATCTGATGCTTGTCTTTGTGTGGAGGTGTTTTCATTTCTCTTAGGTGGATACTTAGGAGTGAAATGGCTGGATTATATGAAAATTTATGTTTGACTTTTATTTAAGTGTCTTGTCAAGCTGTTTTCCAAAGTGAATGTACTGTTTATCATTCCCACCAGCAATGCATGAGGGTCCCAGTTTCTCCACATCCCTGCTAACACTTGATATTGTCTCTTGTTTTGATTATAGCCAGTGGTCATATGAGTGGTTGTCTCATTTTAACTTGCATTTCCCTAATAATTAGTGATTTTTAACATCTTTTAATTTACTCATCGGCTATTGCATCTTATTTGGGGAAATATTTATTCATATCTTCTGCCCATTTTAAAGTGTGTTGTCTTATTAGTGTTTTCTAAAGTTCCTTTAGATATTCTTGATACAGAACCTTTATTAAATATATGACTTGCAAATGTTCTCTCCTAGGCCATGACTTGTCTTCTTACGTTCTTAATGTTCTTTTGAAAAACAAAGAATGTTGCAGTCTAGTTTATCAATTTTTTCTTTTATAAGTCATGCTTTTGGTGTTCATTTAGTAACTCTTTACCTAACCCAAGGCCACAATAATTTATTTTATGGTTTTAATTCTTCCCTGAAAGTCTATAATCCATTTTTTTTCATTGTAGTAAAATACACATAAAACTTACCGCTTTAGCCATTTTAAAGTATACAGTTTAGTGGCATTAAGTGTGTTCACGTTGTTGTGTGCCCATCACCACCATTCGTCCCCATAGCTCTATTCATCTTATAAAATCTGTACCTATTAAACAATAACTCCTCATTCTCCCTGGCCAACACTGGCAGCCACCATTCTACTTTCTGACTTTGACGGCTCAATGTAGCCAATAGAAGTGGAATCATACATAAATACTTGTCTTATTGTGACTGACTTATTTAACTTACTGTAATATCCTCAGGTTTTCATCTGTGTCATAGCATATTGCAGAATTTCCTTTGTTTTTAAGGTTAATAGTCCAGTTTATGTATATACCACGTTTTGTTTATCCCATTTGGTGCCGGTCACTTGGGTTGCTTCCATGTTTTAGCTGTTGGGAATAATGCTGCTGTGGACATGGGTGTACAAATACCTCTTTGATACTCTGCCTTCAGTTCCTTTGGGAATATGCCCTGAAGTAGAATTTCTGGATCATATGGTAATTCTCTTTTTAATTTTTTGAAGTATTTACGGCTTTTATACAGCAGCTATACCACCAACAGTGTGCGAGGGTTACAGTTTCTCCACTTCATTGCAAACTCTTGTCTTATTTTTTTCTGGCAATACCCATCCTAATGGGTGTGAGGTAGTATCTCATTGTAATTTTGATTTGCACTTCCCTAATGAAGTGATGTTGAAGATCTTTTCATGTGCTTATTGGCTATTCACTTATCTTCTTTGGGGACCTGTCTGTTGTAGTCGTTTGTCCATTTTTTAAATTTAGTTGTTTCGTTGTTGTTGTTACTGAGTTTTAGAAGTTCTCTGTATATTCTGGATATTAATCACTTATCAGATACATGATTTGAAAACATTTTTCCCCATTCTGTGGGTTGACTTGTATTCTTGTATTCAAGCAGTATACAGGACAGGATACTGCTGAATCCTGTTTCGTGGTATTTTGTTGAGGATTTTTGCTTGATGTTTCATAAGGGATATTAGTCTGTAGTTTTCATGTAGTGTCTTTATCTAGCTTCAATATCAAGGTTATGCTGGCCTCATGAAATGATTTAGGAAGTGTTATCTTCTCTTCAGATTTTTGGAAAATTTTGAGAAGGATTGATTTAGTTCTTGTTTTTATTTTTCTTTTTTAATTGGTAGAAAATTGCTTTATGGTATTGTGTTGGTTTCTGCTGTACAACAGTGTGAATCAGTCATTATTTATATATATATTATATATATATCCCCTTTCTCTTGATCCTCCCTCCTCTCCCTCCATCCCACCCCTGATTTAGTTCTTTAAATGGTATAATTCACCAGTGACACCATCTTGTCCAGGGCTTTTTTTTTGCTGGGAGATTTTTGATTACTGATTCAGGCTCTTTACTGTAATAGTTACAGGTCTATTTCAATTTTCTATTACTTGTGATTTAGTCGTGAAAGGTTTTGTGTGTCTAGGAATTTTCCACTTCATCCAGGTTATCCAGTTTATTTCACATATATATGTTCATAATAACTCTCTTATAATCATTTCTGTGTAATGAGTAGTAATGTCCCTATTTTCATTTCTGATTTTAGTAATTTGAGTCTTCTCTCTTTTCTTTCTAAGCCCATCTAGCTGAAGATTTGTCAATTTTTAAAAATTTCTTGAAGAACCAACTCTTGGTTTCATTAATTTTTTTCCCCTCTATTTTTCTTTTCTCTACTTTGTGCTAATCTTCATCGTTTCCTTCTGTTGACGAAAAAAGATGCACAGTGTGAGAGTTGTGAGTTAAGTTTTCTTCCAGGGAAAAGGAGGACTGTAGTCTGGGAGACAGCACCTCAGATAGCTCTGAGAAACTGCTCCAAAGAGGAAGTGGAGGAAGGTCAACATATAAGATTGTGGTGAAGAGGGAGTTCAATGCAATCAGGTACTTATTTTACAAAAGATTTTCTGCTGATGTCATCTTGAAGGAATTTAGTGCTTTTCTAGATAGATGCAAGGATTAGGATCATGAAACCAGTTCCTGAAAATATCTGTCTAAAAACCTGCTCCACCAGTTTCCCTGGAGCACAGGGTGCCTCAGTCTCCACCCTGAATTCTTCTCAGGGCATGTCAGAGGTCAACAGCTACAGCAGCACAGGGCTCAAACTCTGCAGAGGCAGATGGCAAATGCCTTTTTTTTTTTTTTCCCCATTTATTTTTATTAGTTGGAGGCTAATTACTTTACAGTATTGTAGTGGTTTTTGCCATACATTGACATGAATCAGCCTTGGATTTACATGTGTTCCCCATCCCGATTCCCCCTCCCACCTCCCTCCCCATCCCATCCCTCTGGGTCTTCCCAGTGCACCAGCCCTGAGCACTTGTCTCATGCATACAACCTGGGCTGGTGATCTGTTTCACCCTTGATAGTATACTTGTTTCAATGCTATTCTCTCAAAACATCCCACCCTTGCCTTCTCCCACAGAGTCCCAAAGTCTGTTATGTACATCTGTGTCTCTTTTTCTGTTTTGCATGTAGGGTTATTGTTACCATCTTTTTAAATTCCATGTATATGCATTAGTATACTGTATTGGTCTTTATCTTTCTGGCTTACTTCACTCTGTATAATGGGCTCCAGTTTCATCCATCTCATTAGAATTGATTCAAATGTATTCTTTTTAATGGCTGAGTAATATTCCATTGTGTATATGTACCACAGCTTTCTTATCCATTCGTCTGCTGATGGGCATCTAGGTTGCTTCCATGTCCTGGCAATTATAAACAGTGCTGCGATGAACATTGGGGTGCATGTGTCTCTTTCAGATCTAGTTTCCTCGGTGTGTATGCGCAAATGCTTTTGACAAGTGCCAATTTGTAGTTGACAGGGCCTCGTCATGGTTATAAATTTGACCATATTGGGAGCTGTGAGGGAAGCCCCAAGAAACTTAGTGTCCTTAAAATTCAGTTAAATTTTACATTAACATAGCATAACAGCAAAGAACTATTCAGGAAATGAGTCTTAGTAGATATAGACCTCCATTAACAAGGTCTTCCCTGATAGCTCATTTGATAAAGAGTCATCTGCCTGCAGTGCAGGAGACCCTGATTCGATTCCTGGGTAAGAAAGGTCCGCTGAAGAAGGGATCGGCTACACACTCCAGTATTCTTGGGCTTCCCTTGTGGCCCCGCTGATAAAAATCTGTCTGCCGTGTGGGAGACCTGGGATCAATCCCTGGGTTGGGAAGATCCCCTGGAGAAGGGAAAGGTCACCCACTCCAGTGTTCTGGCCTGGAGAATTCCATGGACTATATAGTCCATGGGTCACAAAGAGTTGGACACAACTAAGCGACTTTCACTTTTCGACTAACAAACCAGCATTTAACGTTCATCGAAACATCTTTTCTTCCCAAAATTACCCTCATTTTTACCAAATATAACCAAATTAAGACTAGTTTCTTTGCAGAATAAGTCTGGTTACAATAAACTTGACCTGACAATCTATATAACCATAATTGATCTTAGACTTTGTAGCTTTGCTGAAACTTTTATGAAGAGTCTTAGACTGAACTTCAGGGCTAGGAGAGTCATGCCAAAAGCTTATCACAGATTTCACCTAACAGATCTATGTGAATTCCTCCCTTGTTAAGGTCTCCAAAATTCCTTGAGATATCTGTATCTGTTAGTGAGATACTTCCTAAATTATCTGATAAAGCTACTGGAAACCTGAGAGTTTCCAATCTATGGAGGGATCAGATAGAAAAAGTAAATGTTTCAACTTTGCTTACAAAAGTATAATTTACCAAACTACTGTAAGTAATTAGTTTGAGGGAAAGGTTTTCCTTACACCTGGAAAACAGAGGCTCAAACCAGTAGTTTTTCAGATAGAAACCATGTAAGTTTTAAACATATTCACCAGTTCTTTCGGTCCTTTTGTTAATCTTGGTAAAGCCATCAGGCTTCTCATTGGAATCTTTTCATTTCTTATCTAGTTCAGCATTATGATCTGAAAATAAGAAACTTGTATTTATCCAAAAGTCCTTTCTATAAATCTTCTTGAAAAGGAAGTATTTTTGCAAAAACATCAGAATAAAACCATAACTGCCTATAATGGTAAAAGACTTAAAAAGGCACTTTTAAAATCTGATTACAGTGCAGTTGACAAAGGAACTTGGTTATGGCTGTGACAACACTTTAAGAGAACTGATAACATGTATCAGAATTTTAGGCACTCCATTTAATTTCAGGATATCTATATTAGTAACATTTACCATACTGTATAACCTAAGGGGATTTATTATTTATTCAACAATACCTCCCATGCAATTCAGCATACCAAATGAACCTTATTAGTTTCAATATCTGTCTCTAAGATGTTTGAGAAGCCTTCTAAAGCATCCCAAAGTTAGCTGGTGGTCAAAAGTGCTTCATTAGAATTTGATTTAGGAAGTTTTGTCAATAAATATCAAAGGGATTTAGGACACTCAGATAGGACCATAAGTCACTGTGAAACAGTAGTTACTTAGCCAAAGTAACAATTAAATACTTCAAGGGAAAATGTAGAACAGATCATTTAAGAGGTAAAGAAACTTGAAAATCAGTTATCAAAGGCAATTTAACATCTTCAGAAAACTTGTCTCTTTTTTAACAGAAAAGCCAAATTTAAGTTCTACACCAGCTTACTTTTTTTTTTCTTTTTTTTTTCAACACCAGCTTACTTTTAAAGTTAATTTACTCAACTAAACTTCCCACCTAATTTATTTTAGCACAGTTTTAACTTTAAAGTTGTTGAATATCTGGAAAGATCCTAAAATATAATCATTTCTGAAAGTTCACCTAAAGCTCTTTATCTCATTTGTATTTTGTTTCCTTAAAATTTTTTCCACATTGAGTTAGTTTTCTTGTCAGCAGATTTGTAACAGATAGAATAAGGTCTTATTTGACCTCTAATAAACCTAGGTACAGGGCTTCCCTGGTGGCTCAGATGGTAAAGAATCTGCCTGCAATGCAGGAGACCCGGGTTTGACCCCTGGGTTGGGAAGATCCCCTGGAGAAGGGAAGGGCAAGCCACTCCAGTATTAATGCCTGGAGAATTTCATGCACAGAGGAGCCTGGTGGGCTACAGTCCATGGAGTCATAAAGAGTCTGACATGACTGAACAGCTGTTACACACACAAACCTAGGTACAACAGGAATATTATACTTAACATTGATAAGCCTAGACATATCTATATTAATCAAACAAACAAGCTTAAGCCACCTTCAATAACAGATATCAGTTCAGTACTGAATATTTCTTAGATCATGGATCCTAAAATTTATCTTGGCCAGTTTTTTATATATTTAGATTTAATTTATAAGCTCTTTCTTTTTTTTTTTAAGCTCTTACTTTCAAGTCAACTAAAGCAATTCATTTACAAGTTAACTTTTACACAGAGATTGAACCAGAAATCTCAGTTTTTTTCAACTTGAGTTCAAAAGGCTTTTTCCCCACTCCCCACTTTTTGAGTTCCTGGGTACCGGGGACTGTGTCCCCACTCAGTTGTTTGGCATGAAGCATCCCAACCCTGTAGCCAACAGGCCAGGTCTTGGAGCTTGTGAGCTCAGATGTCAGCTTCAGCAGTATTCACATCACTGAATTTTCCCCAGTATGTCTGTCACCAGTGTGTGTCCCCAGGGTGAACCGCATCCACCCCTCATCTTTGCAGGAAACCCTCTGAGATGAGCAGATAGATATAGTTTAGGTTTCTATCAAATTACTGCTTTTTCCCTTGCCCTGGTGTATGTGAGATTTTGTGTTCAGCCTTTAAGAGTGAGATCTCTATTTCCCGCAGTCCTGTGGGGCTCCTGCAATTCAGTAAGCCCCGCTAACCTTCAAAGCCAAATGCTCTGGGGGCTCATCTGCACCTGTGGGTTAGGGGGCCTGACTTGGGACTCAGAACTCTCATTCCTCTGGGAGAACCTCTGAAATATAATTACTCTCCAATTTGTGGGTCATGCACCTGGGGAGTTTGGGATTTGGGATTTGACTATATCACAAGTCCACCCCTTCCACTCATGTCTTTAGTTGTAGAAAATCTTTTCTGATAGGATCTAGTCTTCTTCATCATTTTTTGTTTTTGTGTTTGTTTTTTTAAACATATTAGTCTCTTAAATCATGTAGAAAACAAAAAGTATAGTCACATGCCATAGTTACAATAGTACAGGCTTTTATAATTACCCATTTATTGTAATGTTTGTTTCCCCACGTGGCTTTGAGTTACTGTCTGATGTTCTTTTTACCTTCCCAGCACTATCTTGAGCATTTCTGGCAGGTCTGCTGCTGCTGCTGCTAAGTCACTTCAGTCGTGTCCGACTCTGTGTGACCCCATAGACTGCAGCCCCCATCCCTGGGATTCTCCAGGCAAGAACACTGGAGTGGGTTGCCATTTCCTTCTCCATCTGGCAGGTCTGGTGCTCACTAACTCCTTCAGATTTTGTTTTTCTGGGAATGTCTTGATTTTTCACTCACTTTTGAAGGAGAGTTTTGCCACTTACAAGATTCTTGGTTGAAAGTTTTTTTTATTCTTTTAGTATTTTTAGTATTTCAGCCGACCATCTTCTGGCCTTCAAGTTTCTGCTCATGATCTTATTGAGGATCCTTGTATATGATGACTTGCTTCCTCTTGCTGCTTTTATGATTTTCCCTTTTGATAATTTATTATAATATGGCTTGCTGTAAGTCTTTCTTGAATCCATCTTACTTGGAGTTCTTTAAGCTTCTTAGATGTTTATAGTCATATCTTTCATCAGATTTGGGAAGTTTTTAGTTATTATTTCTTCATACAGTCTGTCACTTTCTCTTTCTTTTCTCCCCCTAAGACTCCTACAATGTGTCTGTTGTCCTGCTTGATGGTGTCCCACAGGTCCCTTAGGCTCTGTTTGTATTTCTTTAATCTCTTTCTTTCTGTTTCTTAGCCTAGATAATTTCTGTTTCCCTCTCTTTAAGTTTATTGATTCTTTCTTCTGCATGCACAACTCTGCCTTTCAGTCTCTCTAATGAATGTGGTGTTTCAGTTATTGTACTTTTTAGCTCCAGAATTTCTTTTTGGTATCTTTTAGGTTTTTTAATCTCTACTTATATCTCCATTTTGTTTACACATTATTTTAAAGTCTTTGTCTAATGTAACTGCCATAAATAAGTCTTTTCCAGGAACAGTTTCTGTTGATTTTTTTTCCTTTCAATGGTTTATACTTTCCTATTTCTTTTATGCCTTGTAATTTTTTTTTGGTGGAATATGAATCTAGTACTGAGTCTAACATTTGAGTGTAGTAATGTGGTAACTCTGGAAATCAGATTCTCTACCTTCCGGGGATTGGTATTTTCTTATTACTATTTTGGGGTTTTTTTGATTGTTATCAGCTGTCTGTTTCACAGACCAACATAACATGTACGCTTAGTGTCTTAGATGTTTAATGAGCCTTTCCTTAGGCATTTGTAGTCACTTTCTAATTTTCCCCCTATAGGCAATTGTTTTTTAGTGGCCTGTTTTTTAATGTCTGGTTCTTAAAAATGGAAAAGCAAAAAATGAAGTGGGTGTGGGGAGAAGACTAGCCTTTTAAATCCACTGGAAGTCACTTCAGCTGGGGCTGGGGGGGAGGGGGGCGTTTACAACAATGAGGGGGAAGTGCAGCAACAGTGGCTGCCTGTCTGTCTGTCTCTTGGTCTGCATCTCTGTGAAGAGAAACAATAATTAGTGACCAGAGCACAGGTCCCCACTATTTGGAGGAGAAGTTCCTTTCTGCCCACCCTGGCTCCCATAAGTTGTGTCCAAGCTACTCCAGGAACATGCACACAGCTCTCTACCACATCACTAAGGGTGGTGGATGGGTAGTTGCTACTGTACTGAGATATAAAATTGACCAAACTTTACTGCAGTTTACCACCCAAGTGTTCCCTTGAAATTCGCAAGCCTTCAACAGACTTCAGAGTTCCAAAACAGTTGTTTCAAAATCAGATTCTGAAAAAAAAAAAAAAAAAAGATTCTGCCAGTGCAGTTATTGTCTATGTGAGGACTCGGGTTGCTGGTGTTTCCTACTCTGCCATCTTCACAGAATCTTCTACATGATCTAATTTTGAGTTAATTTTTATGTGTAATGTAAAGAGTTCACATTCAGTTTTTGCATGTTTATATCCAGTTGTCCCAGAATGATTTGTTTAAAACAGTTTTATTTTTTTAATGAAGTACCTTGACACTTTCATAAAAAATTAACCATAAATGTGAAGGTTTATGTCCCATCTCTCAATTTTGTTCCAATGATCTATACAGCTATACTTGCACAAATACCATAGTGTCTTTTTAACTATATTCTTGACACATAATAGGTGCTCAAAATTTTAGTTAAATTGAAATTGACTCTGCCAGGAAAATGTTGCAGGGAAGAGAACACTTACTCTGCTGCAGTGGGTGAATAACTGGAGTTACCTGGTAGCACTGAGGGTCGTCGGGGGTTGTGCGGCAGTCATAAGTGTGGATGACAGAAGATTTATGTATATATACATATGCATATAGATACAGGGATGTGTCATGTGTGTATATACATATTAAAGGTTCTGACATCCCTTTACATTTTTTATTCCATCTAAAACTTCTTTTAACCAAAAGAATTAAATTTCAGCTGATTCCTCAAGAGAAAGAGAAGGACTCCAAAGGGAAGAAACTACTCTACCTTACGTATATCACAAACAAACCAAAATATGACACTCTCATTTTCTTCTAAATCCTTGGATCATATCACTCTGAAACTATTCTAAACATTTAGTGGAAATTACCAGTGTTTATGCTTTTAACCTTAATTTCTGGATTCCAGCCTGTATATAAGTCTTTGTGGAGGAGGGGTAACTTTGACAATACGACTTTTAAATTTGCATATTCTGAGGTAAATCATGCAGTTTCTACTCAAAAATAACTTTTCCAGAGGTTTTGAACTTAAGTTATTCTCTTATTTTTTCTGTTTCTCATACATACATAACTCAGTTAACTATCTTTTGTGGCTGGAATAGATGTTTTCGTATTTTATCTTCTGACTTACTGTTAGTGTTTAATAATTGGGGGCTTATAAAATTAAATGAAAAGTTCTAATTTTGATTATTTGGACAGAAAATTGACATTGAATTGCCTAGACTTATTAAAGAATATGTGTTCTTACACATGCTGCATTTTTGTCTTTTTTCTTTTGAGGTGTGCATGTTGTGAGAGGTGGGGTGGTATGTGGTTTATTTATTTTTGTTTCATTTCTCTAGTTTCCTATCAAGGTGTCTTTTGAGAACTTCTGTCCTTAGGCTGAAAAGAAAGTTTATGCCTCACTAAAGAAAAAACATCAAGGACAAAATTTAGGATAGGCATGCTGGTAAATGGTAGTAGCCATCAAAAAAATAGAAGACAAAAAGACTGGAGTTGCAGTCTTTAAAGTAGTGAAATCCAGAGGCTGATTAGTTGCCATCATTATGCCATACCTGCCTTTCCCAGTAGCTCAGCAGTAAAGAATCTGCCTGCAGTGTGGGAGAGGCAGGTTTGATCCTGGGTCAGGAGAAGATCCCGTGGAGTAGGAAATGGCAACTCACTCCAGTATTCTTGCCTGAAAATCCCATGGACAGAGGAGCCTAGTATGCTAAAGTCCATGGGGTCACAAAAAAGTTAGACATAACTTAGCAACTAAACAATAACAAATGCTGTACCTTCCATAGAAGCTCAGCGGTATTTTAAGCATTGTTGTATTCATTGCTTTGAAATGAAATGTTATCAGAATATACTGGAAGTACTTTATGAAGCAGATTTAGAGTTCTATCTATACCACTTAGCAGAAGAATCACTCATGGGTAAGTTAAACTTCTTGTGACCATGATTATTTTCTGGGGAAATTATTCTTGCTCTATCAGTTTCTTAATGATGTTAATGAGATTCAAATAAATGGATGTTTCTGTAAGTGTTTTGAAATATAAAGTGCTCTACAAGCATTTTAAATATCATTTGTGTATATTAAGCTCTGATACATAAGTTTTTTTTCTTTCAAACTCTTTCTAAGATAATGTGAAAGGAAATGGATGGACAGTCATAGAACTGTTGGGTCATTTGCTCACAAATACAATTGAAATGGGTAAAATAGGGAATATTAAAGCTCAAGAATGTGGGACATAGGGAAAACCTATAAGAGAGAAAGGAGCATTTTCTTCAGTCTGTCTTATGACAGGAAAGGAAATGATACTTTTCTTGGAGAACATATAAAATCTGTAATTTTACATAGTTGAGTAGATTGTGATAAAAGCATCTCTTTATCATTCATGTGTAAAATATGTGTAAAAATTATTTTCAAATATACTGTAAAACTTTGAGTAATACAAGGCTAGAGTAGTTAGGGCAGTGTAGTATGGCATAAGGGTAGACATGTAGGTGACAGAGTAAAGTTGAGTCTAGAAAGAAGCTTTAATATTTATGTTGAATTAATTTTGAACAAGAATGTCAAGATAAGTTCAATGGGAAAATAATAATCTTCTTAACAAATAATGCTAGGTAGCCACATGCAAAAGAAAGAATTTGGACCCCTTCTACATATCATACACAAAAAATAACTCAGATTAGAAACTTAAATGTAAGAGCTAAAGTTATAAAACTCTTAGAAGAAAATATAGAAGTAAATCTTGGTGACCCTGAGTTAGGCAGTGATTTCTTGGATAAATTGGACTTTGTCAAAAGTAAAACTTTTGTGATACCAAGGATACTTTTCACATCAAGAATGTGAAAAGACAAGCCACAGAATGGGAGAAAATATGTGCAAGTCATGTTGTTTTTAGAATATATAAAGAACTCCTACAACTCAGAAATAAAAAGTAACCCAATTAAAACTTGGGCAAAATACCTGAATAAACATTTTTCCAAAAAGTTATACAAATGTCCAGTAAGCACATGAAAAGATACATTAGCACAATTAGCCATCAGAGAAATACAGTTCAGAACAACAATGAATCTCATTCACACACATTTCACAGTCACTGTAGTATTTATAATTTAAAGAGATGCATAATAACAGGTGTTGGTGAGAATGTGGTGAAATTAGAACCCTCATACATTAGTACATTGATAGGCTGTAAAATAGTACAGTCACTTTGGAAAACTATTTGGCAGTTTTTCAGATGGTTACACAGAGTTACCATATGTCCCAGAAAATCTACTTCTAGATATATACCTGGATATGTAAGAGATCTGAAAACATGTCCACACAAAAACTTGTTGCATGAATGTTTATAGCAGCAATATTCACAGTAGCCAAAAGAAGGAACAGTTCAAATGCCCATCAACTGATGAATGGAGAAATAAAATATGGTGTATCAATTAATGGGATATTATTTGGCAGTAAGGAATGAAGTGCTGATAGATGCTATCATATGGATGAACCTTGAAAACATTTTGCTAAGTGAAAGAAGTCAATCACAAAAGACCTTATTCTATATGATTCCATTTATATCAGATATCCAGAATAGTCAAATATATACAGACAGAAAGTAGATCAGTGTTGCCTAGAGAACAACTGAAGGGGGCAGAGATTAGGAGAGAATGGGAGATGATGCTAGGAAATTGTGGGTTTCTTTTTGGGCTGATGAAACTTTTTGAATGAGTATGGCTGTACAACTCTATGAGTATGTTAAAAAAAAATGTGCTAATTAAATGAATAAATTGTATGGTACATGGATAAAAATAATTGAAAAATAAAGCAATACCCAACTCAAAAATGTAAAGAAAAGAACATTTGCATATGTGTTTCTGCTGATTATCACCTGAAGATAGAGAAGAATCAGATGGTTGATTGTCTCTTGATTATAATTTTTCTTTCATTCTCTATCCTTCTAGTGGCCAATTAGGTTTATTAAATGTGTGCACTTTTGTGTTGATTGATAGTGAATCTTAATTCATTTTTGACAGGAATTGAGTTCTTCTCAGACTTTGTCACATGATGGAGGATTCTTCAATAGACTGGAAGATGATGTTCATAAAATTCTTACTAGAGAAAAAAGAAGAGAACAGCTTACAGAATATAATGGAACAGATAATTACACAGCTCATGAGCACAACCAGGCATGTAAAATAGAAAATTCTCTTTAAATCACAGTGAATTTTTTTTTCATTTTTTAAAAATGTAAACAGTGGAATTCAATTATGACTGTATAGAACTATAGTTTTAGTGTATTATCTTAGTCATTATTACACATATTTATATTAAAAAGTGTGAGGTACTTTATTAATTGGTTAATATTTATTAAGCATGTACTATAGTGCTTGGTATTGTTCGGCATCAATATTGGGGAGTGGGAATATCAAGATGGTTAAGACCATCCTTGACTTGGACACTCAGGGTAGTTGGGGATAGGAGGAAGTAGACTAAAGAGAATGTCACTCAGCATGATGAAGGATTTAAGAGAGAGATGAACAATTGAAAAAAAAAAGTTTTTAAATAGAAAAGGTAATAGACCACTCCTTGGGTAATTGGGAAAGGTATATAAAGAAGTAACATTTGCAATGGATTTTGAATGCAAATAACTGTATAAACTGAGAAATAGAGAAAAACCTAAGGGAACTGCAAGAGCAATGGCCCAGAGCTATGCAAAGCCTTTAGACTGAATATTCAGGAAACTGAAAAATTATGCATCTAAGAAGTAAAGACTTAAGTGAGTGTGGGATAACATGATTAGAGAAATAGATTGGAATTAGGTTATAAGGGTCTTTTAATGTGAAAATAAGAAGTTAGAATTTTGTCCTGCAGACCAGGGGTTGCAAACTATATAGTTGGTCTGCAGTCTGTTTTTGTAAGGCTCACAAGCTAAGAATGGTACTCAGTTTTAAAATACTGTTTGGAAAAATACAGAAAAAAACCCAAAAGATATTATCATATAGAGACCTCTGAGTTTGCATTTATTTTTCCTACCATAAACCACCAGTCTTCTGTTTTGCTTCCTCTTAAACTGTGAATCTGTTTTTTACCTTCTGTTGACCTCTAGTCTATCAATAACTGTCCTCTCAGCCTGGAGCGTGTGATAAGTAATTTCAGTCATGTCCCCATGAGCGCTCCCCTTACTTCCTTGACTTTCTGGCATTCCCGTCATGTCAGTATGCAGCATTTGCTCTCACAGTACTGTCTGCCTTCGCTATTACAGTTTAATTTTTGTTTAACCAGGTATTGCTGGACAATACTCCTTCCTGTTTATATTCTCTTCTGAAAATCAGTGGTGTGTAACTTTTGCCATATCCTCATTTCTACTTAATGGTGGTTTGATTCATTTTTTTTTTTACTTTAATAAATTCCTTCCAGTGGCTATTTCAAATTGAAAAGCCCATTTTCCATCCTTTTACTGTCTTCAGTGGATGTTAGTTTTTTGTTTCCTCTGATAAATTCAGTCATTCAACAAATTAAACACTTAAACTGTGTTGTTATATAGGACACAAACGGAGCCAGACTCTTAAGAATTTTTTATTCCAATGCAGCAATAATATTGCCTTATAAAAACACTGTTTCACATGAAAATTTATTTTTGGCTTAGTATGGGACATCCTTGCCTGCCCTCAGATACTTGTGAGCTTCTTCCTTTCTAGCACTGAATTAAATTTGGTGTTTTCCTGAGTTGCCTTGACTGTCAAATTTTGTGTACAATGCAAGCAGCCATGTTAACATTTATAGGTAGTGTATTTGTTTCCTCTTTTTACGTTGATTTTTATTTTCCCTTTTGTGGTTTATATCTTATTCTTTAAGTCATCTCAGATCATTGTAAGAATCATATTAATATACTCAAGCAAGTGATTAGGTGTTTCAGATCTTTTGTAGAGCAAAGCTGGGTACACGTAAGTTAAATTATTAATTAATGTTAATGATATTTTAAAGTCAAAGTGATAATGCAGTGTAGTAGAAAGAGAATAATCTCAAATCAAACAAGCCTAATAACACAAAATATAGCACTGCAGTTTATCAGCTCTGTTATGTTGGAATGAAATTACCTGCCTTTCATGCACTGTTATTACGAAAGTTAGCAATTATGGTGTAAAATATTAGAGCATTTATACACAGCATATGCTTAATAGATCATTGTTTTTGTACACAGTAGGAGAAGTGGAAAGTCAAAAAAAAGGTAATTCATAGGAATGGAGATAAGAGATGGCTTTCTTAAGAGAAAATAATTTTTGAATTGGAATTTAAGAGAGTAGAATTTGAACATGCGGAGGTGAGGGAGGAGAAGCTGGAATGCCATGAATAAAAGGATGGAGGCAGTAAAGTATAAACCAGTTTAATACAATATTCATTGAGGAGTATAGTGTAAGTTTGGCACAGTGGGTTTGGAAGGATTGTGGAGGACTTAAAAGCCTGATTTATGATTTTGTCAGGAAATAGAAAAGAATAATTTTTTAAAGTTTTTGAGCAGAAAACAAAGTTCTACATGGTAATATTAAATTCACTGCAGTGCCTAGGAATAACTGAAGGAAGGTGAAAACTAGAGATGGGAATCAGACAGTGGGCAGTATGGGGAGGATGTAGAAGAGCAGGAACAGGTGACTGGTAGTAATGTCACTTGGTGTAGCTGTTTTGGAGAACAATGTGGCATTAATTTCTACAGTTGAAGATGATGGGTAAACTGTGTTCTAGAAATTCTGCCTTAGAGTAAACCCTGGAGACATCTTCAAGAGGAATGATTCAAGCTCAGTTGTTTGTGACAACAAAGTCAGTAGAAGAAATGAATGAATTATAGCAATACATAACAGCATGGATGAATAACAAAAACATAATCTTTAATGAAATAAGCAAGTCACCAAATAGTAATAGTTTGATGCAGTTTATA
Organism: Cervus canadensis; assembly: GCF_019320065.1. NCBI lineage: Eukaryota > Metazoa > Chordata > Mammalia > Artiodactyla > Cervidae > Cervus > Cervus canadensis. Next base: position 10,583,160 of record NC_057415.1, on the reverse strand, counting down.
TAAATTCCAAAAAATAGAAAGTTTAACTGATTACTCAGGGATACATCTGTATGTTGTAAAAGACTATTAGCAAGAAAGAGAGTGACAAACACAAATTCATAATAGTGGATATTCTCAGGAATGGGGAGAAAGGATATGATTGGGGAGAGAAATGTGGGGGATGCCAAAATATTGGTAATGTTCACATAATTTGCATATTGGTTTATTTTTCTTTTTACTTGCCATGTCAATTTATATATTTTGCACATGTAAAATTTTTCATAAGTAAAAAAGTTGAGTATTTTGTCATGTCATTGAGTGTAGTTGGGGAGAAAGGAATATTGAGGCCATTAAAAAATATTTTCTTTTTGTCTACCTCCTTCCTCTCCTCCTCACACTCCTTTTTCAGGGAAAACTTTTTTACAAGTGTTAAAATCATTTTAAACTGTGTATTAGTGTACCAGAAATTTTTAAAGGTGAAAAATACATCCACACTAATTCAGTCAGTCTTTAACATTTGGTTTCATTTTTGTATAGTACTTTTCCAGGAAAACATGCATAGGTATTTTAAAAATAACTAAGAAAAAGAAAAAATAAAATAAAAAAAATAAAAAAAAATAAAAATAACTAAGAATCAGAAATATAGTTTCTGTAGCCCCTTTTCTAAACTGTAGTTACATTCTGTCAAGTCAACATTCTGTAATTGTTCATTACTCAGTATTTTTTAAACTATTTTCTTAAAAAAAAAAAAAAACTATTTTCTGTAAGTTTTTTTTAAGGTTTATTTTATTTATTTTGGCTCTGCTGGGTCTTTGTTACTACACATATGGGCTTTCTCTAGTTGCAATGAGCAGGGTTTATTTTTGTAACCCATGATGCTCGGGGTTCTCATTGTGGTGGCTTTTCTTCTGCAGGGCACAGGCTCTAGGTACTTGGGCTTGGTAGTTGTGACTCCTGGGCCCTAGGGCACAGGCTCAATAGTTGTGGCACACTGGTTTGGTTGTTCCAAGGCATATGAGATCTTCCCGGACCAGAGATCAAACCCATGTCCCCTGCATTGGCAGACAGATTCTTAATCACTGGACCAGCAGGGAAGCCCTATTACCCTATTACTGAACATCTAGGTTGTTTAGAATTGGTCACCTGGTATTCATTGAATATATTCATCTATTTACTTTTTTGATGAATTTGTCCTTTGAATAAATACATTCTTAAAAATAGTAATTGCATCAAAGCATGTAAACACCTGTATTGCTCTTGATATGTATCAACATTGTCTTCTGGCAGCAGGATATGAAGTTACTAACTTCTCCACAGCTTCACTCTGTGTGTGTATGTGTGTGTGTGTGTGTGTGTGTGCGCGCACACGCGCGCGGGCACGCATGCGTGCTGAGTCACTTCAGTCGTGTCTGACTTTGCTACCCCATGGACTGTAGCCCATCAGGCTCCTCTGTCCATGGGATTCTCCAGGTAAGAATACTGAGGTAGGTAGCCAATCCCTTCTCCAGGGGATCTCCCCGACCCAGGGGTTGAACCCAGGTCTCCTGCATTGCAGGCGGACTCTACCATCTGAGCCACCAGGGAAGCCCGCAGCTTCACTGGCATTCCCCCTAATGGTCTTTAGGGCTCTGTTTTATCAACTGCCTGTGTAGTGTATTTCACTCTCTTGTTCTATGAATACCTTAGGCTCACTATGCTGAAACTTGAGGTCATCATTGACTTTCCGAACCAAGCATTCAACTTGACTTCATCATTTCTGTTTGGGGTTTTGTCATTGTATCCAGATGTTCCGGCTGTGAATCTCCCTTTTCACTTTTCTGTTTCTCAAAGTTTGGGAATTTTTAATCTCTGAAATAGTTCTCAGATATATCTTCTCTTCCACTTTAACATTTCTCTAATTTAGAATCTCATTATCTCTTACTGGTATTATTTCAGTAACCTAATAAGACTTCCTGCCTCCTGCCTTCTAATTCTAGATAATTTATCTTATACACTGTTAATAGAGTACTTTTTAAAGAGTGAGACTTCCATCCTGCCACACTATGTCCTTAAGTTTCAGTGTCTGTTGAATCATTTACTAAAGCCCTCAAGCTTTTCAAATGAAGAGTCCCAATCCATTTAACCAGTCCTAAAATAAATTTAGTAGATTGCAACCAGCACTCTCAAAAAAAAGTTATCAGCATATATGACATCTTTTCATATTTTATGAAATTTTTTTCAGTGTATATATGTTTATGTACATAAATGCAAATATATATACATATACTGACATGTTTATGTATTGAGTCATGATGCAAAACATTCCTTAATGTGGGTCACTGTCAAATAAGTTTGAAAGCATTGTTCTACAGTGTAGCTTCAGCCTAAATAACTTTAGTCATACTCTTTCCAGTTTTTTCTTCTAGCCAGACCAGAGCACTCCTTGTCACTATGCTGAATCATTCCCAGCTTTGCTCAGGGTTCATTTCACATGTCATATCTATCCTGATGCTTTCTCTCATTGCCCTGTTCCAGTCCCAAACATAGAAAACCTGGATATGATCTTTCCTTTTTTCTCTATACCCTGTAGCATTTTGGTTTTCTTATGGCACATTTCACACAGCACATTTTTATTTGTTGTTTGTAGACAACAAATCCCTTGTGGACATAGATTTATACACCTTTTTATTTTCAGTTTAGTATAATATACTTAGAAGATAATTTTAAATTTTATTTAATGAAATGTAACACTTAATAAAAAATGAGTGTACCTTATAACAGTAAGGTTTTCTGTTTTAAAAAGTGCCATTTGTTGTAAAAATTCTAGAAGTAACTGCTAAGTGAAGAACTTATAATGCAAAAATAAATATTTGAGGGCTTAATATATATTTTCTAGATATTATATTAAGTACTTAAATTTATTATTTCATCTAATTCTCACAGTTAACTGTGAAGATAACAGGTATCTTTATGATCCCCAGTTTACAGATACAGTGGGAGAAAAATTGACCCTAATCTCATTCACCCAAAGAAAACTATCATTGATACTTTCTTGTGCTTCCACTTTTCTGTATGGGTTTATACTTTTTCCCCAATAATGTAGAAACTTAACATGAACCACTTTTCAGTTACATACAGAGATGGTGAACATTTCAGATCATTAATACACTGACCCTTGAACAGTGCAGCTTTGAACTGCTTGTGTTTATTTACACATTGATTTTTTTTTTCTGTTGAGGTTGGTTAAATCTGTGGATGCAGAGGGACCACATATACAGAGGGCCGATGCTAAATGACCATATATGTGGACTTCTGATTTCACAGAGGGTTTGCGTCCCTAACCCCAGTGTTGTCCAAGGGTCAGCTGTAATGTTTTTAGATGAAATAATTATGTTTACAGCTAAATTGTTTTCAGTTACCCACACTGAGAAAAAAATTTAAATGTACCAGTTTTATGTAATATTGCTTACTACTGAAATTGTACACTTTTTCATTTTTAATTGGTCATATGCCTGCCATGTGACTGTGACCATTTTTTTTAGTTTTTCATTTACCTTTTGATTTTCTTTCAGTTTTTTGGAGATTTTTCATCAAATTAAATATCAGTCTTTTCCTTTTTGTTTTCTCTCTTTTATATTATGTTTGGAAGGACTTTCTTTTTTTAATTAATTAATTTTTAATTAATTTTAATTGTGGCTAATTACTTTACAATATTGTAGTGGTTTTTGCCATACATTGACACGAATCACCCATGGATGTACATGCCTCCCCCATCCTGAAGCCCCCTCCTACCTCCCTCCCATTTTATCCCTCAGGGTTGTCCCAGTGCACCGGCCCTGAGCGCCCTGTCTCATGCATCGAACCTGGACTGGCAATCTATTTTGCATACGGTAATATACATGGTTCACTGATATTCTGTCAAATCATCCCACCCTTGCCTTCTCCCACAGAGTCCAAAAGTATGTTCTTTACATCTGTGTCTCTTTTGCTGTCTTGCATATAGGATCATTGTTATCATCTTTCTAAATTCCATATATATGTGTTACTATACCGTATTGGCATTTTTCTTTCTGACTTACTTAACTCTGTATATTAGGCTCCAGTTTCATCCACCTCATTAGAACTGATTCAAATGCATTTTTTTAAATAACTGAGTAATATTCCATTGTGTATATGTACCACAGCTTTCTTATCCATTCATCTGCTGATGGACGTCTAGGTTGCTTCCATGTCCTAGCTATTATAAACAGTGCTGTAATGAACACTGGGGTACACGTGTCTCTTTCAATTCTGGTTTCCTCGGTGTGTATGCCCAGCAGTGGGATTGCTGGGTCATATGGCAGTTCTATGTCCAGTTTTTTAAGGAATCTCCACACTGTTCATAGTGGCTGTACTAGTTTGCATTCCCACCATCAGTGTAAGAGGGTTCCCTTTTCTCCACACCCTCTCCAGCAGTTATTGTTTGTAATCTTTTTGATGGCAGCCATTCTGACCAGCGTGGGATGGTACCTCATTGTGGTTTTGATTTGCATTTCTCTGATAATGAGTGATGTTGAGCATCTTTTCATTTGCCTGTTAGCCATCTGCATGTCTTCTTTGGAGAAATGTCTGTTTAGTTCTTTGGCCAATTTTTTGATTGGATCATTTATTTTTCTGGAATTGAGCTGCATGAGCTGCTTGTATGTTTTTGAGATTGTCAGTTGCTTCGTTTGCTATTATTTTCTCCCATTCTGAACGCTGTCTTTTCACCTTGCTTATAGTTTCCTTTGTTGTGCAAAAGCTTTTGAGTTTAATTAGGTCCCATTTGTTTAGTTTTGCTTTTATTTCCATTACTCTGGGAGGTGGGTCATAGAGAATCCATCTGTCATTTATGTCAGAGGATGTTTTGCCTATGTTTTCCTCTAGGAGTTTTATAGTTTCTGGTCTTACATTTAGATCTTTAATCCGTCTTGAGTTTATTTTTGTGTATGGTGTTAGAAAATGTTCTAGTTTCATTCTTTCACAAGTGGTTGAACAGTTTTCCCAACACTACTTGTTAAAGAGATTGTCTTTTCCCCATTGTATATTCTTGCCTCCTTTGTCAAAGATAAGGTATCCATAGGTATGTGGATTTATCTCTGGGCTTTCTTATTTCTGGGCTTTGTTCCATTGATCTATATTTCTGTCTTTGTGCCAGTACATACTGTCTTAATGACAGTAGCTTTGTAGTATAGTCTGAAGTCAGTCAGGTTGATTCCTCCAGTTCCATTTTTCTTTCTCAAGATTGCTTTGACTATTTGAAGTATTTTGTATTTCCATACCAATTGTGGAATTAGTTGCTATAGTTCTCTGAAAAATACCGTTGGTAGCTTGATAGGGGTTGTATTGACTCTATAGATTGCTTTTGGTAGTATACTCATTTTCACTATATTGATTCTTCTGACCATGAACATGGTGTATTTCTCCGTCTATTTGTGTCATCTTTGATTTCTTTCATCAGTGTTTTATAGTTTTCTATATACAGGTCTTTTGTTTCTTTCACTTTAGTTCAGTTCAGTCAATAGTCATGTCCGACTCTTCATGACCCCATGGACCGCAGCATGCCAGGCCTCCCTGTCCATGACCAACTCCCAGAGTTTACCCAAACTCATGTCCATTGAGTCAGTGATGCCATCCAACCGTCTCATCCTGTGTCGTCCCTTCTCCTCCTGCCTTCAATCTTTCCCAACATCGGGGTCTTTTCAAACAAATCAGCTCTTTGCATCGGGTAGCCAAAGTATTGGAGTTTCAGCATCAACATCAGTCCTTTCAGTGAACACTCAGGACTGATCTCCTTTAGGATGGACTGGTTGGATCTCTTTGCAGTCCAAGGGACCTCTCAAGAGTCTTCTCCAACACCACAATTCAAAAGCATCAATTCTTTGGCGCTCAGCTTTCTTCACAGTCCAACTCTCACATCCAACATGACTACTGGAAAAACCATAGCCTTGACTAGATGGATCTTTGTTCGCAAAGTAATGTTTCTACTTTTCAATATGCTGTCTAGGTTGGTCATAACTTTCCTTCCAAGGAGTAAGTGTCTTTTAATTTCATGGCTGCAGTCACCACCTGCAGTGATTTTGGAGCCCAAAAAAAAATTAAAGTCTGACACTGTTTCCACTGTTTCCCCCTCTATTTGCCATGAAGTGATGGGATCGGATGCCATGATCTTAGTTTTCTGCATGTTGAGCTTTAAGCCAACTCACTCTCCTCTTTTACTTTCATCAAGAGGCTCTTTAGTTCTTCTTCTCTTTCTGCCATAAGGGTGGTGTCATCTGCATATCTGAGGTTATTGATATTTCTCCTGGCAATCTTGATTCCAGCTTGTGCTTCATCCAGCCCAGCATTTCTCATGATGTACTCTGCATATAAGTTAAATAAGCAGGGTGACAATATATAGCCTTGATGTACTACTTTTCCTATTTGGACCAGTCTGTTGTTTGATGACCAGTTCTAACTGTTGCTTCTGGACCTGCTTATAGATTTCTTAAGAGGCAGATCAGGTGGTCTGGTATTCCCATCTCTTTCAGAATTTTTCACAGTTATATTGTGATCCACACATTCAAAGGTTTTGGCATAGTCAGTAAAGCAGAAGTAGATGTTTTTCTGGAACTCACTTCCTTTCTTGATGATCCAGCAGATGTTGGCAATTTGATCTCTGGTTCCTCTGCCTTTTCTAAATCCAGCTTGAACATGTGGAAGTTCATGGTTTATGTACTGTTGAAACCTGGCTTGGAGAATTTTGAGCATTACTTTGCTAGCGTGTGAGATGAGTCCAATTGTGTAGTAGTTTGAACATTCTTTGGCATTGCCTTTCTTTGGGATTGGAATGAAAACGGGCTGTTTCCAGTCCTGTGGCCACTGCTGAGTTTTCCAAGTTTGCTGGCATATTGAGTGCAGCACGTTCACAGCATCATCTTTTAGGATTTGAAATAGCTCAACTGGAATTCCATCACCTCCACTAGCTTTCTAAGGCCCACTTGACTTCGCATTCCAGGATGTCTGGCTCTAGGTGAGTGATCACACCATCGTGGTTATCTGGGTTGTGAAGATCTTTTTTGTATAGTTCTTCTGTGTATTCTTGCCACCTCTTCTTAATATCTTCTGCTTCTGTTAGGTCCATACCATTTCTGTCCTTTATTGTGCCCATCTTTGCATGAAATGTTCTCTTGGTATCTCTAATTTTCTTGAAGAGATCTCTAGTCTTTCCCATTCTATTGTTTTCCTCTGTTTCTTTGCACTGATCACTGAGGAAGGCTTTCTTATCTCTCCTTGCAACTCTTTGGAAGTCTGCGTTCAAATGGGTATATCTTTCCTTTTTTCCTTTGCTTTTTGCCTCTCTTCTTTTCACAGCTATTTGTAAGACCTCCTCAGACAGCCATTTTGCTTTTTCGCATTTTTTTTCTTGGGGATGGTCTTGATCCCTGTCTCCTGTACAGTGTCATGAACTTCCGTCCATAGTTCATCAGACACTCTATCAGATCTAGACCCTTAAATCTATTTCTCACTTCCATTGTATAATCGTAAGGGATTTGATTTAGTTCATACCTGAATGGTCTAGTGGTTTTCCCTACTTGGTTCAATTTAAGTCTGAATTTGGCAATAAGGAGTTCATGATCTGAGCCATAGTCAGCTCCCATTCTTGTTTTTGCTGACTGTATAGAGCTTCTCCATCTTTGGCTACAAAGAATATAATCACTCTGATTCAGTTGTGGCCAGCTGGTGATGTCCATGTATAAGAGTCTTCTCTTGTGTTGTTGGAAGAGGTTTGTTATGACCAGTGCATTCTCTTGGCAAAACTCTAGCCTTTGCCCTGCTTCATTCTGTACTCCAAGGCCAAATTGGCCTGTTACTTCAGGTGTTTCTTTTTCACATTCCAGTCCCCTATAATGAAAAGGGCATCTTTTGGGGGTGTTAGTTCTAAAAGGTCTTGCAGATCTTCATAGAACAGTTCAACTTCAGCTTCTTCAGTTTTACTGTTTGTGGCATAGACTTGGATTACCGTGATATTGAATGGTTTGCCTTGGACGTGAACAGAGATCATTCTGTCTTTTTTGAGATTGCATCCAACTACTGCCTTTCGGACTCTTTTGTTGACTATGATGGCACTCCATTTCTTCTAAGGGGTTCTTGCTGACAGTAGTAGATATAATGGTCATCTGAGTTAAATTCACCCATTCCAGTCCATTTTAGTTCGCTGATTCCTAAAATGTCAGCATTCACTCTTGCCATCTCCTGTTTGACCACTTCCAATTTGCCTTGATTCATGGACCTAACATTCCAGGTTCCTCTGATATTGCTCTTTACAGCATTGGACCTTCTTCTATCACCAGTCACATCCACAACTGGGTGTTGCTTTTGCTTTGGCTCCGTCTCTTCATTCTTTCTGGAGTTATTTCTCCACTGATCTCCAGTAGCATATTGGGCACCTACCGACCTGGGGAGTTCATCTTTCAGTGTCCTATCTTTTTGCCTTTTCGTACTGTTCATGGGGTTCTCAAGGCAAGAATACTGAGGTGGTTTGCCATTCCCTTCTCCAGTGGACCACATTTTGTCAGAACTCTCCACCATGACCTGTCTGTCTTGGGTGGCCCTACATGGCATGGCTCATAGTTTCATTGAATTAGACAAGGCTGTGGCCCATGTGATTAGATTGATTAGTTTTCTGTGATTGTGGTTTCAGTCTGTCTGCCCTCTGTTGCCCTCTTTCACCATCTACTGTCTGGAACCAGTGAGAGTTTTACTTCTTTCCAATCTGGATTCCTTTAATTTCTTTTTCTTCTCTGATTGCTGTGGCTAAAATTTCCAAATCTATGTTGAATAGTAGTGGTGAGAGTGGGCACCCTTGTCTTGTTCTTGACTTTAGGGGAAATGCCCTCAGTTTTTCACCATTGAGGATAATGTTTGCTGTGGGTTTATCATATATGACTTGTATTATGTTGAGGTATGTTCCTTTTATGCCTACTTTCTGGAGGGTTTTTATCATACATGTATGTTGAATTTGTCAAAGGCTTTCTCTGCATCTGTCATATGGGTTTTTTCTTTCAATTTGTTAATGTGGTGTACACAATAATTGATTTGCAAATATTGACAAATCCTTGCATCCCTGGAATAAAGCCCACTTGGTCATGATGGATGATCTTTTTAATATGTTGTTGGATTCTGTTTGCTAGAATTTTGTTAAGGATTTTTGCATCTTTGTTCATCAATGATATTGGCCTGTAGTTTTCTTTTTTTGTGGCATCTTTGTCTGGTTTTGGTATTAGGGTGATGGTGGCCTCAGAATGAGTTTGGCCGTTTACCTTCTTCTGCAATTTTCTGGAAGAGTTTGAGTAGGATAGGTGTTAGCTCTTCTTTAAATTTTTGGTAGAATTCACCTGTGAAGCAGAAGGGCTTTCTTATTCAAAGATGATAGCTATTCATATTATATAGAAAGTGAAAGTGAAGTCGCTCAGTTGTGTCCAACTCTTTGAGACCCCATGGACTGTAGCCTCCCAGGCTCCTCCGTCCATGGGATTTTCCAGGCAAGAATACTGGAATGGGTTGCCCTTTCCTTCTCCAGGAGATATTCCCGACCCACGGATTGAACCCCGGTCTCCTGCATTGTAGGCAGACGCTTTACTGTCTGAGCCACCAGGGAAGTCCCATATTATATAGATTTCATGTTAATACTTAAGGGGTTTCATTTTTTTAATTAAAATAGTATTTTATGTTATTCAATCATTATATACTTAGTATAAAACAATTTTGATGAAACGAAATTTTTAAACAGTAAAGTGAAATTTTCCATAATCTCACATTCTAAGAGAGTGTTAAAAATGTTGATGTATACCCTTCTAGGATATATATATATATGTATACCCTTCTAGGATATATATATATGTATACCCTTCTAGGATTTTTTCTTTGCATGTAGTATTATAACTTGGGGATCATAGGGCCATATTTTATGGTTCTGTATCATCATTTTTGGGCTTCCCTGGTGGCTCAGCCTTTGACTGTGTTGATCACAATAAACTGTGGAAAATTCTGAAAGAGACGGGAATACCAGACCACCTGACCTGCCTCTTGAGAAATCTGTACACAGGTCAGGAAGCAACAGTTAGAACTGGACATGGAACAACAGACTGGTTCCAGATAGGAAAAGGAGTATGTCAAGGCTGTATATTGTCACCCTGCTTATTTAACTTATATGCAGAGAAGATCATGAGAAATGCTGGGCTGGATGAAGCACAAGCTGGAATCAAGATTGCCGGGAGAAATATCAATAACCTCAGATATGCAAATGACACCACCATTATGGCAGAAAGTGAAGAAGAGCTAAAGAGCCTCTTGATGAAAGTGAAAGAGGAGAGTGAAAGAGTTGACTTAAAGCTCAACATTCAGAAAACTAAGATCATGGCATCTGGTCCCATCACTTCATGGCAAATAGATGGGGAAACAGTGACTGACTTTATTTTTCTGGGCTCCAAAATCACTGCAGATGGTGATTGCAGCCATGAAATTAAAAGACACTTACTCCTTGGAAGGAAAGTTATGACCAACCTAGATAGCATATTAAAAAGCCAAGACATTACTTTGTCAACAAGGGTCCATCTAGGCAAGGCTATGGTTTTTCCAGTGGTCATGTATGGATGTGAGAGTTGGACTATAAAGAAAGCTGAGCGCCGAAGAATTGATGCTTTTGAACTGTGGTGTTGGAGAAGACTCTTGAGAGTCCCTTGGACTGCAAGGAGATCCAACCAGTCCATCCTAAAGGAGATCAGTCCTGGGTGTTTATTGGAAGGACGGATGTTGAAGCTGAAACTCCAGTACTTTGGCTGTCTCATGCGAAGAGCTGACTCATTTGAAAAGACCCTGATGCTGGGAAAGATTGAGGGCAGTAGGAGAAGGGGACAACAAAGGATGAGATGGTTGGATGGCATCACTGACTTAATGGACATGGGTTTGGGTGAACTCCGGGAGTTGGTGATGGACAGGGAGGCCTGGCGTGCTGCAGTTCATGGAGTCGCAAAGAGTCAGACATGACTGAGCAACTGAACTGAACTGGTGGCTCAGTGATACAGAATCCGCCTGCTATGCAGGAAACATGGGCTCGATCCCTGAGTCGGGAAGATCCCGTGGAGAAGGTAGTGACAACACACACCAGTATTCTTGCCTAGGAAATTCCATGGACACAGGTGCCTGGTGGGTACAGTTCATGGATTCACAGAAGAGTCGGATACAACTTTGCAACTAAATAACAAAACATCATAATTTTTGGTGATTTCCATTCTTATTGTTGGGCATTTAAATTGATGTCCTATTTTTTGTTGTAATCTTCAGTGAACACTTTCATAGATACTCCCCCCTCACTTATCTATCTAGATGAATTCATAGAAGTAAGATTCCTGGGCCTCGCTTATCTATTTAGATAAATTCCTAGAAATGAGTTTCCTGGGCCATTATAATAGTATGTATATTGCTAATTTTGATCCAAATTTTTTTTCCAAAATCATATTATACTATCATCTTTTTCTCTAGGCTTCAACAACGCTTGCCTCTTTACTAGCCTTCAAATGCTCTAGCTCTTTTCTGCCTCAGGGCCTTTATGTTAATACATGCTCTTCTTTCTACCTGGAGGGCTCTTACCTCCCTCCACTTCTTACTGAGGCAGTTCCAACCCAGTCACTCAAGGTTCATCTTAAAAGTGTCAGGACCTCAGAGAAAGCTGCTCTGATCCACTAGGGAATAACCCACATTATTCCCTTTATAGCACTATGTTTCTTTTCTTCATTGCTTAAACTCCATTTCTAATTGCAGCATTTCATAATGTAATCTCTGCCTTCTCCACCAGAGAAATCCCATGAGGGCAAGAATCTTTTCAGTTCTGTTCACTGTTGTACACCCAGCACCTAGCAGCTAGGTGCTCAATGAGCATTTTGTTTTAATTTATTTCTTAATTGAAGGTTAATTGCTTTACAGAATCAGTGAGTATTTTTGGAATAAAATTATGTTGCCGTGTTACTCATTAGATAAAGAGAACCGATATATATTCTTAAGAAGTATGACTTTTGGTTGATTTTTTACATTTAAATTAAGATGGCAGGGATTTAACTTGATTTTTTCCCACTTAGCCATTTGTCCCATATCCTACCATTATTCTGTAATTCAGTCTTTTCTCACTTTAAAATATTATAGTTAGTTATAATAAATTCTTAAGTCTCTTTCTGGACTTCCTTTTTGGGTACATTGCTTTGTCAACCTAGGCACCATGACATGCTATTTTAATCACTTTTGCTGTATAGTATATAATTACTTGATAGGCACATTCTACTGCATCAACTTTTGTTTTTATCCTGTGTTCTCCCAGATAAAATTTTGACTATGTTGCTAAGTTCCAAAGAAGAAAACTCTATTGAAATTTTATTGAATGTACAAAGTAATATTTAGTATTGCCATCTACAAACATGCTTTGTTCTATCCTTTTCAATATTTTATCATTCATTGATCCTGAAAATTACTAAATTTTATTCTTAGGGTTTTTTTTATTGCTGTCGGGATAAAATGTTTTTTCTTACTATATCTTATATGTGTTAATTGATGATATAATGAAAAAACTAATTTGGGGTTTTGTATTATCATTTGTTCTGTACTTTTCTCATAAGTTTTCAGTTCTATTAGGTTTTTAAGATAAACTAATAACACCTTGTCACAAACCACTTTTAGTATGTTTATTCCAGGATGGAAATATTTCAAAGCTCTCATATTGTTATAGGTTATATTTGTAGTTTGAGATTAGACATAAATATCTTATTTGCTTGTACTGTCCACAGTTACAGTTGTAAAATTGAATACAAGTGGAAATGTAGTTAACAGTTTAGGTTGCTTTAGAAAATGAATTAAAATTGGGATTTTTTTCCCTCTTAAACCTTTCATAAAGGATATTGTAAATCAGACTTGACAAAACTATCTTAGTTCTAAAATGATGTTTTCCCTGTTTAGGAAGTAGTTCTAAAAGATGGAAGAATTGAAAGATTAAAGTTGGAACTTGAAAGAAAAGATGCTGAAATCCAGAAGCTGAAAAATGTGATTGCTCAGTGGGAGGTTTGTATATATTTAGTGTTGTAAACTAAAAAATTCTATAAATTTGTACATTTTCTGTTATTATATGCAAATATGTTTAATATTTGATAGAAATAATATCTGCTATTTAGGTTTTCAGCTCATTGATTATATATAATCTAAATGATATTTTTTTATCATAGTAAAATAGATATAACATTAAATTTGCCATTTTGACCATTTTTAAGTGTATAATTCAGTGGCATTAAGTGTTGTATAACCATCACCACTATCTGTTTCCAGAAGGTTTTCATCATCCCAAACAGACACTCTGTACCCATTGAACTCCCTATTTCTCCTTGTACTGCAGTCCTTGACCTCTACTCTCTGTGAATTTGCCTGTTCTAGGTACTTCATATAAGTGGAATCATATGGTATTTGTCCTTTCGTGGTCTGACTTACTTCACCTGCCATAATGTTTTCAACATGTATATCCACGTTGTAGCATATAGCAGAACGTCACTCCTTTTTATGGCTGAATAATAATACTCCACTGTGTGTTTATACCACTCTTTTTTATTCACCTGTTGAAGGACACTCATGTTGCTTCCATCTTTTGGCTATTGTGAATAATATAGCCATGAACATTGATGTCAAGTATCTGAGTCCTGGCTTTCCTTTCTTTTGGTATATACCTAAGAGTGGAATTGTTGGATCATATGGTAGTTCCGTGTTTAACTTTTTTGAAATTTTTAAATGTTTTTAATTGGACTGTAATTGGTTTACAGTGTTGTGTTAGTTTCTGCTGTACAGCAGTGTGAATCGGCTCCATGTGTGCATCCTTACCTCCCTCTCGAGCATGCCCCCGCCCCACCCTTCTGTCATCACAGAGCACCAGGCTGTGCTCACTGTGCTGAGTAACACTTCCCGCTAGCTGTCTGCTTTACACATGATAGTGTATGTAATGTCATGCTACTCTCAACTCATGTGGTAATTCTGTTTAACTTTTTAAGGAACCGTCAGACTTTCCCATAGCAGTTGCACCATGTTACTTTTCCCCCAGCAATGCATAAGGTTACCAGTTTCTTCATATCCTCACCAACACATGTTATTTATACAGTTTATTTTAACCACAAAACTATTACTCTTCTCCTTTGTCAGGCTTTAAAAAAATCTCTTATTCATTTCAAGTAGCATTCTTTTTTTGAAGTAATATTTATTCACTCAACGATTATTTGTTGAATGCCTATAATATGCCAAGTGCTTTTCTGGGCCCTATATTTGTACTAATGAAGAAAAAAATGTCAAGTTCCAGCTCTGATGGTTCTTACATTTCCCTTCCTCTTGTACTCATGCCTTTAAGAATCATCCCTGTTAAAAACCCTCCTGAACTTCACCCACTTCTCCCTTTTCTTGTCATTTATATTTTATTTTGCTTTTGTTGAGCACTTACCATGAGTTAGGTACAGTGAATGCAAAGGTGAATTAGTAAGAAGCTCGTAGTCTAATGGAGAAAATAAATCATGTAAATAATTGCAGTACAATGCAGAATTTGTGACAGATTTGACAGAGTGTTCTAGAAACAGGAATGAATCTGTTGCTGCTATTGAAAATTGCTAAGGATTTCACCCAAAAAAAAAGATAGTTTTCCCACATTGAACAGTGCATACAAAGGGAAGAGAATGGGAGGAAATGCATTGTTGCTGACATGTAGAGAAATGGGAAGTTGTAGGAGAGATTAGAGACGTTAGTTGAGGTGAGATTATTAAGGTATTTGCATTTTAGACAAGGAGAGGGCAGTAAAGGTTTTAGAAGGAAAATGACCCGAGAGTTGTTTTGTGGAAGATGATGCACCTAGCTAAGACCTGGAATGAAGACAAATCTGGTAACATAATTAACAGGTATTGAGTGTTAAGAGGAAGAACACGTTTTTAACTGGTTTGGGAAATGGGAACTAACAGATCCCATGTTGAGTTGGACATGTTGAGTTTGAAATGGCTGTGGATGTGGGCATAGATGTTCAGGATGTTGAACATCTGTGTTGGACCCTGTGGAGTCACAACATATGTGTATTTAACTTTGTGTTCTCTTTTTCATGATGTTAAAAGTACTAATGAGGACACTATATTCCATATGTTGTTATAAATTGCATAGTACTAGGACTTTATACTTTTAGGTTTTCACAGATATTAATATATTTCCTGTTCAGGACTATATATGCAAAACTATGTATAAAGAATTTTCATGGATAATTTTGCTCATTTACAATCTTTCCTTTATGAACTGGCTAGACCTTGAAGAGTAACTAACGATATGCCTCCCTATATACCCTGATCTGAACCTTGGACAAAGGCTTGAGCTCAAGAAACAGTTTGATGAGATACTAACGTTGATCGAAGCCCTGAGAGAATTTCATAATGGATACAGTTCTGTATTCCCAGTAGATACATTTCTGTATTCCTAATGAGTACAGTTGTAATTGACTGTGTATGTTTTCCCTTCATATTTTTGTGTTTCTGGGGACTTATCTCCCCCCTTCATTTCCTAGCTTCTCAAAATTCCACAAGTCCTACAACCTTTTATGTTCACTGTGCTTGCTGCTTCCATTCAGTGTGTTGTCTGCAGTATCACTGAATAACTATTGCTTTATCCTCAGCAATTTACTGGACATAGTACCTAGTAAAAGTCATCTGCTGGACTTAATTTAAAATACATCAAATTTGTTTTATAAGGAAGATTTTTGAATCTGGTAACTTCTGTACATATCTGTGTACATGTTGAGAGAAGAAATGACAAGTTTCTTATATTGATCTATTTTCTTTGACGTCCTCTATTTCTATAATTATTATATTGTTTTCTGTAATGTATTTATTAAATATTTATAAATAGTTCAGTGTGTGCTATATGTTGAATAAAGGTACTGTAGGGGGAAAATTATCTGGAGTCTGGATGTTAATGTGGGAATACAATTCCTAAATTGTTTATAATGTATAATTGTGTCATTTGTGTAGTTTGAAAAGAAGCCATTTTTTAAAAGTTGAAAATAACTGAAAAATATTTCAGTAAATTACTCATTTCAGCCAAAAATTATTTTAACAGTATTTAGTTAATGAAATAACAAAAGATTAGTAAAGCCTTAACTGAGCAAATACAGAACTGTACTGTATAGTAACCACTACATGTGGTATAAAATTAATATGCTACATGAATTTTAAATAAAAATAATTTTTTTAATTTGTATAAGTAAAGGTTAAATAAATTAAAATTTTAACTTAATAAAACTAAATACAATTCAAAGTCATTTTCTCAGTAACACTGGCTACATTTCTAGTAGTTAGCAGTCACATATTGAACAGTGGCAATTATAGAAAAGATACAGAGTTCTAGTATAGTACTGTATAGAACTGTGCATCATTTTTCTTTTTGTTTTCATGTAATTATTTTGAATTGTATAAGGATTTTATTCAAGGAGGAAAAGTGACTCTTAAGAAAAATTTAGTTTTATTCTCTTTTCTCCACTTTTATTCTACTCTATTTATTCAGTCACCTGTAATATTGATATATATATATTATTATACTGGGGATTTAAATAATATTTCTGAATACATTTTCCTTCATCTTGTTTCTTTCAGAAGTAATTTATGTCTTTGCGCAAGTCTAGAATTCATAGTTCCATAAATTGTTAGTAAGGCATTTATCACATCATATACTTTTTAAAAAATTAAACCTTTTTATTTGATTATTAGGCAAAGTATAAAGAAGTAAAGGCAAGAAATGCACAGTTATTGAAAATGCTTCAGGAAGGTGAAAGTAAGTGATTTCTGTTTTTAGAATTAATCTTAAAAATATTTGAAGGTAACTTTCCAAGATGTATGATTTATTAACTCAACAAAATAAAAGATTTCCCAAAATGGTAGAAACTGGATTGTTTTTGATAATTTTAGGATTGCAAGTCTCTCTTACAGCACCTTAGTATTACACAAGTTTATAACTATTGAAGTAAGAAACTCTTGAAATTTCAATTCTTATGAATTATTGGACCACATTTAGAGGGAAAACAGGAATAACATTTTCTTAAGATTCTATTTATTAATAGAGGAGAAGGCCTATCATCATTTCAGCTTTTCCTTCCCCCTGTCTTCCTGTCCCCACTCTTCATACTTTTGTGGCCACTCTAAACTTTAGGCTATAGATCACCAGTGGGAAGCCAAGGAACTCAATCAAAAATGACTAGAGATAATACTGGAGAAGGAAATGGCAACCCACTCCAGTGTTCTTGCCTGGAGAATCCCAGGGACGGCGGAACCTCGTGGGCTGCTGTCTTTGGGGTCGCACAGAGTCGGCCATGACTGAAGCGACTTAGCAGCAGCCGCAGAGATAATAACGTTAGTAAAGTTGGTGTTATATGAAACTCCCCTAATCAGCTGCATTTCTGAATATGTATACCAAATGGCATTGGTCTTGAAAGCTATGTGAAAAATTTACGTTAAGAACAAGTTTGTATTAAATTTGTAAAAGAAAATGATGAACCATATAAGACATAAAGACATGAATAGATGAGAAAATCTTTTATATAGATGAAATTAAGTGTAACAAACAATTTCCCTTGTTAACAAATGTTAATGAAATCCCAAATATAGCTCCTGTGAGTACTGTATAGCACTTGAGAAATTAAGAATTTATGAACCACACCTTAAAAGATAAGTAATCAAGATACCTAAAATTGTTTCAGATATGAAGATAGTAGGAGTGGAATTGTCCAACCAAAACTTAAACTATATTAAATAGCAGTTATTAAAACAATATGAGTAAAAACCAGAAATCCTGTCCGATTGAATAGAATAGATAGTCTTAAAGTAGAGTCAAACATTTTTTATAATTTTACCATTTTTATAATGTAACTTAACTGTTACACAGCTTAACTATGATAAAATAGAAGTTAAATAATAATGGGAAATGACATTATTTGAAGTTAGACATCAGCATCCTGAGATGAAT
The DNA here is from genome assembly GCF_019320065.1 of Cervus canadensis. Classification (NCBI taxonomy): domain Eukaryota; kingdom Metazoa; phylum Chordata; class Mammalia; order Artiodactyla; family Cervidae; genus Cervus; species Cervus canadensis. The sequence continues at coordinate 10,565,142 of NC_057415.1, read as the reverse complement.
TTAGATTTATGCGTGTCACTGAGCTCCATGTGGATCATTTCATGAATAACGTTATGAAAATAAAATAATGTTTACAAAATATATTTCTAATTGAAGAAATTAAGGGTATCATTGAATACTGGATGTATGATTTTTAAATATGTAAAAATAAAGTAATATTCCTTAGGGAAACAGTTGTGAAAAGTGAGAAAGTTAACTGATAAAAACTTATTATCAAAAATAGACTAAAATGGCTACCATAAGTAATATCAGTGTCCATACTCCATACTATAAGTCGTCCAAGTAGAATAATTTTATATAGAACTATTACATGAAAAATATGGTACATTAGAGTATACAGATGTTAGCATTTATAATATAAATATAAATGTAAATATAGTCATATTATAATACAATATGTGTTCCTAAAAATCACTAACCTTTACAAAATCATATAAAGACCACAAAATTTATAGAGAAAATGGAATTAGCATACAACATTTAAAGATTTCATCAGTGACATGAAAAAAAATGGGAACTTAATTAAAAAGTAAGTTTTTTTCATGTTAAAATGGTTAAACACATAGTACTATAATAAATATGGCACTTTACTTTGAAGACAACCTAAAGTTTGCTGTAGAAGTTGGTTTTAGAAGGGTTGCAGCTTGTGTTGTTACTATTAAGTGATGGAAGGATGGACAGTAGGTGTGGTTCTTCACATAGTGAACTGAAATAGTTGGTAGGTAATTTCAGGTGTGTGCATGGCTGCAGTTTTCTGTATTCACGAAATTGTGCTTAAAACAAGTATATAATTCATGTTATGTTCAAGTTGTTCTCTGATGTATCAGTCTCTTTGAAACACAAAACAGCATTACAGAAAAACTGTAGCTAAAATATGACATAATTGTTAAAAATCACTTGTTTCTCAATGAGGGTGCTTAATTCTGAGGATGAAGGAGTAGAAAGTATAATTTGTAAAAGTTCTCAGTTTGAGTCTTGAGAGAGTGTGATATGTTTCTTGACACAGCATCTCACCTTAGTGCATATCAAACTGGGAAAAATTTGAATGACACTGTTATATTGGAAGAGCTGTGGTGATAGAGATTTCTTGCTTTCCTAAAGAGGGAAAAACCTTTAGATAAGTGAATAGTTCTGAAACTATAGATGTTACATGATTAACTGTGCTCATATGAGCTACATTTATTTGATAGTGCTTTAATGGTATGAAAAGTCAGATGAAAAGAATTTCTGTGGGCCTTAGAGTATGCACCATTGACAATTTTAACAACAAAAAAACCACGCTACGTTGTTTTTAAAATCTTGCTTTGACTAGTCTAGATAGTTAAAGTTTTTTTCCCTATGTGAAATGTTTTATTTACTCTGTCCTTATCCTTTTTAGTATAGATGGAAAAAATTAATCTTTTATCATATCTGTACAATTAATATTTTACCACCATGGAAAATGTAAATTTTCCAATGAAAACTGCTGTGGTGATAATAATGATCAGAATTTACCAGTGGAAATAAAGAGGTATATATAGGTTCAGGAATACAGTCATTAAGTATGAGGACAATTTAATCTTTGCCTGACTGCACTGCTGTCTTGGTTCACCAAAAAGTATTATTAAAGTATCTGAGTGATTGAAAAGATTATACTGCTATTTTTCCTTTTTTGTCAGTGAAAGATAAAGCAGAAATACTTCTGCAAGTTGATGAATCACAAAGTATCAAGAATGAGCTAACAATACAGGTAAGGAAAACTATTTATTCTTTTGTCCTGAATTAGGAAACTTGACTAAACAGAAAGACAGCCCTTCAGTACTGCAAAAAATATGTTTTAAACCATACTTCATTATCACTGTGCCGTGCTGTAGCAAATGAATGAAGATTCTATTTACTGTGCTAAGAGAGGTGTGTATGTCCTAAAGAATAGGGGAAGATAAGGTTGTATTTTAGTTGATGTGGACTATGAATATAGGGATAGAAAGGGCAGATAGAATTTCCCGTGTTCACGTACTTGATTTTTTCCCCTTCCCATCCTTATCCTGTGATCTTGTCTTAGAACAGTGAACTTGTCCTGCCTATCTTTATAATATACAGCTGAGCAAAATGCCTAATTGAAATTGTATGTAAGGAGAGAGGTTCTCTTCTGATGCTCATTAATCTAGTAGTGAAAAATCATCATTGCAAATAAGTGTTAAGAAATAAAGAGTATTGATCAAAAAAGTCTCTTTTAATTGAATATTTGGTTATAGGTAACTTCACTTCATGCTGCATTAGAACAAGAAAGATCTAAAGTGAAAGTGTTACAAGCAGAATTAGCCAAATATCAGGTATGCTTTTGTAAGTGTTTTCATCACAAATAATACATTTAGAATAGATATATACATGTGAGGATAAATGCATTATTTTATTCTTAGGCCACAGTTTATTCACCAAATTTGTTATTATTGGTTATGTAGTTTACATATTAGAAAATGTTTACTCTAGATATTGGTGTATACAGCAATAACTAAAGTAATTCAGCGTGGTCTTTGGTGCTACACAGATGATGTGGCGTTATGTGCCAGTGCATCCTGTTGAGGGAAGGTACATAGTGATGCTCCTCCCGTGACATTGTGAGTTTGATCACTGGGGTGCAGCAGTATCTTTTAGATATCTTATGGTAAAGATATCTTCCCCCTTTGTAATCAATAAATAATATGTGATATTATAGTTTGAGATTGTGTGAATATTCTTTTTACTCAATGGTTTTAGCATCCATTGATGATATTTGTAACAGTTATTATTTTGGTAGTTGCAAAAGAGTGATTTTTCTAATTCTATCATTTCTTCTGCATTTACAAGCTGGCATTGAGTATTTTTTTCTGGATGAAGCCATAAATAATGTCATGGCTTTCTTTCAGTATATGTGTACATGTGTGAATATATACAAACACATATATATTTGTGTATACATATGTATATGTGTCTATGTCATGATATAAAATTAGTTAATTAATGTGGAGTCATAGTCAAAAAAGTTTGAAAGAGAACATAAAAGTTTTTTAGCTCTAGCTTTTGACATCTCATCAGTCCAGGAAGGAAGATTCCCTTTGGGAAGCTTTGAAAAGGATTGTTGGATTATTATTATTTTTAAAAAAACTCTTGTTTAGAAGCAAAGTAAGAGTTTTAAGCTGTATAACATTGGTAAATATGTATAGTGAGTATCTACCTTGTGGAAAGTTTTTTAGTAACTTTATTTTTTATTTCCCTTCTGTCAGGAAATAAATCTTGTTTTTAATACCTGTCATTATACATCTCAAGTTTTACATAACCTCTTCAGGTTTTTTCCCTCTGGATAAATCTTTTCAAAGCTTTTATTTGTTCAGGAGTGAATAATAGCATTCTTTATTTGATTTTTTTTTTTTAAGAAGGTTGTTATAGATATGTTTTTGAATTCTGAGAGGGAAGTTATAGGCAGAAAAAGGATGGAACAAAGAGAAGCTGCCAACATTATTAAATGGGTCTGGGTTCCTTGTGCCCCTCATATAACCACCACTCTGAGAAATGTACTTTCACAGGCAAGTCATTCCCAAATTTGGCTGATCATCAGAATCTCTTGGGAACTTTTTGAATTACAGATTGTTTAGCCCACTCCTAATTATCATAAATAAATTGGGACAAAGTCTGGGCATCAGAATTTTTAAAATATTACTAATTAGGTGATTCTAGTGATTAAGTTTAGGTATCTTTGCCATAGTTTATAAAAATGAAAGATTATTAAATTATTATAAATACCTTATACCATTAGTGTTAATCAGTCATGTCTGATTCTTTGTGAGCCCATGGACTGTAGCCTGCCAGGCTCCTCTGTCCATGGAATTCTCCAGGCAAGAATACTAGAGTGGGTAGCCATTCCCTTCTCTAGGGGGTCTTCCCAACCCAGGGATCAAACCCAGATCTCCCACATTCAGGCAGATTCTTTACCAACTGAGCCACCAGGGAAGCCCCCATCAAACCATTATTTATAGTTAAAATGGAGGGTAGAATAGTTATGGATGATTAAATTTTCTTTTTTGTACCTTTTTGCTTTTCATATTTTTAAAATATTTGCTTTTTGAATCAGAGTAAGGCAGAAAATGTTAACTTTAAAAATAATTAATGAAAAATTACTTTCTGGCTTTTAAGCTCCCTTTCTCTTTCTTTGGCTCAAGTTAAATACCATTGATAGAGTTTCATTTGGGGCAAATTAAATACAGATTTTTATATGTCACTGAGCAATATGAAAAGTATAATATTCTTTTCAACCCACTGATGAACAAAATCAGATTTCTAATGCTTTCTTACATGAACAGAACTATACAACACTTGAATTGGAAATCGAATTACCCAAAGGGGTAACGAAGCAATTCCCCAAATTTGCTGATCATATGGAGCAAGTTGTTTATTTTAGCATAGATCAAAATTTTTATTTTTTAAAAAGATCTGGGACAGTGCAGATGAGCTCTAAAAAATAAGATACGGGTAATCATAGTAAGTCCAGACTAATTCAGATAGATGGCTGTTTTCTACAACCTACTTTAACCATTGATAAAAGCCATGTAAAAATAATTTAGTTGTTAATTCAAATTTGCAACAAACTCAAAAAGAAGTTCCTTCCTTTTCATAGTCAAAAATGCCTTTGATCTCATTTATTCTTAAAAGGAAACTTCCCTCCAAAATGTTACTTTCTAAATAATTTACCCTATTTCTCTTTGCAGGGTGGCAGAAAAGGGAAAAGAAACTCTGAATCCGACCAGTGTAGGTGATTCCATTAGCCTTTGAGGTCAACACAAAAGGAAAACTTTCAGGGTTTTACAAAAATGTATATATTTAATGCTGTGCAACTGCTGAACTATGCAGTTTTTGTTGAAGAAATTTAAAATGATTAGCTCACTAACTGTATAATTTTATGTCCTTTTGGCTTAAAGTGAAAAGAAGAAAAACAGAATTCCAGCAGAACTCACTGATTATTGTATACTATTCATACTTCTTATCACTTTAGTTTTTCATCAGTCAATAAAATTAATTTACTCTTCCATTAATATGTTTGGTTTTTTAAATTTCAGAAACAATGTGAAAGTGTGGTTTTTGTTCATAGCACAATCAGTTTCTTGGATTTCAGCTCACTGAATATTTACCTAGCACTTTGTCCATCCTGAACCTTATAGGACATACAATATATCGCCAAATGGCCTATGTTCAGGCAAAACAGAAGATGGGGGTAGGAATGATTACCAAAAATAATTACCATACATATTAGAGTGTGATTTCACCTTGTTTGGAAATTGAGAAAACTTGCATGAGATGGTTTTTGGAGGGTGGATACCTTTTCTGTAAATTTTTTGAGAAGCATCCCAGGCAGAATAAGCAAAATCTGGGCAGAAATATTTATGTAAAGAATAGTCTGACTTGAGGATCAAAATGTGACACTGAGAATAGGAAGGGTGTTGACTGGGGGGGAGTGAAGGTAGACTTTTCATTGGTATAATCAGTTAGTAGTTTATGGGATTGAGGTTTTTTTTAGTGTAGTCAGTGAAATACAAATATGATTCATTAAAATCCAGAGAGTTTTTTTGTTTTATAACAAAGATAAACACGTAAATACTGGTACTGGCCTCCAAAACCAGCATTATAAGAAAGACTCCACTTCATGACAGTCTTCAGAAAAAATACTTTGTCATCATTACTTATATGTCTGGCTTTTTCCATAACTGTGACTTACTGTTCTCAATGTTTAGTTCTCTATGTGGATTTCAAAGTAGATGTTAAATAATTTTTTGTTTAATTAATTGGTAAAGTAGTAAAGATTTTTAAGATAATTTCCCTCTAATTTACCTTTGATTAAGAGTAGGTACCCTCAGAACCTAATTAATTAATTATATTTGGTAATTCATGATACCATATTTTTCTACCCAGTGATGAACAAAATCGAATTTCTCATGTTGACTTATATAAACAAGCTATTCAATAGAACTTGTATAGTTTCCATTGTAATTGAATTACCAGCGCCCATCATATTATCATCTGCTTTTGATTAGCTACCTGTACACTATCCATTTGGTACATTATCTAACATCTAGCACAGTGCTTGGCAAATATTTCAATAAATATGCCGTTTTCTACTAGTGTGAATATCAGGCTTCACCGGTCGCTCAACAGTAAAGAATCCGCCTGCAACACAAGAGATGGGGGTTCAGTCCCTGGGTTGGGAAGGTGCCCTGGAGAAAGAAATGGCAACCCACTCCAGTATTCTTACCTGGAAGATTCCATGGTCAGAGGAGCCTGGCTACCATCCATGGGTTTGCAAAGAGCCGGACATGACTTGGTGACTAAATGACGACAGCTAGTGTGTATGTAGTTTAAAATTACCTGGGCACATAGAAAATTTCATTGATTATTCTCTTTTGCCTTGAATATTCTCAGGAGTACTGCATTCATGACTTTGTTTTTCCCCCTGAATTTTTTTCCCTTTATTTATGTATCCACTCCTATGGATAATCTATTACTTCCAGGCCAATGTCTCAACAGAGAAGGCTTTAGTAAGAGATAGAAAAGACAGTCAGTGATCGGTTAATGAATTCTTCTGTTTGATTTGTCAGGCATTCTGTGTTATTAAATACCATTCCTCAGATTCTTTTCTGTTTCCTGAATGTTCAGTGAAATTATTGATAGCTTATTATGTACTAGGCACTGTGCCAAGTACTTGAGATGTAAATATGTCCACAATCAATTGGAAGAAAATAGAAATATAGAGAAATATTCATAAAATATTCCAGTAAATAATGATATATTCAAATTGCTATTGGGGTACAGAAGAAAATACATGTTATTATTTTAAATATTTTAGATAGCTTCTGTGGTATTTTTTACATTTTCTATAGTGTGTTAGTGATAGCCAGCACTTATGAACTACGGCTATGTTCAAGTCCCAGTTCTAGTATAGCTGTGTGGCCTTGGCTCATGCTAAATATGCATGAAATTGCAGCATGAAATTTGGTATCAAATGAGAACAGCTAGTGAAAGTATTGGGTAAAAAACTGTGTAAGATGTCATTCTTACGTTCAAATTATTTTCAGTCTAATATGAATAAAAGCATAGCACTTAAGTAACTAAAATTCAAGATAGAATACAGTAGATTCCATAACAATTATATGGAAGTAAGAGTATATTTGTTCAGTGTATTTTATATTCTTTTTAAAACAATAATGTTTTAATTGGTTAATAGGTAGCTTTCCCAAAGAGTTTTAAAGGGCAGAAGGTTGTTTGATGAGAAAGGAAAATTTAAAAAGTGGGGTAAAGGAAAAGCGATGTATGTGTTCAGGGAATAGAAAGATAGCAAGGCATGTGTTGAGAAAATTGAGTGTCTTTATTTTTCCTGGAGCATAGGAAATTAATGAGATAGCCAGAAAGGTTGTTTGGGGATAGCTACCCTTCATCTGAAATTTTAGATTAAGAAATCTATGCATAATTTGGTAGGCATGTGGAAGCCATTAAAAGTTTATATACAGAGAAGTGATGTAACCAAAGTTGTCCTTTAAAAAGATTTAAAGGCAATGATGTAATAGGAATTATTGAAGAATAAATTTGAAAATATCAAGGAAGCTTTTATAATAGTAGAAACAGGAGGTAAAGAGGATCTGAACTGAGGATAACTATTCAATTTAACAACTAAAGAATATGACCTTCAGAATAGCTTTTTCAATGGCACAGATCAAGGCATTGAGGGAAAAAACTCTTTAACACTTTGTGGCAGTTACAAGACAGGGGCTCCAAGGTGCTTTGAAGGGACTACAGAATTGAGTGAGGGTTGGTCAGTTTAAGACTGAGTAGACATTTACGACAATATGTTCATGAACCAAAAGGAGCCAGTTAAGAAAAGAATGAGACTAGGGGAATGGTGGGCTTGCTTCAGAGCTCATCAATTAAGTATTTACTTTGTTGTTGTTGTTTAGTCGCTAAATCATGTCTGACTCTTTTGCATCCCGATACCCTGTAGCCTACCAGGCTCCTCTATCCATGAGATTTCCCAGGAAAGAATACTGAAGTGGGTTGCCATCTCCTTCTCCAGGGGATCTTTCCAACCCAAGGATACAACCCACGTCTCCTGCATTGCTGGTGGATTCTTTACCACTGAGCCACCAGAGAAGCCCTAATATCACCTGGGAGATTTATAAAAGAAAAAGTACCAACACCTGTGCCTCATCCACTACTAATTCATCAGAATCGGCGAAAAGTGGGGCCCAGAAATAAATATTTCTTAAACTTCCAAGGTGATGCTAATTGTGTAGCATCCAACTTGGATACTACCTACCACTTGAACAGATAAACTCAATACATATGTCAAACAAATGCATTTTGGTTGTTTGGGACATTTTATAAGGTACACGGCAATTTGTCTTAAGACTTAAAACATTCTACCAAAATTTTTGCAGGATTACTATCAGTTATGGAGTGTTTCCATCATTAAATTTATCACAAGTGATAGTGTATACTTCCGTACTATTTTACATTAAACATGTATTATTTTTGTAACTTTTAATAAAAGATAAAAACATTCAGTAATTACATTTTATAAGATAAATTTGCATTGCAGGCAGATCCTTTACCACTAAGCTACTTGGGAAGCCCTAGGTATTTACTTGCCATTGTGTAATTTGGTTTCCTTATCAACACTGTTTGATTCATAGTTTAATTCTAAATTAAGCTGCTTTCTATTAATGGAGTTATTGCCTTTTCCATATAACAGTTTAAGAATGTTTAAGCAGAACTCAAGGACTTAAAAAAGAAATATAAAATGATTTTGTGATCGGACATTAGTAAACTTCAATGAAGAAATAATTCCTTAAGCAACAGACAGAAAGTGAACGAGCCTCCAAAGTCTGTAAATTACTGAGGGATTGTCCTGGGGTAAATTTTTAATTGAATTTAAAATGTTATTTACTTAAAGTTAATACTCACTTCTAGTATGGTTGTTCTGAAGTAGATATCCATATGTACTATTAGCAACCTTATACTTAGATTTCTGCCTTTTGGAGAAGCACTATAGTAATACGTTTCAGGAGCCAGAAAAACGTTTATACCCACTGATTCCCAATATTGGATAATTTATCCTAAGAAAACAGTTTGAGAGAAGAATAAACTTTAAAAGATCTATACAAGTATAACAGTATAACAGGGAACCATGGAGTAACCCAGAGGTATAGTTGCAGTGCCTAATATAAATACCCAACTCAAATGATAACACATCAATGGGATTACTGTGTAGCCTTTTAAGGTATAATTCGAATAACTGTAAAAACAACATCTCCTGGACATGAAGGTTTTGTTTTTTAATCTAGGACTCTTCACTTTAATAGAACTGAACCAGGGAAGGCGGCTTTATGAATCAAAATGACTATGAGGCTGCAAGAAAACTTGTAAAATTGTAATCAATTTTGATTTTTCCCAGCCTGATGATTTCCTTTCCTTTTGATGATTTTCCTAGCTTGATGTTTCCCTTGTTATACTTCTCATTCAAAAAATTTCAGAACTTTAGAAGTTTTATTAGTGACATCTATTCAAAAATTAGTTTTTTGATATGCATATTACAAACTAAAATTTGAATTATTTTATTGTATAAATTATGGTATGCTCCCTACTCTGAACTGGTTAAGGAAGATGTAATTTTCTTCTTGATACCTCACTGTACATAATATGTAGTGATTATACCATTTTGTATATAATTAATTTTTATAACTATTGAGATACAATTAGCATACAACTGCACATGATATATGGAATAAGTAAACATAATCTGATTTTAGTACTTTGAAATTTGTTAAGATATGCTTCATGCACCAATATATCATCTAACTAGTATATGTTATGTGTGGGCTCAACAGAATATGTATTATGAAGTTGTTGGGTGCAGTATTCTACAATGTACAATTAGATTGAGTTTCTTCAAATCTACTATAGCCTTAATTATTCTCTGTGCTTTTTTCTGTCAGTTATTGAGAGACATATGTTCAAATCTGACAGTGATTGTGGATTTGTCTACTTTTTAAGAATGTTTGTCAGTTCTACTTTTGAGGTACATACAAATTTAAAATTGCTTTCTATTCTTGGTGATCTTATTTTTACAAAGTGACTGTCACTAATATGTTTTTTTTGCCTTAAAAGTATTTCATCCAATATTATATCCACATTAGTTTTTAAATAGATGCTTTTCTAAACAGCATAGTCTGCTGTTTTTAAAAATCCCAGTCTGACAAACTTTATTTCGGATTATTTTTCTCATTTTCTTTGAGTGACTGACTTCCTGACCTCTTCCTTTGTTCAGCCTTCAGTGCTTTTAAGAAGTCCATCAACATTTTAGCTTTTCAAACAGAAAAGTTTATCTAAATAAGCTGGCTTATCATATCTCTGGAAAAGGAAAAATAAAAATTCTATTTTTTCTATTTCTTTTAATGGACTTATAATTACCGTTTAGAGTACAAAAAGTTGATTTCAGATACAGAGTTGACATTTTAAAAATTTTCTTTTTCCAATTTGTTAGTAAATTTTGTTCTTTAAAAAAATTTTTTTTTAATTGGTGAAAAATTTCTTTCCAATTTTGTGTTGCTTTCTGCTGTACAGTGGGGCTGCCCTGATTGCTCAGTATCCACTTGCTAATGCAGGAGTGTGAAGTGTGAAAGTTGCTAAGTTGTGTCTGACTCTTTGCCCGCCCCATGGACTCCATGGAATACTCCAGGTCAGAATAGTGGAGTGGATAGCCTTTCCCTTCTCCAGGGGATCTTCCCAACCCAGGGACTGAACCCAGGTCTCCCCCATTGCTTTTGAACTGTGGTGTTGGAGAAGGCTCTTGAGAGTCCCTTGGACTGCAAGGAGATCCAGCCAGTCTATCCTAAAGGAGATCAGTCCTGGGTGTTCATTGGAAGGACTGATGTTGAAGCTGAAACTCCAATACTTTGGCCACCTGATGTGAAGAGCTGACTCATTAGAAAAGACCCTGATGCTGGGAAAGATTGAGGGCAGGAGGAAAAGGGAATGACAGAGGATGAGATGGTTGGATGGCATCACTGACTCAATGGACATGGGTTTGGGTGGACTCTGGGAGTTGGTGATGGACAGGGAGGGCTGGCGTGCTGCAGTTCATGGGGTCGCAAAGAGTCAGACACGACTGAGCAACTGAACTGAACTCCCCCATTGCAGGCAGATTCTTTACCAGCTGAGCCACAAGGGAAGCACAAGAATACTGGAGTGGGTAGCCTACCCCTTCTCCAGGTGCTTTCCCTCCCAGGAATCAAACCAGGGTCTCTTGCATTGCAGGTAGATTCTTTAGCAGCTGAGCTATTAGGGAAGTGTGGGTTCAATCCCTGGGTCAGGAAGATCCCCTGGAGAAGGAAATGGCAACCCACTCCAGTCTTCTTGCCTGGAATATCCCATGGACAGATGAGCCTGGTGGGCTACAGTCCATGTGGTTGCAAGGAATCAGACAGGACTGAGCATGCACACTACTCTACAACACTAATCAGTCATAATTATATATATCCCTTACCTCCTGAGCCTCCTCCACTCCCCCCATCCCGTCCCTCTAGGTCGTCACAGAGCACCAGGCTGGGCTCCCTGTGTTATTTAGCAACTTCTCAGTAGCTGTTTTACACATGGTAAGTGTATATGTGTCATTGCTACTTTCTCAATTTGTTCCATCCTCAGCTTCCCACACTGTGTTCACAGGTCTGTTCTCTATTAGATTCATCAGTACCATTTTTCTTGATTCCATATATATGGCTTAATACACGATACTTGTTTTCTCTTACTGACTGACTTCACTGTTTAAGAGGCTCTAGGTTCATCTACCTCACTACCACTGACTCAAATTCATTCCTTTTTATGGCTGAGTAATATTCCATTGTATAAATGTACCACAGCTTCTTTATCCATTCATCTGTTGATGGCATCTAGGTTGCTTCCATGTCCTGGCTATTGTAAATATTGCTGCAGTGAACATTGGGGTACATGTGTCTTTCAGAATTGTGGTTTTTCTCAGTGTATGTGCTGAGTAGTGGGATTGCTGGGTCATCTGGTAGATTTATTCCTGGTTTTTAAAGGAATCTACATGTTGTTTTCCATAATGGCTATATCAGTTTACATTCCCACTAACAGTGCAGGAAGGTTCTCTTTTCTCTACATCCTCTCCAGCATTTATTGTTTGTATATTTTTTGATGATGGCCATTCTGATTGGTGTGAGATCATGCCTCACTGTAGTTTTGATTTGCATTTCTCTAATAATGAACAATGTTAAGCATCTCCTCATGTGTTTATTGACCACCTGTATGTGAGTTGACATTTTAAAATAACTCATTTAAAGCAGGTATTGCTGGAGAAAAAAATAGCCAACAAATAGAGTTGAGGTTACTCTTTAACAGTGTGGTTCATTTTGAGCCAGTGATTCTAATGTTACCAAACATAGTGTTGTCTAGTTGCCTGATATTGAGACAACTTTTTTGGTTTCTGTGAAGAACTGTGCTACTCATACTATTTAACATCTAGACTTATGTAAGAGTAAAGGGATTTTTGTTAATATTTTTTGGTCAGAATAGCAGGTTTTTTCCCTGCTTATTTCTAAATGTTATAATATCAGTCTTTTATGCCTATATGATAACAAACAATATTATCATGGGATATTATGGTGAGTCAATTCTCCAATGACTTAAAAACTGCAGCAAGTCATGTTCACTATTAGGCTAAAAAGCAAAACAAAAACAGACTTAGGGGAAGAGTGTGTGTGTGTATGTGTGTGTAATCATCACACACAAATATTCTTAACAGCCCCTCCCTTCCCCTAATTTGCCCATGAAGTCTGTGCTCTATATTCTATCAAGAAGTTGCATCTATAGTCTCCCAAGTCAAAAGAAATAGAAGTAAGAATTAAAAATGAGACCTAATAAAACATAAGATTTTACACAGCACACGCACACACAAAAAAAACCATAAGCAAAATTAAAAGATAACCTATAAACTGGGAGAAAATATTTGTGAATGATGCAGCCAACAAGGGGTTAATTTCAACATACGGACAGCTCATATAAGTTCAGTCACTCAGTCATATCCGACTCTTTGCGACCCCATGGACTGCAGCATGCCAGGCTTACCTGTCCATCACCAACTCCCGAAGCTTACTCAAACTCATGTCCATTGAGTTGGTGATGCCATCCAACCATCTCATCCTCTATCGTCCCCTTCTCCCACCGTCAATCTTTCCCAGCATCAGGATCTTTTCCAGTGAGTCAGTTCTTCGCATCAGATGGCCAAAGTATTGGAGTTTCAGCTTCAACATCAGTCCTTCCAATGAATATTTAGGACTGATTTCCTTTAGGATGGACTGGCTGGATCTCCTTGCAGTCCAAGGGACCCTTTCAAGAGTCTTCTCCAACACCACAGTTCAAAAGCATCAATTCTTCAGTGCTCAGATTTCTGTATAGTCCAACTCTCACATCCATACATGACTGGAAAAACCATAGCTTTGATTAGATGAACCTTTGTTGGCAAAGTAATGTCTCTGCTTTTTAATATGTTGTCTAGGTTGGTCATATCTTTTCTTCCAAGAAGCAAGCATCTTTTAATTTCATGGCGGCAGTCGCCATCTGCAGTGATTTTGGAGCCCCCCAAAATAAAGTCTGTCACTATTTCCATTGTTTCCCCATCTATTTGCCATGAAGTGATGGGACTGGATGCCATAACCTTCGTTTTCTGAATGTTGAGTTTTAAGCCAACTTTTTCACTCTCCTCTTTCACTTTCATCAAGAGGCTTTTTAGTTCTTCACTTTCTGCCACAATGGTGGTGTCATCTGCATATCTGAGGTTATTGATATTTCTCCCGACAATCTTGATTCCAGCTTGTGCTTCATCCAGTCTAGCATTTCTCATGATGTACTCTGCATATGTTAAATAAGGAGGGTGACAATATATAGTCTCGACATACTCCTTTTCCTATTTGGAACCAGTCTGCTGTTCCATGTCCAGTTCTAACTGTTGCTTCTTGACCTGCATACAGGTTTCTCAAGAGGCAGGTCAGGTGGTCTGGTATTCGCATCTCTAAGAACTTCCCACAGTGTGTTGTGATCCACACAGTCAAAGGCTTTGACATAGTCACTAAAGTAGTAGTAGATGTTTTTCTGGAACTCTCTTGCTTTTTTGATGATTCAGTGAATGTTGGCAGTTTGATTGCTGGTTTGTCTACTTTTTCTAAATCCAGCTTGAACATCTGGAAGCTCACGGTGCATGTACTTTTGAAGCCTGGCTTGGATAATTTGAGCATTACTTTACTAGCATGTGAGATGAGTGCAATTGTGTAGTAGTTTGAACATTCTTTGGCATTGCCTTTCTTTGGGATTGGAATGAACACTGACCTTTTCCAGTCCCGTAGCCACTGCTGAGTTTTTCAAATTTGCTGGCATATTGAGTTCAGCACTTTCACAACATCATCTTTTAGGATTTGAAATAGCTCAACTGGAATTCCATCACCTCCACTAGCTTTGTTGGTAGTGATGCTTTCTAAGGCCCACTGACTTCACATTCCAGGATGTCCGGCTCTAGGGGAGTGATCACACTGTCGTGATTATCTGGGTCATGAAGATCTTTTTTGTATAGTTGTTCTGTGTATTCTTACCACCTCTTCTTAATATCTCTTGCATCTGTTAGGTCCATACCATTTCTATCCTTTATTGTGCCCATCTTTGCATGAAATGTTCCCTTAGTATCTCTAATTTTCTTGAGGAGCTCTCTAGTCTTTCCCATTCTGTTGTTTTCCTCTATTTCTTTGCATTGATCCCTGAGGAAGCCTTTCTTATCTCTCCTTGCTGTTCTTTGGAAGTCTGCGTTCAAATGGGTATATCTTTCCTTTTCTCCTTTGCCTTTTGCATCTTTTCTTTTCTCAGATATTTGTAAGGCCTCCTCAAATAGCCATCTTGCCTTTTTCCATTTCTTTTTCTTGGGGGTGGTCTTGATGGATGTTCTCCTTGATGAATGGTCTCCTGTACAATGTCACAAACTTCGGTCCATAGTCCTTCAGGCACTCTGTCTATCAGATCTAATCCCTTAAATCTATTTCTCACTTCCACTGTATAATCGTAAGGGATTTGATTTAGGTCACATCTGAATGGTCTAGTGGTTTTCCCTACTTTGTTCAATTTAAGTCTGAATTTGGCAATAAGGTGTTCATGATATGAGCCACAGTCAGCTCCCAGTCTTGTTTTTGCTGACTGTATAGCGCTTCTCCATCTTTGGCTGCAAAGAATATAATCACTCTGATTTTTATATTGACCATCTGGTGATGTCCATGTGTAGAGTCTTCTCTTGTGTTGTTGGAAGAGGGTGTTTGTTATGACCAGTGCATTCTCTTGGCAAAACTCTTAGCCTTTGACCTGCTTTGTTTTGTATTACAAGGCCAAATTTGCCTGTAACTCCAGGTATCTCTTGACTTCCTACTTTTACATTCCAGTCCCCTATAATGAAAAGGACATCTAGCTCAAACAAAAATGGGCAGAAGACCTAAATACATTTTCCCAAAGAAGACATACAGATGGCCACCAGGCACATGAAAAGATGTTCAACATCACTAATTGTTAGAGAATTGAAAATCAAAACTACAATGAGGTATTACCTCACACCTGTGACAAAGGGCCATCATAAAAAAGTCTACAAATAATAAATACTGGAAAAGGTATGGAGAAAAGGGAACCCTCTTACACTGTTTGTGGGAATGTAAGTTGGTGTAGCCATTATGGAGCACAGTATGGAGAGTTCACAAGAAAACTAAAAATAGAGCTACTATATAGACCAACAATCTCAATCTTAGACACATACTCAGAAAAGGTGACAACTCTAATGTGAAATGGAACATGCACCCTGGTATTCATAGCAGCACTATTTATAATAGTCAAGACATGGAAGCAACTTGAAGTGTCATTCAACACATGAATGGCTAAAGATGTGTGGTGTACACACACACACACACACACACACAACATGAACTATTACTCTGCCATAAAAAAAGAATGAAGTAATGCTATTTATAGTAACATGGGTGGACCTGTTATTGTTCAGTCTCTCAGTTGAGTCTTACTCTTTTTGGCCCCATGGACTATAGTACCTCAGGCTTCCCTGTCCTTCACTATCTCCTGGAGTTTACTCAAATTCTTAGAGTTGATGATGCTATCCAACCATCTCATCCTGTCACCCTCTTCTCCTGCCCTCAATCTTTTCTAGCATCAGGGTCTTTTCCAGTGGGTCAGCCCTTCACATCAGGTGGCCAAAGTATTCGAGTTTCAGCTTCAGCATCAGTCCTTCCAATGAACATTCACGGTTGATTTCCTTTAGGATTGACTGGTTTGATCTTGCCATCCAAGGGACTCTCATGAGTCTTCTCCAGCACCACAGTTCAAAAAGAAACAATATTCCAATACTCAAAAGTGCTTTAGCCCTACTTTCCATTTTGGCATCAACTGCTGACTTATAAAGAATCAATGAATGTCTTGAATTTGCAGTAACACTAAGGCTATAGTACTTTTTAAACCACTTTCTTAACCTGTGCTATATGGAAAAAACATTTCCCTAATTTAGGATGATGTTAAATTGCAAGATTCATGAATTCAGATAGTTAATATCTGGGTTTTTGTTGTTTAGAATTTTTTGAATTGTTGATTCTTTGGACTAGATGAACTTTCACTTTATTTCTACATGAATGACATTCATGACAGTTATAAATGTAACATTGAAAAAGAGGGCTGCTTCTACATTGGGCAAGAAGATTTATGGCATAATATTGTTTTTATCTTTCAAATGCTGGTACAAGCCCATTTTTCCGCTATAGTACTTACTGTGATATAGATTTAGTATACATAAGCTACACTCTACCACAAACTTCTTATCTTACTTGAAGCCCGGATATCCCAAGAACATAGATAACCCTTGACATCTTGTTGAATGGCAGATATTTCGTCTGACACATTCCATGGATCTCAGAATTTGGAGGTGACTTTCTTATTCTTTGCTGCCCAAGCAATTTTTTTCTAACCTTTGTAAGCCAAAGCTCTTTTGAAGTTTATACCATAAACATAATTTTTCCAAAAATTAAAAAAATTAAAACTCACTTATCTAAGAGCTCAACAAACCTCAAGCCCAAGAAAATGAAGGAAATTACACCAAGGCACATCATACTTAAGTTACTCTAATCTAGTGACAAAGAGAAAATTTTATAAGCAGCCAGAAAAAAAAAAAGACACATTGCTTACAGAGGAAATAAGATGAGGTTGAAAGCAGATGTCTCATTATAAACAAAAGAGGTAAGAAGACAGTAGAGCTACATCTTAACTGAAAGAACAAAATTGTCAATCTAGAATTCTATACTTAGCAAAAATTCCTCTTAAAACCAAAGAAAAAAGACATTTCAGAGAGAAAAAGGGTGAAACAATTCATCACTAGACATATACTACAAGAAATGCTGAAGGAAGTTCTTTTATGCAGAAAGAAAATAATAGCCAATGGAAATATGGATATATATATATATAAAGGAATTAAAAGCATAGATAGGGTAATAAACTCCATGGGTAAATATATCTGATTTTTTTCTTTTTTATATAAATCTCTATAAATGACATTTCATTGGTAAGTAATTTGTGGAGCTTATATTAGTAAAAAGTATGACAACAAAAGTTAGCAATGGATAAATGGAAATACAGTTTTTAAAGTTTCTTATACTTTATTAAATTATATGAAATCATTTGAGGATAAACTGTGATAAATACTAAAACCCCAAATCAACTAATAACAAAACAAGATGTGGCTAATACAATCAACACAAGAGAGAGGAATCGGGTGGAGAGGGAGGTGGGAGGGGGGATCGGGATGGGGAATACGTGTAAATCTATGGCTGATTCATATCAATGTATGACCAAAAAAAAAAAATAATAATAAATAAATAAATTAATTTAAAAAATAAATAAATAAATAAATAAAATAAAATAAAATTATATGAAATCATTTGAGGATAAACTGTGATAAATACTAAAACCCCAAATCAACTAATAACAAGATGTGGCTAATACAATCAACACAAGAGATAAAATCCTAAAAATATTCAGTTAATCCAAAAGAAACAAAGGACAGATGGGACACATTTTTTTAAAAAATAGAAAAAGATGGCAGACTTAAACCTAACAATATAAGCAATCACATGCAAATGACCTAAATACCACAATGAAAAGACGGATCATATTTAATCCTTTCAAAAGGCAAAATCCAGCTATATGCTTCCTATAAGAAATGTACTTTAAAGATACAAAGAGAAATTGTACTACTTTGTACTAGCAGTGAACAAATGGAAATTAAACAATACAAACTCCATGGGGATTTTAACTCTACCTTCTATTACCTGCTTAGTGGCTTTTTAGTACAGATAACCTTTCTTTTTGAAACACTTTCTACTTATCAGAAATAACAGAGAAAACTGAAACCATTCTAGGATTTCAAATAGAGATATAGGAACTGGGTACTTACAAAATCATTGGAATGATTAAAGAGTGGACTTGAGGGAGCTAGTGCTATACCTTCGGTTCTGAAAGCTACTACCTCAGGTCTCACAAAGCTACAGGAAATCCCTCCCAAAGTTACATCTGTTTCATAGCCCAAAGTGAATCACACTAACAAACACAATTGTAGGAAACTTAGCCTGTGCCTTTCAAGCCTCCATGCAAGCCTTCTGAGTCTCACAATGGAGGAACCTAAATTATACCCAGAACCTTGTAAAAAGGGCCTCTTGAATACATGATCTCTAGTTTCCATCTTCTGAGTAACATATTTGAGCATAGAAGGGCTTGAGAAAAGATGCTGATCACAAACTGACAATATGCTGTAGCAGGTTGACTTGTGTCCTTCCTAAAGATATTTTCAAGTCCTAACCCCCAATACTTGTGAATGTGGCCTTATTTGGAGTAAGGATCTTTGCAGATGTTAATCAAATTAAAATGACTCATACTAGATTAGAGTGGGCCCTAAATCCAATGACTGATAACTTTATGAGAGAAAACAGAGGGAAATGAACATATAGGGAAGAAGGCCACACGGCAATAGAGACGAGATTGGGATGATGCCAGGTATAAGCCAAGGAACACCAAGGATTGCCAGGAGAAAACCAGAACCTGGAAGAGGCAAAGGATTCTTCCCAAGAGCCTCCATGGAGGCATGACTCCGCCAACACTTTGATTTCAGATTTCTAGCATCCAGAACTGTAAGAGAATACATGTATGTGACTTTAAGCCACCAATTTTAGCAACTTGTTATGACAGCCTTAGGAAATTAATCCATCAGCTTCTACATCATCAAACTTTCCTAATTTTCTTCCTACTTTACTTGCTACTCCTGTGGTCTCCTTTGTAGGATCTTCCTCTCTGACCTGTAAATATTGTAGTGCTCCGTGACCTGGTTCTGGCTGTCTGCCGCTCTCACTCTGCATTATCACCCTAGGTGAGTTCATCCACTGTTGTTGTTTAGTCATTAAGTTGTGTCCAACTCTTTTGTGACCCCATGGATTGTAGCCTGCCAAGCGCCTCTGTTCATGGGATATTCCAGGCAAGAATACTGGAGTGGGTTGCCATTTCCTTCTCCAGGGGGTCTTCCTGACCCAGGGATTGAACCCATGTCTCCTGCATTGGCAGGTGGATTCTTTACCACTGAGTCACCTGGGAAGCCCCAAGTTAATCTATTACCATGCTTTAAATACTAGCAATATGTTGATAATCTCTCAAATTTATATTTCCAAACCCAATTTCCCCCAGGTTGGATATAGATTACATATCCAACTGCTTTATCCTCATTTGGATATTTAAGAGACATCTTAAACTCATTTTATTCCCTCCCCTCCCAACTTTTCCTCTCTCGATAAATGATACTAATATCCCCATGCAGCTGCTTAAGTAAAAAATCTATTATTATTGATCTTTCCCTCTCTGTCATTCCATCACTTAGGAAGTCCTCTCAGGTTTTCCTCCAAATATATCTCAGATTTGCTCCTCTCTCTCCAGCTCCACTGCCAACATCCTGTTCCAAGTCATTTTTATCTCTATGTTGGACTAGTGCTCTCCTTCTAATTGGTCTTCTTGCTTTGGCTCATGTACCCACACTGTTCATTTATATACAACCAGGGCAAATTTTTAAAAGAATATAAATCAGGCCATGTCACTCTGCATAAAGTCATTCATTGACTGTGCATTGCCTGGAAAATAAAATTCAAACCTACCTCTGTGGCATATAAGATCCTGTATGCGTGGGCTGCCCTCTGTCTACTTCTCCCATCTTCTTGGACTGTAATGCTCCAGCTACACTGGCTTTTTTTTTTTTGATGCCTAAACACAATAAGCTCTTCAGTACTTCAGGTAGGCCTTTGCACTTTACCATGGACTGAAAGTTTGTGTCTCTCCCATCCTGCCAGATTTATATTTTGTAAACCTAATTTGCAGTGTGATGGTATTTGGGGGTGGGACCTTTGGGTAGTGATTAGGTCATAACGTTGGAGCCCTCATGAATAGGATTAGTGCCCTTAAAAGAGTCACAAGAGACTTTGCTTCCCCTCTGTGCTGCCATGTAGGACACAGTAAGAAGCCTGTCTGTGAACCAGAAAGTCTTCACCAGATGCTGAATCTACCAGCACATTAATCTTGGACTTCTTAGTCTCTAGTACTATAAGAAATAAATTTCTGTTGTTTAAGTCACCCAATCTATGACATTTTTTCTTGTAACAGCCCAAATAGACTAAGATACACTTGATGCTTTCTCTCCTTACAATACTCTTTCCTTAGTTCTTAATAGATAACTCCTCATACTTCAGGTCTCAGTTCAAATGTCATCTCCTTCAAGGGGGCTTTTCTTCACTATTCTGTTTTAAGTAACTTATTAGTTACTCCCTACTACATCTTAACACTAAATAAATTTTGTCATTTATCTAAAATTACCTTATTTTTGTAGGTTCTTAATTGTGTTACTAGAATGTAAGTTCTATGAGAGCTAAGATCATGTCTTTTGGTAATGCTGTATCCACAGTACTTTGTGTGTGGCATGTTGTGGATTCTTAATGGAAATATCTTAATAAATGAGTGAATCCAGCAAATCTTTAGGTCATGAAACATTCTAGATTCTCACAGTGAGAATGAGCAAACTTTGAGGCTAATTTAAAATCTTTGTCATTTAAAAAAGAAACCATCATAGCCAAGTATTCATAGTCTAGCATCCAGTAGAACCAGAGAATATTAAAGGGTGAATAAATCTTAAGATTATATGCAATCTACTCAATTTACAGCTGAGGAAATTGAGACCCAAAGTTATACCATGTGTATTGATATAAATATCTGGAATATTCCCCCTTTGGAGGACCTCTTTCTGTGCAAACAAATGCCACTTTTAACAAAGACTATCTGTCCCTTTGGGCTTACCTGGTAACTCAGTGATAAAGAACCTGTCTGCCAATGCAGGAGATGTAGGTTCCATTCCTGGGTCAGGAAGATCCCCTGGAGAAGGAAATGGCAACCCACTCCAGTATGCTTGCCTGGAAGAATCCCATGGACAGAGGAACATGGTAGGCTACAGTCTATGGGGTTGCAGAAGAGTTGGACATGACTTAGTGACCAAAAAACAACAATTTGTTGCTTTGCTCACTATGTTAGCCCCCAAAATGCTGTATGCTTTAATAATTTAATAAGCAAGAAAATGCTAAATGCTCAAGTTAAAAGTGGTTTGAATTCAGGAAAACATGCTGTCTTAGGTACATAAAAGTTTGAGTGGCCAACTATACAGACACTGTCAAGCCAATGAATACAGTGGTTCTCACTATGAGTTCCTAATACAGTACATCCAGTTAGCCTGAAATAGAGGAGTCTATGGCCCTCTTCTGGGCAACTTGAATTAACAAAGTCACATATTTTGGTACATATTAAATATGCTCTAACTCAGTGATTGAACTGTCCCTCCCTGACTTCCTCAGATGCTCCTTCCTTACCCCTAGGTTGATGGAATATTACCTTTCCTCCAGCATATCCCACCATCAGAGTGTACTGTATCTGCCTAGAGTGGTGAGACCTTTCCTTCCCTTTACTCTGGGCTAGGGACCTTCATCTTGACTCCCCACTGAGAAGACAGAATACAAGTTTGTTGCTTATGGATAAGTTTATATTCTCTATGAAGTGACTCACTAGAAGAATGAAAAGGATCTACTCTCACCTGTGGAACCACAATATTATTAGTTTTTAATTAGAATAAACCATAACTTACAGAAGATCTTTCAGTGACCAAATACTGGAGCTAGGTACTAGAATTCTGAATGAAGTTCCATTCCATTATATCTTTCTCAAACCAGTTTGCAGATCAACTGCATTAGACTTAATCAGTGGTACTTATAAAACGTGTCATCTTGATCTTTACTCCAACCATGATGAACCAACACTTCCATGTCTGGGTATCTAAAAATTTAAAAACTTCCTTGAGAAATGTGTATGCATGTTAAAATGTGATCATCACTACCCTACTACTGTTTTTTATGATATCTACATTAAAATAATCATTTCCATTGGCAGTTTTCAAAGTACTTCTCAAGTGTCATTAAGTTCACAAAACAATTTCCCCTGTAAAATTCACCTTGGTTTCTTTATCTTTAAATTAAAAGTTTTATCAGATAATGTTTTAAGTTCTAAAGTTAAATGTTGTTCTTCCCAGAACTCTTGAAACTACAGAATGCACATTTAGTATTCAAACAGTGACTATCGAGATTTATTTATATTAAATGATTGGAAATTACCACTATCACATGATTGAAAGTCATGTCACAGTTTAAAGAATAAACTATTTACAAAGATTACCAGCTGTCTACAGATGAATCAGCTTCATATAACACTTCTTTGGATGAAGCAAACTACTGTCACAAATAGTACCATTTGTTGTAACACCTCTGAAGTAATGAACTTCATGTAGAACCTATTTTAAAGGAGTCTCATTTGAGCTAGAACTGCTGTCAATGGGGCACTGTGAATAAGATGAACTCCAACTGAAGAACAACATTCCTAATATACAAAGGAGAAGAAAGATTTAAAATTATATAAAGGAAATATTTCAAAAATAAGTTATCACAAATACTGTCTTGTAATAACTGCCTTTTTTTTTTTTGCTTTCAGAAACTGACCTGTTGTACCTTGTGGGAAAAAAGTGTCAAGTAGCTCTAGTCTGACTTCTTAAAAGTGATATTTATCACATAAAAATAAAGCACTTTACTAATGTCACTAAGATTATCTGAGAGAACATCGGGTGCTGAATTCCCAGCAGTCAAGGCAACTCAAAACAGAAAAGTGTGGTTGATCTAGATCAAAAGAGCAAAATGAAATTCAAGTGCAGGAGTATTTGTACTAATTTTCAAGCAAATTTAACCTCCTACAGTAAGGAGAACAAAGCTGGATATAATCTGTCAGTTCTTTTAAAAATGTCCTACAAACCTGTCAGTTTATTTAATGATAAATATATATTAGATCATGAAAATTTTTTCTTCTCACTTCTAAGTAACATTTGGAATTCAAAATTCATGTGAACTAATCAGCATTAACAACATCCAACATCCAATAAAAAATCACTAGTCATGTTTAGGAAGCAGCAAAATGTTACCCATAATTAAGTGGAAAATCAGTCAACAGAAGCAGATTCAGAATTGCAGAGTTAATGGCAACAAGGATGTTAAAAGAGCTATGATAAATAAGATAAAAGAGAAACATCTTAATAGTTGCAGGGTAAAAGAAATTACTTAACAGCTGAGTTAAGAATTTACACAGACTTCTTGTCAGATATATACAAGCCAGAAGACAATAGCATGATATCTTTGAAATGTGAAAGGAGAAAAGAAACTGTCAATCCAGAATTCTACAACCAATGAAATATCATTCAAAGATAGTTGAGATACATGAACAAAAGCTCAGGTAATTCATCACCAACAGGTGTGCTACAAAGTAATGTGACGAAATCCCCTCTGCAGAAAGAAAATACTACCAGATAGAAACCTAGAACTACACAAAGGAATGATGAGCAGCACCAAAATGGAAATATTGGGTAAATAAAAAATATTTTTCTTCATGTTCTGATTTTTTTATAAAGATAATTGACTAAGCATAAATCTAATAAAGCATTGTTCAGTTCAGTTCAGTCGCTCAGTCATGTCCGACTCTTTGCGACACCATGAACTGCAGCACGCCAGGCCTCCCTGTCCATCACCAACTCCCGGAGTTCACCCAAACCCATGTCCATTGAGTCAGTGATGCCATCCAACCATCTCATCCTCTGTCTTCCCCTTCTCCTCCTGCCCTCAATCTTTCCCAGCATCAGGGTATTTTCAAATGAGTCAGCTCTTCGCATCAGGTGACCAAAGTATTGGAGTTTCAGCTTCAATATCTGTCCTTCCAATGATCACCCAGGACTGATCTCCTTTAGGATGGACTGGTTGGATCTCTTGCAGTCCAAGGGACTCTCAAGAGTCTTCTCCAACACCACAGTTCAAAAGCATCAATTCTTCAGTGCTCAGCTTTCTTTATAGTCCAACTCTCACATCCATCCATGACCACTGGAAAAACCATAGCCTTGACTGGACGGACCTTTGTTGACAAAGTAATGTCTCTGCTTTTTAATATGCTGTCTAAGTTGGTCATAACTTTCCTTCCAAGGAGTAAGCATTGTAGGGCTTATTATATATATATAATATAGAACAACACTGCCTTGCACAAAGACAGGAGAGGGGAATGAAGTAAACACTCCCAAGATTCCTACATCCTGTATGAAGTGGCATGCTATTTGAAGTTAAACTGTGATAAATTAAAATTCAGGGTTTCTTAATCTTGGCACTACTTACTTTGGAGACTAGATAATCATTTCTTATTGGGGGGGGGGGCACTATCCCATGCACGGTAGGAGTTTCAGCAGCATCTGAAATTGGTCTCTAATTATTAGCTGCTAATAGCAGCCCTACCCCCATCCACACCCCAGTTTTAATAACCAAAAATGTCTTTGGACATTGCCCAAATGTCCCCTGAGGGGCAAAATCACCCCTGGAGTTGAAAAAACAATGCCTTAGAGCAACCACAAAAAGAGGGGGAAATTATACATATTTGAAGCCAGTGGTGGAGATCAAATAGATACTAAAAAATACTCCAAAAGAAGGCAGGAAAAGAGGATAAAAGCAACAAAGAATAGATGAAACAAACAGAAAACAATATAAAATGGAAGATTTAAAACCCAAACCAACCAACCAAAAAAAAAAAAAAAACACACAAAAGCTCTAAACACATTGATAAGTACATTAAATGCAAATGTTAAACAAATAACTCCAAATGACAGGCAGAGATTATCAGACTAGACTGAAAAAAGCAATAGCAATAGCATGTTTAAAAAAAACATTCTAGCTACAAGAACTCTCACTTTAAAGACACAGGTAAACTAAAAGAACAGAGTAAGATATAATATGTAAACAATCATCCTAATAAAGCTTAAATACCTAATAAAGCAACATATATGATCCAGTCATATTCATTCCATCTACTCCTAGGTAGAAAAACATGCCAACACAAAGATATGTACATGAGTTCATAGCAGCTTTATTCAGAATAGCCACAGACTGGAAGCTACAAACATAAAAGTCCATGAATAGTGGAATGGAAACACAAATTGGAGTATATCCATACAATGGAATACTGAAAGAAACCACTAATAGGCACAATACAGAAGAACTATAAAATAATTTTCCTGAATAAAACAAACTAGACACGAAAGAATACATACTGATTCAATTTATATGAAACTCTAGAAAAGATTAATCTTAAATGACAATCAAGACATCAGTATTTTCCTGGGGCCATGGTTGGAGGTATGGATTGACTGGAAAATGATAAAAGGGAATTTTCAGACTGCTAGAATGCTTTATATCTTGATTGTGGTAGTGGTAACATAGATGAATACATTGTTAAGGTTCATGGAATTGTGCACTTAAAATAGAGTGTGCTTTATAGTGTGTAATTATATCTCCAAAATATGGATTTAGAAAATTCTTGCCACATATTTTGTTTAGTCAGCAAGTCATGTCCTACTCTTTGCAATGCCGTAGACTGCAGCATGCCAGGCTCTCAGTCCTCCATTACTGGAGTTTGCTCAAATTCATGTCCAATGAGTCAATGATGCTATCTAACTATCTCATCCTCTGCTGCCCCCTTCTCCTTTTGCCTTCAATCTTTCCCAGCATCAGGATCTTTTCCAATGAGTTGGCTCTTCACATCAAATGGCCAAATTATTGGAGCTTCAGCTTCAGCATTAATCCTTCCAATGAATACTCACTGTTGATTTCCTTTAGGATTGACTGGTTTGACCTCCTTGATTCCAAGGGACTCTCAAGAATATTCTCCAGCATCACAATTTGAAAGTATCAGTTCTTCAGCACCCAGCCTTCTTTATGGTCAAACTCTCACATCTGTACATGACTACTGGAAAAACCATAGCTTTGACTACATGGACCTTTGTAAGCAAACTGATGTCTCTGCTTTTTTGACACGCTGTTTAGGTTTGTCATAGCTTTCCTTCCAAGGAGCAAGCATCTTTCAATTTCATGGCTACAATCACCATCCACAGTGATTTTGGAGCCCAAGAAAATACAATCTGTTACTGCTTCCACTTTTTCTCCTTCTATTTGCCATGAAGTGATGGGCTGGATGCCATGATCTTAGTTTTTTTCGTGTTGAATTTCAAACCATATTTTTTACTCTCCTTTTTGACCCTCATCAGGAGGCTTTTTACTTCCTCTTCATTTTCTGCCATTGGAGTGGTATCAGCTGCATATCTGAGGTTGTTGATATTTCTCTTGGAAATCTTGATTCCAGCTTGTGATTTATCCAGCCCAGCATTTTGCATGATGTACCTAGTCTGCAAAGAAAAACAAGCAGTGTGACAACACACAGCCTTGCCATACTCCTTTCCCAATTTAGAACCAATCAGTTGCTCCATGTCCAGTTCTAGTTGTTGCTTCTTGACCCACATACAAGTTTCTCAGGAGACAGGTAGGGTGGTCTGGTATTCTTTCTCTTTAAGAATTTTCCAGTTTATTGTGATCCACACAGTCAAAGACTTTAGTGTAGTCGATGAAGCAGAAATAGATATTTTTCTGGAACTCCCTTTCTTTCTCCATCATCCAGTCAATGTTGGCAATTTGATCTCTGGTTTCTCTGCCTTTTCTAAACACAGATTGTGCATCTGGTTCATGTATTGCTGAAGCCTAGGATTTTGAGTATAACCCTGCTAGCATGTGAAATAAGTGCAATTGTATGGTAGTTTGAACATTCTTTTGCATTGCCCTTCCATACATATTCCATGTTAAAAAAAGATCGAGTCAAGCAAAGAAAACAACTAAAAGTCATCTGTAGTCAAACATAAAACAATTTGTATTTTATTTTTATATATCCCATTAAATAATTAAAATTTAAAAGATAGCACATAAGATAACATAAAAACTTTAAAAATATCATTTAAGATAATATAGCACTAATCCCAAAACAGGTGTGCAATACTATTGTTAACGAGAAAAGTATGAAAGTTTACTGAGAGACAGTAATGATCTAAATAGACAGATATGCAATGTTCCTGGAGTAGAAGGTCTAATGTTTTAATATTTTAATTCTCTCAAATGGATTTATAGATTTAGATCAACCTCAGTTATTCTCAACAGAATATTTACTTTGTTCTGTGGTACTTGACCAGCTGAAGGAAAGGGCCAAGAAAAGCCAACACACTCTTGAAGATGAAAAGTTATTTTGGAAGATTTGTTCTTCCAGCTACCAAGAACTCTTACAACATTACATTAACTGTAACTATGACACTGACTCAGAAGTAGACAAGTGAACTGATAGAATGAAAAGTTTATGTAGAGGACACTTGTATCAATATTCGGCTTAGGAGAAGAGTGGCACTACAGATCAGCTGGAAAAGGACTGTCTTTTGAATATGTTGTCCTGGTACAATTGGACAA
Source organism: Cervus canadensis (assembly GCF_019320065.1). Taxonomy (NCBI): domain Eukaryota; kingdom Metazoa; phylum Chordata; class Mammalia; order Artiodactyla; family Cervidae; genus Cervus; species Cervus canadensis. The sequence continues at coordinate 10,537,072 of NC_057415.1, read as the reverse complement.
AAAATGTTTACCTCATACCATGCAAAAAAATTAATTACAGATAGATTGAAGAGCTATTTGTGAACAGCAAACCCTAAGGGTTTTAGGAAATAACGGTCATGAGTGGCATAGTGGCCCTCCAAAAGATATATTCATCTGAAACTCCACAATGTAAATTTACTTTGAAAAAGTCTTTTTGTAGATGTTTTTAAAATAAAGCTCTTGAGATGAGATTATCCTGGATTAGGTGGGTCTGAAATCCAGTGATGAGTGTCTTCATAACAGAAAAAAACAACGAACAAGACACACAGGAGAAATAGAGAAGGCCGTGTGACTAGAGGCCGAGACTGAGTCATGACCTACCGTCCAGGAAGGCCCAGAGCTGCTGGCAGCCAGCAGAGCTCTCAGCAGGAGAGGCAGAGCCTCCAGAAGGAAGTGACACTCCTGATACCTCCATTTCAGACTGCTGACCCCAGGAATGGTAGCAGAATACATTTCTGTTGTTTTAAGCCATGAGGTCTGTGGTAATTTGTTGTGGCAACTCTAGGAACTAATAACATAAGAGAATATCTTCCTGAAAAAGCACTAACTATAAAGAGAAAGATTAACTATCTTAAATTAAAACTGAAAGAACCTCTTTTCATGAACATATTCTATGAAAGAATAAAAAGGCAAGCAATGGAGGGGGGAAAGCTATTTGAATATATAGCTGACAAAAGAACAAAGTTGAAAAATGGGCAAAAATCTTGAACAGACACTTTACAAAGGAGTAAATCCAAATGGATGGTAAACATAAATAAAGGTGATCAGCTTTGTTAATAAAGGAAATAAAAATTGAAACCAAAACAAACATTACACACCCAGCAGACTGTTAAAATCAGACAGAAACTCCCGTATCAGGCTCTTTACAAAAAGAGAAATCCAAATGGCCAATGAAAATATGAAAATGGGTTCAGTCTCATTTAAATTCAAACCACAGTGAGAAACTATTTATCCCTGTAACCAAAATAGCAAAAATTTAAAGATCTAATAAGACCAAAAGTTGGTAAAATTTTGTGTTAATCAAAATTCTCTTACAGAACTGATGGGGTATAAATTGTTACAACCATTTTGGAAAACATTTTAGCATTATCTTGCAAAGCTTTGACGTTTGGACATTTCTCTTTGTCCTGGTACCCTCAAACTGTTTAATAAAGCCCCCTAAAAGTTTATTGCTCTTGTATTAACCAGAGTGAGAAGTATCATTTATTCAGCCTTTCCACTAGATGGAAAACATTAACTTTTCTAAGGTGAGATATAGATACTGGTGAGACGCAGCACCCTTCAGTAAGCAAGTGTTTAATAAGAAGGCACCTGTGATGAGATCCAAGAAAACCCAGACTCTGTACTTTGTCTGTGTTGACCATTTAGCTGATGATAATCGTCTAGGTGTTCATTGCCTTAGTCTCTCCTTTCTAAGTCTTAGATTTTAAATATTGGTCATATAATTCATAAGAGTTGGAATTTATCCTTTGGAGTATTCTGGAATAAAGGCAATGTTGAAAAATAAAGTGGTAAAACAGATGTAATAGTCCAACTGTAAACAAAAAGAATACCTTTTAGTTTTCAGTGAAGGCTATATTCTCTTCCTTTTTACTGCAATTATAACCCATTTCTTTTCTTGTGCAGTTAGTACACTAGATCCAATAGACTCAGTTTCTACTTTGAAAAGAAGCTACTCCTTTTGAAATACAAGTTTTCTCCCCCCATAGCCAGCTTTACAAGGGTTCCCCTGGTGGCTCAGACGGTAAGGAATCCGCCTGCAATGCGGGAGACCTGGGTTTGATCCCTGGGTTGGGAAGATTCCCTGGAGGAGGGCATGGCAACACACTACAGTATTCCTGCCTGAAAAATCCCCATGTAAATCCATGGCTGATTCATGTCAAAGTACGACAAAACCCACTACATTATCGTAAAGTAATTAGCCTCCAACTAACAAAAATAAAGAAAAAAAAAAAGAATCCCCATGGACAGAAGAGCCTGGCGGGCTACAGTCCATGGGTCGCAAAGAGTTGGACACGACTGAGCGACTAAACGCGGCGCGCACAGCAGCCTACAAAGCGTGCTCCCCTCCTCCCTCCTCCCTCTCTCTCTCTCCTTCCGTACCCTCTCCCTCCACTCCCTCTTTCCCTCTGTCTCCCTTTACCTCTCCTTCCCCTTCCTCTCCCTCTCTCTAATGCTTTCTCCCTCCTAGTACTAGCTTGTATAGGTGATTTTAAAGTTATAGCGTTCTAGGCCATCATTTTAAAAACTCTGCAAATAACAAATGCTGGACAGTGTGTGGAGAAAAGGGAACCCTCCTACACTGTTGGTGGGAAAGTTAATTGGTGCAGCCACTATGGAAAATAGTATGGAGACTCCTCAAAAAAATAAAAATAGAGTTGCCATATGATCCAGCAATCCCACTCCTGGGCATATATCTGGACAAAACTATAATTTGAAAAGATACATGTACACTTATATTCATAGTAGCACTATTCACAACAGCCAAGACATGGAAAAAAACTAAATGTCCATCAATAAATGAATGGATAAAAAAGATGTGGTATATATATATACAATGGAATACATATACGTTGTACATTGTATACAACTGTATATGAATTGTAAAATTGTATACAATCACATATGAATACATTGTATATAATGTGATATATATATATATATACAATAGAATGAAATAATGCCATTTGCAGCAACATAGGTGGACCTAGAAATTATCATATCAAGTGAAGTAAGTCAAAAAGAGAAAGACAAATATCACATGAATCACTTATATGTGGAATCTAAAATATAACACAGATGACCTTAGCTACAAAACAGAAATAAACTCACAGAGAACAGACTTGTGGTTACCAGTGGAAGGGTGGGAGAGAAGGATTGGGAGTTTGGGATTAACAGAGGCAAACTATTATATAGATGATGGACAAACAACAAGGTCCTACTACATAGCACAGGCAACTATATTCAGTATCCTGTGATAAATCCTAATGGAAAAGAATGTGAAAAAGAATATATTATATATGTATAACTGAATCACTTTGATGTATAGCATAAATTAACACAACATTGTAAATCAGCTATACTTCAATAAAATAAAATTTTAAAATAAACATAGCATCCTCAAAAGCAGCCAGGTATTAAATATTTTATAGACTCTAAACTCCTATAAAAATAGGTATAGATTCAATCTACCTATCCTGTAAAGTTTTCATTTAATTATCAAATTCAGCTTGTATGTACAATAAAAATCTAATTACGTTGTTCCTTTAGATATATTTTTACACTGTCTTTCTTTTTTTTAATCACAAAAACTTCCAGATACTAGGAATAGACACTACACAGACACTAGGGCACAACTTAGCCTCTTTGGAAGTTGAAAAACAATATTTGTACTGAAAATTCTTAGCTGTTTTTTCCTCCACTGAATTTTAAAGTGAGAAGTATATTACTTTGGCTGGTTACCTAGCCCAGCCAAAGCAGGAATCCTTCTGTAACATCTGTGATACCAGATTTTCTCTTGCCCTCTACATGAACATTCACAAGTCAATTTTGGTCAACTCTAAGCACCTCTAATAGGATGTACTGAATCCGCCTCCTTTTCATTTCTCCTTACTGGTCTTAATTTTGTGCAGAGACCACATGACTACTTAACATCTATTTGAAAACAACTACCATGTTCACACTGAAACTTTTTTCTCACCCAAGTAGAACTTTCCCAGGGTTTTCAAGGTTTTTATACATGTATCTATTATATATTTTCAAACTCTCCTTCACCTGTCATTGCAGAAATTTATAATGATTCTGTCATTCATTATATTGCTAGTCTCCTAAGTATTATCTTCTGTACATTCCCTAAGGATGACTCTTATCTCCCATGATGACAAATATGTTGAATAGAATAGGACAAAGTATAAAGTCCTGTGGACTTCCCAGGTGGCTTAGTGGTAAAGAATCCGCCTCCAATGCAGTAGACAAAAGAGATACAGGTTCAATTCCTGGGTTGGGAAGATGCCCTGGAATAGAAAATGGCAACTCACTCCAGTATTCTTGCCTGGAAAATTCTATGGACAGAGGAGCCTGTGGACTACAGTCCATGGAATTGCAAAGAGTCAGACATGACTGAGAACATGAGCCACAGTCCTGTGGCATGCTGCTAGAAACTTTCTTTCAGGTGGACATTTTTTAAAGGCATTTTTTTGGTATAAATATTAGACAAGCTTTGAAGCCACCTAACTTTTCTATTTTCCAGCACACATTCCCCCATTTTATTTACAGAGATGTTGTTTAAGGTTTTTGTCAAAATATCTTGCTGAAATTAGGGTTATTATGCCTGATTGTCAGCCCAGAAATGCTATCAAAACCTATCAATAAAGTTACTCTGGCACAATCTTCTCACCAAAACTCATTTTGTCTTCTAGTGCATGCCTGCTCAGTTGTTTTAGTCATGTCCAACTCTTTGTGACCCTATGTAGCCCACCACGCTCCTCTGTCCATGGGATTTTCCAGGCAAGAATACTGGAGTGGGTTGCCATCCCCTTCTCCAGGGGATCTTCCCAACCCAGGGATCAAACCTGTCTCCTGTGTCTCCTGCATTGCAGGTGGATTCTTTACCACTGAGCCACTTGCACACTATTTAATTTTGTCTAATTTTAATGGTTAAAAAATTTTGGAGAGAAAAGTTACAACCTAATACATAAACTATACATACAAAAAAATTTCTTTGCCCATGATCATTTGTTTTGTAAAAACAAGAACAGTCTCTTATATAACCACAATACAACCATCAAAATAATGAAATCAACACTGCTATATTACTACCATTCAATTCTTAGCCCCCGTTCAGGTTTCTGAAACTGACCAAACAATATCCTCTATAGCAAAAGCACTCAGCTCAGAACCATAGGCTGCATTTTGTTGGCCTGTCGTCTTCCTCGTCTCCAGTGTGGAACAGTTTCATACCTCTGCTTGATTTTGATAGCTTTGACACTTTTTGAGTATTACAGGCCAGTTATTTAATAAAATATCTCTCAATTTGGGTTTGCATATTTCCTCATGATTTTAGACTGGAAAATCACAGAAGTGGGGCCGTATTTCTCTCAATGTATCCTATCAAATGATGCATGATACAGGTTTGTCCCATTTCTGGAGACATTTCCTTTGATTGCTGAATTGAGAGGGTCTTCTAGACTTACCCAGTATAAAGTTACTCTTCTCCCCTCTGTAATTAATAATTTATATTTGTTGGGGGGAGATAGTTTAAGTTATGTAAATGTACTAATCTTTATCAAAATTTCAATTTATTCATTCACTTATGTCTTATGGACTTATGGTTTCCTAAGTGGCACTAGTGGTGAGGAACCTACCTGCCAATGCAAGAGACATAAGAGACACGGTTTTGATCCCTGGGTCGGGAAGATTCCCTGGAGCGGGAAATGGCAACCAACTCCATTATTCTTGCCTGGAGAATCCCATGGACAGAGAGCCTGGTGGGCTACAGTCCACAGGGTCCCAAAGAGTCAGGCACAACTGAAGTGACTTAACATGCATGCATTCTATTCAGTGAGTTGTAATCATTATTTTGTTCTCAAATTGTCCCCAACTTAGTTATAGGGAGTCTCTTCAAGCTGACTTTTGTGTACTTTGAGTGTGCATCTGTTTGTGTACTTTTGACACATCCGAACATTCTTAGCAGTATTTTTTTTATTGCTCTCTGGGAGAAAAAAACGTACCTTTCCTACTACAGCCCTCTGAGTCAGGTATTTTCCAGGGAACTGGAAGGTGACTCAGTACCTTCTGAAGGGGGAAGCCAAGATCTGTCTGCTTGGTGTGCTGTCTTCCTGCAAGAGTCCTAACGTTACCAGGTGATAAGGGAGAAGAGGCTAGGTGGGAGGTATTCACCTAATAACCTTAGGACTCTTTCAGGAAGACAGAGAGGAAGGAGACTACTTTGTTTTAAAGGGTTTAAAAACATCTCTCTAAGTTAATGAGGTATATCAGAGGTACAAAAGATCAGAGAAAGATGCAACAAACATTTGTGTATCAATGTGCTTAAAGAATAAAACAATACAGATAAAAGGAAGCACCTCCCCCCATCCTTCCCCAAGGCCATCCCTTTCCCTACGACCCTGAGGTCAATACTACCCTGATGATTTTGTTCTTGTTTCTGCACACACTTTAACATTTTAACATTGTTTTGAATGTTTAAAACTTGAGATAAATGATAAACTATAGATCATGATGTGCAACTTGCAGTTTTTGGCCAATGTTTTTATTACACAGCAGGTAAAATGAGAAAGCCAGAGATATATGTATCAATTCAAGATGTTTTTAAGATTAAATTTGTATTTTCCATAAAAACTAATGAAGTTTAGCATTTCCATTTGAGTCAAATGTCCATTCTTTTTAGGTATCTGTTTCTTATCCATATATAGACATTTTTATATTTTCTGGATACTACTTCTTTATTGGTTATAATTTTCCCATATTTATTTTTTAGCAGATAACTTGTCTTTTCATTTTGTTTTGAAAAAGCTTTTGATGAACATAAATTTTTTATTTTAATATAATTAACTATGTCAGTGTTTTCTTTATGATTTGTGCTTTTTTGTGTGTGTGTGTGTGTTTTTTTTTTTTTTTTTTTTAAGAAATCCTTTCTTAGCTGTTCAAAGCTGTGAAGTCTTGCTTTCCACATTTGGGTCACCAATTCCATACAACTTCCTCCCTACCCAACTCAGACTATGATACCATCTGCTGACATGCATATTAATACAATCATGCTCTTCAGGGATTACACCTTGGCTATCCACAATTGAAACTGAGTCTTTAATCTTCTTAAAAAGCTAAAACTTTATCTTGTAAAGCATTTCCCCTTAACTTTATTGAAGAATATTAGGAAGGTCTTATATAACTAGTTAATATAACTAATGCAGCCTATATATGTTATGTACTATATATTACAATATATAAGGTCTTATATAAATAATCAGTTAACATAAGTAATTAAAATAATCATATAATACATGGTTCTTCAGAGACACAGAAGCAATCAGTGTGTGTGTGTGTGTATAATATATCTAGAGAATCAGCTCATGAAATTAAAGAGGCTAAGAAGTTCCACAGTCCATCATCTGCAGGTGGGAATCCAGGAAAGTCATCAGTGGAGTTCTGAGAACTGTAGGGCCAGTGGTGTAAGTCCTAGTTGAGAGCAGTCTATGTGACTGTTTGAGCTGATGTCTCAGTTTGAATAGTCAGGCAGGAAGAGAGAATTCAACCCTCCTCCGCCCTTTCATTCCAATCAAACCCTCAAAGGACTGGATGATGCCCACTCACCTTGGGGAAGACTCTCTACTTTATTGAGCCTACTAATTCAAACGCTAACCTCATCCAGGCACATCCTCATAGATACACCCAGAAATGATGTTTGATCTGGGCACCATGTGTCCTAGTCAAGTTGACACAGAAATTTAACCATCACATCCTACAATTAGCAGTTTTATAAGCCTTGGTACTTAAGTGGTTTTATTTTTCTGTAACTGTAAATTCTCCTGACTTGGAGAACAGAGAGTCAGAAAGAAATAAATGAAAAAATGTTGCCATCTCCTAATTGAATTCATGCCGATTTATAAGAATCTTATTCTTTAAAGAATCCTGGACCAATTCTGGCCTGCGGCTCATTTTTCTACCTATTTTTCTATAGCCCAAGAATTAATAACTGTTTTTACATTTTTAAAGGTTAAAAATCAAAAGGGGATATATTTCATGACCTATAAAATTACATAAAATTTAAATTTCAACATCTATAAATGAAGTTGTATTGTAACACTTGATTTATTATTGTCTATGGCTGCTAAATGCTTTAACAGCAGTGTAGTTGAAATAGAGATTGCATGGCATGCAAACTTTATAATCTTTACCATCTGGTCTTTTATAGAAAAAGTTTTTTGACCTCTGACAGTCTCTTCTCAGATATGTCTTTAAGGATGGAGAAGACTAGAATAAAAATAATCTCGAGAACTTTCTAATGCTACAGAGTTTCAGGCAAATATGAATTGTTATAAGACTATGTTGGAAGACAATTCTCCATTGGTCTCCTCAATTTCTGCATGTCAGGTGAGAAGAGGCACTGACCACTTTTGTTGAAGACTGTTAGGTAGTTAGAATAGGGAAAAGGAGTCCAAAATGGTGGTGGCTAAAAGACAAGGAAGGGAAAAACCCACAAAAATAGAACAAAGGAAGGTCCAAGGACCGGAGTGAGGACTTCAGGTAGAACAGCACTCCTGACTAAGCCCAGTTTGCATAGGGCAGGCCCAGGGGAAGAAAAAAACATATAGAAAGAGGAGCCAAAGGGCTCTCTCTCTTTCTCCCATGCATGTGTGCACTCATTCTCTCTCTCTCTCTCTCTCTCTCGCCTTGAAGATGGATTTTCCTGCTATCTTCTAAATAAAATAGAGCTGTAACACTGAGCTGTAACACTGATTTCTCTAGGAGCTATAACACGATCCGTTCGAGACCTGAGAGCTATAACACGGTCTGTCCAAGACCTGAGAGCCATGTCACGCCGAGGGGGGCTTTAATGTCCGTCACTCCAAATCTTTGTCGTGACGAGACAAGAACCGAGGAGCAAACACTGGCCTGACAAAGACCATCTCTTCAATAATGCTTATATAGTGGACAACAGCCTTGGAAGATATAGTGTCTGGCTCCTTCTGGAGCAAAGGATATGTGTGTTTACAGCTCTGGAACATAGTGTTCCACTCCAGAGAAAGGTAGTTTACTGCCTATTACGAGAGATTTGGGTTCTCCAAGCTCAGAGAATCCTCTTGTGTAATACAACCCATAGCAAGTACAGAAGATACTGGTCCTCCTTGCCTTGTCCCGTGGGAACTGTGCTCTGGGGAAATGGTACATGACAATGCTGATACTCTGCCTTGGATGCTGCTGCTATGGTTGCAAGTAATAAAGTCCTTTGTCTATGACCTTGGAGCCTTGTCTTCAGTCCACATCCACAAAGCTGGCAGCCTAACTCGTCAGCTTGCAAGTAGGGCAAGTAAAAGTTGACACTAGCTCAGCCTCAGGCTTATCCCATTGTAACAACTAGTACTCGGTTTCACCCTCTTTCCGACCACAGTGACGGAGATGTGCACTACATTGAACACGAGAGGGAAATCTGCAACTGCTATGGCAGAATCCAAGCTAATTTTTACAACTCTGACTGGTTGGCTGGGGATACAATGCTTGTTAAGAACGGCAACAGTTACACTGTTCTTCACCTCCGCCCTTCCTTCAGGACTATCATGCTAATCTTAGATCTAAGCAGAGATGACAGTAAAAGGTCTCACAGGTTTTTCTTTTTAAAACACATCCAAACTGCTATAAGACTTGGTCCCCTCAGATTTTCCTGAGGCAGACTCATTCCTGTGGGAAGCTGCAAACCAACCCTTTAGATTAAGGCTCTTACTGCCCCAGATTGGGTTTACAATGCTGGTGAAGTAACCCACTGAAGATTGAGAAACAGACCCAAAGAAATACAAATAACTTCTTGCAATCATCCCTGACATCATGGAAACTCCCACTAGCATTTATATTGAATTTAAGAGATCTTATTTTGATAAGGGGGCAACAGATGGCTCAGATTAAGGTGGACTCCTCCAGAAAGGCTGTCAATTGAAGGACACAAACTCTGGGCAAAGCTGGGAAGCATGACTGTGGCTGCCAGAGAGCCTAAGACTGCAACAGTGTGGGCAAATGTTGACACTGCTATCTAGTGCAGGGTTTTGAGTGGACTGAAACATTGACATTTGGTTTCCTTACCAAACCAAACAAAAGCTGAGGTCAGCCCCTGCACTGCTTGAAACAAAGTCAGCGCACCTTGTTTTCCACACAGTCATGCTCTCCTTCCTTTTCTCTTGCTCCCTCCCTCCTCTTCACAACAATCACAGCCACTTTAAGGGAATGATGGCTGGGGGAGGGGCCAAGGTGTCTATGTCAACAAGGGGGACCAGAGCTCTATGCTGGCATGCTGGGGAACTTTGGGGAGGGGATGAAGTCAAACTTGTGTTGCTCTGCTGGATACAGGGGTCCTAGTCTCCATTCTACCAGCCCCATACGGGAAATGGCTCTTGGATTCAGCTAATGATGCTCAAGCAGGGCTCACCTGGGGAAGAGCTGACATGATCTTGTGGGTTGGGCTCTCCAAGCCAACTCAACGTATAGTTGCTGCTACTTTTATTATCTAAATGTACAGTAGGAATCAATGTGTTACATACTTGTGTTTTGTCATCCTCTTCGTACCAGAAGAGAGTCTCCTGATGGGAACAGCTGCATGTAGAGAAGCATTAGCACTCTTGAGGCTCCATAATTTCAGCTACAAGTCTATGGGACTGATGATTTTGCCCACTGGACACCCTGACAAGGCGAGGCAACTTCCATCTATAGGTGCCCCTTGGGGTTTTGACTCATAGCTTCCTAACAGGGCTGCCACATACACCCCTGAGCTCTTGTTGAAGCCAGAAGCCCAACTGATAAAGGCCTTTCCACTCAGCCTAATACTCCCATCTTGGGGTGGGTTGACTTGGGCTGAAGAACACCAAGGAGAAGGGCTCAACAAGTCTTGCTCATCAATGGAAATGGTATGTTCACGCATACCACTGTTTGGGCCCTGGTGGCATTTTGGCATTATATGAGAAAGCAGCAGCTATCTCCCAGGAGCAAAATTATTCTTTGTCTTCTCCTCCCTCAGGCTTTTCTGCTCTAAACAAAGCCACTGGTTCAAAGGGACCCTCAAATCAGTTTCCTCTAAATGCCTGGGCCTGGTTCACAAACTACTGGTTTGACTAGCCTGAGACCTGACAGGAGTTCTTGGAGCTGTTATAGCTGTTCAATCCCAGTGTTAATATGTACAACCAAAAGTGCACAAGATCACTTCATTCAGTGGGCAGAATTCAAGGCCACTCTCTTATCTCTTACCAACAGTCCTCTTGATGAACCTTGTTATTTTATTTGCACCGACTGTTGGGCTGTTGCCAACAGCTCAGCTCTTTGGTCTGTACTTTGAAAACTACAGATTGGCAGATTAAGTACACTCTTCTCTGGGGATGTGAACTGTGGAAGCAAACCACAGCTGCTGACCCAACCACTTGGGTCTCTCATGTGGAGATCTATGGTAGGGGCCATCCTGAGGAGATTGACTGTAGTCAAGCTGCTGACAGAGCATTGCACTGCCTTTCCTGCCATTGTTCGTCATTGTACTGGACATGATCCACACCCATTCTCATAAACTGGGCAAAGTAGAAGAGTCTATGTTTCTGATGCAAGGGCTACCACTGCATGTCAGACTTGGACTGCTGACAAAAGGTGACGCGTTCATTTCACAGGGAATGCGGATACATTGCGTGAGTGTTGTCCCCACCTACTCCTGGCAATTTGATTACATTGGACTTCTGACCCTGTCTCAGAGCTGTTGGTAGTGGCTCACTGCTCCTGACACTTTTTCAAGCTTTGGTGTTATTGGTCTAGTCCAATCAACTGACTCTAACCACACCACTGTGGCCCCTGACAACTAATCTGTGTCATGTTTTTAGCTTTCTGGACCATTTACAGTCTGACAAAGGTACACTTTTGGGCTACTGGCTAAGGTACTTAGAGGACTTTTCCATGCTGTTATCCATAGACCTCTGGAATTGTTGAGTATTGGAACGGTCACCTCAAAAATCAACTCAAAAAGACCTCTTCTTCTATATCTCTCACCTCCTCCTAGTTCACATGTTTTAATACTAGGTATTTTGGTCACTGAATGGTCTCCAGAAAGGAATCATCTCCTTTTGCCCACTTCCTAGGTAATGATAAGAACATAGGGGATAGGAGTTTATAAACCTACTTTGAAAATTCAGAAGTCTACCGGGGGCATGACACTTCTTTCTTTCCCCTACTGACAACTACTGGCTGGCTGGATTGGTACCGGGTTGGTACACACTCTTGGTGGCAGCCAAGCCAAATGGAGCCTATGGAATTTGAATTTAAATCTGGTTCAGCTACTTGGATTCTCTTATTGGATGAATATGGCCCTAGATTATAAGGATAATGATTACATAGTGGAATACTTGCTCCCTGAGTCCCCTAACATGTTCCATAAGGGCCAAAATGGGAGACATAATGAGGGCCTATATGTTTTAGAAAAATGTTCCTGTGCCTTTTGCACCTACCCTTCTGAAACAGGAGGGAAGGGGGCAGGGCACAACCTTTGAAAGAATGACATAGCCCGAGGACACAACATAAATCAATTGGAATCAAATGGCTCCAAGATGGCAGACAAGTCAACTTTGACTAGACCTTGATCTTCAATCAGCAAGCTAAATGACACACCCAGAGGCACTCTGACAGTTCCAAGGCACTATCAAAAGACCAAAAAGTGAGCAGTGGCTCAATTTTTGGAAATCTCCACCTCTTCTCCAAAACTGTTGCAATAATCCTCCCACTCATTAGCCTATGAGATTACCCAGCCCATAAAAACTAACCATGCCACATTTTGAAGCTGCACTTGCCCTCTGCAATGGCTCACTCTGTTTGTGGAGTATGTTTCTCTCTGAATAAAACCACTTCTTACCTATCATTTTTCTCTCACTGAATTCTTCCTGCAAAATCATCAAGAACCTTCATTATGTCCTGAAACCAGGTCTGTGATCTCAGTTGAAAGACCAGGGATTTTGGCTGGGTTCGAGTCCCAGCCACATGAGTTCAAGTCCCAAGCACGAATTTGAATGGGTTCGAGTCCCAGCACATAGGTTCAAGTCCCACTGAGATAAATTGTTTCCCTTCTAGATAAGAAGTCTTGGTGTGAGTAGGTGGTGACTGGGGAAAAGGTGAAGTTACCGTTTCCGGAATGGGATACACTGGTATTTTTGGTCGGGGGTAGGGAACAATCCTAGCACTAGGAGAAGGAACACCTTGGACCTTGAGAAGCCCTGGAAGAGGTGGGGCATTTGTGATCTTCTGTCTTTTAGAGAGATCCCTGGGTCTTTACTCAGGAAGAAAAACACTTGGGTGAGGCTCTCCTGAACTAGCAAACACTAAATTTAACTCACTGCTAGGTCCGCCATACCTCACAGGATAACTCTGATCACAATTGCCATTCTCCTTAACTTTAATAAGAAGCCAATTGAAAATGACAGGGAATGACTGGGTCTCTGCACCTCCCATGTAAAACATGTGTCAATACCTCTGGATATCTTTCCCATTGCCATCCTTGTAGCCCTTACTAGTCACCGGCAGGTGGCATAGATAAACAGGACAGTTTGGACTGCTGGCCTCTAGGCAGTCCCTCCATTAACAAGGACTAGACTCAATTATTCAAACTGAACCAGGAACCCTAAGGTCTACCAACCAGTTGCCAATCATATTTAAGGGGTTTCAATAATTATCAACAACATTTTCTTTCCAGGTACACCATGTGCACTCCCAGGACTGTACTTCTCTTGTGGAAGTTAGGCATTAGCTTGCCTTCTCTTGAAATCACAGCAGCTTGCACCTTAAGGGAGGTCATAAGAGACCTTTAAGAAACACTGTCTGTAGATCACACAGCCCTCAGATTACTGGGAGAACTATCTAGAATGCAGCTGCCCTTGATTACTCGCAGGGGTTTCTCACTGGCCTTCCTTACTTGTTTGCTATCTGTATGCAACCTGTGGGCAGTTAATTCTTACAATGAGAACCACTGAATTAGAAGAGGTAGGACAAAATTCCGTCCAGACTTCAGCTGAAGATCGATGACAATCACATCAGCCTGGAAGGCATTCAAGCCAACCTCAGCTCACTGCTCAGGGTTGTTATGATCAGTAATAATTGCCCTGGATTTCTCCCTTGCAGTCCATGGCAAAATATGTGCAACTGCTAAGACATCCTGCTGTAACTAGATAAATGCCTTGGGCCAAGGGGAAAAGTCAATACAGAAGCAATATCTAGGAAGCAGCCAAAGTAGATTCTGATGGTTTATGGGATGTGTTCAGCTGATTGGGTCTGAACCACTGGGGAGCACGGTTAGTAATACTGCAAGTTGGCCTCATTCTTCTTCTTTGAGTCTATTGATAGCAGTTTATTAAATGTTATATGAAACAAATTTTATGGATTTGGTCCCAGCCTCTGGTGGTCAGATTAATCAGAATGACAAACAACTGTAGAAACAAGGAGTGGATATTACTGGGAGAAAATTCTTTTATGGTCTCTCAAAATTCTGCACATCTTATAAATACGGGCACTGACCGCCTCTGATGTGCAAAATCATGGCTCCCCAAAGGTGTCCATATCTTAATTCCCAGAACCTATCTGTCACTTTACATGCCACAGGGACTCTGTAGATGTGATCAAGGATCCTACTATCTGGGAGGGCCCAACATCATCTTTATAAAATCTTTACAAGGGAAAGAGGGAGGCAGGAAAGTCACAGGAAATTGATAATGGAAGCAGATGGTCAAGTGACTTGGCCACAAGCCAAGGAATGTGGGCAGTCTGTTGTTGTTGTTCAGTTGCTAAGTTGTATCCAAATCTTTGTGATCCCACAGACTACAGCATGCCAGGCTCTGGCCTCCACTATCTCACAGGCAGTCTTTAAAAGCTGGGAAAAGCAAGAAATGAATTCTCCCCTAGAGTCTCCAGAGGAACATAGCCTTTTATGCTTAACCCTCTAAGATCAATTTTGGACTTCTGACCTCCAGAGTTGCAAGAAAAATATGTGTTGCTTTAAGCCACTAAAGTATGGTTGTTATGGCAGCAATAGGAAATTTATACAATGTCTTTGTTCTAAGCTATTTTTTCAAGTATATTTGTATAGTGGTTTTTGAAAACATAGTATCTCCTTCCAGAGCAAAAGGCTACAAGTTTACTGCACATTTAAAAGATCTGGGCTCCTCACACTTGAGATTACTTCTTATAATGCAACCCACTGCATGTACAGGTGCAAGAAACTGCTAATACACTGGCCACTGCTGCTGCTGTAACAAAGTCTTAAAAGTCATGTGTCTTCAGCCAGTATTCCACAAAACTCTTAGCTTGTAAATAGGGGAAAATCTCAAACCTTTCACAGTTCTCGTTAGATTATAGAACTCAGATAAGCTATCATATTATCATCTACCTTTCAAATCATTTGAGAACCACAGTTTTAAGAATTATTTGGATGAAACCAAAGGACTAGATGACTGATTTTTCTTTAACACTTCTCAGCTTCCTTTGTAAAATACATCAATAAATTGCACCCCCCCCCTTTTTTTTTTGGACTGTGCTGTGCTTCTTGTGGGATCTTAGTTCCCTAACCAGGGACTGAAACATGGCCCTTGGCAGTGAAAGCATAGAGTCCTAATCACAGACTGCCAGGGAAATTCCTTGAAATTGCCTTTTTGTGTGTTACAAAATTCCCCAGCAGCCGGAAACAATTTTCCCTCCCAGAAGCATTATTATTCTCTGAAATTCCTAGATGACTTGCTTTATAGATTTTGTATGATTTAACTTTCTTCTCTCTGCCTTCAGGAACACCTAAAATTTCCCCATGGCTCATTTGGTTAGTTTATACAAGATGGCAGACTCTTCACACAAGCTAACCTCTTCTAAGGTCAGGAAACACATTCCAAATATATGTGTTCTGAATAAATTTCTCCTCTGAAAAGAAATCATAAGGCTTGGAGTTTTACACAGAATAAAACCAAGCTTGAATCTAATTACAAAAATATTTATCCTTGCAACTGTATGTTTCCAGGAGAACCAGTCTTACCACTTATGTAAGATATTCAGTGCTTGCCCTAGGGGCTGTATCTCATGTTATCTGTAGTAACCTGTTCATAGGAGAGGTCAAAGAGTATAGCCTATGAATATTTTTAGGCATTCTCTTAAGGCCTGAATAAATTCAGACTCCTGATAAGAGATGAGCAGATGAAATGTAATAATAGATTAAAAGCAAGTTTATAATGGAATCCTGGCAATACTTACCTATACTGGAGAAAATCCACAGTAAGTTTCATCATGAGTAATATAATCAATTCAGAATTAAATAAACTTGGCAGTAAAATGTGATTCTTTGATAACTGGTAACACTTGCTATTCCAATTTGTGATAGAGAAAGAGGAAAAGTGTAGATGGTAGGACCCCATCTGCTCTCTGTATAGCTTGTTTCCCAAGGGACATTTGGCAATTTTGACAAACAGCTGTGACAGCGTTAACAGTGGAGGGGTGGTAGTACTACCTGCATCTGCTGAGGAGAGGTCCGCTTCTCTGGTGGTTCCGATGGTAGAGAATCTGCCTGCAATGCAGGAGACTCGGGTTCAAGCCCTGGGTTGGGCGGTTCCCCTGAAGAAGGAAATAAGAACCCACTCCAGTGTTCTTGCCTAGGAAATCCCAAGGACAGAGGAAACTGGTGGGCTACAGTCTATGGGGTCACAAGAGTTGGACACGACTTAGCTACTAAACCACCACCAGTATTTCCACTGGTTGTTCTCTGTACTGCCTGCATCTACTAAGCAGAGGTCAGGGATGCTGCTAAAAATCCTATAATGCCCAGCACCTCCCCATTGCTTTAAACAAAGAATGCTGTGGTCTCAACTGTCAGTAGCGTCAAGATTGAGAACCCCTTCTGTATAGGAATGACAAAAAATGGTGAGACTGATGATGGAATAGTTCTGTACCCTGGCATCTAGTTATGGTTACATGAATTTATACACAAGATAAAATTGGACAGATACACACACATGCACAAATCAATGAAGATTTAAAAATATGGTAAAAATAGAATAAGGTTTATAGCCCAGTTAACATGTCAATTTCCTAGTTTAATATTATGCAGCCAAAATTTAAGATGTCACCATAGAGGGAAATTAGGTGAAGGGTACATAGGACTCTTTGGAGTACTGTTTTTGCTGCTTCCATGTGAGTCTATAATTATTTCAAAATAAAAACTAAAAAAAAAAGGTGAGACTGGAACAAAGTAAGAACCACAGGTGTTTTCTTCAGAGAGGCTTGCTATAACTCCTTTCCTTGGGCCACTGCTGGCCCTCTTCTTGCTTCGTATGTTATCCACTGGCTGGCACAGCTATGGGAACTGACTGAGCAACTTGCATTCAAAGTGTGTAGTGGCTGTAGATCTACTTGTAAATCCTACCCAGTGGTCTAGAGTTTTAGTTGATAAATTAATAAACCACCCCCCTCACCATAAACACTTCTCCAGGGTTAAGGCTCAGAAACTTATTGAACATTTCACCCTTTTTCCTTTGATTTGCAAGTAGCCCTAGAGATACTAATGGACTGTTCCTAGGTTGTGGACCACAGTTTAAGATCAGTGCCCTAACAGAGTTTCTATTTCTCATCACTGCCTCTTTCTCTTGAAGTTGCCCCTTTCAACACACTTAACCAAATCACATCCATTCCTTTACATGTGACTCAAATTGCTTTCACTTTACTTCACTTCACTTTAAAATCCTTCTTTGACTTTCCTTCCTTCCCCTGCACCAAGCAGGAGGTGAAATAATATGTCCTTTCTCTGAAACTATTGCAAAGCAAATAAGGTTCAAGTTAAGTATTGTATGTATGTATTGATATCTATCTATCACTGTGACATAAACCTTGCAGGAGACAAAGGAGTATAAAATATGATTTACTGATTTAAATGAATTTCTTCTCTAGTGGTAAAACGGACAGTTCAATAATTCATTAACTTTAGCAGAAAATGCTATCATGCCAAGAAATCAGCTTAGGCATTGTGTGGTACATATGATGATCAAGACTTGACCCTGTTTTCAAGGACCTTGTCTAATAAAACAAATGTGCACATGACTAAGAATGACACAAGGCCAAATGGGTAAGTGACACCAGAAGGGTAATAAAGTCATATGGGAATATAGAGTATTTAGAAAATATGTCTGATCAAAGAAACATTATCAGGGAAAAACTGTTAGGGAAAGTCCCATTTCAGCTAAGTCTTGAAGGATGGGTAAAACAATGAAGTCAAAATGAGAGATAAGAATTTCAATTTGCAGTGAAAATGTGTTGAAGCCTAGAGGCAGGAAAGCATAAGACAAGCTTGGAATGCTTAGTGGACTCACTTGATTTAGGGTTAAGATAGGAATGAGATATTATTTTGAAACTCTGTTGAGAGCTATCTGGGTGTCATAATGAAAGTTTAGTTCTACAGGGATAACATATGGCACCAATAATAAATAGTTTTGAGGATGGTGACTTCAGACTGGAAGCAAGGGAATCTGGAGGTTATTGTTGCAATCTAGGCCAGAATTAACGAGGGTGTGAACTGGACTGGTAACAGGAGAAATAGCTTTAGATAATAGAAGGTATGTTACAAGTGATGAATTGTCAGGTGATGTGTACAAATAATTATGGTGGAGGTCAGAGAAAAAAATGATTCTGCTTGGGTATTTTCTATTAGGGAAGCAGCAGTAATAATTGGCATGTGTGGGGGGGGGGGGGTGTATTGACCTGAAGGAGTGATCCTAGGTGAGAAAAATACAATGTACAAGCATTTCCAGAGATGAGAATAAACCTGTTTGACTGCAGCAGATCGTTTCTACAGAGTAATGGGAGTGAAGCTTGAGAGACTAGGAGTTAGTTGTGGAGGGCCTTGTACCTAGTTAAGAGGCTTGGGCTTCATTTTTGAGAAAATGGAAGCATGATCAATACCTGTTATTTATACCACTTTTGGACATATGTACGATCTTGTGTTACTATGTAAGTTCCTGGACACGGGATTAGTTTGCTCAATAAATTCTTGTTGATTGATTGAATCTGCTGACTCATTTTGTCAAGGAAGAATTCTTCTACCATTTGAATAACAGCCTCTTATTATTATAGTTGAATTTTGAATATTGAGACTTAAAAAATGGGATCTATCCACTTACAGCTGGCTCATATTCACTTATGAAAACTTAATGATAAAATGTCAGGAACTCTGTGAGCCAGGACCTCAAGCTGGTAGCTTGAGATTGGCCATTTTGCAAGTATTTACATCAAGGGGATTGGGAAATGCTAAAAAAAAAAAATCAAAGCTTATTTTCTGGAGAGTTGGTTATTAAACCCATATCAGCATGGCACTGCTTATCTCCGCCTCCTTCCATTTCTTACCCCTCATCCAACTTGCTTCTAAGTTTTTTGAGGGCAGACTGAATCTTATTCCTTGGTATCTTCAACATTAATGTACTCAATCAATGTTTGTAGAATGAATAAAGTATGCTTTTGTAATTTTTTCTAGACTATTAATAAGGAGAAGGAAATGGCAACCCACTCCAGTACTCTTGCCTGGAAAATCCCATGGATGGAGGAGCATGGTAGGCTACAGTCCATGGGGTCACAAAGAGTCGGACACGGCTGAGTGACTTCACATTAATAAACAAAATATATTAAAAACAAAATGCCTCAAATAAACATTTAGACCTCTTGGGCCAAATTGTTTTTTTTTTTTGTAAGTAGTTTTACCAGGACATAATCAGGCTTAGTCTTATATGTATTGACTATGGTTGCTTTGTGATATTAGGGCAGAGCTGAGTATTTGAGACAGAGAACGCACGGCCCACATAGCCCAACATATCTAGGATCTAGTCTCTGAAAGTTTGCTAATCCCTGATCTAAACCCACACCTCAGTGGTTTCTTAGAGGGTAGGGCTGTTTCTAAAAAGGTCCATAATGAATTACTATACTGTATATGCGTACAGATAAATTATATTACTTCATAAATCGTGCACAGACATCAAAACTTTTTAGAAATTAATGTAACACACAGATAATCACAGAGCAATTTCATAAGTGCAGAGTTAGATATAAATGGTTTCCAACGGTGGAACTTTCTACCTTGAGGAGTAATGATTACTTCACATCTAAACATATGTAAACAGCCATTCTTTAGCAGAAAGCTCTGTGTAGTTTCTTCATGTCGTTGAAAAATGCTGCCAGAAACTTCGCTGATATGAAATGACGTCGCTATAGCAATTTACACGTTAAGAACTTAGACCCAGATTTCAGAATGGCTCTGCTAAGAAGCGGACTTCATGCAAGAGTACTTAAAAGAGCCAGAACAGAGCTGGACGGTTTAAGAACAGAAATACAAAGTCTATCTTTCCACACCTGGGTCACGATGTGGTGTCAAAGTTTACATTTGCGCAATACTGGTTTATAAAGTTTATGTCCAGTGTTGTACATTCCTTGCAAGTCATCTTTAAAGGCAAGTGATGAGGTCATTTCAAATTTAATATTCTCTAGGGGAAAATTAACTTCCTGTTTCTTATTTACACATGTATTACACTGAAAATAATTTTTGAACGACTACCTTTGATGTCACCTCAAGTCTGAAACAGGGCAGTAAGTTAATTTGGTAGAGTATAAAATGAACACCTCGGCTACATTGTGCCGTCTCAGCCGGGAGAGCACGCCTTGGATACTATGTTGCTGCCCCAAACATCTTACGGGACAGTACTGACAGAATTCAGCCGGGGGCTAGTAGGGCTTTCAGCGCCACTGCCAACATAGGAGGCCTGATCCCCTGACCAAACCTGGCTGACCAGGGTGGGAAACTCTGGCCCCGGAGCACTGACCGCTCGGAACAGAGCAGGGTGGCGACAGGGGCGTCCTCCATTTTCTTTTCTTTATGATGAGGATTTTTTTCGTCCATTAACTTATCTTTCAATTCTAGCGCACCGTGTAGTAAAAGCAAACGTTTAAAAATCTTATAAGTACGCAACATTTAAGCACATTTCAATATCAACTACAAAAAACCCTCGCGGGCATTTGTTCCAGACCCTCCTCCCAGTGGGGTACACCGTGAAGCAAGCTCAGGCTCTTAGGGGATGCGCACCGTAACCGCCGGAGTGAGGTGAGAGGGTGGGGGAGAACTACCTGGCCTACCATCGCGCAGGCGCATTTCCGGCCGCAGCGCCCAGTGGTCTAGCTCCCTTTCCAGTAATTTCGCTAGCCGTGACGTCATCCTCGTGCGCCCTTACGGTGCCTCCCAGAACCCCCAAATTTATATTTTGGTGAAAGGGGTAAGAAGGAATGAACTGACCTCCTCCACCCCACTCTGTTTTTAGTCCTTGACTCTGGACGCGCCTACGCTTTGGGCAATGGAGCGGGAGAGGGAAAGAAAAGCACCCGGAGATCCAAACGCCGCCGGCCAGGCATGACTCGGCGACGTCGCCAGCCGCGTTACCCGGCGTGCCCCGCGCGGCGCGGGCAGAGCGGCGTAGGGGGAGGGGCGGGGAGGAGGAAGCGGCGGCGGCGGCGGCGGCTGCTGCGGATGTCGCTGCGACTGATCGGCGTCTGAACACACGGCGGCTGCCGAGCGCCCGACCCGGGCCTGCGCCGGAGCCCACGCCAAGCTCCGCGGCTCCTCGCCCGCCAGGGCGGCCCTGAGCCAGTTGTCACTGAGGCAGCGTGCCTCACATTCTCCGCTGCCCGGCCAGGCGGGCTCTGGCGTTGCCTGGCTCCCGCTCGCTCACCCGCTCCCTCCTTTGCGCCTGAGTCACCGCCGCCGCCATGGCCGAGAATGGTGAAAGCGGCGGCCCTCCGAGTTCCCAGGACAACGCCGCCGCGGCCGAAGGTGCCGGCGCACCCGCCGCCAGCGCCTCCACGGAACCCAAGATCATGAAAGTCACCGTGAAGACCCCGAAGGAGAAGGAGGAGTTCGCAGTGCCCGAGAACAGCTCCGTCCAGCAGGTGAGGGCCGCGCTAGGCTTGGGGCGGGGTGGGGATGGCGGCAGGACCTTCGCCAGCGGCAGGAGGAGACTGTTTTGCAAGGGCTTGGGAGGAAGGGGTCGTCTCTGGAGGTGCCCTCGGCCTTTCTCCTGGGTCTGATCCCAAATTAGATCACACCCAGGTTTGTGGATTTGCTCCTGGCGACACCGCAGAGGTTTGTGGCGGGGCCTCTTGGCCTGTTTGTGGGACGCGCTGATGCCGCTCTCCTCGGCGCCTTCCTCCTGCTCCGGCGTCCGCCGACCCCAGCCTCCTCCCCCAGCTCCCCGCCTCCAGCCGCCTCCCTCTGACTCCGCACAAAGGAAAGAGACCCGCCGCCTAGCTCGGGCGGGGTGGAGGCTGGGCGAGGGTTTGACTTAGCCTGGTCTGCGGTTTTGTCTCTTGAAGGAAAAAAAAAGAGGGGGTGCTCATTGTTTTACCTGCCTGGGGGTTAAAGTAGATTTTGGGGGTGAGGAGCACGTGTCCATTTAGTTCTGCGTTTTGACCGCTGAAATCTTTCCCACCTTCCAATCTTTAAGGAAAAAATGAGCTGTGACGTAGAAATTGCTTTCAGCCAAATCTTAATAGAACTAGGCTTAAGGAGAAAGGTGGATGACTTTCACTGACGACTTGCTGGTTCTGTTTTGTTTTTTTTTTTTTAAGTGTGTTTGTCATTCTTTAGATGCCAATCGTTGGGGAGGTTTTTGTTTGATTTTAGAGGAATAGCTACGTTATTCACATGTTAGCAATTGTAGTCAGATGAAAGAGCACGAACCTGGAGTTAATGGAGGAAATTTAAAAGTAATTTACCGCTTAAAATCTATTCAGGAATACAGTTATTGCAGTTAATTAGTGATCTTGAGGAATTTAACAAATCATTTTAGTTTTTGTTAAATATACGTCCCAGAATATTTCTGTAATTACTGAATTGATCTCAGACAGTTGATCAGCAGATATCAAGACAGTGTGAACAGTTTATGAAGAAGCAAAAATGAAACGTACCTGTAAGTTTCCCTTAAAGGAACAATAAACAATTGCGTTATTTGTTTATATGATTATGAAAGGTGGTGTGTTCTGTCAAGTAGTAAGAATGTGTAGCATCGTGAGAAGCTTTGACCACCTTTTGAATCCCTATTTTTTTGGTCTCTCAATTTTCCTGTAAAATTTTCCCTTAATTTTTAAAGTATTTTCCAGCATACAGGAAAGTTGGAATAATTGTGCAATGAACTCTCATGTGTCCATCACCTACAGTTAGCATCTTGCTTTATTTGCTTTATCACACAATTAATCATTTATTGGTCAGTTTTATTTTTTGGATGCAATTCAAAGCAAGTTGCGAGTATTAGTACATGTTATGCTTTTGAACTGTGGTGTTGGAGAAGACTCTTGAGAGTCTCTTGGACAGCAAGGAGATCCAACCAGTCCATCCTAAAGGAAATCAGTCCTGATTGGAAGGACTGATGCTGAAGCTGAAACTCCAATACTTTGGCCACCTGATGCGGAGAGCTGACTCATTGGAAAAGACCCTGATGCTGGGAAAGATTGAGGGCGGGAGGAGAAGGGGACGACAGAGGATGAGATGGTTGGATGGCATCACCGACTCAATGGACATGTTTGAGTAAACTCTGGGAGTTGGTGATGGACAGGGAGGCCAGGCGTGCTGCAGTCCATGGGATTGCAAAGAGTCAAATACAGCTGAGCGACTGAACTGAACCCTTAAAAAGCACTTCAGCAATGTGCATTGCATATCATTAACCTGAGTTCAGGTTTTCAACTTAAAATTTTTGAAGGTAAATTTGACTTGGAGTGAAATGCAGTCGGTTGCCATTCCCCGAGTTTACACAAATACATACACGTGTGTAATCCGAAGCCTTCTGGAGTTGTAGAGCTTTATAATTAACTGGAAAGTTCCCTCTGGCTCTTTCCCAGTCAGTTCAGTCACTCTCCCCGATTCAACCACTGTTTTTCTGTATGGACTCGTTTTGCTTATTGTAGAGTTTCATATAAATGGTATACAGTATACACTCCATTCGGTAAGGCTTTTTCATTCAGCTTAGGGTTTTGAGACTCGCTATTATGTATCATCAGTAATTCTTTCCTTTTTATTGCTTTTTGCTTTCCATTTTATGAATATATCACCGTAATTATCCATTTTCATATTGAAAGTCACCTGGACTCTTTGCAGTTGTTGGCTCTGAACACTTCTGTACAAATCTTTTTGTTGGATGAATGCTTTTATCTCTCTTGTTAATGCTTAGAAGTGGAATGAGTGTGTGTTAACAGGGAAGCTGGATGTTTAGTTTCATAAGGAACTGTGTTTTTTTTTAAAGTGCTTGTACTTTACAATCCCACTGACAGTGCATGGGAATTCCTGTTGCTCCATATTCCTACAAACATTTGATAATATCAGTCTTTTTTATTTTTGTTACTCTAATGAATGTATAGCCATGTTAGCTTTTGAAGCCCATAGTTGTTCTTTCCAGGATTTCAAGTTCAGGTCTCCATTATTCTGGCTGCTTTAAGCATTTTACTGTAAAAGATTAGAAAGTCAATATTTTGTAAATAGAAAAATTCATTTAGATCAGTTTATTATACTATTATCTGTGAGGATTTTTTGACTTTTTATGATGGTGAAACTGGAATTTCAAATTCTATGGAAGTTTTAGTTAAACTCCTCTGTAACCAAAGTAAAATTTTAACAGATAAAGTCTTTCTGCAGCAACTTCTTCTCATGGTAATTGAATTTTTATTTTGATAAATACTTTCTTTTGAAGTAGAAAATGTGATAAAAATTTAAGCTTATCATTCATTGCATCAAGAACCTGAAGACAAATTGTGGGCTCTGTTAGGGTAAGTACATTTGGAAAAATGTACAAGAATAAGAAAAATAGTTTTCACATGGTTTGAAAAATTCTTCTTGAAGCACAAGAAAAGTTCTGTCATCTATAATTTTAAGTTTTTCTCTAAGGGTTTCACAGATTTAAACTGTTTACTACAGATTAAAATTAGTCAATAAAATAAACTTAATGACGTTGAGATTTCACTGAAAATGTTTTGTAAAAAATTGGGAAGTATTTGGTCCTGAAAGTTCTTAGTAATCTTAGAGGTAAAAAGGATAAGCAGAAGACCTACAAAAAATAATGTTGAAGGCTTAGGCTTTCTATTAGACACATCCCATGTTGAAAATCTGTTTTCTGTGTAATGTAAATTCTTTTACTATACTGTGCTGAAATAGTATCAGGGCTTCTGTGATAGCTCAGTTGGTAAAGAACCCTCCTGCATTGCAGGAGACCCTGGTTTAATTCCTGGGTCTGGAAGATCCGCTGGAGAAGGGAAAGGCTACCCACTCTAGTATTCTGGAGTATGTATATGAATGTGTTCTAATCGATTGGATGAAATTATATTAAATTTCTTGGATAAGGTATAAACAAGTTGTAAGGTGGTTATTAAGTTTCTTATTTTTCCCTCTGTTTCTATTTGTAACAGGGAGAAACAGGATACTTTAATACAGTTTGTATTCAATTTTAACTCATTCAAGGTTGATGATAAAGCTTATACTTTTTGAAATTAAAGTGAAATTTATTTTTTCATTGAGTGCTCAATGGGATAAAGTTTAAATTTCTACCTAAAGGTGGTTGGAATATAAACTTTTACTATGTCTTTCCAAGGTGGTTTCATTAGTAAGGGTTTTCATGATATAAGTTAATAGATTTTTTAAAAAATGTGTAATGGCAAAGTCCCTGTGTATGAGATTATGTTTTTTCTTACTTATTCATTATTTGCTATTGGAAACAATTTGAGGATTTCTAAGTGTCAGCAAGCAAGATGAAGTCCAGAAGAATGTTGTGGTTAAAATTAGTGCAGAGAAAAGACGGGACTTCTATATACTAGCTCCTAACTAGGTTGTTTTGGGATTTTTATAGTTCTCTAGAGTTTAGTCTTAAGATTTTGAAATACAGTCATCTGAAGTAATCAGGCAGTGTATTCTAGTTTTGGGAAATGTCTTCATCACTTGAATCTTTTAGAAAGATATTAACATAATGTACATGTTACTAATGTATTTAGATATAATGTATATATTGTACTGAATAACGTACTTAGATATAATGTATATATTGTACTGAATAGAATTGAACTTTTCCTTGATAGGGGAAATTACATTGACTCAGGGTCATTATCTCAAACATCATTTAAAACAAAGACTTTATAGTGTAGATCTAGAACTTCTGTCCACAGGTGTGCTTCAAGCCATGTCTGACTGTTGAGCCCTTAAAATGTGACTGATTTGAAATGTGCTGAAGGGGTAAAATACACACCAGATTTTGAAAACTTGTGGCTGGTTTCTTAAGAAGCACAATGTTTCCAAGATTTATCTGTGTTGTAGCATGTATTTTACCGCTGAATACTATTCCAGCGTATGCCACATTTTATTTCTCCAGTTGATTCATTCATCAATTGATGGACATTTGGAGTGTCTCTACTTTTTGACTACTATGAATAATGCCAAAGTGAATACTTAGACAAGTTTTTTGTGGACATATTCTTGAACATATGCCTTTTGAGTTGAATTATTGGGTCATGTGATAGCTGTCTATTGACCTGCTCTTGGGACTGCCAAACTGTTTTCCAAAGTGGTTGTACCAGTTTTTATTCCTGCCAACAATACATGAGGATTCCAGTTACTTTCCATTGTCTGTAACACTTGTTACTGTCTGTCTTTTTTTTTTTTTTTTTTTACTGTCTGTCTTTATAACTTTGCTGCTGTGAAGCGTTTTGTTGTGATTACTTGACTTTCTATTACTCAAGCAGCAGTTCTTAATATAGTCTGGGGGTCCCCATAGCCCTTCTAGGAGGATCATAAGGTCAACGCTACTTTCATAATATTCTGAGATATTTTTGTTTTTCACTCTGATTTTCTCAAAAACAAACAATACTTTTTCAGAATCTGTAAGATGTGGGTTTTGCTGCAATGGGACATTTAATAGATTATGTAGGGAGTTTTAAGGTTGAGGATTGACTTCACTAAGTTGCCATTATTTCTCACCTAGAAACTATGGTAGCCTGCTGGTCAGTTCCCTCCCTGCACCCCCATTAACTCCTAGAGCAGTCTCTGAAAAATATTAATCAGATCATGTTACCCTCTACATAAACTAACAACTCCCCATTGATCTTGGACTTAACATAATGGGGTCATGAGGCCTTGTGTGATAAGGTTGCTTCCTGCCTCTCCAGTCTGATGCCATCTTTCCTCCTTGGTCACTTGCCTCTTGCCTTACTGACTTTTTCGTTCCTTGGCCTGTTAATCTCTTTGTTTCCCTGCCTGACGAGTTCTGTGCCGTTTGTTCTTGCTATTACCCAGATTGCCTCTCTTGGTGGCCCTTCCCACGCAGTGCAAGGTCACTTTCTCAAAGAAGTATCCCTGGTTTTCCAGAGTAGGTTGAAATTCCCCATTGTACTTTCTCACAGTATCCTGGTTTTGGTCATAGTTTATTACAACTTAAAACCTGTATTCATGTGATTATTTGATTAATTTATTTGTGTGTGTGTGCTGGAGAAGAGCCGTGGTTGTTCCCAGTAGCGTTACCAAAGCCTAGCACATAGTGTGGACTAAGAAAATATTTGTTTATAACTGAATCTAGACCATATGCATGATATGGGTAATTAATAATCAGTACCAATTACTTAGGACTTCCCTGGTAGCTCAGCTGGTGAGGAATCGGCCTGCGATGCTGGAAACTCCAGTTCAATTCCTGGGTTGGGGAGATCCCCTGGAGAAGGGATAGGCTACCCACTCCAGTGTTCTTGAGCTTCGCTGGTGGCTCAGACGGTAAAGAATCCGCCTGCAATGCGGGAGACCTGCATTCGATCCCTGGTTTGGGAAGATGTGCTTCCCTGGTGGCTCAGCTGTAAAGAATCCGCCAGCAAAGTGGGAGACACGAGTTTGATCCCTGAGCCAGGAATATATGCTGGAAAGGAAAGGGCAACCCACTCTAGTATTCTTGCCTGGAAAATCCCATGAACAGAGGAGCTTGGGGGGCTACAGTCCATGGGGCTGCAAGAGTCAGACATGACTTCGTGACTGACCCACCACCAGTTACTTACTGTCTACTGAGTGCAGTACAGTTGCCCCTCGGTGTCGCCAGGGATTGGTTCCAGGACCCACTGTGGATTCCAAAATCTGTGGATGCTCAAGTCCCAAAGTCTCCGTCTGTGTTTGTGGGTTTGGACAGCTGGCTATACATAATCTCCTTGTTGTCTGCCCTCCTCTCACGGCTTCATCTGAAACTGCTCTCCCTTCAGTGCAACACTCTTGACTGCTACAGGATGTTCATTCTCGCTTGTAGTTACTGAAACAATTTTTCTAGAAGAGCCTTTCTTTCTTTTTTTTTTAGAACAACCTTTCTTAACTGAGAAGCTTCATTTTAACCATAGGACCCAGAAAGATTTGAATCAGTTCAGTTCACTCAGTTGTGTCCGACTCTTTGCCGACAAAAAAAAAAAAAGAAAGTTTTGAATGACTTGTCTGTTTTTCCAGCCAATATACTTTTAAATGCGTAGGAGAGAAGTTAATTCTTTACCTAAGCTAAGTGGTGTGCTAGTAGATGTTTATCAGCTAGTTCTTTGGGGGAAAACAGCACTAATTTGTAGTGTTTGTTGATTTCCATGGTAGTAAATACCTCTCCCTATGGAAGATTTTAGGCTATGACTATGAAACTGGCTTATACGATTTATGAAAATTAAGACTGAGCTGGTAGGAGCTGTTGCTTATAGTGAACGTCTTAAGGCTGGTGTCAGCCAACTAGAGTGAGCCAAATTCACCATGCCCATTCACCTCTATATTATCTGTACTTTCAGAACAGCCCATGGAGCTGAAAATATTTACTGTCTATCCCTTTACCGGAAATTTGCTGACTCCTGTTATAGGGCATTAGGTCTTACTAGATCGAGATCTTGTCACACAGTTCCTCAAAACCTTTCTCACTGGAAAATTTTGCCATGACTTAAGTTTAACAGCATGACCAGTAGAGATACAATGCAAACTGCATATATAATTTTTCTCATAGCCACTTAAAAAATTAATTTTTTATTAGAATACTTAGAACATAAAATTTACCATCCTAACCATTTTTGAGTGTACAGTTAGTTCAGTGACCTTAAATACATTCATATTGTTGTGCAACCATCACCACCATCCATCTCTAGAATTCTTTTCATCTTAAACCAAAACCCTGTACCTGTAAACAATAGTTCCCCATTATCCCATCCTGCCAGACAAGAACCAGTCTGCTTTTTGTCTCTATGAATTTGACTACTTAGGTTTCTCATAAGAGTGGAATCATAATATTGGTCCTTTTGTGACTGCCTTATTTCACTTAGCATAGTGTCCTCAAGTTTCATCCATGTTTCAGCATGTGACAGAATTTCCTTCTTTAAGGCTGAAGGATACTCCATTGCATGTGTATACTGTGGTGTGTATATATCCCATTTTGTCTATCCGTTCAGCTCTCAGTGTCACTTGGGTTGTTTCTGTCTTTTGGTTTTGTAATTGTAATATAGATATTTTTAACCTAGTATATCTTAAGTATCATTTCAACATGTAATTGATATTTTTTAAATTAAGATACTTTTCTTTTTCATACTAGGTGTTCAAGATGTGATGTGTATTTTACACGCACAGCATATCTTAATTTGGACTAGCCACATTTCAAGTGTTCAGTAGCCGCTTTTGGTTAGAAACTTCAGAATTAGAGAGCATAGCTGATAAGGTCTTCTTGCTTTGTTTCCTTACTTACCTGTCCCTGGTCATTCACTGCATTTCAGCTGTTTTTAAGTCTTTTCCTCCAACTATCAGTAGCTCTTTGTCCTTTTGAGCTTTTGCCAATGCTGCTAATGGCAGTAACATGATACTTACTACAGGCTTATTATACTAAGGCATATTGCATTAATACTTTTTAAAGTTTCACAACTTTATGATGGAAGTACTGTTGTTACCTGTTATTTAAAAATGAAGAAACCAAGACTCAGGTTAGAAAAGTGGTTAAATTTATACACTTGTTATATAGTGAATAACTCTGGAGTGAATAACTCCAGAATAACTCTGGAGTCCACACCTAATCACTGCTTCAAGACGCCCTGACTTTTCTCTGGTTGGCTTTTCAGCCTGTAGGTTTATTTAAGTATTAGTTCATTGAAGTTTGCTTGGACTTGCCACTCTAAATTAGATCAGTGACTATAATCTCTGATACCACTTTGTGATTAAGTGGACTTTATCCTCCCCTCCCCATACTGTAAGAATTTACAAAGATAGGGACTGTTTTGCTTACCTCTTAATCCCATGGTACCTGCCTAGTATTGTACTTGGCACACATTGAGTAATGCAAATGTTTATAGAGTGAATGAGCAAATAGTGTGTTAAAGATTTTTTTTTTGCAGTGTTTTGTGCTTAGTTGGGAATATTTTAACAGTGTGATTTGCTTAGAAAAATGTGACGTTTAGTCTTACTTTAGTGTCCAATGGCATTATTTATTTTAAAAATTATTTATCTTATTTTTTGATTGTGCTCGGTCTTCAGTGGTGCGCTTGAGCTTTCTCCAGTTGCAGAGAGCGGGCAGCACAGGTTTGAGGCTTATGCTCTTCAGTAGTTAGAGCATTTGGGCTCTAGTTGTGATGCACGGGCTTAGATGCTTCACAGCATGTGGAATCTTCCTGGACCAGGACTCGAACACGTTGCCTGCATTGGCAAGTGGATTCTTAGCCATTGTATCACTAGGGAAGTCCCAATGGCGTTATTTTAGTTATTTCTCTATCTGAGCAACTTCACTGTAAAAAAAAGAAAATCCCATTAAAATTAGAATTGGGAGGTTTTTCAAGAGACTAATGTTGCTATCTCCAAATCTCCTTGATGCAAAACTTACTGAGTTAGCATATCAGATTCCATTTGTTATAGGTATAAACAAAAAATATATATATGTGCATCTATTTTGCAAATAATTTTGATTATCAGAAGATATGAACTCTGGTTTATTCTAGGTAAATTTATGCCGTTCTGAGTGAGTTTGATGTCCCGTAGATATGACTACATAGACTGCTTGATTTATTAAGCAGCTAATGTGTAGATTTCTAGACTGGTGTGAGGTCTTCTGTTAGATTTTTTTTTTATAGCCTTTAAGATTCCAGTTTTTATAAAGAGTATGGCTTTATTAGTTTTAAAAATACCAACTGCAAAGAAAATGAAATACATCATGCATTCTGTTTAGGAAATTTCCAATGAGAAAAGTGTGAAATAAAACATGTATGTGTATGGCTGAGTCCCTTCGATGTTCATCTGAAACAGTCACAGAATTGTTAATTGGCTATACCGTAATACATAACTCAAAAAAATTTTTTAAAAAGGGAAACCCACTCTTAAGTGTGTATCTATCTAATTCTTTTCAGAAAAATATTCATATATTTACCCATATGTAATTTTCTACTTATTCCTGTTAAGCAGATGGATCATTACCCACACTTTAACCTTACTCTTTATTTGTATCTTCATTGTCTTTCTATATTGGCATATGAAGAGCTAACTCATTCGACTGTTATTTATTGATTATTTGTATTTATTCAGTTCAGTTCAGTCGATCAATCATGTCCGACTCTTTGCGACCCCATGAATCACAGCATGCCAGGCCTCCCTGTCCGTCACCAACTCCCGGAGTTTACTCAAACTCATGTCCATCGAGGAGGTGATGCCATCCAGCCATCTCATCCTCTGTCGTCCCCTCCTCCTCCTGCCCTCAATCTTTCCTAGCATCAGGGTCTTTTCAAGTGAGTCAGCTCTTAGCATCAGGTGACCAAAGTACTGGAGTTTCAGCTTCAGCATCAGTCCTTCCAATGAACACCCAGGACCAATCTCCGTTAGGATGGACTGGTTGGATCTCCTTGCAGTTCAAGGGACTCAAGAGTCTTCTCCAACACCACAGTTTAAAAGCATCAATTCTTCAGCACTCAGCTTTCTTTTATAGTCCAACTCTCACATCCATTCATGACTACTAGAAAAACCATAGTCTTGACTAGACAGACCTTTGTTGACCAAGTAATGTCTCTGTCTTTTAATATGCTGTCTTGGTTGGTCATAACTTTCCTTCCAAGGAGTAAGTGTCTTTTACTTTCATGGCTGCAATCACCACCTGCAGTAATTTTGGGACCCAAAAAATAGTCAGCCACTGTTTCCACTGTTTCCCCATCTATTTGCCATGAAGTGATGGGACCAGATGCCATGATCTTAGTTTTCTGAACATTGAACTTTAAGCCAACTTTTTCACTCTCCTCTTTGACCTTCATCAGGAGGCTTTTTAGTTCCTCTTCACTTTCTGCCATAAGGGTGGTGTCATCTGCCTATCTGAGGTTATTGATATTTCTCCTGGCAATCTTGATTCCAGCTTGTACTTCCTCCAGCCCAGCATTTCTCATGATGTATTCTGCATATACGTTAAATAACAGGGTGACAATATACAGCCTTGACGTACTCTTTTTCCTATTTGGAACCAGTCTGTTGTTCCGTGTCCAGTTCTAACTGTTGCTTCCTGACCTGCATACAGGTTTCTCAAGAGGCAAGGTCAGGTGGTCTGGTATTCCCATCTCTTTCAGAATTTTCCACAGTTTATTGTGATCTACACAGTCAAAGACTTTGGCACAGTCAGTAAAGCAGAAATAGATGTTTTTCTGAAACTCTTGCTTGTATTTATTAGGTTGGTACAAATGTAATTGTGGTTTTGGACCGTTAATTTTAAATCATAATTAGGTTCAAGCACATCTTTATTAGTCAAAATTGGAAACATTACAATCAACACATTTTTGCCAATGAGAAGTAAGTTTGTTTATTCCTATAATGTAAAAATCTGTGCTTTAGGATTTGATGAACTTTTGAAAAGCATTTTCTGCCTCCTGCTGGTTGTGGAAGCATTTTGCCTGCAAAAAATTGTCGGTACTTGAAGAAGTGGCAGTCAGTTAGCAAGAGGTCAGGTAAATATGTCTAGTGAAGCAAAACTTGACAGCCCAATTTGTTCAATTTTTGAAGCATTGATTGTGCAGTAGGCTGTCAGGCTTCGTCGTGGAGAAGAATTGGGTCCTTTCTGTTGATCAGTGCTGGCTGCAGGCATTGCAGTTTTCAGTGCATCTCATTAATTTGCTGAGCATGCATACTTCTCAGATGTATTGGTTTCGCTGGGGTTCAGAAAACTGTAGTGGATCAGACCGGCAACAGACCACCAAACAGTGACCATGACCTTGTTTTGATGCAAGTTTGGCTTTGGAAGTGCTTTGGAGCTTCTTTTCGGTCCAAGCTCTGAGCTGGTCATTGCTGGTTGTTGTATAAAATCCACTTTTTGTCACATGTCACAATTTGATTGAGAAATTGCTCTTCATTGCTGCATACAATAAAAGATGATGACACTTCAAAACAACGATTTTTTTGATTTTCGGTCAACTCATGAGGCACCCACTTACTAAGATTTTTCACCTTTCCAATTTGCTTCAAATGCCCAAGACCATGGAATGGTTGAAGTTGAGTTCTTCGGCAGTTTCTCATGTAGTTGTTAGAGGACCAGCTTTGATGATTGCTCTCAATTGGTTGTAGTCAACTGAGACCAACTGATGGCTGGCCACTCCAGTCCTCATCTTCAAGGCTGTCATCTTCTTGAACCACCACTGCACACTGTACATTCGTTAGCAGTTCCTGGGCCAAATGCATTGTTGTGAGTTGTCTCTGCTGCTTTGCAGTTCATTTTGAACTCATAAAGTTGCTCGGATTTGCTTTTTGTCTAAAACATCATTTCCATAGTCTAAAATAAAGTACACAGCAAGTAATGTGGCTAGCAAAAAACAAAGCAAGAAATGCACATTTAAATGATGTATAACATAACCACATTTAGAATGTATTCCAGTATCAAGTGGCAAAGTTTGATGGAAAGCCACAATTATTTTTGCACCAGCTTAATGCATAATATTAATATTTTTGAAGAAAGGGAAAGGGTGTTGTCATTACGAATATTGTGGTCTGCATCTTGGAGAGAGCATTAACCTTGGAAGCTGAAAGATAACGGCTTTACGCCTCTGAGCCTCACTGGCCATATTCTTAACATGTGATGAAATACCTGCTTTACTAGATTATTTGAAAGATTTCTTGAGATAATATGTAAAAGTACCTAACTCAGAGTTTATATACTTCACTTGAATTGGCTTCTTTCCTTTCGTATCTTTTTGTTTGCCAGGAAATTGAGTCTTATTTTTTTGTAGTAGAAGAAAGCTTAGTTTGCTAGCATGTGAAAGTGCAACATTTAATTTGTAGTTATTTGTAAAGTTTAGGTCACAGAAACTCTTAAAAACTCTTAAAAACTTAAAAACTCTGAAAAACTGTGTCCCTTTCTCATATAGCTGCTTATGTTTTTGTAGTTCATCTTATGCCTAACATCTTAATGTAAGATTTATACACTGTTTTTTAATGAGGGTACTTTAAGGTTACTCAAACCTCAGGCATTATTCTCCAAATGCCTGAGGTTTGAGTAACCTTAAATGTATTTTTTACACTTTTTTTTTTTTGAGAGATATAAGCAGTACTGAATAAAAAACTGATTAAAAAGTAGAGACTCTCAAAGGACCTGTGACTTAAAAATACTGAAATAGCAAATGTTTGAATGCAGTGTGTTACTCACCCAACTATTTAGAAAATTTTTGTTAAATGCTATTAATATGTGGTTCTGCAGGAAATGAAATTAAAGTGTTTTAATCTTTAGTTTTTGGGTTTTTTTTGAGCTTGCAAGATTTTTCTGTTTTTTTCATAAGGATATTTAATATGAGTAGAGACTGGCTAGTCAAAGGTAAATTTGGATTGTGGGATATTGGTAAGGGATGACTGTTTCATAAAAGCATATTAACTCAATATTTTAAAGTGCTTATAGTTCAGAGTTTATCCTCACACAATTAGGTTAGAAATATTTGTTTGCCTGAGTATACTATGCCCAGATATTTTACATTCATCACTTAATTGTCCTATTAGTCCTGCAGAATAATTATACTCTCCATTTTACTGATAGAAAACTGAGGCTCAGAGACAGGTGACATCTTACAGGTCATACAACTAGTAAGTGGCAAAAATAAGATTTGAATTTGGGTGTAACATGTCTCATAAACATTCTTCCCTAATGTGGTGACGCTTTGTCTCCGCCCTGCCCCACCGTGCGTGTGTCTCTTCCCCTGAACAAATCAGGAACAGGGAATAAATGACGTAGACCCTGAACAAATGAGATTGGTGTCATGAAAGTTGATACTGTATTAAATCTTAGATTTTTTCATTTCATATAGCATTCTACTTTATGTTGCCTTCTAATTCTTGATTATTTATTTGCCTCTTCCTCCTGAGATTAAAAATAGCAAATTTAGGGGGAAGAGGGTATGCTGTTAAGAATGCACTGGAAGATACAAAGCAAATATAAGACAGTTTGAGAGTCTGGAATAGTATTTCTGTATTGTAGGACAGCAGCTGATAACTGTACCAGTAACTAACTCAGCATTGTCAGAAAGTTAAATTGTATTTGGTAGAATGGAAAGCAGTTTTGGTTTTCACACAGGCGTGAACTTAGCTGTATAATCCACTGATGTGAAACACCTTACTTCAGATGATGCTGAGAAAATGAGAAGGCTGCTGAATGTTTTGTAGATGCTGAGTTGATTTCAAATCATTAAATAACTTACTTTGAGGTATGTTGAAATTTTGATTCTTGAGAACATGTATAGTAGTTTTCACTTTTCAACCTTTCTAGCCTGTTGGAAATTTCTGAAGGTTGTCAAGAGCAAGACCAGAGTAGGAAACCTACGTTTATAGGAAATGTGTATCCTTAGAGACTCATTCCAGTGTGTATTTTCATTTTGAACTGGTGGTGGCCACATGAGCTGAAGGACAAAAGTAAGCATATCTATCAAGGTAGTATAGAAATAACTAAAGGAAATTATGAAAATCCTTTTTGGTTAGGATTCTTCCCTAGGTATATGGAAGCATTTTATATAATTTGTTGCAATAAATTTTATGTTTCTACAGAAGAATATTGTCTGGGCTGCCTCCTGTCTAAAGCTGCTTTGAGAATTTTTAAGAATGGTAATCAAAGGATTAGTCTCCAATGATATTTAAGCAGCTCATACAGCTCAATATCAGAAAAACAGCCGAGTCAAAAAATGGGCAGGACACCTAAATGGACATTTCTCTAAAGAAGACATACAGATGGCCAATAAACACGTGAAAACATGTTCCACATTGCTAATTACTAGAGAATTGCAAATCGAAACTACTATGAGGCATCACCTTGCACCAGTCAGAATGGCCATCATCATAAGATCTACAAACAGTAAATGCTGGAGAGGATGTGCTCTTGGTGGGAATGTAAACTGATACAGCCATTATGGAGAACAATGTGGAGATTCCTTTAAAAACTAGGAATAGATCTACCATACGACCCAGTAATCCCACTACTGGGCATACACCCTGAGAAAACCACAGTTGTATAAGACACATGTACCCCAGTGTTCATTGCAACAATATTTACAATAGCCAGGACGTGGATACAACCTAGATGTCCATAGACAGATGAATGGATAGAAAGTTGTGGTACATACATACAATGGAATATTACTCAGTCATAAAAAGAAACAAATTTGAGTCAGTGGTAATGAGGTGGATGAACACCTTACAGAAATTGTCAGAGAAAAATATCATATCTTAACATATATATATATGGAATTTAGGAAAATAGTACTGATGAACCTATTTGCAGGGAAAGGATGAGACAGATGTAGAGAATGGGCTTGTGGACATAGCAGAGGAAGGAGAGGGTGGGAAGAATGGAGAAGGTAGCATTGACATATATACATTATCGTGTGTCAGATAGATAGCTAATGGAAGTGTGTGTGTGAGTCGTGTCCGACTCTTTGCAACTCCATGGGCTGTAGCCCACCAGGCTCCTCTGTCCATTGGATTCTCCAGGCAAGAATACTAGAGTGGGTTGCCATTTCCTTCTCCAGGGGATCTTCCTGACCCAGGGATCGAACCCGGGCCTCCTGCGTTGCAGACAGGTTCTTTACCCTCTGAGCCACAGGGAAGTCTAGTAGCTAATGGGAAGTTGCTGTATAACGTGAGGAGCCCGGCCTGGCAGTCTGTGATGACCTAGAGCGGTAGGGTGGGGAGAGGGGAGGGAGGCTTACACATGCACAACAGACGCTAAGTTGCTTCTGTTGTATTTGACTCTGTGCAACCCTGTGGACCACAGCCTGCCAGGCTCCTCTGTCCCTGGGATTCACCAGGGAAAAGACTACTGGAGTGGGTTGCCGTGCTCTCCGCCAGGGGATCTTCCTGACCCAGTAATCAAATCTGCATCTCTTATGTCTCCTACATTGGCAGGTGGGTTCTTTACCCCTAGAGCCGCTTGGGAAGCCAATGTATAATTATGACTGATTTTCGCTGTTGTACCACAGAAAACACAACAGAGAAAGGCAATTTTCTTCCAATTAAAAAATAAATTAAAAAATCCAACTTGATGCTCTTGATTTAAAGTTGAATTTTTCAGTTAATGCAAAATTTTGAGCATTTCATGTCAATAAATACAGGATGGCATTATTCTAAAAGTTGCTAATTTTTTTTTCCTAAGTCAGTACTACTTAGTTTCTGATTTTTTTTCTTGTGTTCAATAAAAGTATAATAGATAAAACAGACAGATAAGTTCAAATGTTAGAGATCAAATTTTGGAAAATTTGAAGCCATTGTAAACTATTTCCTCTACCTTTTGTAGAGTGCAGAATAGAAGTTAAAGGATGTATGAAGTACATGCAGGATTTTTGGCTCTTCTGTAAAAATATAACATCATATTTGGATTAAAATTTTCCAAAAGGTAGCTTATTTGGGAAACTAGAGCATATCTGATTTGGTATAATTAAAATTAAGATTTATTCTTTTTTGTTTTCAGTGGACTGGCAGGCTGCTGAGAGTTATTGTTATCCTTTGTTTTTGTAAAGTTTGTTACAAGCTTTGAATAATCAGAGAAAACCAATATTAGTCTGTTTGGGAGTAGTTCTAATTACCTAAATTGTTTGACATCAGTTATTTGAAATTTAAAATTTATTTTTATAAGAATTGGATAATAGGTAGTCACATTACACAGTTTCTCTTTGTACCCTATTTCTGTCATAATGCTTTCCAGTCTTCAACATGAAGTGCTATAAATTCTTATTTTGAATTGCCTTAGGTGCCCCTCAGAACCAGGAGTTTCATGAAGCTAGAGGAGTCTAGTATCAGTGATGTTAATTTTCAACAATGTTGTAATTCTTTAGGAGAAAGTGATTTCTTATGAGTCTGTAAAGACTTTGGTTTCTTGAGATTTTTGTGAAGATTGAATGAGATGATGTGGGGATGTGGTTCGAGGCATGATGTAGCTGTAGTAAAATAATGAGTATAAATGCATTTTGAACTGTGTGCCACTAAGATCTTACCCCTTTGCATCTAGGATATCAAGAGAAGCCCCTAGTATGTCCAGAAAGCCAAACTATCCTTCCCAACATCGGCAATTCATGGTTAGTAGGATTCTAGCCCTTAAATATTACTAAGGGCTCAACTAAAGCATTCACTGCCATTCTATGATAGAAGCTTTTGAGGTTGTGGCTGTTCTGGATATCAGGTCTGAACTGTCTCTGCTTAATTATGCTCATGGATAATTGTCTCTTATTCTTGGGTGATCATCTGTGTTGTGATTTCTGTGCCTCATAGCCACTCTGATCTGCTACCTAAAACTAGAATTTTTAGACAAACTTTATTTTTAAGATTTTTACTGAAGTGTAGTTGATGTACAATGTTGTGTTAGTTTCTGGTGTACAGCAGAGTGAATGAGCTATACATGTACCTAGCTCCACTCCTTTTTAGTTTTTTAGTCCATATAGGTCATTACAGAGTATTGAGTAGAGTTCCCTGTGCTGTTCAGTAGATTTTTATTTCAATAATTCTATTTATTTATTTTTAGTTGTGCTGGGTCTTTATTGCTGTGCAGCCTTTTTTCTCTAGCTGCAGCCAGTGGGGGCCTGTCTCTAATTATGATGTGTGGGCTTCTCATTGTGGTGGCTTCAGTAGTTGGGCCATATAGGCTTAGTGGTTGTGACTCGTGGGCCCTAGGGTGTGCAGGCTTCAGTAGTTGGCAGTTCCTGGGCTCTAGAGCACAGGCTCAGTACTTGTGACATAGGCTGAGTTGCTCCACGGCATGTGAGATCTTCTGGGACCAGGGATTGAACCCGTGTCTTCTGCATTGGCAGGTGGATTCTTTACCACTAAGTCAACAGGGAAGCCCTGTAACAGTTTTTATATTGGACTATTCAGTGGGTATGTCACTAGTTTTACTTTGTTTTTTTCTTCTTATTTATTTTTAAAGCCATTTTGTATTGGGGTATAGCTGACTAATGGGGATGGAGGTTTGGGGGAGAAGCATGGACTCTAGAGTGTGCGTGTTCACTGATTGCAGCACACAGACTTCTTTATTTGCAGTGTGCAGGCTTGGTTGCCCTGTGGCATGTGGGATTTTAGTTCCCCGACCAGGGATTGAACCTGCATCCCCTGCATTGGAAGACAGATTCTTAACCGCTGGACCACCAGGGAAGTCCCGTGTCAGAGGTTTTAAAGTTACCCGGTTTTTATTTTAGGATTAGTCTCCTTCCTTTGTTTATTGGCTATTTAGATTTCATTTTTGTGAAGTTCTTATTTCAGTCTATTGGCTAGTTTTCAGTTGGCTTGTATTTTACTGATCTGCTGGCTTCTGTATAAAATCTGGGTTTCAGGGTCTCTGTTGGTTTTTGGTATTGTAGATATTTTCACTCTCTTGCTTAACATTTTACTCTGTTAATGATAGTTTAATTTATTGTGGATTTTTTGTGGCTATATTTTTTTGTGTCCTATCTGGGAAATCTTTTCCAGTTGAACTAGTATTCTACTCATTTACCTTTTTGATACTGTTTAATTGCATGGTAGGGGTTCCTTTGTGGCTCAGTGGTATAGAATCTGCCTGCCAAACAGGAGATATGGATTCAGTCTGTTTCAGGATCTTCCCCTGAAGAAGGGTATAGCAACCCACTCCAGTATTCTTGCTTGGAAAATTCTATGGACAGAGGACCCTGGTGGGCAGCAGTCCTTGGGGTTGCAAAAGAGCTGGACATGACTTAGTGACTCAATAACAACAATTGCATGGTTCTGTTTGCTTTGTGTGTGGAGTGCATGGTTTAAAAGATTTAAACTTCTTGAAATATGTTGACACGCTTTATGGCCCAGTATTGTTGTTGTTTAGTTGCTGAGTTGTGTCCTACTCTTTTTTTGTGACCCCAAGAATTGTAGCCTGCCAGGTTCCTCTGTCCATAGGATTTCCCAGGCAAGAATACTGGAGTGAGTGGCCATTTCCTTCTCCAGGGAATCTTCCTGACCCAGGGATTGAACTCGTGTCTCCTGTATTGACAGGGGATTCTTTACCTCTGAGCCAGGAGGGAGGCCAGTAGCCCAGTATATAAGTTTGTAAATGTACTAGAAAAGAACATTTATTCTGTGGTTGTTGGATACAGTGTTTTATACACGCCAGTTGAGTCATCAGTTAATTATGTTGTTCAAATGTTTTTTTTTTCCTTTTTGCCTGTTTTATTCTATCAGTTACTGAGGTAAATGTGCTATAAAATATGTTACTGTACTTTTGGATTAGTCTATTTTTCTCTGTAGTTCTATTTTATTTTTGCTTTATGTATTTTGAAACTGTATTATGATATACATGTACGTTTAAAGTTTTCTTGTGAATTGAACACTTTCTAATGTTGAAATGTCCTAGTTGCTTTTGTATTGTATTAAAGTTTGCTTTGTTCTGGGAACTATTCAGTATCCTGTGATAGACCATAATAGAAAAGAATATGAAAAAGAATGTGTGTATATATTTATATATTTACATATAATGTGTATAATTGAATCTCTTTGCTGAACAGACTGTAATTAACAGAGTAAATCAACTACACTTCAACTGTAAAGAAAAAATATTGTGAGTAGCCTCACTAACTTTATTTGGTTAGTTTTTGCCTGGTCTATCTTTACCCATTCTTTTTTTTTCTTCCCTTAGTAATTTCTGTGTATCTTTTTTTAAGCAATGTGAAACTGGGTTTTTAGACCCAGTCTGGCAATTTTGTCTTTGTAACATGTAGTCTGTTATGTAATTATTGATACATTTGGTTTACAGTTCCCATTTTACCACTGATTTCTGTCTTTCCTGTCTCTTCTATGTTGCTTTTTTCTCTTTTGTTTTGTATTATTCCAGCTACCCCCCCCCCCACCTTTTCCAGTTGCACCTTTTATTAGGTTGGTAGATGCATGCTATTTATATTGTTTAGTAGTTGTACCAGAGAATACCATGTGCATCTTATAAAATGTCTAAATCAGTAGCTACTTGTACTTCCTGTTATTACAAGAACCTTGGAACAATTGAGCACTGTTTATACCTGCCTGCAGTCTATACTTGAACCCCCCTCCTTACTTCCTCCTTTGTTCTCTTTTCCTTCTTCCAACATAAGACATTGTTATTAATACTTTATAAAGTCAGTTTTTGTTTGTATTTATTCTTTCCGTTGTTTTATTCCTTCACCTAGGAGAGGATCATTTTCTTCTGTCTGAGGAATTCATTAACATTCCCTGTGGTCTGTGTATGCTGGGAACAAATTCTCTGTTTTTGTGTATCAGAAAATGTCTATTTTGATTTCATTTTGGGGGAATTTGCACTGGATATGAAATTTTAGTTTGCCAGTTACTGTTCCCCCTTTAAAATTTTTCTTAATTTTAAAATCATGGGTAATTTTATCCTTCACTTAAATGAAAAAAAATCATGGGTAATTTTAAATATTTAAAGAAGTAGAGATAATAGTAAGTTGACTCCCCATGAATCCTTCACCCAGTTTTGACAATTTATCTTAGAGCCAGCCTTGTTGTAAGTGTACTTACCCTTAAGGCTCCTCTCAGTTCCATTATCTGACTCATCTCTCATGGATTATATCTCTTCATCCTTTAATATTTTAGCATGTATCTCTAAAAGATAAGGACCCTCTTTAAAAAAACACAGTACATTATCCTGCCTTACCAATTAATGCTGTCTAAATTTCACCAATCCGGAATTTCCCCTTTGTCTCAAAATGACTTTTTAAGTGTTAATGATAGCATGAATTTACTATATATTTTTGCCTTTTTAAAAAAAGACTTTAGAGCAGTTTTAGGTTTATAGCAACTTGAGCAGGAAATACAGAGTTCTCATACTCCTTGCTCTCCCCCTCCCCTGACTTAAATCTCCCCATCAACATCCCACCCTGGGGACGGTACATTTGTTTTAATTGATGGA
Source organism: Cervus canadensis (assembly GCF_019320065.1). Taxonomy (NCBI): domain Eukaryota; kingdom Metazoa; phylum Chordata; class Mammalia; order Artiodactyla; family Cervidae; genus Cervus; species Cervus canadensis. The sequence goes on along the minus strand of NC_057415.1, from coordinate 10,494,935 downwards.
CCTATATTGACACATCCTTATCATTCAAAATTCATAGTTTAAGACTCACTCTTGGTGTTTTGACAAGTGTATAGTGTATATGCCCTGCCTCTACCCTAACTCTTGGCAACCACTGATCCATTTACTGTCTCCATAGTTTTGTCCTTTCCAGAATGTTGTCTAGTTGGAATTATACTAGCCTTTTAGTATGTAGCCTTTTAGATTGGCTTATTTGACTTAGTATGCATTTAAGGTTCCTGCGTGGTTCTTTTGATGGTTTTATGGCTTATTTCTTTCTATTGCTAAATAGTATCCCTTTGTCTGGTTGTACCATGGTTTATTTATTCACCTGTGGAACAATTTCTTGGTTGCTTCCAAGCTTTGACATTAACGAATAAAGCTGTCATATACACCTGTGAGCAGGTTTTGTTTGTCCATAAGTTCTCAACTCCTCTGGGTAAATATCAGGGAGAGGGTCCTTGCTGGACCAAATGGTAAGACTATGTTTAGTTTTGTAAGAAATTGCTAAACTCTTCCAAAGTGGCTATACCATTTTGTATTCCCATCAGCAAGGAATGAGAGTTCCTGTTTCATATCCTTGCCAGTATTTGGTGATGTTTCTGTTTTAGTTTGGCCATCCTAATAGTTATATAGTGCTCTCTTCTTGTTCTAACTGGCAATTTCCTAACGGCCTATAATGCAAATATGCTTCTTTGCCATCTGTGTATCTTCTTTGGTGAGATATCTGTTAAAATTTTTGCCTATTTTTTAATTGCATTCAGTTTTTTTTCTAAACCTTTATTTATTTATTTTTGTCTGCACTGGGCCTTTGTTGCTGTGCATGGGCTTTCTCTAGTTGAGTTGAGCTTGGGCTACTTGTCAATTGTGGTGCACAGGCTTCTTGTAGTGACTTGTTTTTTTTTCTCTTTTGTAGTGACTTGTTGTGGAGAACAGGCTCTAGGTGGCAAGGGCTTCAGTCATTGTGGTGCGTAGCCTCAGTAGTTGCAGCCCATAGGCTCTAAAGTGTGGTCTCAGTAGTTGTGGCACACGAGCCCAGCTGCCCCTTGGCATGTGGGATCCTCCCAGATCAGGGATCAAACCTGTGAACCCCGCATTGACAGGCAGACTCAACCACTGGATCACCAGAGAATTACTTTAAATAACAGTCCTTTATCAGATGATCATTTCTAAGAGTTTTCTCCCAGTCTGGCTTTTCCCATTCTCTTGCAAAAGATTTCTGTTTCAAATGACATGCAAATAAAGCTCATATGTTGCAAGGAACTGATAAGTTCCCTAGTTTTTCCTCTTTTGTACTAATTATGCATTTGTTTTTCCTGCCTTGTTGCATTGGCTGGAGTTTTCAATATGATGTTGAATAGAGAGCAGACACCCCCCCCCCCCTTTTTTCCTTTAAAGTTTGTTTTTATTGTGGTAAAAGTCACATGATGTAAAACACAGCATTTTAACCATGTTTAACTGTACAGTTCAGTGGCACTGAGTACATTCACATTGTTGCACAACTGTCACCATTATCCCTCTCCCCAATGTTTCACCTTCCTAAGCTGAAGCTCTGTCCCCATTAAGCTCTGACTCCCCATTGCCCCTCCCCGCTTCCCGGCCCCTGGCATCTAGCAGTGTATTTTCTGACTCTGTTAATTTGTCTGTTCTAGGTATCTTGTATAAGTGGAATCAAATAGTATTTGGAGAGCAGACATCCTTGCTTTGTTACTGGTCTTAGAGGGAAAACATTCAATTGGTCACCATTATTACTCCAAACAGTAGATATTTTGTAGATGTACTTTATCAGGTCTAAGTAGTTTCCTTTTATTCCTGATTTCCTGGAAATTTTCTTAGAAATGAATGCTTTCTAATGCTTTTTTGTTATTGATTGATAAGATGGTGTGGATTTTCTTTTCCTTTTGTCAATATGGTGAATTACATTGGTTTTTCAAATGTTGAAATTTCTAGGGTAAACCTCACTTGGTCATTAAGAATTATTCTTCTGTTCTATATTACTGGATTTAACTTGGTATTTTATGGAGCATTTCTGTCTGTGTTCATGAGGGATATTGGTCTGTAGTTTTTCTTTTCTAGTTTTGGTATCAGGGTAATAATATTGCCCTCATGAAATTAATTGAAAGTGTTTCCTTTTCTATTTTCAGAAGAGAGTGTGTGAATTCTGGTAGCTTGAATCTTTCAAGATATCGGTCCATTTCATCCACGTTACCAAACACCTTGCATGCAGAGTTTTTCTTGAGCTTTTCTGTGGCTCAGTCGTAAAGAATCTGCCTGCCTATGCAGGAGACTTGGGTTCCATCCCTGGATCGGGAAGATCCCTCGGAGAAGGAAATGGTTCATGGGATCGCAAGAGAGTTGGACACGATTTAGCAGCTAAACAACAACAATAAGGAATAAGGAATTTTCCTTATTATCCTTTTAATTGTGAGGTCTGTAGTCATTTTCTTTTCTTGTTCCTCATATTGCTAATTTATATCTTCTGGCTTTTTTTTGGCCTTTGTATCTAGATTCTAATCAATTTTACTGATATTTTGAGAGATGTTTTTCTTATTTTTCTGTTTTTGATTTCTGCTCTCTTTGGGGGGGGGTTCATTTGTTGTTTTTCTGTTTTCTAAAGGTTGAAACTGTAGGCTGCTGATTTGTGACCTTTCTTAAATTTATGTCTTTAACAGTGTAAATTTTTCTAGGTATTGCTGTAGCTGTATCTTACAAATTTTCACATTGTAGCTTCATTTTTGTTCAGTTGAAAATATTTTTTAATTGTTCTTTAAGACTTTCTTTTTGACCCATGACTTATTTGGAAGTGTTTTGTTTACTTTGGAAGTTTCAGGTATCTCTCTGTTACCGATTTCTACTGTTACTCCATTAGTGTCAGAGAGTATACTTAACATGGTTTCAAACTTACAATTATTAACATTTCCAAGGTTTGTTTTAAGACCCAGTTGATGATTTTATCTTGGTTGAGTGTCCCATGTTTACTTAAAAGTTTCATTTTCTTCTATAGGTTCCTCTCTGCTTTTTCCTGTTAGCAAGTTATTTGTTAAGGACACCTTTTTTGTTGAGTTTAGTGACTGTTTCCTTTTAATGTCATTTACTATGTTCATTAATCACCTGCAGATTTGGGGGAAATTTATTAGAGCACTGTCCATCAGAACCATCCAATCACCTGGGAAGTTTGTTAAACCATAGATTAAAAAAAAACAAAAACAAAAAACCATAGCTTGCTGGGCCTCATCCCCAGAGTTTCTGATTTGACTGGGTCCTGAGAATTTGCCCACAAAGGTCCGTCTAGTCAAGGCTATTGTTTTTCCAGTGGTCATGTATGGATGTGAGAGTTGGACTGTTAAGAAAGCTGAGCACCAAAGAATTGATGCTTTTGAATTGTGGTGTTGGAAAAGACTCTTGAGAGGCCCTTGGACTGCAAGGAGATCCAACCAGTCCATCCTAAAGGAGATCAGTCCTGGGTGTTCACTGGAAGGACTGATGTTGAAGCTGAAACTCCAATACTTTGTCCACCTCACGTGAAGAGTTGACTCATTGGAAAAGACCCTGATGCTGGGAGGGATTGGAGGTAGGAGGAGAAGGGGACGACAGGATGAGATGGCTGGATGGCATCACCAGCTCGATGGACATGAGTTTAAGTAAACTCCGGGAGTTGGTGATGGACAGGGAGGCCTGGCGTGCTACGATTCATGGGGTTGCAAAGAGTTGGACACGACTGAGTGACTGAACTGAACTGAGAATTTGCATTTCTATCAAATTAACCTGGTAATGGTGAAAGTTGCTCATCTGGGGGACAGCAGTTTGAGAAGTACAGCTCTGGAACAGTTTCTCAACCTCGTTATTGTTGACATTTGGGGTTTTAAAATCCTTTGTTGTTGAGGCTGAACTGTGTGTTATAGGTTATTTAGCATCTTCCGTCTCTACCCACTAGTGCTACTTAATCCATGTTGTGACAACGATAAATGTCCTCAAATATTGCCAGATGCTCCCCAGGGCAGATAGAGGCCTCCACTCACTTCAGGAACCACTGCCTTGGATAACTATCTAGTGAAAACCCTTAAGTCTTTATCTCTAAGTTCTTTTATTTTAGCCTAGTTAGATTTTCCTTGGAGACATTGTGTATTATTATCCTTATGCTTGGATGTTGAAAGTCCAGACGCCAGCATTCCGTTTGATAGCTGTGAGGGGAATGGGGAAAGGCTGAGCATCTTGTATGTCTCTGTTGACTTAATCTTCTTCTTTTAGTGTCGTGCTCCTGTTCTCCGTGTGCCTAGTATGTTCTTTAGTCCAGAGACCCTGTTCCCCTTCCAGAGGAAAGAAAATTCTCCCTCCTTTTTGTTGGGTTTGGGGAGGGACGATTGCTTGCTTAGCATGCAGTGAAGATGTGTCTGCTTTGATTTTTAAATCCCCTATTTTAATCCTTCAGCATCTGTCACCTTATACCCTGTTCTCAGCCCCTGGTGGTACCATAGTGAGTCTTCTAGGAATTCTGTAGATTGTGGGGCGGGGGGGGATTGTATTAGCTTGGTTTTCTGTATTACCAGTTGAGGATTCAGTTCTCCTGGGTGCCATTGGATGTTTAGGATCAAAACTTTGTTCTGGTTAAAACCAAAAGGTCTCAATTTCTTCTATTTTATGAGTTTCTGCCTTAAAATGTTTCTTCCTCCAGATCGTATTCTGATTAACAGACATATCTAGAATATATAAAGAATTTTTATAGCTCAGTAATAGGAAGGCAAATAACCCAATTAAAAACTGGGCAAAGGCTGTGAATAAAGTTCTCCAAAGATATAAATAGAAGCACACAAAAAGATGCTCAATGTCATTAGTTGTCAGGGGGATGGAAATGAAAACTACAGCATATCTACTAGGATGGCTATTAAAAACAAATTAGGTAATAAATATTGGTGATGGTGTGGAGAGATTAGAACCTTATACACTGCTGGTAGGATTGTACAATAGTAATAGCCATTAAATACTTAGGATAACACTCTGGTGGTTCCTCAAGTGATTAAGAATTAAGAGTCATTTAATTATGCATTTGAGTATGTACCCAAGAGAAATGCAATCATATGTCCACAGAAAAACTTGTACATAAACACTTGTTGTTTAGTTGCTACGTCATGTCTCACTCTTTCAAGACCCCATGGACTGTATCCTGCCAGCCTCTTCTGTCCATGAGATTTCCCAGGCAAGAATATTGGAGTGTATTGCTGTTTTCCTTCTCCAGGGGATCTTCCCCACTCAGTTTATAGCAACATTATTCATAATAGCCAAAAGGTGGAAACAGCCCAAGTGCCCATCAATTGATGGATAAACAAAATGTTGTATATTCATACAATAGAAGGTTAGGCCATAAAAAGTGATGAACTATTGATACATACCACAACATGAATGCACCTTTCATACATGTTAAGTGAAATTGCCAAGTGATAACCACTGGACTGCCAGGGAGCTCCCCGATTACTGGTTTCTTACGGTTTGGAGTGATGGGGGGATAGGGAGGTCATAACTAAAAGGTACTGGTTTCTTTTTGAGAACATGAAAATGTCAAAATTGACCATGGTGATGGTTGAATGAAATCTGTGAATATACTAAAAAGCCATTGTATGCCAAATATGGGTGACTGAAGTGACTTAGCACAGGGTATATTTAATCTGAGTTCAGTTCAGTTCAGTTGCTCAGTTGTGTCCAACTCTGCAACCCCATGAACCGCAGCACACCAGGCCTCCCTATCCATCACCAACTCCTGGAGTCCACCCAAACCCAAGTCCATTGAGTCGGTGATGCCATCCAACGGTTTCATCCTCTGTCGTCCCCTTCTCCTCCTGCCCCCAATCCCTCCCAGCATCAGGATCTTTTCAAATGAGTCAGCTCTTCGCATCAGGTGGCCAAAGTATTAAGAGTTTCAGCTTCAACATCACTCCTTTCAATGAACACCCAGGACTGATCTCCTTTAGGATGGACTGGTTGGATCTCCTTGCAGTCCAAGGGACTCTCAAGAGTCTTCTCCAACACCACAGTTCAAATGCATCAATTTTTTGGCACTCAGCTTTCTTCACAGTCCAACTCTCACATCCATACATGACTACTGGATAAAACCATAGCCTTGACTAGACGGACCTTTGTTGGCAAAGTAATGTCTCTGCTTTTTAATATGCTATCTAGGTTGGTCATAACTTTCCTTCCAAGGAATAAGCATCTTTTAATTTCATGGCTGCAATCACCATCTGCAGTGATTTTGGAGCCCAGAAAAATAAAGTCAGCCACTGTTTCCACTGTTTCCCCATCTATTTGCCATGATCTTAGTTTTCTGAATGTTGAGCTTTAAGCCAACTTTTTCACTCTCCTCTTTCACTTTCATCAAGAGGCTCTTTAGTTTTTCTTCACTTTCTGCCATAAGGGTGGTGTCATCTGCCTATCTGAGGTTATTGATATTTCTCCTGGCAAATTTCTCCCGGCACTCTTGATTCCAGCTTGTACTTCTTCCAGCCCAGTGTTTCTCATGATGTACTCTGCATGTAAGTTAAATAAGCAGGGTGACAATATACAGCCTTGACGTACTCCTTTCCTGATTTGGAACCAGTCTGTTGTTCTGTGTCCAGTTCTAACTGTTGCTTCCTGACCTGCATACAGGTTTCTCAAGAGACAGGTCAGGTGGTCTGGTACTCCCATCTCTTTCAGAATTTTCCACAGTTTATTGTGATCCACACAGTCAAAGACTTTGGCATAGCAATAAAGCCGAAATAGATGTTTTTCTGGAACTCTGTTCTTTTTCGATGTTGGCAATTTGATCTCTGGTTCCTCTGCCTTTTCTAAAACCAGCTTGAACATCTGGAAGTTCACAGGTCTTGTATTGCTGAAGCCTGGCTTGGAGAATTTTGAGCATTACTTTACTAATGTGTGAGATGAGTGCAATTGTGTGGTAGTTTGAGCATTCTTTGGCATTGCCTTTCTTTGGGATTGGAGTGAATACGGACCTTTTCCAGTCCTGTGGCCACTGCTGAGTTTTCCAAATTTGCTGGCATATTGAGTGCAGCACTTTCACAGTATCATCTTTCAGGATTTGAAATAACTCAACTGGAATTCCATCACCTCTACTAGCTTTGTTCGTAGTGATGATTCCTAAGGCCCACTTGACTTCACATTCCACGATGTCTGGCTCTAGGTGAGTGATCACACCATCGTGATTATCTGGGTCGTGAAGATCTTTTTTGTACAGTTCTTCTGTGGGTTCTTGCCACCTCTTTTTAATATCTTCTGCGTCTGTTAAGTCCACATCATTTCTGTCCTTTATTGAGCCCATCTTTGCATAAAATATTCCCTTGGTATCTAACTTTCTTGAAGAGATCTCTAGTCTTTCCCATTCTGTTGTTTTCCTCTGTTTTGCATTCATCGCTGAGGAAGGCTTTCTCATCTCTCCTTGCTATTCTTTGAAACTCTGCATTCAAATGTGTATATCTTTCCTTTTCTCCTTTGCTTTTAATCTGAGTAGATTGGTTCTTAAAGTCAGACCTAGATTTCAAGCTTGAAAAAGAAAAGTGAAAGTGAAGTTGCTCAGTCGTGTCCGACTCTTTGCGACCCCATGGACTGTAGCCTGCTAGGCTCCTCCATCCATGGGATTCTCCAGGCAAGAATACTGGAGTGGCGTGCCATTTCCTTCTCCAGGGGATCTTCCCAACACAGGGATTGAACCCCGGTCTCCTCACTGCAGGCAGACTCTCTACTGAGCCACCAGGGGCTCCAGTTTCAGGCTTAACCAGTCAGTTGATTAGCTGTGTCACTGTGAGAGGAGCGTATTGAACCCATCTGTTTCTGTATCTGAAATAGGATTAAGAGTCATCTTCAGTTATTGAGGTTTAAAGAGCTGGCCTTCTCGTAGCTGCTGTTCATTAAACCACCTTCTGTACCTGGTGCTTGAGTTTCACATCCGTTCTCATTCCATTCTTATGAAATTATGTTATGCACATTCCCTTATTATTATTTCTAACAGCGGCCAAAGAGAGAAATGAAATGCTTAATAATATGAGGACAGTTAATTCATGATTGGACTTAATCTTTTTATATAGAATATTGTGCTACTGGTGCGTTAGCAAAGATTTTTCTAGTTGAAAATTGCTTATCTTATATAAAAGAGTTATATATCATATATTTTCAAAGGAAGGAAAGTTCAGATGATAAAGGTCTGAAATATTTACTGTAGTATAATTTCACATTGTATTTATGATTTTTAAATAAAAGTTACATTGAGTGTTGTAACTTGGTTATGGAAAATTTCATTTATACACAAAGGTAGGATGTGATGAATTTTTGTTCACCTCTCTTTGACCGTGATTGACATATGATCTATCTTGCTTTATGTTTGTATTCCTCTACATCTCCCCTCCTACTCCTGTAAGAAAATGTTAGATATTATTTAATGTGTCTTTCTACTTACTGTGACAACCAGAATTACCCCTATATTTCCAAAACATTGCCTTGATGATAATGTTAATTGTCTCTTGAGACCCATTTCTGGAGGGCATTGTGGTATGATGGGATTCTTTGAATTTCTTTACCCACCCTGAGATTTTTTGACTTCAACAGTGGAGTAAAACCTAAGTGTACAGGTGATTTTAGTGAAAGTGTGAGAAACTTATCTAGCATAGAGTAAGTAAACTTTTCTTATCTTGGTTTGGCCAGAAAGTTTTTTCTGGCTTTTCTGCAAGATACTATGGAAAAACTCAAATGAACTTTTTGGGTAGTCCAATAGTATGACACACTCTTCTGTTGTATGTTTCTGCATTTTACTCTCCTCCCTGGGAAGCCTTTCTTGAGGTTTTCTTGGCTTCTTCCTAATTATATTTTACGAAAACTTTCTCTATCCTTTGTACTTCCTCTGTACTTTGTGGTTTACTTGACTGCTCGCCTTCAGGGAGGAATTTTTACTTTCTGTTTCTGCATGATGTGTGTGTTCTTGGGTTCAGTTGCTCAGTCGTGTCTGACTCTGTGGCCCTGTTGATTGTAGCCTGCCAGGCTCCTCTGTCGATGCGATTTCCCAGCAAGAATACTGGAGTGGGTTGCCATTTTCTTCTCCAGGGGATCTTTGCGGACCACGACTCGAACCCACATCTCCTGCATTGGCAGGTGTACTTTTTACCACTGAGCTACAGGGCAAGCCTGTATCTGCATAATACTGCTTATTAATAGATGTTGAATGAAAGAGGTGGGGCATAAAGTCAGTATAGTAGGCCAATAATCAGGCCAATAATAAGAGGTTGGCTTTCTCTATATTGAACTAGAAAGGAGCAGAATTTGAGATGGAAATCTGAAGAAAGGAATATTGTAAACTTGGTAAGAGCTATGTGTAACTTGAACTACATTTAGTACCATTGATGTAAAATTGAACAGGGCTATGACAAAGAAGTGGATTATTAAGCCTTGAATATAGGATTTATGCATCTGTAATAAAACGTTTGCATTAGAGATGAGTGAAATGGTAATACTCATTTCCCACTAAGCTCAAGATAACGGACACGGAAAGGATATGTCTTCATATTGTTTGAGTTACTGTAGTATCTGTATTGGGGGCTTTTTGAAGTACTTCTAGAAACTAGACTAGATGATGCTATGTAAACATCTATAATATATATTTATTTTGTTCTTACTTAGTTCAAGGAGGAAATCTCTAAACGTTTCAAATCACATACCGACCAACTTGTGTTGATATTTGCTGGAAAAATTTTAAAAGATCAAGATACTTTGAGTCAGCATGGAATTCACGATGGACTTACTGTTCACCTTGTCATCAAAACACAAAACAGGTAAGTTTTTAGAAACATTTTAGCTGTACACCATGAATAAATGTTTATATTTCCCTTTTAAAAGTAACCAGTCTTGGCTTTAAATGATTTGCTGTCATTAATGTGTAAGTAGATTAAAATTGATTTATTTGCTGCTGTTGATAACCAGATGTTTTAAAGAAAGCCAATATGATTCAGTAATGCTAATGCTTACACATTTGATATTTTAGAATGTTCATCATCATCATTATATTACTTGAATTACAGAACAAGCAAATTAATGTTTTGAGCTGTGTTTTTTTGTCTCAGATTTTTGGACAAAGATTAGAAGTGTGACTCATTTTCTTTGCAAACCACAAATTAGTAACCATATTTCATTAAATCCAAGGCACTATTCAGTTCTTAAGAGATACTTTTATTTGTGTACCAATAAGAAAAAATATCACCCATTAAATTGGTATATTTTCTTTTCATTTAGAACTATTTTCTACTTAGTGAAAGAGCTCCTAGAGCTTCCTTAGACTTATTTGGATATGGTATTTTATCATCATTCAGATTAAGTGAGATTCAGAACTCTTAACTGGTATCAGATGGAAAGGGTTTCTAGTAAACTCTCATTTTTTTTTAATATTAAGTAGTAATTAGTTATTATTTGTATTGATTTTGCAGCATTCTTTGGTCAAGTCTCTTTTTTTACTTTCAACATTTTTCGTTCTGAGTAAAACTGCTCCCCAGTCCTTAAGAACTTAGGAGATAGATTAAAAATTGCTTATATAGTCAGACTTTGTGATTGTGATCAGTCATTAATTCTTTTCTGTGAGGTGATCTATCTCCCTCTCTTACACAGTCAGTCAGTATAATTGAAATGTTTATGACATTTTTTATGTTTATGAATGTTATGAAATATTTATGACAAGTACTTGAGGGCAGTTGAAGTATAGTTTGGATTTCATAGGATTTTGCTATATGTTCATGTTCCTTGTGCTTAATTATCTCAGCATATTTACTTAACGATAATTTGAGTTGGTTTAAAAACTTTATTTGTACCTATTGGAATTTCAGAGCTCCTTTTGAAAATAATTCGCTCCAATGTTTATATTATGGTGTAAATTATATTTCCTAGGCCTCAGGATCATTCAGCTCAACAAACGAATGCCAGTGGAACCAGTGCTACTACATCATCGGCTCCTAGTAGTAACTCCACATCTGGTTCTGCCACTAGCACCCCTTTTGGTTTAGGTAAATATCTTTAGTCATTTTTCGTAAGGATAAAAATAAACAAATTTCCTTTTTCCCAGGATAGTTTTAAATAAGATGACAGTTAAACATTAAGTCACTTTATCAATGACAAAAACTTCTTTAGCTTATTTCTATAATTGTAGTTATTAAGGGGATATTTGGGGATACAGATGTGCTTTCTTAGGTTACATTTATATGTAATAAGTGATCAGTAAGTGGCACATTTCTTTTTAATAATGAAAGAGATGTACTGTATGTGTACCCGATTTGACCACCACATAATTGACTCTGGAAAAGATTAGCTAGTTGTTGATCATAAGCTAACCCCTTGAACACAATCTTCTCCTTTGTAAAATGAAAGGCTTAGATTGCATTAGTGATTTTCTAAATGTCCTAAACTCACACAGAAAGGCCTGAGTGCAAGCCCGGTGGTTAAGGATCTTCTGCATCAGCTAAAACTACTTTTCTTATATTAGTTTTTACACTGAGGTTCTTAGGAAGGTTTAGTTGGAGAATAGAGTGATCTGAAGCTAACAGAAGTTGAACTAGATAGATAAATGGCTTAGTGCGTCTTTCAGTTCCTAAGTTGTATGACAGGTATAATAGCTTGAAATGACATTTTAACTCATTATTGACCGGGGGACTTTTGGCAGAAACTAACACCTGTGACCAGCAATTTTTATTTCAGCTAGCCAAAAATTAGTTCTGTTATTTTACTAATACTTTGCAGTTTATTGCATTTAGTAGTTAAACCTGACACACCTGTGAAGTCTTTTCCAGCACCGTGAGTTTTATTTTCACTTTCTGTGTCAGAATCAGTCACTAAAGTTTTCTCTTTGTTGGTCTAATATTCACACCATCTGAATCAGAACTGTATTCTAAAGAACTGTCATCTTCTGAGACAGTAGCATGTATATCACTTGGATATTCAGAGAAAGTATCTGCATAAAATTCACCTATTAATTCTTCACTCAGAATTTCACCATGTGTCACTGTTAAAAACTTTGCAATAATAAGTGTGAGTTTATAGTATACACGAGCTTGGAACAAAAGCCTGACAGAGCAAATGTGAATAATGACATCGTAAGCTGTGTAATGAATCCTTATACAGTTTTCATGTGTCGAGGCTCATATTTTCTTTCACTTCCAGGAAACGTTTTTTAGTAATTTATTGATAGCTCTACTGTGCCAGTTATGTTGGAAACAACATTTAGGGCATGGCATTGATTCACATTCTCTCTCTCTCTTTAACGTTTGATTTAAACACATCTTGGGCTAAATGTTTCTCTTTTGGTTGAGGCAGATGAGTTTTAGATTGAAAATTGATTAACATGACTAATCTAGCAAGATCAGGATGAAATTATTTAGTGTATTATTGAGGTAAATCTCCTCCCTCAATTTTTTTTTTAAATATTATTTATTTGGCTGTGCTGGGTCTTAGATATGGCATGTAAACTGTTAGTTGGGGCATGTGGGATCTAGTTCCCTGACCAGGGAGTGAACCTGGGCTCCCTGCATTGGAAGCATGGAGTTTTATAACCACTGGACCACTAGGGAAGTCCCTCTTCTCTCATTTTATAGGCAAAGAAATTAAAGCCCATAGAAGCTTTTAGTTAATTTGTCCCTTTGCTGCTTATTTCATTCCCATCCCCTCCTATCTTAGTTACTTTTCTCCATCAGTTATTCTGTTTACCCTGTATATTTGGCTTTTTTTTTTTCACTGTGTGTTTTCATTAAGGTCTGTCCTATGTTTAAACGGAGAAGGCAAAGGCACCCCACTTCAGTACTCTTGCCTGGAAAATCCAATGGACGGAGGAGCCTGGTAGGCTGCAGTCCATGGGGTTGCTAAGAGTCGGACACGACTGAGCAACTTCACTTTCAAGTTTCACTTTCATGTACTGGAGAAAGAAATGGCAACCCACTCCAGTTGTTGTTGCCTGGAGAATCCCAGAGACAGGGAGCCTGGTGGGCTGCCGTCTGTGGGGTCACACAGAGTCAGACACGACTGAAGCGAATTAGCAGCAGCAGCATGTTTAAAAGCAACAGAATCCCACTACCACCTTTCTTTTTCTTTCTCAGCTATTTTTGGAAAAGATATATTCTGTTTTCTGTCTGTATTTCTCTTTCACTTAAGTTTGCTGTGCTCTATTTCTTGCCCCCATCACTTTCCTTGATAGTCACCATTGACCTCTTAGCTTGCCAAATTTAATGGACACTTTTTTAGATTTTTAGACACTTAGATCAAAAGAAAGTGTTTTAAAATCTAAATTGCTGTCTTCTAATACTTACCAGTCTTTCCTTGAAATTTTTTTTCTTTAATTCCTGATATGCTTTTTCCCTGGTTAATTTTCTAACTAGTTTTTTTCTCTCTCATTTGTGGGTCTCTTCTTCCTATTCCTTTTATTAGTATTGTTCTGCCGAGTTCTGCCTTCTTTCTTCTGTTCTTTTATTCTGTTTTCCCCACTGACATTATCCTAACTGTAAATTGTTGACTCTCGAATCTTTACTTAAACCCACATCAATTCTGAACTCCATGCCTTGTATTCAGCTCTCTTTGATATTACCTGATGTTACTCTTAAGTACTTTAGCCTGTATGTTCCTTCTTAGAAAACAAAGAAGAACAAAACAAATAAATTCATCATCTTGTCTCAGACTACTACCTCTGCAGCCAAGTCTCTTGGTCCATAAAATCTTTTCTCTCCCACCCCATGTAATGATTCTATTCTGTTGCTACTGCCTTGATGTAGCTCCTCAACTTTTAAAAATGTTTATTATTCTATGTCATTTCCACACTGTTATTAAAAATATCTTAAGTGACTGTCTTGCATTTAAAATATTTCAAGATTTTGTGATGTAGCCTCTCCATTTTAATTTAACGTTTTGCACAAGTTACACTGGTTAGGATAGGCTGTCCTGTGGTAACGTGTCTGCTTAGTTGCTCAGTCGTATCTGACTCTTTGTGACCCCTTGGACTGTAGCCCACCAGGCTCCTTTGTCCATGGGGATTCTCCAGGCAGGAATTCTGGAGTGGGTTGCCTTTTTCTTCATGACTTTTTTTTTTTAACTGAAGTATAGTTGATTTTACTGTCTGCTGTGCAGCAGAGTGACTCAGTTATACACATTATACGCTTTAAGAATATCCTTTTGCATTATAGTTTTCCTCACGATGTTTAATGTAGTTTCTCCTGCTGTGCGTTAGGGCCTTGTTTACCCATTCTAAATGTAATCGTTTGCTCACGCTTCGTGTGTTTCCCTGGTCAGTGAGGCCTGCATCTGCATAGTCCTCGGGGACTCAAACTAATGCAATTCTACTATCTTGTAGTTGCACCATTTGGAATATGGCAGAAGATAGAGCTAAAGTGTTTTAAACTGGACCTTGTATTCTAAACTTGGGCCAGAAGTGACACATACCATTTCTTACAGTCCTTTGGCCTTAACTAGTCACGTGGCAGTTTGTTCAACTGCCAAAAGAAAAGAAGACTGCACATGAGATGTTTGGTGAGCACTGGTGTCTGCTCTTTTGGTCATACTGAATTTTTTGTGGTTTAAGAATGCATCAGTATCTTTGAGAATGCATTTATATCTGTGCTTTTGTAGCTAATGTCTGTTGTGCCTAGTATTAAATTGTCCTCCCAGCTCTCCCTACTTCTTGCCTACTTACTCATTTTCCAAATTCATTAAATGTCATTTTGTGGAAAAGTAGCCATTTCGCTTTTAATATATTACCTATTAATATATTAAGGTACTATTAATATATTATCATGATATTCTGTGACAGTCTCTGTTGAAATACTTATTCTGCATTTATTTTGGCTTTCCCACCAGATTAAGTTCTGAGGGTATGCTTGTCTTTTCTTGTCACCTTATACCCAACATATAACACAGTTCTCAGTAAGTGAGAGATGAATGCTTTTGGTTGGCTATATACAAAGTTTTACAATAAACAGTCACCCTCCTGAATCTGTTAGGTTTCTCCATGATTTAATACTTTCAGAGAGACATCTGTTTCCATGATGGGCAGCAGCTCTGTTCCAACCAGTCATTGGTGAATTCTACTTGTTAAACTAGTCACTAGTCTTCTGGAAAGAGATTATTAGAAGTATAGTCTTCTGTATATTTTTCATTTCTTCTTTTAGTGGGCATAGTCTGGGATTTTTTTTCTTTCTGATACCAGCCAGTTCTCCAACACTGCCTGGGTGGGTATCCAGTAGTTCAGTTCTGACACTAATACCTGGAGTTAGATCCCACAAGTTAAAGGACTTGGTCCCCTGTGACTGCCCTTACTTCACGTACCAGTCCAGTCCCAGGCTACCTGTACTTCTGACTGACAGGCTGTAAATTGGGGGTTCCCACAACCCCTTATCAGGTTTGATGACTTACTCAGATGACTCACTGAACTCAGGAAAACACTTCACTTAAATTTACCAGTTTTTTGTAAAGGATAGACCTCAGAAATAGATAAGTGGAAGAGGGGGAGAATCGTAGGGCAAGGTATGGGTGTGGGGGGGTGGGGGAAGAGTACAGAGCTTCTGTGCCCTCTCTGGGCATGTCACCCTCATACGATGTAAATGTATTCACCAATCCAGAAGTTTGTGAATCTCATTGCACAAGAGTTTCACAGAATTTCATCTCTAGACCCTCTTCTAGCCCTGGAAATTGGTGAATGGGCTGAACATTCCAACTCTCAAAAAATCACATGATCTTTCTGGCGACCACCACATTCTGAGGCTGTCTGGGGGCCCCATCCTAAGTAATACCATTAACATAAATGAGGTATGATCTAAAGGGACTTGTTACCGATAACAAAAGACATTCCCTTCTG
Organism: Cervus canadensis; assembly: GCF_019320065.1. Taxonomy (NCBI): domain Eukaryota; kingdom Metazoa; phylum Chordata; class Mammalia; order Artiodactyla; family Cervidae; genus Cervus; species Cervus canadensis. Next base: position 10,479,091 of record NC_057415.1, on the reverse strand, counting down.
TCAGGAAATCGTGAGTGTTTTAAGAGCTCTGTGCCTGGAACCAGATGTAACAAACAACCAAATAATGTTTTTGTATTATACTGTGCCTAGGAAATACATGTTTATTTGGTTTTATTATTTAAATATCAGAGTGAACACATTTATTACTAGTCTCAATTATAGAAATTAGACATATACTTAAGAAAGTAATAGGAAATCTATTTTTGCTTTAAGCTGAATGGTTTTCTGTTAATAGGCTATTGATTCAGTTAATATTTTTGCTTCATCTTCATATTTTAGCACAGTCATATTAATGATAAAATTTCATTTGTGTTTTTTCCCTTTATCTTCTTAGGTGGCCTTGGAGGACTTGCAGGTCTGAGTAGCTTGGGTTTGAATACTACCAACTTCTCTGAATTACAGAGCCAGATGCAGCGGCAACTTATGTCCAATCCTGAAATGATGGTCCAGATCATGGAGAATCCCTTTGTCCAGAGCATGCTTTCAAATCCTGACCTGATGAGGCAGTTAATTATGGCCAATCCACAGATGCAACAGTTGATACAGAGAAATCCAGAAATTAGTCATATGCTAAATAATCCAGATATTATGAGACAAGTATGTAAACAGTTTCATTTAGTTAAGAAATTATATACTTATTTTTCTTATTTTCTGTATTTAAAGAGCTTGCCAAATACATAAGCTAAAAAAAATAAACCCTAATCCTTGTTCAGGAAAATACAACAAAGCACTAATTTGAACTATGTGAACTTTGAATTTTGTGCTGTATTTTAAAGGTTTTTTTTAATAAATAGTTGTTTTGCAGATCTAAGGAACAAAGAGTCCAATTCAAGAGATGGACATTCCCGCAGAGCACAGTGTTTCTCTCTTGATGTTATTTGAATGTTAGCTTGCTTTTTGAGGTGATTTTCAGCAGGAACTATTCACAATAATTTTCTTTTTTTTTAAAAAATATTTTTTTTTAACACCAAAAATATTTTGGAGTAAAGTCGATTTACAGTATTGTGGTAGTTTCAGGTGAAGAGCAGAAGGACTCAGCCATACATATGCACATATCCATTCTCCCCAATTCACAGTAGTTTTCTGATTTAAGTATTGAAGATTGTTAATTCAGAGAATTAGAGAATTAGCTATGACAGTTAATCTCAGCATCTTTTTCCTCCCTCTGGAAATCTTTTTCTTAGACTTTGGAGCTTGCTAGGAATCCAGCAATGATGCAGGAAATGATGAGAAACCAGGACCGAGCCTTGAGCAACCTGGAGAGCATCCCAGGGGGATACAACGCTTTGCGGCGCATGTACACGGATATTCAGGAGCCCATGCTGAGCGCCGCCCAAGAGCAGGTAACACCACTGCGCTGTGCTTCAGGGCAGGGCTCCTGTTCCAACACAGATAGATCTGTGATTGAGCGTTGTGTTTGTATGCAGAGTACAGTTTTCATTAACAAAGATTTCTGTGTCTGTTATTTAAGACAAAAAGTTACTCTTTATGATTTTTTTATCTTTCATTACAGTTTGGTGGTAACCCATTTGCTTCGTTAGTGAGCAATACGTCGTCAGGTGAAGGTAGTCAGCCTTCCCGTACAGAAAATAGAGATCCATTACCCAATCCCTGGGCCCCGCAGGCTTCTCAGAGTTCATCCGCTTCCGGTGGCACCGCCAGCGCAGTGGGGGGCACCAGCGGTGGTGCTGCCAGTGGGACTGCTGGGCAGAGCTCTGCGCCAAATCTGGGACCTGGAGTAGGAGGTACGCTCGTGCCAGCCGGCGCCTTTTCTCTTGTCACCCTGTGTGCCTCTGTGTGTGTGCGAGGAACAGCTTCTGTGAACTACTGGTTTCATGTTGTGCTTTTTTTTTTTTTCTGAAGGATGCTTTAAATATGTAATGATTAGTATTAACTTGTGTGCATTGTAGTTCAAGAGGTATACCAAAGATTTCCAGAGGCAGTTTTGTGGTTTTGTCTTCTCATAAGATGGCTCGGGAGAAGTGGATTGTCTTCTCCTTTCAACAGCTTAGGGAAGCTGAAGTGTAGGAGCAACACAGTTAGCTGTGTGCTTAATCAGTGGGGCACGTTTTCCTTGGCTTTAGTGCAGTTTTGTGTTCTTCTGTAGGACTCAGTGGGTATCCACTCCTTCCAGCAGGGCTAAACTTAGCCAAATCAGAGCACCTGCTGGCTTTGTTTTAAAAGTCAGCTTTCTAAGCCTTAACCTCAGACCTGTGGATCAGAATCTGCCATAGTGGAGTTTGAGATGTGTGTGTGTAAAGATGCTAGAGATTCTGATGTATGAGCAGGTTAGGAATTTACTTTCGGTCATTTTTCTGTAGATTAGATTCAATAAGTGGCTATCCTTTTCAATTATTCAGATCTTTACATGCTAAGCATTTGGTCCAAAATCAGTAGCTAGAATGATTATTTTAGTCTTAATTACTTACCATTTAAAGGAGAAGAAATGAAAGCATGAGGCCACTTCCCTCAGGTGAGAGTAATTGGGTATATTTTAAAAGATCACTGTATTTTGGCAGTGAAACTGGAAAGAAGAGATACAGAATATAGGAATATTTTAGTATTCCTATATAAGTATATAAGTATTCCTTATTGAGTATAAGGAATTTTAAAAAATTCTTTACTGAGAGGCAATAATCAGAATGGGCACAGAAGAATATATTCTTTTGTAGAATACAGTGAGTATAATGAGATTTTTGTATAAAATACAAAGTGAAAGTCACACAGTCGTGTCTGGCTATTTGTGATCCCATCAGCTGTAACTTGCCTGACCCTTCTGTTCATGGAATTCTCCAGGCAGGAGTACTGGAGTGGGTTGCCATTTCCTCCTCAGAGGATCTTCCCGACCCAGGGATCAAACCTGGGTCCCCTGCATTGTAGACAGATTCTTTACCAAATGAGCCACTAGGTAGCCCTAGAATACAAAATAGTTTTGTAAAAATTTAAATAATGCCATTAAAAAAAATTGAGGTACTATTGACATAAAACATTATATTAGCATCAGGTGTAAAGTGAAGTGATACAGTATTTGTATTGCAAAATGATTGCTGTGATAAGCCTTGGTTAGTTCAGTCACTCAGTTGTGTCCGCCTCTTTGTGATCCCATGGACTGCAGTACACCAGGCTTCCCTCTCTATCACTAGTTCCTGAAGCCTGTTCAAACTCATCCAGTCGGTGATGCCATCCAGCCATCTTATCCTCTGTTGTCCCCTTCTCCTGCCTTCAATCTTTCCCAGCATCAGGGTCTTTTCCAGTGAGTCAGTTCTATGCATCAGGTGGCCAAAGTATTGGAGTTTCAGCTTTGGCATCAGTCCTTCCGATGAATATTCAGGACTGATTTCCTTTAGGATGGACTGGATGGATCTCCTTGCAGTCCAAGGGACTCTCAAGAGTCTTCTCCAACACCACAGTTCAAAAGCATCAATTCTTTGGCACTCAGCTTTCTTTATATTTCAATTCTCACATCCATACATGACTGCTGGAAAAACCATAGCTTTGACTAGATGGACCTTTGTTGGCAAAGTAATGTCTCTGCTTTTTAACATGCTGTCTAGATTGGTCATAGCTTTTCTTCCAAGGAGCAAGTGTCTTTTAATTTAATGGCTGCAATCACCATCTGCAGTGATTTTGGAGCTCCCCAAAATAAAGTCTGTCACTGTTTCCATTATTTCCCCATCTATATGCCATGAAGTGTTGGGACCAGTTGCCATGATCTTAGTTTTCTGAATGTTGAGTTTTAAGCCAACTTTTTCACTCTCCTCTTTCACTTTCATCAAGAGGCTCTTTAGTTCTTCTTCACTTTCTGCCATAAGGGTGGTGTCATCTGTGTGTCTGAGGTTATTGATATTCCTCCCAGCAATCTTGATTCCAGCTTGTGCTTCATCTAGCCTGGCATTTTGCATAATATACTCTGCATATAGGTTAAGTAAGCAGGGTGACAGTATACCGCCTTGATGTTCTCCTTTGTCTAGCTCTAACTGTTGCTTCGTGGCCTGCATACAGGTCATGTCTAAACATCCAAAGTTTAAGTCTAAAAATCCAAATAAACCATATTTAAAACAAGGAAAATACTATCCTATTCTGATTTTATCAAATGCTTATTTGATTTTTACCGATAAACTTTTGAGAGAGATGCTTCATTCACATTTTAGAGGTCTAAGAGCAGAGACAAAGGTTTAATAAGGTTTCCCAGCTGATAGACAAATTATTTTTAATTGTAGCATGGTGTCTATAGTAACAACTTTGTCTTACAAACAAAATGGTCTTGTAACTTTTTACTCAGCTTTTTAATTTAATGGCTTGATATGCTATTTAAGATTTCATGTTAATATTTCCATCAAAGCAAAACAAGAAACAGAATAATGATTGTACCCAGATGGCCTAACATTGTTAGCATATTTTTATACTATTAGGACCTTTACTCAACTGTTTGAAGTTAAGCACACATATACCTGAAAGGTGAAATTCTTTACTCTTCTTTTGCCCTGTAAGCACTCATTCTGGAAACTGAGGAAATTGTTGAGCAAGGGTCAGCAAAAATTTTTTTTTTTTTTTTAGCAAATTTTTCTTGCAAAGGGATAATAATACTTTAGGCTTTGCAGGCCAAGAGCCAAAAGAACAAAATCAAGACTATTTTATTAAGAAGGGAAGAGAATTCCTGATGATCCGAGTGATTACAACTTGCTTTCACTGTACAGGGCACGAGTTTGATCCCTGGTCAGAAAACTAGCCATGCAGCTTGACCAAAAAAAAAAAAAAAAGAATATTATATTAGAAGACCAATCTCAACAAGTTCTTTTATTGATGGAATTAAAAATATAATAATTGGGTATAATATTATTTTTGTTGTTCGGTTGCCCAGTCATGTCTGAGTCTTTGAAACTCCATGGACTACAGCATACCAAGCTTCCCTGTCCTTCACCAACTCCTGGGGTTTGCTCAAACTCTTGTCCATTGAGTCAGTTATGGATTATATTGTTTTACACATTCCCTAATGGTAGGAATGGAATTCTTTTTAGGGATGACATTTTGCTTAAAGTTCACAGTGTTTCCTTTCATCAGTTGCAAATCATTTGTAAATGTTCATCTATTAATACTAATAAATAATGAGATTTTACTTTTTTCATTTTAATTATGTATTGATTCCAAAAATAGGACTATAGCATATTCATTAGTTGGGAAGCATTTGTAGGATTCTGTCAGGGTCTTCTTGGTGTTTTAACATGTCATTGCAGATTAATCAATTCCAATTGAAGATTAAGTCATAGTGCCTCAGTTATACAGTGAAATGAATTTTAAAGTATGGAGATTTCTTTGTACTTGCACTAAGGTCCAAAAAATGCTGCTGGAACAATAATGTGAGTTCAAAACTATATTTACGGCAAATCTGTGAAAAGAGATCTTGTTGCTTGTTTTAACTTGACAACACAAGAATGTATAAAGCAGCTTGACATTGTGATTCAAACAGTTTCACTTGTCAGAATGCACATCACAGTATGGGTTTGACATGTAAATGTTGTTTTGTCTTCTAATTTAGGGAATTCATTGAGAAACATTGCCAGGTTCTAGCAAAAGATAATTTCCAAAGTCATTTAGTGTTTGATAATGGTGATTGTGTGGTTCAGAAGAATTTCAGTCTTAGCTCTGAGCGTTAAAAAAAAAAAATTGCAATAAAATTGTATCTTTTTAAAAACAAGACTAAGAAGCTACTACTCTTAAGCCATCAAACTGCCATGTGCTTGGGCAAATCAGGGTATTTCTGACAAAAAATTCATGAAATTGACTATAGCTAAGTTCACAAGAGTGAAATGAAATTTATTATTGATAACTTTTATCAGTTGAGTAATGTTAAAGTTCAAAATATTTTCCAGAGTACCTGCTGATGAATCGGTGGATCAGCTATCGTCTAAATACCTTATATTTTTATAAGCAGTATGTCTTTGTCCAACTAATCCTTTTAATACTTTACATGTGTTCTTTATCATCACGAGATGTAGCACATCTTAGCAGATTCTACTTCTCTATTGTACCAAATGAATGTTCTCTTAACTTTGAAAATAGTTTTGCTTGTTGTTATTTCATGCAGACTGTTGATAGAAGCTAATTTTAGTTAACTTCCATCTTGACATTGTTGCCTCAAACAAGGACTGAGCAGTATCAGTAACATTTATCTATTCATTAGGGACCAAGGAACACTACTCAAAATAATTCGTGTTTTTAAATTATCAGTTAACAGCTCAATGTCCCTAACTTTTGAGAAGTTGTTCTCCTTGAAAGGCGAGTAGCCTCAAACAAGTTTATTTTCCCAGCACACATTTCCCTGCGTGCTGCAGTCAAGATTTAAATAACCATACTAATTAATCATAACTAGGATGCTGCTTTCCTTGCTTGGCTAACAAATAAACCATTTGGACACCTAACTTTGGTTGCAGCTTTATTTTCATTTTTTATTTTTGTGGAGAAATTTGGCTATGATGAGATAACTGTGTTTTATTTTTTAACTGACTTAGTTCCTTTTGGTTGTGCTGGGTCTCCGCTGCCCCACTCAGGCTTCCTCTCGTCTCGACTACTAGAGTAGTCGGGGAGGGGGCTGCTCTCCCGCAGTGGTGCGGTGGCTTCTCTGGCTGCAGGGGGTGGGCTTCAGGGAACGGGATCTTCAGTAGTTGCGGTGCAGGGGCTTTGTTGCTCTGCAGCATGCGGGGTCTTCCCAGATCAAGGATCAAACCAGTGTCCCCTGCATTGTAAGGGGACTCTTAACCATTGGGCCACCAGGGAAGCCCCAGTAATTGTATTTTGCTGACTTGCTTTGCTGTGGTAGTGCTCTAACAATGTGGAAGTGTATTTTATTAATTTTAGTATCATTGCATGGTAATATGTTGCCACCTCATTTGATAAAATAATTCATCTTCTACTGTGCCTTAAAAGCAGGCAGGCATAGTCCCAGTTCTCCCCCTTTTCTTCTTGTTCTGACATAGTATGCACTGGTAATGAGAATCGAAATGAATAGAATAGAATAGGCATGCTACAGTGATTCATGGGGCACACGGTATAACTGAGTCACTGATGGTGGCTCACCCAACAGCTCTGTAGAGTGTGACAGTGCCACATGGCGCCTCTGTCCAGACTTGTTGGGGGAGCGTGACTGTGTCCCAACAAAATGTTATTTATGGAACTTGAAGTTTGAATTTCATACAGTTTTCACGTTTCACACAAAAAAATTTTTTTAACCATTTAAAAGTGTAAAAACCATTTTTAGCTCATGGGCTGTACAAAAACACGTCACTTGCCATATTTGCCCTGCAGACTAGGTTCATCTGCTGTCTTAGAATATCCTTGGTCTCTGGAATGTGGCAAGGGTGGGGGAGTAACGTAAATTGAAATAACATGAGAGAATAGGAAAAACAAAAATTACTAAAAACTGCAGAATTATAATAAACTAGAAAGTTAAGTGGGAAGAGTCAAATGCTTTGAGCCTGTTAAACTGCACTGAATGGAATAACAACAAGGGGAGTGAAAAAGTTTGAGAATATATTTGAGTTTGAGTATATCTAGTCTGCAAGTGAAAATGTGGATGTATGTTGAATAGATTAATTTCCAAAGAATATTGAATTCACATAAATTTAGTTATAGCTCTCCACAAAAAAAAAAAAAAGAATAGTAGCAAGTATCTACATTTTGCAGATGGGGAAACTGAAGTATGAAGAAGGCCCCTTAATTTGGGGTTGAATTTATTGAGTGGCAGGATTCAGTGAAAATGTCACAGAGGCCTGAGTGAGAAGGCCTCCTTCTTTTTTAAGTGGGAACATACTGAGTGCTGAATATGATTCTAGTTAGCGATTCTGGAGGAAAAGTTGGCTCAGACATTTTCACTTAATGAGATTTTTCAGTAGTAAATTTTGCCTTAAATTGACTTTTTTAGAACCCAGCCTTTCCATAAGATATGATTTTCCTGTAAATGCAACTAGAATCTTTAAAGTCAATAAACCCTCCTGTTGAGTATGTAGTTTTAGAGATCTTAGTTTTAAAATTTTTTTTAGTTCACTTGATAACTAATAGGTATGTTTGTCTAAAATTGCCAAAAGTATTGTGTTTTAAAACTTTCTTTTATTTATCTTTCCCTTGATAAAATGTCTTCTTTTTAAAAAAAACTTCCAGCTAGTATGTTCAATACACCAGGAATGCAGAGCTTGTTGCAGCAAATAACTGAAAACCCACAACTTATGCAAAACATGTTGTCGGCCCCCTACATGAGAAGCATGATGCAGTCACTCAGCCAGAACCCTGACCTTGCTGCACAGGTGAGCTTATCATTGTGAGCACTGTGGATCGAAATGGCCTAACCAAATCATTGTGATTTTGGCGCATTTATTTTGTGTGTTCTGCCTTAACACACTAGAGAAGCAAATTGCATCTCCCAATTTTTTGGACAGTTTGTTTCTTTACAGTAGATTAATACTTCATAATATAATTAAAACAGCTTCATTTCCTCTGTCCACTGGCTAGAAGGAAGTTCAGGTTTACTTTATATCTACATATGTTCATGTAGGAGAAGAATAGAAAAGTTTCTGATTGCTCTCCCTTTTGAAGCCTATTCTTCAAAATAGCGCTTCAGAAACAGTACTCTTTAGTGTAATGTAAATCTTGAAAGTGATTAAGAAGTGTTAATACATTTGAAAGACTTTTATTTATTAGATCACACAAATTCTGAGTGTTAGTCATGTTCAAAATGTCAGTTATAAAATAGCCTGAAATTGTTCAGTTATGGGCAGAGAGAATTGTGGGAACAGTATTCTCATTCTTTCCACTATAGATCTCTATCCAAAGTTAGTACACTGGTCCTTCATCAAGTAATTATTTTCTAACTTGTTTCAGAAGAGACCATAACTTAAAAAATGAGTGAATCTCAACCCTAGCTGAATGTTTAGGATAACTTTGGAAATTTTAAGATTAAAAAAACTGTTTTTTAGCCCCATTCTCAGACAGTTTGATATAACTGTATTGGATTTTTTTTCCGAGTTCCCTAAGTGATTCTGATGTACCCATAAGTTAAGAACCATTGGGCTTGAAAACCCTTAGAGCATATGAACTAAACTTTGATTGTCTATAATTTATATTTGCTGTTTATTAAAAATGGTTTCTGTGGAATGTTGGGAATTTAAAATAGTTTCCTGTAATAGTATCTCTCCATTTCCAAAATTTTAAAAGCTCTTAAAGTTAAATCACTTTCTTCATTATATCAAATGAGATAGTTTTTACACTTCTAAAATCTGGAACCATGTTGATTCAAGTGTATAGCAGATATGTTTGAGTTAGCAACCCTCAGTAATAACTTCTATTCTCTTAAAATTTGTAAAATTGGAAATAAAGATGTTTTTAGATAAATTTTTATATACTTTTAATTTTTACATTGTAGGTTTACTTTATGAAATATTGTTTTATTCATTAGAAAATGATTTATTAGTATTAAATGCTTCAGCTCACTGTGATGATAGCACTTTAGTTTAAAATAAATGTGGAAAATATGTATCAGAGTGATCCTATTTGTATGGTTTTAAATACATATTTGCCTATTTAATAATCATTAAATGTGCATCTTGCTTTAAAATTTTGACTCTAACAAGCACATTCCCAGCCATTTAAACTAACAATTTTACATTTATAAAGTGACTTGAGCACTTTTGTATGTTGCTTGTTTTACTCTAAAGCAAAATGTTGAAACAAAAGTAAGCTAGATGTGAATTGGCTTTACAATATTGATAGATAATTGTTAGAAACATTTACAATGTACTGTGGTTACCAGTGTATTAAAGTTTGTAGTTTCTCTATTCTGATTTTCATTTTTAGGTATTCAAAAAAGTCTGATTGTAAAAACTGTTTATACAGTCAGGTAAGTTAGGAGAAAAATCTTAATCAAATGTGGTAACAATTTTCTGAGAAAGTATGAATCAGCTTAAGATGACACACTTTTTCAAATAACATGAATCCTAAAAGATAAATGTGATAACTTTATTGATTGGAGCCATTAAAGAAGCAGGTTTGTTGGCCTCAATTAGATTTTACTTTATTTACTGTGAACTTACTGGTCACTTTGAAATAAATGCCGTATATTCATAAAACTTGTCTGACTTCTTCCTGTCTTATTTTGTTGAAATTAACTAAGTCTGCTTTGCAACAGTTGATAAACTGAGGGAGGGAGGGAGGAATTCTCTCTACTTTTAGCAATTAACATTAATTACTCTTACACACAGTTAATTATTAATACTTGAGGGCAGGAATCATCCTCCACACCACTCCCCCACCAGACTTTGGATGTGGCCTGGTAAATAGGCTATCAGTAAATCATTGTTAGTTGACTTTTCACTGTTTGGGGAAACTGATATAAAATTTGTCTCTTTTGAAGCTATGAGAATTTACTAGTTTCTGGTTATGCTATTGTGTATTGTAATCTTATTTTTAGGTATACAACACATTAATATTGGCGCTGACTTTGACTTTTTAACTCATTAAACACCCATTTGAAGGTTAGGAGGCATGCCATTTTTTCCATCTCTGGTGGTAGTGAGGTGAAATCTAGAGGCTAATTTTCGTGTTCTCAAATGATTTACATGGTTTAGGTCTTATTAAAGCATTTTAATACTTTATCCCCAGAGATCTATCCGTTCTAGTCCTAGGCTGATTTTCACCTGGCAGCTCCATTTCTCTGGCAAGTTGGTTGCTGTTCTGCGGTGTTATTTTTCTGGACCTAATATTAGCTCTTTTGCAGTAGGCAGGTAAATATAGTGATTCCAGATCTGGATTTTCTCTGTGCTTGCCACTTGTGTGTTGAGGTGTCTGTGCAAGCCATGTATAGTTCCATGTATTGATGCTTACGTTTATTCTGTGAGTGTAGCAGAAAATGTATCTTCATCAATTCCAGTTACTCCCATTTTTCTTTCAAGGGCAAATATTCACCTTTACTGAAGGAAAAGCCTAAGAAAATGATTGCTTTTATTTTTTAGGATATCGCATGACATTATCATAATCACCATTCTCATTGAGAGAAAAGATGTCTCGTTTTTGTTTTTTCTGGAGATCCCTCTTGTGGACAGTATCTTCCCTTTTTTATTCATGTTCTACCTTCCTCCCTGTTAAGTGCCAGGTTAGGCACTGGGGGGGAAGATAGACTATTAAACAAGGTACATTACTTGTTTCAGATATTTCCAGTTAAAATTGTTTGAACACTTGCCCCATAGATGATGCTGAATAATCCCCTATTTGCTGGAAATCCTCAGCTTCAAGAACAAATGAGACAACAGCTCCCAACTTTCCTTCAACAAGTGAGTAAGAAAAAGATGCTAGCTGTCTTCGGTAATGATTTGCTTGAAAAAGTTTGATGGTAAACATTTTCCTTGCTTTTTCTCTGGCTGATAGCAAAATGTAGAATAGAGTCTGCTGTCAATTTGCAGAGAATTCAGCTTGATTTTTAATTGAGCACCATTTCACTGCTCACCTTTTGCTTCTATTTTTAAAAATACAAATTCTGAGGAAAGGACCATTTGGTTTTTGCTTTTGAGGATTTTTAGGATTTTGAATGCTTTGTTAATATCATAAACCATTTCCTTTCACTTTACTAACTTTGAAGTGCTTCATTGTGTCATGTTATGCTTTATGGTTTAACTAATCTTGAGTAACAGGAAGAGAGCCACCCTTTATGTGTTTGGTTTCTTCGTAATGTTTTAATTCCTCTAAATTAATAGAATGCCTGTTCTCCAAGGGGTAGATCTCATTCCTCAAACTTGGAATTAGCAAGATTAAAATTGTCAGTCTTGTCATACAAGGAAGTTATTTTAATTAAAAAGTACTTGAGATTGCCATGGTATGTTACTATTTAAAAAGAAAAGAGGAGTCAGTCTTGGTGTTTTGAAACTGCTAATTCTAGGGAGGGCTTTTAAATATTACCCAAATGATCCTCTGACCTATAAACCATTATCTAAGGTTAGTCAGTGTCCTTGGTTTATTGTAATGATGTAGGCCTATCTTTTTTTGGTTAGTCAGGTGGCATATATTTGGAAGTAGTGAAGCTGAACCAACACGTGTTAACTTCAACTTTGGAACTATTGTCTTAGAGTGTATCTGATTGGTAAAATTGTTCCATCAGCAACAGATTAACACTTGGTCAAGGAGGAATATGTGGCTTTCACCATATTACCATGTGATATAAACTGTGCATTTGGAGGTCATCTCTTAGAAACAACTCTTTTTATCTGTTGGAAAACGAGGAACAACTATGGCTTCCAGAGGAGCTCCTGATTGTGTTTCATTATGAAAAATGGTTTTCACAATGGACTTGGGAGGAGGTCAAGTGACGATTCGCACATGAGATTGCTGCCAAAGGGGAGGTGCTTGTGTTTATATTGGGAAAGAAATTATGGATTACCAGGGTCTAGGAGTAAGGTTTTAGATTTTCTCAAGAAGCATAGCAAAGAAAACATTTTCATTTTACCTTCACTAATTTTAATTCCCTCATAACCACTGGTTTTCTTTCTTCCTTAGATGCAGAATCCTGATACGTTATCGGCAATGTCAAACCCTCGAGCAATGCAGGCCTTGTTACAGATTCAGCAGGGTTTACAGACCTTAGCAACTGAAGCCCCCGGCCTCATCCCAGGGTAGGCTTCTTTGGGAAAGACTGTGAACGTGCACAGTGCTTATTTTCTCTGAGAATTTTAGATTTAATGGCCATTCTTCTTTTGAGTTGAGATTGTAAGAGAGTTTTCAAAGTTAAAAATGCTTCTTTTAAGAAGATAACTTAGCTAACATTCTGTTGAATTGTAACTAATTTGCCATTAGCCAGCCTGGTCTGTCCTCTTATTTTTAGGAGTTTAGATTTACTAACAGTTGGTGCTTTCTCTAGGTTTACTCCTGGCCTGGGGGCATTAGGAAGTACTGGAGGCTCTTCAGGAACCAATGGCTCTACTTCTGCATCTAGCGAAAACCCAAGTCCCACAGTTGGAACCACCGAATCTGGACACCAGCAGTTTATCCAACAAATGCTGCAGGCTCTTGCTGGAGTGAATCCTCAGGTAATGATTCTTTTCTGCTCTTCTTAATGGTAGAAGTTTCAAAAAAGTAAAGAAAGTGGTCATCTTTGGGGGCTTAGCTTGTAATGAAAAGTTTGTTCTTAATTATATTGATTCTAAAAAATAGGCATTATAATTATTAACTTTGGTACTATATTAGACATTAAAGGAAATGTTACAGTTGTAGGGAAGAAATGCTCTGCTGTAATTTTGGAAATTGCTTTTTAAAATGCATTCTTTTTTGGAGTCCATGTTAGAAAACTGTTTGAAATAGATTATATTTTATAAAAGTTTGTCAGGGAGGAATAGAAATTGATTATTCCACATACCTCGTGAACAGCTGTATTCTATCTGCTCTTTGTATTTTGGCTTGAAAGTTGTAAGTACTTCACCCCACTTGCTACTGCTTCCTATGGTAACTTGTGTTACACGTATATACCTCACAAATATGGCTAAAAAAATGTGGACTCCTAATGTTCTCGCATCTAGAATCATTTATTTACTAAGAATATGCCAATTTTACAGATGATTGCAAATTCAAACCTGTTACAGTAGATTGTGCTCGAACTACTACGTGGTGAAAATACAGCATAGTTTTTTATTTTAAGCCTTTTTAAATACAATAAACAGGTCAGAGTTTTATCTTATATGAGGATTTGTATTCCTGATAACTAGCATGACTTGCTGACTCAGTAAATGTTCTTTGAATTAATAGGAAAAAGCAATTTTAGGTATTGGGCAGAATTGTTATCTAACTTGAACAATCTATAGGCCTCACCATTATCATGTTGCCCAGAATTGAGTGATCATTTATGTATTTCTGTAGTATATCATTTCTGAAAAGGAGATGCAGCTGAAAAAATGAGGAGTATAGTAAGTACATCTGAAACTGAAACTTTTTTCTGAAGACTTGACTGGCTGATACAGAAATTAAAGACATTCTAAGCCTCATTAGATTAGAACTTTAGAATTTTATACATGAGGACACTGGCTTTTACAATTACCCAATTGGTTGATAGCTCCAAAATTTTTTTTTTAATTATTTTTTTAATAATAAGAATATTTTATTTTTCCATTATTTATATATTTTTAGTTTCTTGAATTTTTTAATTGGAGGATAATTGCTTTACAATGTTGTGTTGGTTTCTGTTGTACAACAATATGAATCAGTGATAATTGTATGTATATCCCCTCCCTCTTGGGCCTCCCTCCCACCTGTCTAAGTTGTACCAGAACACCAGGCTGGGCTCCCTATGTTGAATATGTTTCAAGAGAGGCCAGTGCTTTTATATCACTTGATAGATTAGCAAATGTTAAAAAGCAATTAAAATTTTAAAAGATTATTTAGGTGCGACATGGACTGATTTTCCTTAGAGCTTTGGTTTGTTTGTTTTTGTTTAACAGCTACAGAATCCAGAAGTTAGATTTCAGCAGCAACTGGAACAGCTCAGTGCAATGGGATTTTTGAACCGTGAAGCAAACTTGCAAGCGCTAATAGCCACAGGAGGTGATATCAATGCGGCTATTGAAAGGTTACTGGGCTCTCAGCCATCATAGCAGCATTTCTGTATCTTGAAAAAAATGTAATTTATTTTTGATAACGGCTCTTAAATCTTTAAAATACCCGCTTTATTTCATTTTGACTCTTGGAATTCTGTGCTGTTATAAACAAACCCAATATATGATACATTTTAAGGTGGAGTGCAGTAAGATGTGTGGGTTTCACTGTGTTTGTTTTTTGTTTTCCTGGAACAGTGGGAATCAATGCTTTTTCATTTAAGGCTACTGCATGCGTCAAACACTTATGCATTTATTGTAATTTTTAAAAAACATATCACCTTTTATAGTTGGGTGAACAGATTTTTGTCCTGCATCTGTCCAGTTTATTTGCTTTTTAAACATTAGTCTCTGGTAGTAATTTATGTAGAATAAAAGCATTAAAAAGAAGCAAATCATTTGCGCTTTATAATTTGTGATACAACATTGCTTATCGTGACTTTGGCATGTATTTTTGCAAACAAAAATGCTGTAAGATTTATACTACTGACAATTTTTGCTTTATTTGTATACAGTGTATGTATGCACATTTGGGACACATCTCTAGAAACATACTACAGTAGATCATCTGAGCAAAACATCTGTAATGGGAAAAATAAAGATAAGGAAATACTTCAAAGTGGAGTATTTCTTAATTTGTGTAGAATCTTACAGCATCTTTGATAAACATCTCAGCAAAAGTACTGGTTAGTGAGGCTTGTTGAAAATACAGTAGAAAAACTGATTCTGGTTGTCTCTTTAAAAAGGACGTATTAATTGTACAGACAAGATGATGTAACATTGTCTCAGCATTCACGGATTGACTGTAAATTACCTTAATCTTTGTGCAGACTGAAGGAGCACTGTAGTATAACCCCAAAGTGCATTTGCCTAGGACTTTCAGCTTCTCCCATAGGTAGTTTAACAGGCATTACAATTCGTAATTGAAATGTTGCTTTCACTGAAAGTGTCTTGATGTTTCAGTTATTTTTAATCGCCATGTAAAAATAGAACTATCTTCTGGGTTTATCAGTTTTCTCATGCACAGGCAATACACGAATTTAAAATGATTTGTGAGCCACTTGTTTCTGAAGTGTTTTGGTAGTTCTATTAAGAAATAGTTAAATATTGTGCTTTTCAGAGCCTGAGAGAAGGGGAATTTTGGGGGTGGGGTGGGGTTCTGTCCTGGATTGGGCCAGCCTAAATAATACTGGCAACCAAGATTCTGTTAGGATTTCTGTGCATATAGTGTAGTAAAGAAGTATCATTCAGGGGTGAAAACAAAGAGCCGTTTTAACAATGTTGAGTACATTTGGCTGTTCTACAGCTTTTTTCTTCCCTCCCCAAGGAAATTCTGTTTGCCTAACTCTCAAACTATTGGGGTGGTACATTCCTTTAGGACCAATTAAAACCTAACTTCGGGGTCAGTAACATATTTAGCTGACTCTGGTTCAGTATTCTCTTAGGTCATTATATTCTCTCATGTACAGTTAAGGGAAATTAAAATGTTAAAGTAACTAAAATTAATTCAGACCAGTAAAATCAAGGGAAAATACAAGTTGAATTCCATTACTTCTGTCAGTTGCTTGCTATTAAAAAAGGTAAAGAGGCAGGTTGCCCACCATTTCGTGCACTGTTGTGACACTGTCCCCTGGAATAAAACAGGTACAAAGGTTAATTAAGATGGAGGCATGACTAAGAGGAACTTGTCAAGGACGATCGTTGTGTGTGTCTGCTCTCTCTGCCTTATGCCTCAGTATGGTTTTAAAACTTTTGTACTAGCGATTGGTGGTATACAGTGTGGGGTAGTGTCATAACCAGTTTGACAATTTATTAATCACAAAATAACAATAAATCTCTAGCTTTTACACTTGTTTGTCTTGCCTTTTTTGTAGAAAGAAAAAGATGTCTTCAATTTACTTTCGGTAATCATGTCTTTTAAAGACTGCTGGAATTGATTTACCCCCAGATTTTCCTACACTTGAGATTATTTTTCATTAATTTTTTGTTTCCTCAGTTAAATTATGTGTGTATATACTATATTGTGCGTTAGAAAGAGAACCAACTGGGACATCAGGTAACTTGGGCCTTTGCTTACTCTTTTTGGTTCTTGACTAGTTATTTGGAGTCGGCATCATGACTGAAAGTGGTGGTGAGGCCTATGTGGCACACTCGCCTAGGTGATTCTTAAGAACCTTTTAGTTGTCACCCTGGTGTGATTTTTTTGTTGCTGTTTGTTTCTGATATGTTCATCTTAGAGGTGAATATCTTTTAAGGAGTTGAAGATACTTAAAATTCTCCAAAGCCTTAAAAACAAATAAAAAAACAAAAAAAAAACACTCCTAAAATACTGTAGACTTAAATTGTTCTTATATTGGGTTGAGTGATGAAAATAACATTTCAGGATTTTATTTCCCAAGTGGAATACTTGTGATCCTACACAAATTTTAGCAAGTGAGATAAATGACAGCTGGCCTCTGTGTATTCAAAATTGGTGTTTCAGACTTGGCCTAAATGTAATCATGAAAGGAGTTTTTTTGTTTGAGAAACATTATTACTATGTTAATTTAGTAGAAAAATTACAAAATAGGACAGATAAAAAATGTTACTAATATTAGTGATAAAAGTGAAGCTGGAGCACATGTCTGTCCTTGTGCAAAACAAGTTTATGTTGTTAAGGCAGAGAAATACGTGCATATCATACTTCCTCTCTTAACATTAAACATGTTAATTAAGTCAATAAGTCCTACATTAAGGAAACTTTTATAATACAACTTTGTCCTATTCTCTACTGTCCTTTTCACTTAACTGTTGTTCTCGGTAGATCCAGTGAAAACACACTTGGGGAAAATTACACTTAGCAAATGTCTGCTTCTCTAGTATTGCACATGGTATTCTCTCCTTTGGACTTTCATCTGTCTTCTTTGGCTTATGTAAAGCCTACTGTGCCTCTGGGATCAGTTTTGTAGTTTTCCTAAACTTGGCTAACCAGTTGATATACTCTGAAATGTTAACTGCTGCATTCTGCTTCTCTCATTCACTTACAATTTGGAGGATTTTTGTTTGTTTTTCTGCTCTGAAATCTTGGCAGTTACTTAAGTAACATGAAGTGGTTCTCCTCAACTTCTTTGTATCTTTCCTCTAGGAAACCATATGCAACCATTTTGCTTCAGAAAGTGAACATTTATTGAACATCTGTTGAGTAACAGGTTCTTTTCTAGTTGCTCAAAGCATAGGAGTAAATAAAGCAAAGTTCTATCTATATGGGGTTTACACAGTGGAATGTAGGGAAACAGTAAACAAAACATATATATGGCCTGCTAGGTAGTGACAAGTGCTTTGGTGAAAAACTAAGATTAAGGAGACGAATTCAGGAAGAAGGTATTTTATTTTATGTAGGGTAGTCAGAAAAGGCCTCACTGAAAAGGTGACATTTAACTAGAGACTTGAGGAATATCTGGGAGGGTGAATAGCTTTTCAGGAAGAGAGGCAGCTAATGAAAATGTGCTGTAATGTGAATGTTCTGAATGTGTTTCTAGAACCCAGGCAGTTCAGTGTGACGGTCAAGGTGAGCTAGGGAGAAAGTAGTGTAGGGATTGATTGGAGAGATGGGGACAGGTTAAGTAGTAAATTCTTGTGTCCCATTCCTAGAGTTTCTGATTTGCTAGTCCTAGGCTTGGAGGAGAATTTTCATTTCTAACAAGTTCCCAGGTAAGAACCACTGAACCAGGGTGGAAGCAGAGAGACTGTTAGGATTTCAGAGTTAATACCAGCTTGGGTTGGACTGGTAGCAGTGGAGGTAGTAAGAAATTATAGTCAAATTGTAGTAAGAAATTGGGGTATGTTTTGAAGGCAGAGCCAGTAGGTTTTACTGATGAATAAAAGTGTGAGAGTTGAGAACAAGAGAGATGCCAAGCAAGGTGAGCAGGGTACATATGGGTTGGGGTGTATGTCAGAAGTCTAGTTTTGATGTGTTAAGTGAGATGTACTTGATTAGATATATAATTGGAGATAATGAGAAGGCAGCGTGAGGAGAGGTTCAGGCTACAGACAAGTTATACAGCTGCCAGTGTATATCAGCTCACTTCAGTTCAGTTCCGTCGCTCAGTCGTGTCCGACTCTTTGTGACCCCATGAATCACAGCACGCCAGGCCTCCCTGTCCATCACCAACTCCCGGAGTTTACTCAAACTCATGTCCATCGAGTCGGTGATGCCATCCAGCCATCTCATCCTCTGTCATGCACTTCTCCTCCTGCCCCCAATCCCTCCCAGCATCAGGGTCTTTTCTGATGAGTCAATTCTTCACACGACGTGGCCAAAGTACTGGAGTCTCAGCTTCAGCATCAGTCCTTCCAATGAACACCCAGGACTGATCTCCTTTAGGATGGACTGGTTGGATCTCCTTGCAGTCCAAGGGACTCTCAGGAGTCTTCTTCAACACCAGAGTTCAAAAGCATCAATTTTTCTATAGTGTTTAAAGCCAAGGATGAGGTCTGTGGTTCTCAACCAGAAACGACAAAGGGGGGCTTTTGACAATGTCTAGAGAGACCTTTTTGTTAAGGCTACTATTGGCATGTGATGAGTAGAGGTTAAGGACACCACTGAATGTTCTCTGATGCACAGAGCGGCCTCCCACAGCAGAGATATCTGGTCTCAAAATGTGAATCGTGCCAAGGTTGAGAAATCCTGACTATATGAATTTTAGAGTGTGTTGATAAACACACTTTGGGAAGATATGAGTCCTGGTTTGCTGTTAACTTCACCTCAGAGCGATGAGAGTAAACCAGCAAAAGATGTGAACAGGCGGGTGGGCTGAGAGCACGTGGAGAGTGTTTCACAGGAGAAAGATGGTGAAGAAGTGTTGAATGCTGTTGCCTTTAAGTACCCATCATGGATTGACTATTAACCTATGGATTTAGTAAAGGGAAGGACCTCTATGACTGTAATAGGGGTTTTAAAGTGTGATTAGGGTAAAATTCTGATTAGAATGAACCTGGAAAATATCAGGATACACAGAATTTTGAAGTAAAGAGAATCCAGAGAAATGGGGGACAGTAGCTGAGTTGAGGGAAGTGATGGCAGTGTAGAGGAAGTTTGCCTTTTGTGTTCTGTTACGATGGGAAGTTTTTGTGTGTGTGTGTGTGTGTGTGTGTGTGTGTGTGTAAGGGGACTCGATTTTGGAGGAGAATATGGAGTAATTGTTTTCTACCAAAAACTATAAAGAAAAAGTAGTTAACCATCACCTTTGATCCCTAGAATGAATTTGACTGATAGATCTAGATAAGCACACAGACACATTTGTTGGATGGGCTAAAGTGCGAGGGAGAGGATTTCTCTGTCTTTCAAACCATCATTTTCCTCAGCTAGGTAGCTAGCAGCCTTCCCTTATTAGTAGGAGTGGTACCTTCCCAGCCCATCTGAACTACTATTTATGGTCAACCCTTTTGGAAATGGAGGAAAAGCATCTCTTTCCAACACCTTTGCATTGGTGAGATTGAATAGAATAAGATGGAGATTTTTTCCAGAGCTGAGGTAGTAATGAAGCACATTCTCATCTCAGTTTGTAATTCCAGTTTATAAGGTGTTGACATTTGTGCCTCAAACTCCTTAATTATGATGTAACCTGTCCCAGAGCCACAATCCAATCTGTCTTGCTTACCACTCTATGAACCTAGGCATTTATGGGAGTTCCTGGTATATTTTCCCTCAGAAGGCCAAAGCTGAATGTGGGGGCTAATTCTTTCATGAAATATATAGTAGTTGCTGTATATGCAAACTAATTTTTTTTTAAAACTATTCAGACCCATTCTCTACTCCTAGTTTCTAGAGAGGGAAGGAAATTTCCAGCGTGTTGTGGTTATTTAATGCTTCATAACAAACTATCCCACAGCACAGGAGCTTAAAACAAAAATCAGTCATTAAATTTATTCATGATTGAGCACTTTGGCAAGGATTGGTGAATACTGCTGGAGCAACTTGACTGGGTCTGGAGAATTTACTTTCAAGAGAGCTTATTCCCTTAGCTGTCTTAATTACTATGTACTTTCATCTGGGAGTGCACTTGGGGGTCTCAGTTCCTCTCCACCTGGGCCTGCCCACAAGAGCTACTTGTGCTTCCTCACAAAATGGTGGACAGGTTTCAAGAGCATGTATTTCAAGGAAAAATGAAAGCTGTCAGTTTTTTAAGGTGTGCGCCCCCACCCCCCAAACTGGCCCAGTGTCATCTCTCTTGTATTCTACTGGTCAAGCTTAACTTGCCCAGATTTAAGGGTCAGAGGCCCCAAACTGCTTGATAAGTAGAATATCACAGAATTTGTGATCATCTTAATCAGCAGCACACCATCATGCCAGAAGAGGGAAAATGTTGGAGGAGCACATTGTTGTTCTCAGTATTCACGCTTTTCCAAAGGAGAAGTGGTGACTGCTTACTGAATATTGTAGAAGGAGCAGGATACACTTGACTGAGTCCCTGTTCTCTGGGAAACAGCTTTCCCAAAGGAAGCATGCATTGTAATTGGCTGTCTTAGCATATGGTAATAAGGTTAGAAAGCTCTTGGGAATGCCTGTGGTTTTCATTTTTGCTTAAAAAAAATATATATTTTATATATATATATATATAACAAATTATGCTATTGTAACCATTTAAAAATCTATAGTTCAGTGGTATTTAAAGTACATTCACAGTGTTATGCAACCTTCACAATCATCCAGAACTCCATCACCCCGAGAGGAAACCCCAAAGCCATTAAGAAATCACTCTTTATCCCCACCCTTAGCCCAGCCCCTGGCAACCACTTGTCTGTTTTCTGTCTTCTATGCATTTACCTATTTTGGATGTTTCATGGAAATGTAATTATATAATACAGGCAATATCTCAGAGATAGTATGGGTTCAGTTCCAGACCACCTTCATAAAGCTTAATAACACAATAAAGTGAGTCACACAAAGTGTTTGTTTTTCCATGCTCACACTATACGGTAGTCTGTTAAATGTGCACTAGTGTTAATGTCTAAAATCCGATGTATACACCTTAATTAAAATATTGCTGAAAATGCTAACCATCTGTGCCTTCAGTGAGTCATAGTCATTTTTCTGGTGGAGGGTCTTGTCTCAAGGTTGTGGCTGCTGATTGGTTAGGTGGTGGCTGCTGAAGCTTGTGGGGTGACTGTGCAAGTTTCTTAAAACAAGACAACAGTGAGGTTTGCTGCATTGACTCTTCCCTTTCACAAGTGATGAACTTCCTTTCACAGTTGAACTTCTTTCAAAATTGCAATCAGTCCTCTCAAATCCTGACACAGCTTTACCAACTAATATATGATATACTGAACACTTTGTTGTCATTTCAGCAGTCTTCTGGTTTCTTCACCAGGACTACTACATAGATCTCATTTCAGAAAATCATTTTCTTTGTTCCTCCATCAAAAGCAACTACTTATTCATTAAAGTTTTATTGGGAGATAGCAGACATTTGGTCACATCTTCAGGCTTCACTTCTAGTTCTCTTGCCATTTCCGCCACATCTGCAGTCACAAAGACCACTGATCACAGATCACTGTAACAAATACAGTAATAACTGAGAAAAAATTGAAACATTTCAAGTATTACCAAAATGTGACACAGAGACAGGAACAAATTCTGTTGGAAAAATGGCACTGGAAGGCTTGCTTGACACAGAGTTGTCACAAATTTTCATTTTTTTTTTTTTTTTTAAGTATTTTCAAAGGACAATAAAACACAGTAAAACAAGGTGTGCCTTTATGTGGTCTTTTATGTCAGGTTTATCATGTTTTCAAGGTTCATTCATGTTGTAGCATGTGTCAGCGCTTCATTCCCTTTCATGGCTGAATAATAACTCTATTTTATGGATTTAACACATTCATTCATCTGTTGATGGACACATCACTTAGATACTATGAATAATGCTGTTATAACACTAGTAAGTATTTGAGTCTGTTTTTAATTCATTTGGATATCTACCTAGAGTGGAATTGTTGGGTCATATGGTAGTTTTTAACTTTTTGAGGAACTTCCTATTTTCCACAGCAGCGGTACCATTTTACATTCCCATCAGCAAGGTGTGTTTTCCAATTTTCTCTACCTCCTTGGCAACACTTACATTTTCTGTTTTTCTTGGTTTTGTTTCAGACTTCAGCCATTCTACTGAGTGTTGGATGGCTATCTCCTTATGGTTTGGTTTGTATCTCCCTAATGAGTTCATGATGATGAGCATCTTTTCTTGTGCTTTATTGGCTGTTTGCACATCTTCTTCAGAGAAAGGTCTTTTCAAGTCCTTTGCCTTTTGAAAATATTTGTTGTTGAGTTGTGGGAGTTTTTAAAATATATTCTGGATATTAAACCCTTTCAGTTACAGATTGTCTTTTCACTTCTTGATAATGCCCTTTGTACAAAAGTTTTAATTTTTTAAAGTCAAGTTTTTCCTTTGTTCTTCTGTTACTCCTGATTTTGGTACCATATATGAAAATTCATTCCCAATCCAAGGTCATAGAGGTTTTCCTCTGTTTTCTTCCAAGAGTTTTATGGATTTAGCTGTTAGGTACAGGTCATTCATTGATGCATTTGAATTGGTCCCACTGTTTTGGATTTGCAAAGAGTAGACAAGAGTTGGGTGTTGTTTTTTTTTCCCCCCATTTCTGTCCCTCTCTTTCAAGAAAAAGAGAAATATGCCTCAAAGAGAACATGATAGGTGTTAAAATGTAGCTGGTTATAGACCATGCTCTTGGCCAGTTCTGTTTTTCCTCTTCAAGTTCTTCATTTTCCTCTTCTCATTCCTGTTTCCAGTACTACCCAATATGACCTCCCATCTTCTAGTTTCTGGATCAAAGTGTGATATGTTTTATATTCAGGCACTAAACTTACAGTCTCATGTACAAACTGTGAGCATTGATCCCAGCCATAATGTGGCACTGTTGTAAGCCTAGTATAAAATATTAAGCAGGCAGTGGGTGCAAACCAGCCTGGAGATGGCATGTGGGTGAAATCTATAGTAGAAAGTACGTTTCTGATAGGGTTCCCTGATAGCAGGTAAAGAATCTGCCTGCAATGCAGGAAACACTGGTTCGATCCCTGGATGGGGAATATCCCCTTTTCCTGCCCCCACCGCCCCCTGGTCCAAAGAATTGGATACAGCTGAATGACAGAGCACACATGTTTTTGTTAAGGATTCCTTTTCAAGTGACAAAGACTTGAGACATTGATTAGACTGTGAGGCATGTGGATGGGGATAGCTTTGTGGAAATCCTAAACAAATTGAGCAGATAATTGAGGGCTGTAGAACATGTTAATCTGGTAATTCTCAACCTTGACTTCACATCAGAGTCAGCTAAGAAGAATGAAAAATAAGCCTGCCCTAGACTTAAGTGGAATTGTCGTATGTATAAGGCTCAAATGGAATTTTTATTTTTTATTTACTTTTCTTCCTTTTCTATCTTTTAAATTATGAAAATATGATAACATTTACAGGAGACTTGGAAAATACAGAACTAAGTTACATATAGTTGCATTGTATATTACAGTTGTTTAAGTAGATAAATTTTTTAGTTGAAATTTCAATATCAAACTCTCAGAAATTAATAGAATGAATGTACAAAGAAGTAGAAGAATATAGTAGACCTGAAAAGCATTATGAACCAGTTTAACATAGTTAAGATTTACACAGTTTTCACACAAGAAGAAGATATAAATTCTATTCAAGTTCCCATAGACTATTAAGAGGCACTGGTACATACACAGAGACATAAGACCAGGTGCAGAAATCTCATGGTCCAAAGGTACTGAAATCATACAGAGTCTGTTCTCTTATTACTGTCAAATTATGTTAGAGATCAATATCAAAAGATACTTGACAGGGGATATATGTAACCTATGGCTGATTCATGTTGAGGTTTGACAGAAAACAACAAAATTCTATAAAGCAATTATCCTTCAATAAAATTTAAAAAAAGATTAAAATTACCAGCCCCCCCCAAAAGATAGTTGAAAATAACCCCATATTTTCAGTGCAGTGTGACATTTAACAAGAGAGACCTTAGGCTTAGCCATCGAAAGTTTCAGTAAAGTTAGAAGACAAAAAACAGGGTGGTTGCAGAGAAGAAAGCATTTAAATGAAAATATCAAGGATACCTTAAGAAAGCTCATGTACTTGGAAATTAAACGTCCACTTTTAAATGAGTATATCTAAGAAGCCATTACAAGGAAAATTAGAAAATATTTGTGATAGAATTAAAATGAAAAGAGAATTTACCAGAATTTGTTGCATGCAGCTGAAGCTGCTCAATTAAATACAAATTGGAGTCTTGAATAATATATGAAAACAAATAATGGACACTAGCATAAAATTTTGTGAGATTTGAAGAAAATCTGTACTTTAATTAATACTGTCACATTAATTTCCTGTTTTTTTTTAACAAAAATATTTCTTTATATTCTCATAACTAGATTAGAAGTTTCAAGCCTCAGTTAAATTTTTTTAATCATTAAGATAATACTTTGTAGACTTTGGCAGTAATACTAGATGCCAAAATATATGAAAGTATATATCAAAATTCTGAGTGAATATGAATTAGGAATCTAGCATTCTATTCATACTAAGTCAAACAAGTGGAATCAAAATGTCAAATTTTTTAGCTAGGCAAAAATTCATAAATTTTCTAGAATATATATATTATACATACCATATAAACACATGTATACAAAAGCTTTTCTACTGTGCTTGGTAAAGGCTTGAGAAAGAGTATCAAAAGAGATGGAGAAATTGGAAAACAAACTAAATGAAATGGGAACACTGAATATGAAACAAACTAGATAAAAGATCATCACATAGTCCAGTTGTTTTTAAACATGGCTGTTCATTAAAAATACATCTGGAGCTTTGGAGAAGAACAACAATACCTGAGCATTTGTATTTTTCAAAAAATTCCAAGATAATTCTGATATGTATCTGGATGTTAAGAAGTGAGTACAGTTTTTCTATTAAATGGTAGTTTCAGTGATCATTGAGAGTCCCTTGGACTGCAAGGAGATCCAACCAGTCCATCCTAAAGGAGATCAGTCCTGAGTGTTCATTGGAAGGACTGACGTTGAAGCTGAAACTCCAATACTTTGGTCACCTGAAGCGAAGAGCTGACTCATTTGAAAAGACCCTGATGTTGGGAAAGATTGAAGGCAGGAGGAGAAGGGGACGACAGAGGATGAGATGGTTGTATGGCATCACCGACTCAATGGAGATGAGTTTGAGTAAACTCGGGAGCTGGTGATGGACAGGGAGGCCTGGCGTTCTCTGGTCCATGGGGTTGCAAAGAGTCAGACACGACTGAGCAACTGGACTGAACTTAGTGATAATTATTTTCTGTTGACTAATCATGATATAATTATTGTATTAAGCAAAAATAACAGTAGTAGAAGAATTTTATCAGTGTTTACAATCAATAGCTAGATTAAAAATAAAAGATCATTACTATTGCAAGCCATAATGGAAACATGATTAACCTAACAATGTAAAATAATTACATACAGTTTGAGGGGTTAAGTAGAGCGATGTGGTAAGTGGAAGTGTATACATGCACGTGTTCTCATCCACCTAGCCAGTCTATCTTGGTTCTTGTATTTAATCCATTTACCTTATCAATATGTATGGTCCTATTACCATTTTCTTAGTCCGTTTTGGGTTTATTTTGTGTAGGTTTTTTTCCTTCTCTTGTGTTTCCTGTATAAAGAAGTTCCTTTAGCATTTGTTGTAAAGCTGGTTTGGCGGTACTGAATTCTCTTAACTTTTGCTTGTCTGTAAAGCTTTTGAGTTCTCTGTCAAATCTGAACGAGAGTGTTGATGGGCAGAGTATTCTTGGTTGTCGGTTCGTCCCTTTCATCACTTTAAATATATCATGCCATTCCCTTCTGGCTTGTAGAACTTCTATTGAGAAATCAGCTGATAACCTTATGGGAGTTGCCTTGTATTTTGTCCGTTTTTCCCCTGTTGTTTTTAATATTTTATCTTTGTCTTTAATTTTTGTCAGTTTGATTAGTATGTGTCTTGGTGTATTCCTCTTTGGGTTTATGCTGCCTGGGACTCTCTGTGTTTCCTGGACTTGATTGACTATTTCCTTTCCCATGTTAGGGAAGTTTTCAGTTATTCTCTTCAAATATTTCCTTAGGTCCTCTCTCTCCTCTCCTTATTGGACCCCTGTGATGCAAATGTTGGTGTGTTTAATGTTGCCCCAGAGGTCTCTCAGGCTGTCTTCATTTCTTTGTTTTGCAGCCGTGATTTCCACCATTCTGTCCTCCAGGTCATTTACCCATGCTTCTATCTCAGTTATCCTGCTATTGATTCCTTCCAGTGTATTATTCATCTCTGTTTGTCCTTTGGTTCTTGTGTGTCTTTGGTAAACATTTCTTGAATCTTCGTCATTGTTTTCCCGATATCCTGGATCATCTTCAACTATCATTATTCTGAATTCTTTTCCTGGAAGGTTGCCTATCTCCATTTCATATAGTTTTTCTGGGGTTTTATCTTGTTCCTTCATTTGAGACATAACTTTCTGCTTTTTCATCCTAATTAACTTTCTGTAATGTGGTTTTTGTTCTAGCTGCTGTGGGATTGTGGTTCTTGCTTCTTCTGTCTGCCCCCTGATGGAGGAGGCTAAGAGGCTTGTGTAAGCTTCTGGATGGTGGGGACTGGTGGTAGGAAAAATTGGGTCTTGCTCTGGTAGGCAGAGCCCCGCTCAGTAAAGCTTTAATCTAACTTGTTTAGCCTGAGGTGACCACACCCTGGGATCTGTGGGGTCTGTGGGGTTAGTGCCCCAGGTCGGATGCTCCCAGTGCGCCCACCCCTACCACGAGCTGCTGCTGACCAGGCCCCCACCGGAGACCCTTCAGCAGTCACAGGTAGGTCTGGTGCAGTCCCCTGTGGGTCACTGCTCCTCTCCCCTGGGTCTTGGTGCAGACAAGATTTTGTGTGTGTATACACCTCCAAGAATGGAGTCTGTTTCCCCCAGTCCTGTGGAAATCCTGTAATCAGATCCTACTGGCCTTTAAAGTCAGATTTCCTGGGGAGTCCAGTCCCTTTGTTGGATCCCCAGGCTGAGAAGCCTGATATGGGGCTCAGAACCTTCATAATAGTGGGAGAACTTCTTTGGTATTACTGTTCTCCAGTTGGTGGGTTGCCCACCTGGCGGGTATGGGATTTGGTTTTATTTTTTTTAAAGATTTATTTATTATTTTTATTTATTGCTGCACTGCGAGGCATGTGGGATCTTAGTTCCCTGACCAGGGATCAAACCCACGCCCCCTGCATCCAGAAGGCAGATTCTTAACCACTGGACCACCAGGGAAGTCCCGGGATTTGGTTTTATTATGATTGCTTCTCTCCTACCATCTCTTCACGGCTTTGTCTTTGTCTTTGGGGCATTTTTTGGGGGGTGGGTTCCAGTGTCCTCCTGTCGATGGTTGTTGAACACCTAGTTGCAATTTTGGTGTTCTATCAGGAGGAGATGAGTGCATGTCCTTCTACTCTGCCATCTTGAACCCACTCAGACTTAATTTTTAAAAGCTGAAGTGACTGTAGGGCCAGGGTTAGAATCACTGATTTAAAGGAAATAGGAATTTACTAGTAATTTAAAGCAGTGCTTCTCAACTTCATTGTGCATACAAATCACCTGGGATATTATTACACTGCATATTTTGATTGAAGAACTCTGAATGGATCTTAGACATAAAAGTAAGCTAAAACTAAAACTCTTAGAACCTAAAAGAAAACATAGTGTGAATCTTTGTGACCTTGTACAAGCAACCAATGGAAAATAAGTTGGACTTAATCAAACTTAAAAATTATTGTGCTTAAAAGCTGATCAAGTGAAAAAGACAACCCACAGAATGGGTGGAAATATTTGCAAACTGTATATCTGGTAAGTCTCCAAATTATAGAAAGAACTCTTATGACTCAACAATAAAAAGACAATCAATTAAAAATGGACAAAGGATTAAAATAGACATTTCTCCAAAGAAGATAAGCAAATGGGCAATAAACACAGGAAGATTGTTGTTCAGTTGCTAAGTCGTGTCTGACTCTGCGCTCCCATCGATTGTAGCCTGCCAGGTTCCTCTGTTGATGGGATTTTCCAGGCAAAAATACTGGAGTGGGTTGCCATTTCCTTTTCCAGGGATCTTCCCAACTTAGGGATCAAACCTGCATCTTCTAATTGGCAGGTGGATTCTTTACCATTGAGCCACCAGGGAAGCCCAATGAAAAGATGAGGAAAATGCAAATCAAAACCTTAATGAGATGCCACTTCATATTCCATTAGGATGGCTGTAATCACAAAGACAGAATAACAACTGTGGACTAGGATTGCTGGTGGGAATGTAAAATGGTGCAGCTACTACGTGGAAGAGAGTTCGGCAGTTTCTTAAAAGGTTAAACCATGGAGTTAGCATTTAACCTAAATTATCTGTGAACGAATGGATAAATAAAATGTGGTAGATCTGTACAGTGAGTACTGCCAATATTTATCAATAAAAAGGAATGAAATACTGATACATGCTGAATAAGGGACAAACATTTTTACAGAGGCCTTGGACAACGTGCTTGCTAGGTGGGATGGGAGAACTTCTCAAGATCTTTCTGCTTACCCTCAGTGCTAGAGCCCTGGTTACAAAAGAGGAAGATATATGTTCTGAGAGATTAATCCTCTAGCTTCCTGTCATTCAACCCTCTGTCCTCAGGGTATAATCAACTATCACACTGTGGCCCTTACTTAAGGTTGAAAACGTACCAAATTCTCATTTTTTTTGAGAAGGGAAGTTAAGTTATACTCTCTGAGTTTTTTGCTTATTGCTGTAATGGTGAATGACATGTTTTCTCAACTATTTCAAATCTAGGCCTAAAAAAACCTTAATGGCAAGAATCTCTGATGAAGGAAAAGCCGTGCCTATCATCCAGGAACTGGCCTAGTCAAAACTAAAAAGGAGGCCTCTCTGTCCCCCTGAAAGTAGACCGTTTCACAGAACACCTACAATATGGCTCTATGACCATGGTCAAGAAATTCTGTAATTGTTCCTGAACAAGACAATTCTGTAATCGTTTCTGAACCCAGAGGAAAACATGAAAATGACCAAATATCGAATTCCCTGGCAATTCAGTGGTTAGAACTCGGTGCTTTTACTGCCAAGGGTTCGAGTTCAGTCCCTGGTCAGGGAAAAATATCTTATCTCCCTGCCCTGGCTAATGTACTTCTTTAAGAACAGCTTTAGGGACTTCCCCGGTGGTCCAGTGGTTAAGACTGCACTTTCAACGCAAGGGGTGCTGACTCTATCCCTGGTCTTGGAACTAAAATTCCACATGTCGCATAATAATAGTTTTAGCCTCATGTCATGCATCTCACCTTTTCGAGACTGGCTATCTCTCAACTTACTGAGACAGCCAATCAACCCACACTTGCTCACAGTATCCATTTAGAGAGAGCCCTATTTCCTTGAACCTTTCCCCCAATCACCTAACCTGCCCACATCCTAAGTCCTGTAACAGCTTACAGAGATATGCCCTCGTGGTTCTGAAGGTGTGTGTTCTTTATTCAGTGAGCAAAAAACCCAGCTTGTTTAATGCAGGTGTGTTCCTCATCACCTGGCAATGAGTTGTGGCTGCCCATTTTAGATAAAGCATGCATTTTCCATTTTGTCATGGCTCTGCACTCCCCATTGTCTCCCACATCCCACTGTTACTGTTTTTGTTAGGCCCTCTCGGCATTCAAGTATGCAAGTCCTGGTGCAGACTGTCATGATTTCGGGACCTTTCCCCTAGCACCAGCTGATTGGATCTTTGGTTAAGGTATGTGTTACTCAGTATTAGGTCTGGGGTCCTCCTAAGTGATGGCTCCTGACTTCTCAACCTTCATCCACAAAGTGAAATTTTAATTTCTACAGCATGTAAGATATGTTGCATGAGGAGAAAACACTGGAGGAATTCGATTATCTGGAAGGAACTCAGCAACAGGCTACATTTCAAATGAGATTCTGTAGGAGTTGAAACATTCCCCTATGTTGATGCCCAATGCAGCCTGTGGGCTGGATGTCTAATCAAATTATACTTCCTTGGTAATTGTTAGGCATTCATAATGCCCATAACAGTCAACATTCCAATCTCAATAATTTTAAATACACAGATTTGCTCTTCAATGAAAGGATGAGGGCTTCCCAAGTGGCATTAGTGGTAAAGGACCCACCTGCCAGCGCGGGAGACATAAGAGACCTGGGTTCCACCCCTGGGCCGGGGAAAGGGCACGACAACCCACTCCAGCATTCTTGCCTGGAGAATCCCATGGACAGGAGCCTGGTGGGCTATAGTCCATGGGGTCACAGTGAGTCGTACACGACTGACTTAGCATGCACTCACGCACGAAGGGAGAATAAACTTACCTATTAGTTTCAGAAAATTAAAATCCCTGGTCGATGGTGTCTTTGAAGTCAGGCTATTTTAACTTCTTCTTGCACTCCCATCCACTGAAAATTTTGCTCATCAGAGTAATCTCTAGTGAAGCGCAGAATGTGAGTACTGAACCTCTGAAGGCACCTGGTGACACCCTGTAGTGGTCTGGGGCAGAAACCAGAACCAGAACCAGAACCCAGCCTTTTCAGCATCCCAATTCCTGAGCCTGCTTGCTGTCCTGCAGGTAGCCCTGTTATCCTGGACTTCAAGGACATCATCCCAGATGTTGCCTGATTTGACCTGACCAAGGCCTGGGAAGGTAGAAGGAGACTCTGGCAGGAATTAAGAAGGAAGGCTATCAGAGCACAAAGACTTAAGACTCAGAAGGGGTTCATAAGTTGCCACGCATTCACGAAAGCAGAGGAGTGCGAGTTTTCAACCTCTGGCTTCACATACCTGTGGATGACAAGTATCATAAGAGCTAACGTTTGTTAAGCCGTTAGCGTGTTGGGTTTTGATCTCAGCACTTGGCACGTGCTATATATCAGTTCCACAAGCTTAGGAGGCAGGCAGCAACTCCATTTTATAGAAGAGAAAAATGTTTAACCTGAACTGACTCCAGTGGTGGGGAGTGGAGAGAGGCAAGGTGGACAGAGAGACCTACCAGAGGAGATGGTAGGTGGCATTGCAGGATTGAGGAAATATTTGGTTGACATCTATTTTTGCACCGCTGCAAACGTTTTTTGCCTGTCCCTTCTTTCCAGGTCTTAGTGTCTGGGCACGGGTGTGGTCAGGGCCAGGTGGGGAGCAGCTCAGGGGTGGGCGAGTTGTTTGAGCTTGCTATGTCCCTGAGGGCCACCAGAGGGCAGTACTGGTTCACACCGCAGCCTCCTTGCGCTCATTCTTGGCAAGTTTGGAGCCCGGATTCTCAGCCCTACCAGACCCTTTTTTTTTTTCAGACTCCTTTTTTTAAAAAAGAAAAACAAGACTGTTTTCTAATGCCCCCTTTACCATCTTGAAGTGAAATTAACTACTCTGAAAAGGAGGGAAAAAAAGGAAAGTAATATGTAATAAACTGATGGGATTCAGTAATATGCTTGGATATGGCTACACTAGATGAACACAATAAAGTTAGTTTGATGCTTTGCCCATCAGATCACTGAGAATGAAGAATTACAAATACAGCTGGATGTAGGTTGTTGTGTATGACAGAAATTCTCTGATTTTCTGAAGAGATAAATCATTCTTAGTAAGGTTAAAAATAAAATAGGATACAAATGTCCCTTTATTGCATTCTTGGAAATTTCAGTGTGTATTAAAACTGCAAAGGACAAAACTGCTTTTACTTATGTATAAAACAGAGTTAGGTTTAGTGCTTCTTTAAACAGCCTTAGCCTTTTTCATTTGATCCTATGTGAAGGTTCGACCTCCCCAGGTGGTGCTAGCGGTAAAGAATCTGCCTGCCAGTGCAGGAGACATGGGTTCGATCCCTGGGTTGAGAGGATTTCCTGGAGGAGGGCATGGCAACGCACTCCAGTATTCTTGCCTGGAGAATCCCCATGGACAGAGGAGCCTGGCAGGCCACAGAGTTGGACACGACTGAAGTGACTTAGCATGCACACAAGAAGATCCAGGAGGATATGTGAACAGCAATTCTTTCTTGTGAAGAACTGCCTTCACTGAGAACTCTAGCTGGTACTAGAGGATATGAGATGCCCTATCTTTCCACCCCAACTTGGGCGCCCTGAGAGCCAGGGCTTGGTGTTGCAGGCGTTCAAGCCCTCCAGAGTGCTCCTCACAGCACTTGCTGAGTACACTGGACTGACTGAGTCCTTTCTCTACAGCTGGGGGTGACTCTCGTCCAGCCTGAGTACATTGGCTGGACACTTTAAGGGCCTAGACCCTGGGTATGAAAGCTGATGTACACTGAAGCCAGGCAAGAGGTGCCCCAAGGAGTCTGTCAGGAAAATCCATGGCTCTCCATTTTCTTAGGCAAGATTCGTCCAAGAAAGGCCCTTTCATTCCCCTGGCACCCCACGCATATATTTTGTTTGTGGTTCCTGAGACAAAAAGATGCATGTTCTTGTGAAAGAAAACAGGGAATTGGTTCCAAAACTCACTTTCTGCCCAGAACCAACCAAGGCCTGTGAAGCAGCTGGGTCTTGTGGCCCTGATTAGATAGAGGGATAAGGATGCTTCTTCCTGGAACCCCGTCAAGGAAGTGCTCAAACCCAGCCCACGCTGGCCACATGGCAACTTTCCCCACTGGCGCCTGGTAAGCTGCATGCCAGCCACACATCAGCCCCTCTGAGCCCCCCACAGCCTCGCCTGACCTGGCTGCCACTGTTAGGCCATGGCATAACGCTGCCTACTGGAAAGTTTCCATGTCAGGTTTCGGCCACAGCAGCTCTAGTATTCCTCCCTCACCCGCCTAGTGTCCACCACTGACAGCTTTTATAGCAGGAAAGTGGGCAGGTTAATACTAGCCTGGTCTCACAGGAGTCTCTGTAAAATGGAGCAGGGCCTGGGGGCAGACAGTCCTGCACGTCATTCACTCAAATTCCACCTTTGCAAAAAAAAATTTTTTTTTTAATCCATGAACTGTATGTGCTTTTTATTTACTTTGAAATGGCCCAAAGAGAGGATGAAGAGGTGTGTGGTGTAATGAAACTGCTGGCGAGTGGTCAATTCTGTATGCTTCTCTACTCCTGAGACCAGACTCCAGAGGGTGCCCAGGGTAGCCAAGTTTCATTTATTTGTCCAAGTACAAGCATGATCAAGAATGTTCTAAATAAGGTCAGGGTTTACAGCTTTGATTATATAATTTCCTCTGATCATTTGATTGGGTCACATGAATGTAAACTTCAGTGAAGCTTCACTTTCCAAGTTTCCACTCCATTTCTCTGAATGTGCCACAGCATGATGATAAAAGTCTCCCAGATTCCCAAAAATCCACCTGAACAATACCTCAGCACGTTGTGGTTTATTCACCTTAAGAAGAATCTGGAGAGAACATGGTTTGGGATGGGAGACAGAGTTACGTACGCCTGATGGGTCTGGACCACTGATATAAATGATTCTCATTTCATTTTAGAGTTTCCATAATTGTAGCAATTATCTCTGAAAGATTTTTGTCCACATTGATTTGGATAAAGTTTTCTGGAGCTGATGGGGTCTCCAGAGTATCGAACTGCGACTGCAGTAACTCAGGGGGCATAAAATGATCTTTTCTTCTGAGTAAGCGTCCAGAGATGATGTCAAATGACCCAGTCAGATGGACCACAAG
This sequence comes from Cervus canadensis, assembly GCF_019320065.1. Taxonomy (NCBI): domain Eukaryota; kingdom Metazoa; phylum Chordata; class Mammalia; order Artiodactyla; family Cervidae; genus Cervus; species Cervus canadensis. The sequence continues at coordinate 10,444,778 of NC_057415.1, read as the reverse complement.
GAGCTTCACCTCAACTGGCTTTTCTTCCTTTCCCGAGTGATCACACTCTAGAGGTGCATCATCTTTTCCTTGTATTAAGATGTCTCTGTATACTTTCTTCAGAGCTGAACAGGCTAGAACTACATGCTGTCCAGAGGCTACATCTCTGTTTAAAAACAAACAAAACAAAACAAAACAAAAAAACCTGGGGAGATGGGGAAGGGAAGATCCCAAAGAGTGAAGACATTTAAAATAACTGGTGTCAAGCCTAGGCTGAGGACTTCAGTCCCACTTCTCTGACAGTGGAAGGTGTTACAAATGGTGGCCAAGTATCAGGCAGTCTTGACTTTGAGGTAAAGATCTTCCACTAGTGAGCCCTCTTGGGTGATGTGTTTACTTCTCTATCAGTTCAGTTCAGTCACTCACTCGTGTCCGACTCTGCGACCCCATGGACCGCAGCACGCCAGGCCTTCCTGTCTATCACCAACTCCTGGAGTTTACTCAAACTCATGTCCATTGAGTCGGTGATGCCATCCAACCATCTCATCCTCTGTTGTCCCCTTCTCCTCCTGCCTTCAATCTTTCCCAGCATCAGGGTCTTTTCCAGTGAGTCAGTTCTTCACATCAGATGGCCAAAGTATTGGAGTTTCAGCTTCAGCATCAGTCCTTCCAATGAATATGCAAGACTGATTTCCTTTAGGAGCATCAGTTCATCATCTGTTAAATGTGGCTACTCAAGAGTACCTGCCCACAGAACTGTGGTGTGGAAGTTTATCACGGTGCCCAGCACACAGGAAGTGCTGAGTGAGTATCAGCTCTGCCCCTTGGCTACAGGATGTGACTGAGCCAGCCCTTGTGGACATGGGTCGCTGCTGGCAGGCACCTGTGTCCCCCACAGAGCATGGCTCAGGCTCTCCTCAGATTCTCTCCATTCCTACTCTGCAGTATGCTAGAAAAATCTGGGGAAGTTACCCATGCAGAGCTGGAGAAAGTAGGAAAAAAGAGAGCACCAGTCCTCTGTTTTCAAGGTGAGCAGAAAGTGAGAAGTTTCCAGAGATATGCTAAGAGAAAAACCTGAGCCAGAAATAGAGGTAGATTGACAAGGCACCAGTAAGCGAAAACCTAGACAGCATATTATAAAGCAGAGACATTACTTTACCAACAAAGGTCTGTCTAGTCAAAGCTATGATTTTTCCAGTAGTCATGTATGGATGTGAGAGTTGGACTATTAAGAAAGCTGAGCGTGGAAGAACTGATGCTTTTGAACTGTGGTGTTGGAGAAGACTCTTGAGAGTCCCCTGGACTACAAGGAGATCCAACCAGTCCATCCTAAAGGAAATCAGTCCTGAATATTCATTGAAAGGACTGATGCGGACGCTCAAATTCCAATACTTTGGCCACCTGATGCGAAGAGCTGACTCATTGGAAAAGACCCTGATGCTGGGAAAGATTGACGGTGGGAGAAGAAGGGGACAACAGAGGATGAGATGGTTGGATGGCATCACCAATGTGATGGACAGGAGTTTGAGTAGGCTCTGGGAGTTGGTGATGGACAGGGAAGCCGGGTGTCCTGCAGTTCATGGGGTCACAAGGGAGTCAGACACAACTGAGCGACTGAACTGTACTGAAGGGAAAACCAGTGTGGTCCAAGACCATACATGAGGATGACCCCCCACCCCCACCCCATACTAAGCTGATGTATACCAGCCCTGGGCAGGAGAGGCTGTCTTCTTGGAGCCAGGATGGAACTAAATAAAGTGGTCAAGGGTCAATGCTGGCTTGGGTACTTAGTAGAGATTTCAATTCAGAACTGAGAACTAAGAATTCTAAAGGGGCCTGCCTTGATCTATGGCCGTCGTAGACTGGAGACCCAGTGGATGGAGTGTGTCATCAGCAACAAACCAATGTACTTGAACCTCCCAGCTCTTCTCAAGGGCATGAGTGAGAGCTTGTTAGTTCTGAGCCTGGAGGTCTGATCTCTGCCCTCCTGAGACTCTTCACTTCGGCTTCCATCCAGGTCAGTATCTTTGATCTGACGAGTCTATTTATGTTAGAGACCCAGTTGGGTAGGAGTTCTCAAATCCTAAAACCCAAAAACCTTAAAACCCTAAACCCATACAAAGACAGGACTGCTAGCCTTGTCTGTGCAGTGTTTAAAAAAAAAGTAAACAATTTTTAATCATAAGTATAATCTCACATGGCCCAAATGGTTTTAGATTTATAAAACATGACTTCATCTTAGAAAGCAAGATTTGGAACTCATTAACTGCCACTCCTTTATCTTCCGTGTCCCAACCAGGATTCCCAAAGGCCAGACCCACTCGTTTGCGCGGAGGCATGCTACAGAGCTGGACAGTTTGAGATTTCAGTCCTGGCAGCAAGTTATCTGTTGACTTGCAAATGACCCCAGATCTTCCTGGTTGTCAGAGGCTGAAGTAGGAGGCAATACAAGTGGTGCCTAAGATATGGCTATAACAACATTATTTTCTTTAGGACTTACTATACATATTAGGTACCATTCTAAGTGCTACCCATGCTTTATTCACTAATTCCTCACCAACAGTCTGTAAGGACTGTTGTGAATAGGAACTATATCCCCATTTTTCAGAAGAATAAACAGGTTTATGGAAGCCAAGTTGCAGAGTAAAATTCCCAGCTAGTAATTATGAAGTTGTCTAGAAGGCTGACTCTAGAACCCAACACTCTGTGGCTGATTAAAAGTCATTGCTAGTCACCAGATGGAGATGCATTTCATTTCTGGGATCCTTTATCATTAGTCAGTTATGATTTCAAGAGTGGTTTCCTTTATTCACTGGCTTATCTGGGGTCTGACGTTCTCTTACCTTCGTAAAATGTCATGCAATTTGCAGAGCCATGGAATTCTGTCCTGAAATTAAAACAAACACAGAGTGGCTTTTCCAGATACTGTTTATTTGTACAGAAACATGTTCATATCATGTTCATCAATGTTAGGGTCCAGAGAAATCTCACTGGTTTTGAGGAGGAGGCCATGCACAGGCTGAGGAGTTAAGTCATTGGGCAGTCAGCACAGAAACATGTTCCTGGTCCAGGTGTCAGAGGCTCTTTCCACAATGATAGAAATTACCCTAAAATGCCAGTATGTCTAACTCCCCCATTTTAATCTTCCCATTATAAATACACTTTCTTTGGTTCTGGTATGTTTGTGTGTGTGTGCGCTAAGTCGCTTCAGTCGTGTTTGACTCTTTGCTACTGCCAGGCTCCTCTGTTCATGGGGATTCTCCAGGCAAGAAAACCGAAGTGGGCTGCCATTTCCTGATACACTTACAGATCTTTGTCCTGCATGATTCTTCAGGTGCTTCTGATCTCAAATGCAGAGAGTTATTCATAGAAACTCTTAAGTCAGCTGCCCCCGGTCCTATTCTTCAAACCCTCCAAAAACAAAGCTCCTCTCGGATAAAAGTATTGTGAGAATTTTGTATTTTTCCAGAGAAGGCAGAAGAAGTTTGCATAGGACACCCTAGAGTGTTACACAAAGAAGTTCCCCTGGGGTAAATACTGATTGGCCATAATGCATTAAAAAAAAATTTTTTTTATTATGCAAATTTAAAACATATACAAAGACAAAATGGTACAAAACAAACTTCTCTGTACCTATAACCTAGGTTTAACGATTTTCAGCTCACAATCTGGTCTTCTATACGTCCCAACCCCCACCCTTTATCATTTTGATGCATATTCAAGAAAGATGATGTCTTTATTATTTAAGACTTTTTTTGGGGGGGCTGCTTTGGGTCTTCATTGTGGTGTGCAGGCTCTCAAGTTGTGGTGTGCAGGCTTAGTTGTGGTATGTGGGATCTTGGTTCTCCAAATAAGGATTGAATCCAGCCCTGCATTGGGAGCATCGAGTCTTATCCACTGGGCCACCAGGCAAGTCCCCATGATGCATCTTTAAAAGTCCTTGCTCTTAACATTTGATTACTACCATTTTATTTAATTTTTGTATTTGTATAATTGAGATTGACTTGCATTTGTTTTCTTGTGTAGTTCATATTAAATTTTGTTATCAAGGTTATCCTAGCCTCCTAAACATAAGTAGGGCAGCTTTCCTTCTTCTCTTCTTTGAAACAGCTTGTATACAATATATTATTTTTATGGACTTCATGTTTTTGTTTCCCCAAAATTCATACCCCCATGTGAGAATATTTGGAGGTAATTAGGTTTAAATGAGGTTATGAGGATGAGGTCCTCATGATGGGATTAGTGCCCTTGTAAGAAGAGACCAGTGAGCTAGTATATACTCTTTCTCTCCTGCTGCTGCCCTCCCTTTCAACCACCCAGCGGAGATACAGAGAACCTCCAAGCTCAGAATAAACAAGAAACTGACCATGCTGGCATCTTGATCTTGGACTTTCGCCCTCCAAAACTGTGATAAATACATCCAATTGTTTAAGTCACCCAGGCTGTATTATTTTGTTACAGCAATCTGAGCTGAGTGAAACTCATCTGAAAATACTATCTGGGCCTTTTATTTATTTATTTATTTTGAGGAAAGATCTCTGATTACAGATTGAATTTCTTTAATGAACATTGTATTATTTTCAGATGTTTCTATTTTTAATTCAGTTTTGGTGACTGAATACTTTAGAACCAACAAGGTCATGTTTTCACTTGGTGACAGGGGAGGGTTGAGCAGACTGTGTCCCTGAGTATTTTAATCCTCACTTGAAGAAAGTCTTCCCTTATATACTTTATACAAGTTCTCACACTTAGGTTCAGGTCCAGCTCCATGCCTCATACAGGTTATCATCTCCCATCTCTACAGGAACATAAAAAATCGTACTTCCCACCCTCCTGGCTTATATGCATTCCCAAATCCTGGGGGAAGAGGTTATTTAGGTTTAATTAAATCTTGCTACTTTGATTCTGGCACCTGAGAATTTCTCGTTTTGCTTTTGACTTTGGTTAAGTCCTTGGTTATATCCCCCATCCCACTCCCCTAATCTTTTCCACCAGGAGCCTTTCAAGTTCTCCAGCTCTAGGTGAGGTCTTTCAGTGCCTGATTATTTCCCCAGGGCTTAGGCTTTCCCTATTTCTTATTCAGAGTAACTAGCTCCACAGTGAGTGAAAGGTTCATTCCACCAAGGCCATCACTCTGTGCTCAGCAAACTAAAGACCTTCCAGTTACTAGGATCCACCCTTGTCAGGAAGCAGAGGATTTTGTACACACAGATACTACATGCACACACACTACACGCACACATGCTACACATACATACACAGTTGTAATTTTTTCATTATATGTATCTTTTCATATTAAATAATATTTTTAAAAAGCACTGTGAACTAATATTGGGTTAAGAGTCCTGGAAGTTTTATTAGTCACAGAATTTTTTGAAGACTTTACTTCTGTGTACATATTACCCAATCAGAGACCACTTAGAAGTTCAAATGCAACAGCTATAAAATCTGCAGAAGACAGAGATCAAATGACAACTATTACCTAACTTACACAAATGGTATCTTAAATAACAATAACTACATGATTCACAGATATTATTACTCAAATTATAACAGCCACTACAATGTACACAATAGCTCAAATGTATTTAATGAAACACTTGTTAATGTTAGCACTGGTCTGAGTACTCAGGGAACCCAGTGTGGTTATTTCTAAACAAAGTAACAAGATGATGAGGCTTACCAGTTCTAAACTTGCAGACCATAAAGAACTTTGTGCTCTATGGGGAGACTTACATGCTCCTGGAAAAGACTGTATATGTTTAAGGCTTATTCTTGGCAAGATTTTCTGACATCATACTCAAAAACTAAATGTTCTAGAGAAGTCTGTGAGGAGAAAAAAAGTTGTAGCAGCTATACTTATGGAACTTGAAATTGCCACTGTAACACAGTATTTTCTAGACTTAAGATGGGGGTCAGCGAAGAAGAGCGTCAAGGGTTGTAGGTAGTGGGGAAAACTAGCTGGACTTACTGAGCCGTGCAGTATTTTATGATGTAAAATTGCCCATGGGAAAGCTGCCAACTCAAGCCCAGATTTGGATTTCCCTTTCCTTCATCCATTTGCAAGTATCTGTTGTGTGCTTAGGGAGACCCAGACACTATTCTGGGTCCTTTATTTCAATCCTCTACACACGATCACCCTGAGTTTAACTTCTAAGATTCCATTTGCACCTAACTTTCTAAATTCCTTTCTCTTCTGTATTTTCATTGTGAATAGCTAAGCTTTTCTACTACATTCATGAACTAACAGGGATAAAAAAAGAAAATCACTATTATTTATACATAGACTTTAAAAAAATTTTTTTTAAACCTCTTGGCTATATCTTCCAAAACAGCTTCTCCAACAGAAAGCTGCAGCAGAGCAGGGTGACTGGGCCTTAAAGACTCACATGTCAGCAGCATGAGCTGTTTCCTACCTAGGACCCAGACCGACAAAGATATGGTGCCTTTCAAACCTTAGGAAGGGCTGCACAGGCAGCTTACTTGGTAAAGTGGTGTACTAATCATTAATGGGTCTAACCTCAGTGTGTGTTTTACATGTAAATAGAGGTGTCCGGCTTCAAGTTTAAGAAATGACGTCAACTTCTATAAAGCTGGGGCTTCCCTGGTGGCTCAGAGGGTAAAAGTGTCTGCCTGCAATGCAGGAAACCCGGGTTCGATTCCTGGGTTGGAAAGATCCCCTGGAGAAGGAAATAGCAACCCACTCCAGTACCCTTGCCTGGAAAATTCCATGGACAGAGGAGCCAGGTAGGCTACATACTGTCCACGGGGTCACAAAGAGTCGGACACGACTGAGCGACTTCACTTTCACTTTCTATAAAGTTAAGGAGTCTTCTTATAGCATATGGGGGCCGCAGTGAGGTACCTTCCTAAGCACTTGGACAAGAAGGAAAGAAGCTTGTTCTTTAAGGCTTTAAAGATCAACACTTAACAGAAAGGGACAGAGATGTCTAAACTCATCTGAAGAAGTAAAAAGTGACCCTCAGGCTAGCAGTGCATCACTATGATCCAACTACGTATTTTAACACACATAAAGGAAGCACATGAGGCTTGGGTGTAAAAGTCCAGGGCAGGAACACTATAGGATTAGACAGCAGAGTACTGTCCAGAGGACATGGAGTTCTGGCCTTATGACTTCAAATATCATGTTCTCATTAGCAAACGTCTTCATCTAATGGGGTGGGTGGTCTCACACCATTAGAAACTTAAGTTTTAACTTTCCTACTCTTTTGATTGCACGTTCACTGAGCTACCTGACTACATTTTGGCTTTTGAAATCAGATTGATGTGTTATGGGCCACGTGGCAGTTAAATTTCTCCTTGTAAATTAATCAACTGGCATTCGGGTTTTATGTAAAAATCTTGTGAAGCTGACTAGTGGGGTTCTCATATGAGACATGAACCTGTGTTTAATGTGTTGACAGTGTCAAGGGTTGAGCCAGCAAGGGAGCCTGACTGCCCTGGTCCCATCTGGGCAGTCAGGCAGCCTTTTCCACAATGCATCCCTGTCACTGTGCATGTCTCTAGGTGAAACAAAATCCCGAGACGAGTGCTGATCTCCATTCAGCAAGAATGCTTGGCTTGCAAATAAATAACCTAACTCTACACCTAAAGCAATTAGAGAAGGAAGAAATGAAGAACCCCAGGGTTAGCAGAAGGAAAGAAATCTTAAAAATCAGGGCAGAAATAAATGCAAAAGAAACTAAAGAGACCATAGCAAAAATCAACAAAGCTAAAAGCTGGTTTTTTGAAAAAATAAACAAAATTGACAAACCATTAGCAAGACTCATTAAGAAACAAAGAGAGAAGAACCAAATTAACAAAATTAGAAATGAAAATGGAGAGATCACAACAGACAACACTGAAATACAAAGGATCATAAGAGACTACTACCAGCAGCTCTATGCCAATAAAATGGACAACTTGGATGAAATGGACAAATTCTTAGAAAATATAACTTTCCAAAACTGAACCAGGAAGAAATAGAAGATCTTAACAGACCCATCACAAGCAAGGAAATCGAAACTGTAATCAAAAATCTTCCAGCAAACAAAAGCCCAGGACCAGATGGCTTCACAGCTGAATTCTACCAAAAATTTAGAGAAGAGCTAACACCTATCTTACTCAAACTCTTCCAGAAAATTGCAGATGAAGGTAAACTTCCAAACTCATTCTATGAGGCCACCATCACCCTAATTCCAAAACCAGACAAAGATGCCACAAAAAAAGAAAACTACAGGCCAATATCACTGATGAACATAGATGCAAAAATCCTTAACAAAATTCTAGCAAACAGAATCCAACAACATATTAAAAAAATCATACACCATGACCAAGTGGGCTTTATCCCAGGAATGCAAGGATTCTTTAATATCCGCAAATCAATCAATGTAATACACCACATTAACAAATTGAAAGATAAAAACCATATGATTATCTCAATAGATGCAGAGAAAGCCTTTGACAAAATTCAACACTCATTTATGATTAAAACTCTCCAGAAAGCAGGAATAGAAGGAACATACCTCAACATAATAAAAGCTATATATGACAAACCCACAGCAAGCATCACCCTCAATGGTGAAAAATTGAAAGCATTTCCCCTGAAATCAGGAACAAGACAAGGGTGCCCACTCTCACCACTACTGTTCAACATAGTGTTGGAAGTTTTGGCCACAGCAATCAGAGCAGAAAAAGAAGTAAAAGGAATCCAGATAGGAAAAGAAGAAGTGAAACTCTCACTGTTTGCAGATGACATGATCCTCTACATAGAAAACCCTAAAGACTCTACCAGAAAATTACTAGAGCTAATCAATGAATATAGTAAAGTTGCAGGATATAAAATTAACACACAGAAATCCCTTGCATTCCTATATACTAACAATGAAAAAACAGAAAGAGAAATTAAGGAAACAATACCATTCACCACTGCAACAAAAAGAATAAAATACTTAGGAGTATATCTACCTAAAGAAACAAAAGACCTATACATAGAAAACTATAAAACACTGATGAAAGAAATCAAAGAGGACACAAACAGATGGAGAAACATACCGTGTTCATGGATTGGAAGAATCAATATTGTCAAAATGGCTATTCTACCCAAAGCAATCTATAGATTCAATGCAATCCCTATCAAGCTACCAACGGTATTTTTCACAGAACTAGACCAAAGAATTTCACAATTTGTATGGAAATACAAAAAACCTCGAATAGCCAAAGTAATCTTGAGAAAGAAGAATGGAACTGGAGGAATCAACCTGCCTGACTTCAGACTCTACTACAAAGCCACAGTCATCAAGACAGTATGGTACTGGCACAAAGACAGAAATATAGATCAATGGAACAGAATAGAAAGCCCAGAGATAAATCCACGAACCTATGGACACCTTATCTTTGACAAAGGAGGCAAGGATATACAATGGAAAAAAGACAACCTCTTTAACAAGTGGTGCTGGGAAAACTGGTCAACCACTTGTAAAAGAATGAAACTAGAACACTTTCTAACACCATACACAAAAATAAACTCAAAATGGATTAAAGATCTAAATGTAAGACCAGAAACTATAAAACTCCTAGAGGAGAACATAGGCAAAACACTCTCCGACATAAATCACAGCAAGATCCTCTATGACCCACCTCCCAGAATATTGGAAATAAAAGCAAAACTAAACAAATGGGACCTAATGAAACTTAAAAGCTTTTGCACTACAAAGGAAACTATAAGTAAGGTGAAAAGACAGCCCTCAGATTGGGAGAAAATAATAGCAAATGAAGAAACAGACAAAGGATTAATCTCAAAAATATACAAGCAACTCCTGCAGCTCAATTCTAGAAAAATAAATGACCCAATCAAAAAATGGGCCAAAGAACTAAACAGACATTTCTCCAAAGAAGACATACAGATGGCTAACAAACACATGAAAAGATGCTCAACATCACTCATTATTAGAGAAATGCAAATCAAAACCACAATGAGGTACCATTACACGCCAGTCAGGATGGCTGCTATCCAAAAGTCTACAAGCAATAAATGCTGGAGAGGGTGTGGAGAAAAGGGAACCCTCTTACACTGTTGGTGGGAATGCAAACTAGTACAGTCACTATGGAAAACAGTGATTTCTTAAAAAACTGGAAAATAGAACTGCCATTACCCAGCAATCCCACTTCTGGGCATACACACTGAGGAAACCAGATCTGAAAGAGACACGTGCACCCCAATGTTCATTGCAGCACTGTTTATAATAGCCAGGACATGGAAGCAACCTAGATGCCCATCAGCAGATGAATGGATAAGGAAGCTCTGGTACATATACACCATGGAATATTACTCAGCCGTTAAAAAGAATTCATTTGAATCAGTCCTAATGAGAAGGATGAAACTGGAGCCCATTATACAGAGTGAAGTAAGCCAGAAAGATAAAGAACATTACAGCATACTAACACATATTTATGGAATTTAGAAAGATGCTAACGATAACCCTATATGCAAAACAGAAAAAGAGACACAGAAATACAGAACAGACTTTTGAACTCTGTGGGAGAATGTGAGGGTGGGATATTTCAAAAGAACAGCATGTATACTATCTACGGTGAAACAGATCACCAGCCCAGGTGGAATGCATGAGACAAGTGCTCGGGCCTGGTACACTGGGAAGACCCAGAGGAATCGGGTGGAGAGGGAGGTGGGAGGGGGGATCGGGATGGGGAATACGTGTAAATCTATGGCTGATTCATATCAATGTATGACAAAACCCACTGAAATGTTGTGAAGTAATTAGCCTCCAACTAATTAAATAAAATAAAATAAAATAAAAAATTAAAAAAAAAAAAAAAGAATGCTTGGCTTGGAAGAGGTAGTAGGAAGGTCGATCATTCGTCTCTGACTGTTTGCGAGCCCATGGACTGTATAGCTTGCCAGGCTCCTCTGTCCATGGAATTCTCCAGGCAGGAATACTGGAGTGGGTTGCCATGCCCTTCTCCAAGTTGGAAGGTTCAGACGGTCAAATGCTAATTCACATATTCAGTATTCACATACCTACTTAAGAGTTCAAGAAGCAATTATAATGATGCACTAGGACTGATTCACAGATGAAAACACACAAAAAATGAACTGTACTTCTGCATGAGTAAAATGTTCATAGTGGGTTTGGATGCACCAAGGAAGGGGGATAATTTGTTTAATTCCTAGTACTTTAGATATCTTACCTTTCTTCCCACTAGCAGAGGAGCAACCTTGTGTTTTGTTATTTTAATTAGATTGCACAATTCCTCCAGCCCATCAGCATCAAATCTCTTTGTACAGAGATCAATCTCTATTATTTTATGGCTTAGGAAACATATGTTATTGCATTAAGCTGGATATTGACTTTATTAGTCATTATATTTTCTGGATGCCTGAAATATTTCACAATAAGGATGAAACAAATGAATTAAAAAAAAACAGAAAACGTAATTGGGTAATAAACTTCCTACCCTTTGTACAGGTAAACAGAACTTTACTTTGAATCCATGCTTTATTATTATTTTACCAGTGTCTAAATACGTGCCTTAGCTGAGAATTAAGCATGTTGCTTCATTCAGTCACAATAAAATTCCTCAGAAGCTCAACAATGAAAACTAATATTAATAAATGGAATGATAAAACAGAAACAGATGCTTTCAGACATCTGCCCCCAATCAGAATGCATGTTGGACCAGTTTATTCACAGCACCAGTAAGGTCTGGGTCCACCAGCCACAAAATCAATGAGAGAAGGCTGGAGATAGCAATGAAGTACTTTCAACTTTATTTTATAGAAGTTTCCAAGTATTGAGTCACAGTTATTACACAGTTGGGATCCTTCTCTAGAGGGTCACAGGGGGCCATAAGGAGAGAGTTCTTCCAGAGTTGCTCCAGGTGCTACATGAATTCCTGGGTGGATCCCTGGTCTGCGTAAAGCCAGGGGTCACCTGCCTCAGGTACCCATCTAGGCCTAGGTCCCTCCAAGGGATGCGCTCGCTGAGGGCTGCGCCTCTCTCCTGCTCTCTCTTTCACCCTTTCCCTCTCCATTTAACTAACCCTGATTCATTCCTCATAGATTGGGTGTGCATGGAGTATCAGGGCCTTTAACACAGTAGAAAAAGTAGGGTCTTAGGGGTTAGAGATCCCCTTTACTCTGTGCCTTTGCTCCAGTTACTTAACTTCTCTGTGCCTCCCCTTGTTCATCTGCAAAATGGGGAATCATGTTAATTCACTGATCTGCTTTGGGATTTGAACAGGAAAAGGAGTAGACTTCATTTTAAACACTATTTTTTTGGGCTGATTTTATAGCTGCAATAAACAGCATCAATTTCCAACTTTGAATCTGGAAAAGACCTTTAATAAATGAATTTGGCACGCAGTAGATTCTAATTCCACAAATAATATTTAATATGTGCAAAGTGCCATACAGAGCATTGGGAATGTAATATGAATGGTGTGGTTCCTGTCCTCAAGGGGGTCACAGCCTGATGACGGGTATCAGTTAAACTACACGTAAGGCAGGGATGAGGGCTCTAAGAAGGGCTCTGACTGGAGAGTAGAGGGAGAGATCAATTTTGATCAGGCCCTAGGAAGACTAAATCTTCAAGGATAAAGAGGATTTTAATGGAAGCAGGGCCTGCCAAGCAGAGGGCAGGGAAAGACTGGGAGTATGAAATATGAAAGATGGTTTGCCAAGACTCTACAGTAAACGGATGAGGCAGGAGCTTAGCACTGACGACCAGGCATGGGAGTTGCTGTGAGGAGGGTGAGGAGAAACTGTCAGGACTAGATAGTCGAGACTCTGAGTGAGCTGCTAAGGAGTTTGGCCTTTCCTGTCGGGTCTTAGGGACACATGAGCTCCAGATTCTGTATTCATAATGTTTGTGAAGAATGGGGATGACTGAGATCTCCTCTTCACAGAGGCAGAAACTGAGGCCAAACAGGGAGATACTAGAGCAAATTCACTGAGTTCTGTGTGTAAACGCTACAGTCAATATCATAATTAGTGAAGTCAAACACAGAAAGCCTTAGAGGAAAGAGAGGAGCAAACAACATAACCCAGATGGGCATCCAAGCTTACTGGATCGCTATTCTGGGTCCCTTCATCCCCGACAGTCCCTACATGCAGGGATAGGGGTGCAGTGTACCCTGAGCCCCCAGCCCAGGGCTTAAGCTCCGCGGGCTAAATGAGAGCATCATGAAGATAGAGACCGCTTCCTTGGCCTATCTAGAAACAGAAAGTGTCTTCTGGAAGGGGATGACAATGAAAGGGCAGGCGCTCAGAGGAACAGATGGAAGAGGAGTGTGTCCAGCATTGCTGGGGGAGGTGGAGAGAGAGGGCAAGGGAAGTGGGAGGGGGGCAGTGGCGGTGAGGGACTGGTTTTATCTGGTGCAAAAGTGAACCTAAGCCCATAGAGGGAAAAAATGCATACAAACAAAGTACATACCCCTGAAAGATGGGTATATGTATCAAATTCAATCAGCGGGTATTTTTGGAAGATGAAACCAAGGGTGATATATTCTGTGAAAATTTGCAGGCATTGGTCAAATGTTTTATACAGGATAAGTATTATATTTGTAATCAGGAACAAAACTGTCCAAAACCTCTCTTTTAAAGACTCTGAGATTGAAGTCTGCTCAAGCATCATCCCATGGGCTGCCAGAACAGCATGGTCCTGGGGCCAGGGAGACTCACTGACAGACAGCTTGGAAATCATCATCTCATCATGTTAACCGTGCATCCCTGCCTGGGTGGCGTATCTTTCTCCACCAGCGCTGTCCACAGAGCTTCCTGCCCTGATGGAAATGTTCTCTACCTGCGCTGTCTGGATTAGCAGCCACCAGCCACACGGGGCTTTTGAAACTTGAAGTATGGCAATGCAATCCAGGAACTGGAATTTACATTTAATTGAAATAGCCTTAAGGTGCCCGTGTGTATTCAGCTTAGGTTCTTTTCTTCAAACCTTAGCCTTCTCAGTTGTGTGTGTGTGTGTGTGTGTGTGTGTGTGTGTGTGTGTTTTGAGAGTCAGTTGTGTCTGACTCTCTGTGACCTCATGGACCTCCCCAAACCATCCTGAGAATCTCCCCCAAGGCCTACCATTACCTCTGCCTCTAACAGTCTACCTGATGCTCAGCACAGTATCCTCTGGGGGAGGGGGGCCCGCGGGCTGGTTGCCAGGGCAATGAGGGGGTGGTGGAGCCAGCTCAGCTGTGACCCACACCTTCGCTCATGGACTCACTGGGCTCTCATTAAAAATGTCAGCCATCTGCTGTTTTACTGCATTCCTCTCTGCTTCACTCTAATGTCAGGCAAACGTGTATAGCTTCCTCTGAATATATTTAGTAACTCGTTATGTTTCTTCCAGTAATTGATAACCTTTTCTTCTGTACAATAAATTCCTCTTCTCAATTCTCCTCCTCAGCCCCCAGCCGCATCAATACTGCTCACTTAACAAGGCTTACTTGTGAGTAAGAGGAAAGATGCTTAAATGCCATTATAAAACTCTGTCCAGTTGGGGTTGCTTTACTTTGTTCTTTAATTTTGTACTCAGCAAGGGGAAAAAGAAAATAACCCCAGCACGGTCACACTTTACACACTCCGCAGAAATGATTTACATGTATGTATACATAGATACGGTACTAACAACAACAGTAAGAAGTGATATTCACTGAATGCTTCAGGTATGTCTCTGTGCACACTTTTCAATTTATCTAATCCTCTCAAGGACCCAATAAAATAGATCCTGTCACCATTCCTACGTCACAGGAGGAAAATGAGGCACAGAGAAACCAAGCTATTTGCCAAAAGTCACACAAGCTCAGTGGTGCTGCCAGGTTATTTACAATATGTTTATTATCTCTAGCACAGTATCACTGTTATGTTTAAGTTGTTATTTTGTATCTCCTTTCGGCTGCTCTCCTCCCACCTTCTAAAGTCAAATGTTGTAAACTTAATTTTGATGGTTTAATGTTTAAACTTGGGGAGCACTTCCCGAAACAAACAGAAACCCTCAGAATGCTCTAGAATATGGGTTAGTGACTCCAGTCCTTCAAGGCAGGGCAAAGAGAAGAACGTGGAGCAGAAACTGCGGGGAGCTGAGTTCATGAAAGCACAAACGCAGTGTTGCTCTTTGGCCAGCCCCGTCCCAGTACCGGTCCTCTGGACACCCTGGGCACATGGAGCTGGCTGGGGCCCCTGCTGCCCGCTGCCCTGTGGACCCACCCTGGGCCTGCCCTCAGTCTCTCCTGGGTCATAGCTAGTTCTGGGAATCCACAGTTTGTGACTCTGGTTTGAGAAAGACCCTCTAGAAAAGGCCCTCACGACCCTCACGACAGTGCCTAAAGGAATGAGATGTCAGCCATTCATTCTTTCACTTATTTTTCATTCACAAATTTGCCACAAATCTTTTCTGACATACACTTGTGTGTCAGGCTCTGGGGATATATAGTGGTTAATAGAAATGGCCACAGTGCCTGTCCTTTTGGAGGTAAAATCTAGTTACAGGGACAAATATTAATCGAATTCTCACACCATCAAATGCCATGTTACAACTGGGACATGGATGATAAGGGATATGCTGCCATAAGAGTTCATTAGAGGAGGTTTTATCTAGAAGTCAGGGCGAGCCTCCCTGAAGAAGGGGCACAGGTGGTGAGACGTGATGCATGAGCAGGGAGCTGAGAAGAGTGGGGCGGTGCCTTCCTCACAGTGGGAACAGCAGACACAAAGGCCCTGGGGGAGGAGCGTGGCGGGAGAGCTACTGAAAAGGGCAAGGATGGCTCCAGTGGAGGTGGGGGTAGGAGACGGGGGTGGCATGTGGGAGGGTGGGGTGCACCCAGAGAGACTAGTGTGGGGCACAGCCAGTTTGGCCTGCCCATGTACGTGTAGGAGTTTATGTGTCTGGTCTTGACCCTGAGATAATGAGAAATTGCCAGAGGGCCATTTGAGTTTGCAAAGATCACTCTAGCTTTGGGGTGGGCACCAGGGCCTGGAGACGGTAGGCTGGTAGGTCCTTGGAAGAAAAGGTGAATTTCCACATGTATGAGGCACAGAGGAGCCTGTGCCCTCTCAGGAATTGCACCCTGCAGATTCAAATCCCTCAACAAAGTGTTCTGGCAGATCCTGCCAAGCTGGGGCTGACGGTGGCATCAATCCTGATGCCAGTTGAGAGTTTAGACAGGAGTTCGGGCCACAGCTCACATACATGGCAGGCGTGCTACGCACCTGGCTTTTGGAGCACTGTCCTGAGTGCGTGACTCAGGAACTCTACTGCACCAAGCGCTGTAGGCATCTTCACCTGCATCGCTTGGCTGGGACATCCATGTTGGAAATAAAAACAGACAGCGCACCTTACCTCGTCATTCAGCGGTATCCCTTTTTGCATCTTCATTCGATTTTCCTCTGGGTGGTAGTCATCTGCATCATAGAATTTCCATCCTAGCTTTAAGAACAAAGTGAAAGAGGGTATGTAGCAGCTCATGCGGCCCATGTGATGGGCACTGTGGGTTCCTAATACTAACAGCAGGTGCAGAAACAACCCGGCCACCCTCTTTCCCACCGGCAGCCACACAGACCATCCCTCCTCCACCCAGGCGCAGGAGCAGGGAGGTCTGTAAGGATGCTTCACTAATTCCGCCCGCTGGGTTGCTGCAGCTGTTTTTTTCATTCATCATTATTTTCCATGACCAAGGAGAGAAACAAAATTGCTCCAGGGGGTTTCACAAGCTTTATGGAGGTGTCTGCACCGAGTTTACAAACCACGCAGGCCAGAAGCAACGAGACAAAAAGATGAGACTCGCAACTGGGAGGTGTTAGCACAGGTTACCTCAGATGCCAGCAGGGCGCCCACGGTGGATCTGTGGAGAGGACACAGATGCTACGTGACTATCCTTCCTCCATCTGCCTCTTCCATCCAAGGAGCCGTGGGAAGCACATGGCTTAAACACCAACAACTTACAATATTGAAACTCAGACACGTGCTCCTCACCCTGGAGTCGAAAGCATGGCTTTAGTTTTCTCCAGGAATTTAAATAATTTTCCAGTTATCACTAAATTTTCCCCCAAAAGCAATACATAAGATCTCATTAAACTCCTGAAGTTCCCCCCCCCCCCACTAAGTTTTTGGTCCCTGTTTTGTAGATAATTATTTTTTGAAAAAGAACAGGATGAGATGGTTAGATAGCATCATGGACTCAATGGACATAAATCTGAGCAAATTAGGAGGTAGTGAAGGTCGCAAGGAGTTGGACATGACTTAGTGACTGTCAAGTCTCGTCACTACATGGACAATAACTGAATAAAGTGATAAATTCTACCGAGAATACTGGAGGCAGGGGTCTGACAGGGAATTTAACCTCTAAGCACCCACACAAGGTTCATGGAGCTCATAAAAGCATTAAAACATTCTGACTTAAAAGGGACACACCCTTCAAAAAAGGGACTCAGAGAATTACCAGCATTCATTATTAAGTATGGGAGTTGAATGCTCTCTGTTCAGACCCTAACAACTACAGGTCAGTGAAGAGGGCTTGGGTCCCAGAGCTTGAGATTTGGCCACAGTCTCCATTCTGCCACTAAATGACTATGCCCACCTTGTCCTCTAAACCTCAGTTTTCTCACCTGTAAAACAAGGCGACTGAGCTACATCTATCCATTCACTTTCTCATTTCACACAGCCAATATTTAACAAGCACCTACCAGCTCCCAAGACATAATGCTCAGCCAACTGAGACTGGTTTCAGCCATCTTGAGGTTTATGGCTAGTGCAATGGGGGTAGGGATGGAGGCTGGCAGGTGATGAGTTAGAAATGAAGCCCCCTCTTGCTCTCAACTTCTGAAGTATTACCCAACTGCCAGTCACTGACATAGAACCTTCAGGATCTTTTTATTGTACCTCCTACTTCATCATGCCTTCTCACCTAAGTTGTACATGCTACTATTACAATTATGTTATTTTTATTTAATTGCTTCACTCTTTAAAATTAAACAAATGTGTTAAAGAAGGTTCTTCCCCTCCCTCATACAGGAGGCCATCCTTACTTGCCTTAAGTAGGAGGTAACTGAAAAATGCACACAATGAAATCAAAACTATGATGAAATTCTATACTGTTAATTACCAAGGGTTCTCTTTTGTTAAGAAAGTATCAGGAAGGTGTTAAAAAGACACACGGAGACCTCCTCCCTAAAATGACCAAAGGATTGAGAACTAGAACCTCTCCCATTAGTTCACTCCAATGGCGGCTGCATAGGCTGACATGTTGCAGCCTGCTAGTGATTAAACTGTCCCAGCCAAACTCCAGGGCTGGAGAAGCCAGGGCTGTGAACAACAGAAATCACACTGAAGACCAAGTTAGATCAGCCAGGAATGAACATGTCAGCCACCAGTCATAATTTAAAAGAAGAGCCAACTAGACTAGGGTGTAGACGGGCAGAAAGGAGATAGAAGGAAACTGAAAAACCATTCTCTACCACTCTAACCTACGGTTTTTCCAGTGGTCACGTATGGATGTGAGAGTTGGACTGTGAAGAAAGCTGAGCGCCGAAAAATTGATGCTTTTGAACTGTGGTGTTGGAGAAGACTCTTGAGAGTCCCTTGGACTGCAAGGAGATCCAGCCAGTCCTCCTAAAGGAGATCAGTCCTGGGTGTTCATTGGAAGGACTGATGCTGAAGCTGAAACTCCAGTACTTTGGCTACCTCATGCAAAGAGCTGACTCACTGGAAAAGACCCTGATGCTGGGAGGGATTGAGGGCAGGAGGAGAAGGGGACGACAGAGGATGAGATGGTTGGATGGCATCACTGACTCGATGGGCATGAGTCTGAGTAAACTCCGGGAGTTGGTGATGGACAGGGAGGCCTGGCATGCTGCGATTCATGGGGTTGCAAAGAGTCGGACATAACTGAGCGACTGAACTGAACTGAACCACTGTAACCAAACTTCTTAACCAAGGGACATGGTGAAGGTCCCTGGTCCATGTTTGAAGATGGACCAAGGACCCTCAGTAGAAATAAAGCACATGCTCGCCTCACAGGAGACTGGTCAGAGCTGAGCATTACAAACCAGTTTGGCACCCAAATGCCACAGTAGTTTCTGTAAAGCTAAACCTACCTCCCTG
The DNA here is from genome assembly GCF_019320065.1 of Cervus canadensis. Taxonomy (NCBI): domain Eukaryota; kingdom Metazoa; phylum Chordata; class Mammalia; order Artiodactyla; family Cervidae; genus Cervus; species Cervus canadensis. The sequence continues at coordinate 10,425,681 of NC_057415.1, read as the reverse complement.
GAGCAAGAAGGAATCTTGGAAATATACTGGACCGCATGGGCAGTTCCCGATTCAGAACATTCTAGAATTCTTTGGGGGTTGTGAAACTTCAGGTGTCTTTTGCTACCTCTGGTGGAACGCTACCTATCTTTTCTGATAAAGGGCACTGCTGGACTTTGGACCAAGCGGGAAGCCAAAGGCTTCCTCGGCCCCCCAAGTTGGCCAGACTGGGCTGGCCAGGGGCTCTGTGGTGTGGAATGCTCTTCCTTCCTCACAAACCTGGAGCACTCTTCATATTTAATACTCCATCCTTCTAGTTGAAGTGGGGAACACAGTAGGTTAGAAAGTTAATAATCACAAAAGTCCAAGGCCAGGAAGGAGGGAGCTAGTGCTCTGTCCGGCCTGACAAATGTCTCCGAGCGCCTGGGAGGAGGTCTGCCCGTACTCTGCGGTCCCTTGCTCTCCTGCACGCTGTTCTGGCTTGAGGCCCCCAACAACCTGCCCGGGCCGCTCCAGGGGCCGAGCAGAACCCGTTACCCCAGCAGGCGCCTCTGTCTAAATTCAGAGATGCAGAGCCGAGTCTGGGATGTGGCCCCGGGCCAGGCGCTCCCGGAGCGAGCAGGCTGGCAAGTGGGGAGAGGGAGCAAGGTGCTCTGGACCCGTTTCCTCATCGGCAAAGGGAAAAGAAGGGGGCTCCCCAGAGAACGCCAGTCGCCACGGGCCCAGAACGGCGGCAGGTCCGGGCTCCGCCGCGCGCCGCCTCCCCATTGCACCCCCCGAGCCCAGCCCCCAGAACCTACTTCCCCGAGCCGCTCACGCCCATCACCAGCAGCGCGTCGGGCGCCGCCATCGCCCCAAATCCGGTTCCTTCCCTTCGCCTTCCGGAGCCCGTCCGCCCCGCCTTCCCTGCCGCGCAGGGCGGAGCCGCCCGCGACCCCGCCCCGCCCGCGGACCGGACCCCGGGGGGCCCCCGTCGGATCCCCGCTCCAATGCGCTTGGCCCCACTTCCGCGCCGCCCCACCGGCGTCGAGACCTGCCCCACCCCGCGCCCCTTCCCCGGCGAGACACGCCCCGGGCCCGGACCGCGCCCCCAGGCGCTCCGCCCGCCGCTGCGCGGCGCAGACCCGCGCACACGGCGCCGCACCGCTTCACCTTCTCCCACCTCCGTTCCTTCCCCGCCGCGCCCCCCGGCGCCCCTCTCCTCTGTGCCGAAGCGGAGCCCCACCGCAGGCAGGGGAGCGGGCCCCGAGTCCCTCCATCTGCGGTCCTCTTCGCCCAGCCTCTCTCCATCGCCCTTGCAGGCCGGACCCTCCTGCTCCTCCTCCACCAATGAGCTTTAGAAAGAGCTTTAGCTTATTTATTTATTTTTTTAATGTAAAAGTAATAAGCAGAAAATAAACAACACTTTACCACACCACGCGGCAGCAAGCATCAGTTCCCCCGTCCTGTATAGATAGACGGGTAGGAATATTGCTTGAAATTAGGATAGTGCGGTACAGTGTTCTGTAACCTGGCATTTTGTCACAATAATACAAGGCAGATTTCTTTTGATGTCAAATATAGAGTGGGCCATAGCGGCAAATGTTATTATGGCTCTGCTATTTAATCTGCCTCCTGTTCTTGGGTCAATTACTTAAGCGGAAGGAGTACCCCCTTTAAAGGACCCTTTTGCTTTAAAGCAATGTGTTAATTTTGTGCCATTTAAGATGTTTGATTAAAAGGACATCCAACGACATTCTGCCCAACTTCCTTTGTTTCCCAAGTTCATACTGCTCTGTGTCTTTGAAAACAATGAAGCTGACATAAAAGCATTTAATCAATATGTCGGTTACCTCTGCACTGACTTTTTTTCTTACTTAGCCCAAGCGGGTGACATTTCAGTGTTCCTGGATAGAGTTTGTACAGATGAAGTACCTGAGACCTGGAGAGACAGGTGACTTGTGTAAGGGTTTATAGTTCAGTTGTGCTTGAGTAACATTTTTTGAACATCTACCATCCACAGAATTCCAAAGGTGAATGTCGTAATTCTCCAGGTGCTTCCTGGCAGGTAGGGGGGAGTAGATGTGTAAGCACAGGTGTGACTTGTGCTTTGCTTTACCAGCTCAGGTAAAAAAAAAGTGTTCACATTTCTCTCAAAGTTCAAATCAGAACGATCAGCAGAAAGTCTGGTTCTCCTGCCCAGATATCCAACCCTAGACATGTCCAAGGACCTCATAGTTTCTGTACTAGTCAGGGTGGTGGTGGGAAACAACACATCCAAGTTGGGTCATTTGAAAAGGGTTCAACAAAGGTACTCTTTTTCAGAGATGCAGGTGGGGTCAATGAAAGCAATGGGATCTCAGTAAGTTAGGGGAGATGTGAGGGGGCAATAGAAGGGAGTCTTTATTTGGCTAGGCTGGGGGGAGAGACAGAGGGGAGAGGAGAGAGAAAGAGCACATACTATGTGGATAGACAAGTCTGAAGTGAAATGTGGCCTCAGAAAGAGAGAAGGAACAGGGGAGGAATCAGGAGAATAAATGACCTCCCCGTCCCTTCTCCTGCCCTCTGATTTGCTAGTGACCAAACCCCACGGGCCAATCACAACTGGAAGGCAGAGAACCAGGGAGTCTGTTAAGTTGGCCCATGCATGCCAGTCTCCCAGGCACAGAGCTGGGAAGAGAGGGTTGGAAAGTGTATCTGAGTGATGGGGCAAAGAAAAGATATCCAGCACGTTGTTCTCAAGAGTCAGTGAATTAATCCTCCTGCACTTGCCTCCAGGACATCAGAACTCCCAGGTGATGCTAAGGGCTGAACTTCACATTTTTTACCTCTGAGAGGACCACCTACTTACTGGTCCTAGTTGTCTCAGGGCTTCCAGCTGTTGAGCAACCAGAGGCCCAACCTTGGTCTGATGTTAGGTCCTGTCTGTCTACTGCAGAAATTGCTATACTAGCTGAGGCACATGATGCCTGGAAGCCTAAAGAGACTCTTGACGAGCCACTGTTTCCTGCATGTGTTACTACAGTGACCCAGGTCCAGATCACCCCCAGACTGAGGACAGCCCGCACTGTGAGTCTTGTCCAGTAATGGCGGCAGTGGAAAGGCTCCTGTAGGCACCGCACAGTCCATGGGGGTTAGCTGGGGTGTGGGGGGGGTGGGGGGAGGGGGGAGCATCTTCTCACAGTGCGCACAAGCAATTCCTGGGAAGCAAAGCAGCTGTCAGGATGGCTGGGAAGGGCAGCTTTCCCATTAAAGTGGCCTCACATCTGACAGGTCTCATTAACAAGAGGTTTCATCTGCACCTCTTCCCTTCCAGACGGTCTTTGATCTTGGTTGGATTTTGAAAATTCAAATAATTGCATGGAAGCGCTCTACATACTAAATCACAGGTCTTAACCAAGCCCCAAAGTAGCCTGCTGTACTTTCTTCTGGAAGTAATGGTTGTAAACTTGCTTCACATGTTCATAATTAAAAAGGGTCACTCAAAGGGCCCAGAACAAAGTTTGTACAAAGGCAAGATGATTTTTGCTACCTCAGTAGATGCAGAAAAGGCATTTGAAAAATTCAAAATCTCATGATACAAGTACTTAACACACTAGGACTACAAAATACTCAGCCTGATAAAGAGCATCTATGGGCCCCACAGCAGATGTTTTACTCAATGATAAAAGACTGAATGTTTTCAACTATGATTAGGAACAAGGAAGGGTGTCTGTTCTCACCACTTCCATTCAACATTCTGTTGGAGGTTCTAGCCAAGGCAATTAGACAAGACAAAGCAAAAAAAAAAAAAAGCACCCAGATTAGGAAGGAATAGGTAGGGACTTCCCTGGTGGTCCAGTGGCTAAGACTCCACACTCTCAATGCAGGGAGTCCAGGCTTGGTCCTTGGTCAGGGAGCTGGATCCCACTATGCCATAACTAAGAGTTCTCATGCCACAGTTAAAGATCCCTTGTGCCGCAACTAAGACACAGTGCAGCCAAGTAAATTTTTTTTTAAAGAAATAAATAAGTAGAATTATAGTTCCAGATGGTATGATGTTGTATACAGAAAATTCTGAGACATCTACAAGGACCCTATTAGAGCTAATAAATTAGTTCAGCCAGGTTGTGGACTATAAGGTCAACATAAAAAAGCAATTATATTCTATACACCAGCAATGAACAATCTGAAAAAGAAATTAAAAAGAAAAATCCTATTTATAACAGCATCAAAAAGAACAAAATAATTAGGAAAAAGTTTAATAAAAGAAGTACAAAATTTGTACTCTGATTATGTATATGTGAGATATGAGAAATTAAGAACACTCATCCTAACTTCCATTAGAAATGTAAACTGATATCACCTCTCTTGACAGTTTGGCATGATAGAATAAAGCTGAATAGGTATATACTCTGTAATTCTGCAATTTTATTTCTAGGTTAACACTTGAAGATATAAGTACACAAATGTACAAGAAGCTGTGTTCATAATAGCCCCAAACTGGAAACAAACAATATCCATCAGCAATAAGATGGTTTAATAATCATTGCATATTCAAGTAATGAAATATTGTATAGTTAATAATATGAAAAAACATATCAAAACCATAAAGGGTTAGTCGCTCAGTTGTGTTTGATTCTTTGCGACCCCATGAACTGTAGTCCATCAGTCTCCTCTGTCCAGGGAATTCTCCAGGCAAGAATACTGGAATGGTAGCCATTCCCTTCTTCAGGGGATCTTCCTGAATCAGGGACCCAACCCAGGTCTCCCGCATTGCAAGCAGATTCTTTACTGTCTGAACCACCGGGGGAGTGCCTAATGCTGATTAGAAGAATTAGATGTATGTAATTACCATTTCTTTTTTGAAAACAAAATTAAGCAGTATGTTTACATTCTAAAGATATATATATATATATATATATATACATACATATAAAAAAACTTTGCAGAAAAGCAAGAGAATGATTAACCTAAAATTCAAGATGATGGGAGTCAGAAGGGGCACAAAACGTCTTCTGGTTAACTGGCAGTATTCTGTTTCTTAACATAGACATTGGATGGTGTGACAGTTAACTTTATGTGTCAACTTGACTGGACTGAGAGTTGCCCAGATATCTTGTAAAATATTATTTTGTGTATGTTGTGGGAGTGTTTGCAGAAGATATTAACATTTTACTTGATAGACTGAGTAAAGCAGTTCGTCCTTGCCAGTGTGAGTGGGTATCGTTCAGTCCACTGAGGGCCCAAATAGAACAAAAACAAGGAAGAAGGGCTTGTGGAATCTCAGTTTGCTGAGATCAAAACCCAGTCCCATGGGAGTCCAAGCGCCAAGTCTTAACCATTGGACTGCCAGAGAATTTCCTAATTTGCTCTTACAAAAAAAAATCAATCCTAGTAAAATATATAATGTGAAATTTATCATATTAACTATTTTGAAGTGTGCAGTTCAGCAGTGCTGAGTATATTCACAGGTCTCCAGAACTTTTCCATCTTGCAAAATAGAGTGATTTTTTTAGAGCTCTATGTCTTAAATGTTAACAAATAGCATCACCGTGATATGGTGCTCTGTTTTAGCAACTGATTATTTCTGCATGTCTGAGCCAAAGCCTTTGACTATGTGGACAGCAACAAACTCTGGAAAATTCTTAAAGAGATGGGAATACCAGACCACCTAATCTGCCTTTTGAGAAATCTGTATGCAGGTCAGGAAGCAACAGTTAGAACTGGACATGGAACAACAGACTGGTTCCAAATAGGGAAAGGAGTACGTCAAGGCTATATATTGTCAATCTGTTTATTTAACTTATATGCAGAGTACATCTTGTGAAATACCAGGCTGGATGATGCACAAACTGGAATCAAGATTGCTGGGAGGAATATCAATAACCTCAGATATGCAGATGACACCACCCTTATGGCAGAAAGTGAAGAGGAACTAAAGAGCTTCTTGATGAAAGTGAAAGAGGAGAGTGAAAAAGTTGGCTTAAAACTCAACATTCAGAAAACTAAGATCATGGCATCTGGTCCCATCACTTCATGGCAAATAGTTGGGGAAACAGTGGAAACAGTGACAGACTTTATTTTCTTGGGCTCCAAAATCACTGCAGATGGTGATTGCAGCCATGAAATTAAAAGACGCTTGCTCCTTGGAAGAAAAGTTATGACCAACCTAGACAGCATATTAAAAAGCAGAGACGTTACTTTGCCAACAAAGGTCTGTCTAGTCAAGGCTATGGTTTTTCCAGTAGTCATGTATGGGTATGAGAGTTGGACTATAAAGAAAGCTGAGCACCGAAGAATTGATGCTTTTGAACTGTGGTGTTGGAGAAGACTCTTGGGAGTCCCTTGGACTGCAAGGAGATCCAACCAGTCCATCGTAAAGGAAATCAGTCCTGAATATTCATTGGAAGGACTGATGCTGAAGCTATAACTCCAATACTTTGGCCACCTGATGGGAAGAACTGACTCATTGAAAAAGACCCTGATTCTGGGAAAGATTGAAGGCAGGAGCAGAAGGGGATGACAGAGGACGAGATGGCTGGATGGCATCACCGACTCGATGGACATGAGTTTGAGTAAACTCTGTGGGTTGGTGATGGACAAGGAGGCCTGGTGTGCTGCAGTCCATGGGGTCACAAAGAGTCGGACACAACTGAGCAACTGAACTGAACTGAACTGAACTGAGGTATATTGACTTATTAGTCCTGTTCTTCCTGTGCTCTACCCACACCCATTGCCTTTGCCATGTAACTTGGCAGCTGCTTCCCCAGAGCTGAGTATAACTTTCTGCTCCTTGAATCTGAGCTTGGCCATCTGATTGACTGACTGATGGAATATGGGGAGAAGGGACAGTGTGCGTATTTTGAGCCGAGGCTTTAAGAAGCATTGTGTTTTTCTTTTTGTCCTCTCATGCTTCTGGCATCACCTTCAGAAGAGTTTGTGTTCAGTAGCTGTTGTCCTCTGAGTTAGAGCTACAGACTTGACACACATAGAACTGACCTGAACCTAACTCGCTGTGAAGAGAGGTCCTGTCTGGACCTGCAGTTTAAAGCCAAGTCACTCAGCTGAGCTTTGTCTGGACCAGCCAAGTGCCACTCAACCTACAGACACGTGGAAGGGCTTAGCTGAAATTGCCAGGGCTGCCCCCAGTCATGAACACTGAATGTTTTATGCTGCTGATATTTTGTGGTTGTTTGTTACCACAAGCAAATATAAATGTTATTATAACACTGGATAATGAATATTCTGCCCTTTTCCACTCTGGCCTCTCTGCCAGTGAGTTCCCAAATACACTACACACACACACACTTTCACATATATCACATTGTTTTCACTTCTGCACTGTCACGTCTGCTGTTTGAACTGGCTTTAGCAGGGGCTTCCGTGATGGATCTGCGAGTAAAGAATCTGCCTGCAGTGCAGGAGACACAGGAGATGTAGTTTCAATCCCTGGGTCGAAAAGATCCCCTGGAGGAAGAAATGGCAACCCACTCCAGTATTCTTGCCTGGGAAATCCCACGGACAGAGGAGCCTGGCCGGCTATAGTCCAAAGGATCACAAAGTGTTGAACATGACTGAGCAACTAAGAATAGCAGAGGGTCTGAAAGTGGTATGTTCACTGAGAATAGGAAGGAAAAGAATAACAGTTCCTCATAATTACAGATGAGAAAAGCACCTCAAGAGGGTTTCTGCCCTGCACAGGGTTTCTGGAAAGCAGCTGATTCTGCCATGAATGTTTGCTTTCCTGTTGGGGAGTAGAATCACACTCTGCAGGCACCCCTGGGGAGTACTCTGGGGCAGAGTCTTTGCCATGGTGGTGTTCTCTGCAAGATGGGGTGTGCTGATTAACTGTAGATGGTTTGTGATTGATTGTGGTGGATTCAATATGGATGGGTTTGTAATGGATAGTGATAATATTTGCTTTATGTGTTGATTATTCACTTATTTCTTTCACTTAAAAGGATTTTTCGTAACCATTTCCGTAGCCTTTGTCTGTCCTTCTGCACCCTTTCCCCACTCCTTCTCAAACGTTGGTGTCTTGAGAAGGTGTATCTGTAAGTATATTTCACCTTTGATGTGCCTCATGTTCATAGCACCTAGCACACTGTTGAGTTCACAATGGATGCTTAGATGTCAATGAACTTACTGCCTTTCATAGGAAGTGCTCAATAAATATTTGAATAAATAAATATTTTGACTAGATAGAATACAAATGGAATCACTTCTCTTGGCTTCAATTTTCTCATCTATTAAGTCAAGGAGGGTGGAATGAGAAAGTAGATGATTCCTAAGGTCCCTCTCCAGCCTCAGCCAGTATTATACTTGTATGACACAGTGCTGGGGAGCTAGCTATTGGCCCAACCCCTGAAATCCTGTCACATGAGGAGTGGGAGAAGAGGGGGTGCTCACAGTAGTCAGATGCAGGGCACAGCACTTTCACACACTGTCTCCTTTACTTTTCACATGATCTTAGCCAAAAGGCCGAGAAGCGATTCTCCTTTGCTTTTCAAAATGATCTTGTGAGATAGGGATTTATCGGATGAGAAATGACAAGGTGAGGTTAAAGAACTAGTTAATAAATGGTGAAGGGAGAACTTGAAAAAATGTTTGCCTGAGTCCAAAAGTTCAGTTTTAACCATAGCATCACGTGATCCACCACTATTTATATCAGGACCTTGGTTTTGATAGTGTCCTATTACACATTTGAGATGGAAAGTTCTAAACCAAGTTGTTTTTACAGTATGTACCTTATTATTTTTCAAAAATATGATTAAATGTATTTAGAGGAAGGAATATTTATACAAGTGCAAGATTATAATGTTTTACATTGAACACAGACCACCAGAGTTACAGAGGAAATGAATGTGCTTAGCCCTTCAGGAGAAGTGTGTTTCTGCAGCGTGCCACTCATTACTTATGTAACATTGCATTTTTATATGTCATGCATACAGAATGGTCTCAGTCCAAATTCTTGCTCATGTGGGTGATTTCTCAAGGGGATCTTGAGAATAACTGGCTGTTAGCCAGGATATGGGATTTGGTTATGAAATCAGGACTCCAACAAGCAACAAGGGCAAAAATCAATAAGTGGAACTAAATAAACTAAACTGTTTCTGCACAGCAAAAGAAACAATCAACAAAATGAAATGGCAACCTGTGGAATGGGAGAAAATCTTTGCAAACCATATATTGGGTAAGGGGTTAATACCCAAAATGTATGAAGAACTCATATAACTCAAAAGCAACACAAAATATAATAATCTGATTAAAAAATGAGCAGAAGAGTTTGGCACATGGCAAGTGCTCAATAATTGTTGGAAATCATGATCGTTATACCAACTCCACCTGTGACAGTGTGACCGTTGTTCGTAAATGTTGAGGTTCCCCAGCACTCTTCTGGGTCATGTTCTTTTCTCTTTCCACCAGGCCTCCAGTGCCATGCTATTGTCTGCACACAGAGACACAGATCCCCCGTGTCCTGACTTTGCCCATTTCCATGCCAGCCCTCTAGTCCTAGCTGCCTGGTTTCTTCCTGAATTGCTGCAGTTGGCTCATATTGCTCAGCCAACATCTACTCTGGAGGTACCCTGCACCTCCCTACCCCCAAATCCATTGTGTACCTGGTAGCCAGAGGGTCTTTTTGAATTAGACCATCCCTCTTGTGCTCATGACCCTTCAATGGGGGAATCATCACACTAAGAATGAAATCCAAGCTCCTTTACATTACCTACAACATCCTTTATCACTTGGTTCTTCCCAACTCTCTGGCCTCATCGGGGGCTATTCTCCTTCTTTGTCACCGTGTCCTGGCCTTAGTTATACCTCTGTGTCCGGTCAAGTGCTTCTCCTCCTGGGACCCTGCACTTACTGCTTCCTCTGAAAATTCCCATTGCACTCCTCCCCACAACTCCTCTTAACTCCCATGTACTCCTCAGATTCTAGCTCACATCCGTGGTTGTTGAGCACATGCAAGTGAACAGAGCCCCTACGATGCATGCAGGACTTAAACAGAGCTCATGGCCAAATCAACCTTTCCGTGAGTTCTCCCTGCCGCATTGAGATGATCCTTATTGAAAAAGAGCAGATTGTTTCTAAACTAGAAGAGGAGGTTGCACAGAAGAAAAATACATCCCAGATGAAAGTGAAGAGACAAAAACTTATGTCCTGGAAATAAATTCCATAAAAAATAAATGTAAATAAAAGTTAAAAAAAAGAAGGAACTACAGAGAGAGGATTCTGGGAGCAGAGAGAGGTCTGAGAGGGCACGTCGAGGAGAAGAAGTCACAGTGTTGTCAGGGAGAACATTCCTTGACTTAGCGTGGGGTCCAGGTGAAGCTAAAATGAAATATGAAGTCTGGCTGTGTCTGTTGAAGTGCTGCTGGATGGTGAGTCCCCTCTCAAGGCCACCGTTTGTCTGAGTTGATGTGAGTGTGAAGGAAGAGGCTCTGTAATGAGATGATCTGCATGACGAAGACAGTGGTGGGCAGCATGGCATCCAACCATGCTGGGTCTCCAGACTGGGCGTGGAGTAGGACACTCCACACTGATGCTTGACTCTCAGCATGGCTCTTGGACAAGGAGGACCTCATGAGGGCTTCACTCTGGGTCATCCGGAAACAGCTTTGTAGTCAACTGCTCACACCAGTGCTGTTATCAGAAAGGATGTCCAGTGGGGAAAACCTCAGAGGAGCCTGAGGGCAGCATCCTGTGTATTGTTAGCACCCTTCTGGTTTTCCATAGTGACCATCTCAAACCTTCTCACTTCTTCTCAGAGCTCAGATTATCCTCCACCCACAGCCTCCTGCACTCTGTAGATGGCGTCTTTAATTTCTCATTGGCAGAGACAAAAGAAACCTCAGCTTCCTCCCACCATTCTTTAAAGATGGTGGTTCTGAAAGGTTTTGGTCTCAGGACTCTTTTTCACTCTTAAAAATTTTTGAGGGCTCCAAAGTGATTTTGTATGTAGAGATTATGTATATTGCTATTTACTGTATTAGAAATTACCATTGGGACACTTGAAAATATTTATTGTTTAAAAATAAAAATAATAAACCTATTAGATGCTAACATAGCCAATTTTGTGAAAAGTATATTTCCTAAAACAGAAATTATTAAAGAGAAGAGTGGCATTGCCTTACATTTTTTGCAAACCTCATGTCTGGCTCAATAAAAGACTGGAGGATTCTTATACCTACTTCTACATCCAATTAATATGTTTTTGTTTGAAGAAATGAAATTCTGGCCTCACGTGGACATGGCTTCTCTAGTGGCTCAGATGATAAATAATCTGCCTGTAATGCAGGAGACCTGGGTTCAATCCCCGGGTCAGGAAGATCCCCCGGAAAAGGGAATGGCAACCCACTCCAGTATTCTTGCCTGGAGAATCCCATGGACGGAGGAGCCTGGCCGGCCGCAGTCCATGGGGTTGCAGAGAGTCAGACACGACTGAGCAACTAACGCACACGTGGACATGTGTTGGAAATACCAGGTGGGGCATTTTAAAAGTCTTTTAAGAGAGTTATCCATATTCTTCTTTGATATTATATCAAAACTTGATAAGTGGTAGCTTCTTAAAGTCTAGTTGCAATGTGGAACCTGAAACCACATTGCAAATGTGGTTTTTATTCTCTATTACATTAAAATCTATTCATGTTCTTGCACTTTGAATGGATCTTTTACCCATGCAATGATTTTGTAACATCATGCATGGGTCACTTGGAAAATATTGATTCATAGGTGCAAGTCACCCAGATGTTGACACACTTCATTACACAATATATTTAAAAATCACTTTTGTAATATCAGCATCGATCTCATCAGAAAAGACTCCAAGTTTTGGGACGCTGTCAAACTCCCAAGGGATCCCAGGCACTTGAAGACTGCTGATTTAGGAACTGTTAGTTAACTGCTGACTGAGGTGACTGAGGCAGTCACCTATTATGATTACCTTTTCTAACCAAGGTTGAATTACAGAATACAAGGTTTGTAATTTTGTTTCTGTATGTACTTTGTTAAAGGTCTGCCTTCAGGCTCCTTCCCTCTCTGGGACTGTGGGAGCCAAGTCTGTATCCTTAGCATCTGTTGCTATGCCTGGTGAATAGCAAGCACTCAAAATACACCTGGTGAGTGAGGAGCTGGGAGAGGAGGGAAGAATGAAGAAAGGAAGAGGGGGATGGGAGAGAGGGAAGAGGAAACTTACCTCTGATACCTCATTGGCAGGATAAAGCCTGACATCTAGTGGAGCTAGTTTGTTGGGTAAGCTGGACTGAGCACGTTTCAGGCCGAAAGCGATGCTATTATTTCTCCTTTTGACCTCCCTCAAGTGCATTCTTTTATCCTATTTTTCTCTGCCCTTGTATGAAATTCTGAGCCTATCCCATAGCCTTTCTGTTCCTCGTTGGAATCAACATATTCCTAATAAAGTGTTTGATTCCTGTTTTGCAATTCCCTAGTAGAGAAGCAAATGGCAACCCACTCCAGTATTCTTGCCCAGAGAATCCCATGGACAGAGGAGCCTGGTGGGCTATAGTCTACGGGATTGCGAAGAGTCAGACATGCCCGAGCAACTAACACTTGGAATTCCCTAAAATTGGTGTCTGCATTCTTGGAGAAGTGATTCTGAAGCAGACTTACAATAAGTAACAGATTTATTTTGTTGTCTATAAATTTCTCTTTCAAAATGTTAGTTTCTTTTTAAATTGAAATATAATGGACATATAACATTTTTTAAGCTTAAGGTGTATGATTATATATTACAATATGATTATGACCACGATGTTAGCTGACACCTCTATCACATCACATACTTACTACTTCTTTTTTGTGGTTGTAGGAAAAATTAAAATCTAGTCTCTTAGCAACTTTGAAGTTTATAATCCAGTATCTTGGTCTGTAATCACTGTATTGTGCACTGAATCAGTTCAGTCGTTCAGTCGTGTCCAATTCTTTGCAACCCCATGGACTGCAGCACGCCAGGCTTCCCTGTCCATCACCAGCTCCCAGAGTTTACTCAAACGCATGTCCGTTGAGCCAGTGATGCCATCCAACCATCTCATCCTCTATCATCCTCCCACCCTCAATCTTTCCCAGCATCAGGGTCTTTTCAAACGAGCCAGTTCTTCGCATCAGGTGGCCAAAGTATTGGAGTTTCAGCTTCAGCATCAGTCCTTTCAGTGAACATTCAGGACTGAATTCCTTTAGGATGGACTGGGGCACTGGATATCCTGTATTTATAACTACCAGTTGCAAGTTTGTACACTTAAACAACATCTCTCTATTCCTCCTGCAGTTTCATTTTTTTTTTTTTTAATATGAGGCTGGTGTATGAGCTAATTTATGCATTGGTGATGTACAATTCATCTCATCCTATTCAGGTTCCAAAAAACCTGAGAAAACAAATTATTAATCAGAAGATTACTTGGTGGGCATGGATTCAGAGTGAAAAATTATTGAATGGGTTCAGCAAACTTACCCCAAGCTGTGAAGATTCCAGTGAGCTATAGTCATTACTCTGTGATGGCCACTGTTTCCTGTCCCAGGAATCCCTGGAGACTTGAAGAGACCTGTGTATTTGTAGCTCCTTTTATGAGCAATGCCTATTCATGACCCTTCTCCATTTTCTGTTGGTTGTTCATCTTTCTTGTGTTGGTAAAGCCTCTTTTGTATTTGTTTGTAATTTTTTCCCCTATTTGTCCTTTATTGTCTTATTTACAATAATTACTTGGAGTAGTTTAAGGGTTTATTTAATATAATTTATGAATTTTTAAAAAGTGAAACTCGAAGTCATGGCCCTTTTCATATAATCCCCTGAAACATGTAGATGGTTATTTCTGTCATGTTTACTAGAAATCATTTTACCAGCAGAAAAAAAATGTTTCATGTCTTTCAGAAAAAATATACGGTTAAAAGATTCAGCAGGGTTTATTGTTATCAGTTTATTGGGTTTTTGTTGTTGTTCGGTTCTGTGGGCTCTGGAGTGTGGGGGTTTCTCTAGTTGCAGTGCATGGGTCTAGTCACCCTGTGGAAGGTGGGATCTTAGTTCCCCAGCCAGGGGTCAACCCCTGCATTGGAGGCATGGAGTTTTAAGCACTGGCCCAGCAGGGAAGTCTCCTCAGTTATTGTTTTAATCATTTACTGATGATGCTCATTTATAAAGTTGGCATGTACCAAAAATGTAAGAAAACATATGAGAGAAAAACAACCTTGAGAGAATTCTGTCTGTACATTTCCTTTGATTATGTGTATTGTTATGATGTGAATTGTCACTGTATGATTTTAATTGGTCCATCTCGTAGAAAAGTGAGTGTTCCTTGTGAACATAGTCTGCCAACCCCTGTGTCATCATTTTGATTTTTTTTTCTGTCTGTAGGAACTCTAATGGGTATTCAAGACACAGATGGACCAAAAAATTTCAGTTAATTAAAAAATATACTTGTCACACATCTTTATTAAAATAAAGCCAAATCTTTAAAAATTAATGATAAAAATTATAATTTTTTCTGCTGATAGGAAGAATGACATTGTTTGATATCCTTCACTGAGGCTTCTCTCTATGACTTGATAAGCTTAAGTTACAGGTTAAGTTAGACACTTCATTGGTTTATTTCCTTAGACCTGACTTCTATGAATTTAGAGAAGCAAATTCACAATGATAAGTCATCAGGATGACAGCAAGTGCTGGGAGCTCTGTCAGCCTGGTGTTGGGTTGTGCAGAAATGATGACAGAGCTCCTTGGTGAGTGCATTCAGATGCTAAACCAACCAGCATGTCACACATATGTTGCCATAGAGAAGGATTCCTACCCCAGTCTGGCTTCATTCAGCCTTAGAAAGTCATCTTCATGTTCTGTTACAAGAATATGCATATGGTGTAAAAATATGTCCAGCCACATGCTCTGTTTTTATTCTTGAGCAAATGAAGAATCATGAACTACTGGGAAAGAGCTGGACTCCACATCAGTTGTTTGCACTATTGTCATTATTCTTAAGATATCCTGATATCCTTGTTTTTTCATTATAACTTGAGAAATGTTGGCCCTAAAGGAATAGATAAGACGATTTACTTGAGGACTAATAAGCAGGCCATTTGAAATAATAAAAACTTATCCTTACATTGAGTTGTTTGTATCATAAAATAATCCTTGTTTTTGAAAAGTGTTGTGCCTGACGTAGTTCATAAACAGTATAATGAAAAAAATATTTGAAGGCATTTCAAATGAAATTAGTCCCTTGTCCTCAGTACAAAGTGATTTGAAAGAAAAACAAAACCAAGTTCTCTAAATAATTCATCTTTGTAAAAAGAATGGTAGTTTCTCTTGCATTATATTTCAGAACTATATATAGTTCATAATGGAACTACCATTAATGGATCAGTTTTGGGCACATCACTTAAATTAGTAGGTTTACAAATAATGGAATTGTACTTGTTCCATCTTACAGTGTTATTTAAATGAAGCTGAAAGCATTTGTAAATTGTAAAATTCTATTAAAATATTGGTGGTTTTATTAGTTGATAGCAATTTAGAATAAAATTGTTCAATTCTACTCCTATCTTAGCCACTATAGAAGAACTATACAAAAAAGATCTTCACAACCCAGATAATCATGACAGTGTGATCACCAACCTAGAGTCAGACATCCTGGAATGCGAAGTCAAGTCACCTACGAACAAAGCTAGTGTAGGTGATGGAATTCCAGTTGAGCTATTTCAAATCCTAAAAGATGATGCTGTGAAAGTGCTGCACTCAATATGCCAGCAAATTTGGAAAACTCAGCAGTGGCCACAGGACTGGAAAAGGAGATCCAACCAGTCCATCCTAAAGGACATCAGTCCTGAATATTCATTGGTAGGACTGATGTTGAAGCTGAAACTGCAGTACTTTGCCCACCTGATGCGAAGAACTGACTCATTTGAAAAGACCCTGATGCTGGGAAAGATTGAAGGTGGGAGGAGAAGGTGACAACAGAAGATGAGATGGTTGGATGGCATGACTGACTCAGTGGACATGAGTTTGAGTAAACTCTGGGAGTTGGTGATGGACAGGGAAGCCTGGCGTGCTGCAGTCCATGGGGTTGCAAAGAGTCGGACATGACTGAACGGTTGAACTTAGCTACTATATTAGATATTAATATACTGTATCAAAAATAACATGCTTGGGCTTCTCTGGTGGCTCAGTGGCTAAGAATCTGCCTTGCAATGCAGAGGACACTGGTTCGATCCCCAGTCCAGGAAGATCCCACATGCCATGGGGCAACTAAACCTGTGGGCCACAACTACCAAGTCTGCACCCTAGAACCTGTGAGCTACAACTACTGAAGCCCATGCACCTGGAGCCGGTGCTCTGCAACAAGGGAAGCTACTGCAATGAGAAGCCTGTGCGCTGCAGCGAAAAGTAGCCCCAACTTGCTGCAACCAGAGAAAGCCCATGTGCAAAGAAGACCCAGCACAGCCAAAAATAAAATAAAATAAACCTTAAAAAAGAATAACATGCTAATGAGGTGAAAATACACCGAGATTAATTATTAATAAAAACCAAAATCTTTGAAGTATGTATACAACTTTAAAAAAATAATGGCTATTAAAAATATAATAGGATGTCTGTAAAAATTGGGATTTAATATTACATTTCAAATTTTTTAACTTTCTGTAAACAAAATGATTTGATCACATATTCCTCTTAAAAGGCCAGACTGTCAAAAAACACTTGATAGACCTTTGGGGACCACCTATGTATGTGGACAATATTTGAAGGAGCACAGCCCCCTATTAATGGAATGGAATCTGTCCCCTCCATGGGCATGAACTGGAAGACCTCTTAAGACTGCCATCATCTTAAACCTGGGTAATAAGGCTTTTCCCAGCTCATTGGTCCAAAGCACGACAGTTTCAGTGCTTCTTGTAACCCCTAGTTCATCATCATTCACTTAAACAGTGTTGGGTGTCTTGAGTCAGAAGTACATATTCTTTTTTTTTTTTTTTATTGCTTTACTCCATTTAAAATGTTTACTCCATTTAAAATGTAAATGAAATTACATGAAATAAAATAGTTCCTTTTTTCTTTAGATTATATCACATTTCCAAGTATTTTAACAAGTTTATGTTAGGGCATTAAACAAGATGTATTAGCTTCTTTCTATTTTCATTAAGTTATCTTTCTGCTATGTAAGTCCAAACGATAAAGTAACATGTGGATAGAGATCTTATATCTGCCCTTAGAAGCCAAAATGTGAAAGTAAAGTCGCTCAGTAGTGTTGGACTCTTTGAGACCCCATGGACTGTAGCCTACCAGGCTCCTTCATCCATGGGATTTTCCAGGCAAGAACACTGGAGTAGGTTGCCATTTCCTTCTCCAAGAAGTACATATTCTTAATGATCATTTATGGGTGGAAAGAAATTAGATGAAAATTGAAGATTTTCTCAAGGTCACAGAGCAAGTGTGAGTGACTACCAGCTAAATTTAACTCAGCTCTTCTATTTGAGTGTGGGTGAAGTATCAGGTGGAGTGAATGGTTTTTCACTTTAAATTCACAGAAACTCACTTTATTTTATATATTGTTACTTGGTTTTGTTTCTTGAGTTATCTTTGACTTTTATTATATGGCGTTAAAACCAGACACCTGAACCAAGCTTACCATGTTTCAACCTCACCAAAACTTGAACACACCATGGAATGGGAACCTCCCATGAACGTGGCCTTCAGGATGGAGTGAAAGGAATAGCAAAGCAACCAAGACTGAATCAGAGCAAATGAACCATGAATCATCTGAAGAGCCTGCTCGGCCTCGGATGAACTAGAAAAGTGTTGACTCACTAACCCATATTCTGCTCTGCTTACACCATTAGCCTGCTTTAATTACACAGTATGTTAAATAACTTGGATCCTCAATGTGCAGCAGTTGACTTAAAATTTTTTGCTTCTTTAGTTGTGTGTGGGAGGTACCTTGTCATAAGCATGTAAGAACAAGGGGGTAGATGTTGAGAGAGAAGGAGAAGAATCACGTCTCATATCGTAAACATGGTTCTGATTATGTATTCAAGGAAAACAGTTAAATTTTTGGCAGTCTTACCCAGGAAAAAGGAAACCTTAGAAAAATGATCACGCAAGTGAAGCGCTTCTTTGTTCAGGTCCGGAATATTTACTGACATCCAAGCCAGGTCGTTGAATTTCTTCTTACCCTCACTGGTTGGGTGGAAATACCTCCTCTCTCTCCTAAATGGCAGGGATGGAATGTGACAGAGTCCAGATGAAACTACCAGCTTCTTTCTGTTTGAGATTGGGAAGCATACTGAACAAAACTGTGAAAGGAGAAAAAGCTTCTCTTTCTTGCCTTTACATTTAAAAAATGTGGTAAAATACACATAAAATAAAATTTACCATCATAACCCTTTACTGTTGTGCAGCCAATCTCAAGAACTTTTCATCTTGTAAAACTGAAATTCTATACCCATTAAACAGCTCACCACTCATTGCACGGACAGGGGAGCCTGCCTGGCTACGGAGCCGGAGGTCTCAGGGTCGGACACCACTGAGTGACTAACACTTGCACCTCCACTCCCACCACTCCCCCAGGAGCCATCATTCAACTTTCTGTCTCTATGAACTCAACTACTTCAGATGCCTCATTTAAGTGAAGCCATACTGTATTTGACTTTTGTGACATGCTTATTTTACATGGCATAATGTCCTCAAGGTTCTTCCATGTTGTAGCATGCATCAAAACTCCCTTTTTCTACTATATGTACATACCGCATTTTGTTTATTCATTTGTTGATGGACATTTGGCTTGCTTCTACCTCTTGGCAATGGTGAATACTGTTTCTGTGAACGTGGTCTGTAAACATCTCTTCAGAACCCAGCTTTCAGTTCTTTTGGATATATACCCAGAAGTAAAACTGCTGCGTCACGTGGAGTTCTATATCTAACTTTTTGAGGAACCCCCATGATGTTTTCTATAGCAACTGCCCCATCTTGCAATCTCACCAGTAGTGTAATATGGTCATTTTTCTCCTCATCTTTGCCGACATTTCTTTGTTTCTTTTTTTCTCCGTCCTTTTTTCTTCTTCCTGCCTGCCTGTCTGCCATCCTAATCAGCATGAGGTAAAATATCATTGAAGTTTTGATTTGCATTTTCTGTATAGTTAGTGAAGTTAATCATCTTTTTATATGCCTGCTGGCTATTGTATATCGTATTTGGGGTAATGTCTATTCAAGCCTTTCTTGCACTCTTTCTCCATCTTAGTGGATTTGTCCATATCCTCTTTTATTTATTTATGCCCCACCTATATCCTGAAATAGGAGTTGTGGCAGCTTCCAAGGACATGTATAAAAACACAAAATGAAAGAGTTGAGAAAGTGGAGTAAAGGGAAGCAGAACGAAGAGGAGGTGAAGCCAGGAGTAGGATGGGTGCACAGTACATTGCTGTTGTAGCTGCAAGCTCCTTAGCAGTCAGGACGAGGTGGGGAAATGAGCAGTCATCATATGGGAAAACCAAACCAGTTCTCGAAAGATCACGGCCCTTCTTGTCGCTGTAGCCCGAGAGAGGTTTTCCTTACACAGGGGACACTGAGAAACGCTGAAATAGAAATAGATGGCATCCTCTATTCCTGCATTACAAACACTTCTTTATATATATATATTTAAGAATTATTTATTTTTACTTTTGGCTGTGCTGGGTCTTTGTTGCTGCGAGGGCCTTTATTTTTCTGTAGTTGCGGCAAGCGGGGGCTCCTCTCTAGTTGCGGTGCGCGGGCTTCTCATTGCCGTGGTTTCTCTTGTTGCAGAGCACAGGCTCTAGGGCTTGTGGGCTTCAGCAGTTTTGGCTTCCGGGCTTTAGATCACAGGCTCAATAGTTATTGTGCATAGACGTAATTGTTCCACAGCGTGTAGAATCTTCCTGGCCCAGGGATCAAACCCATGTCTCCTGCATTGGCAGGTGGTTTCTTTACCACTGAACCACCAGTGTGTGGCTCAGTATGGACTGAGCATACTTCGTTGCTCAGTCGTGCCTGACTCTGGGACCTCATGGACTGTAGCCCACCAGGATCCTCTGTCCATGGGAATTATGGAGGCAAGAATACTGGAGTGGGTTGCCCTGCTCTCCTCCAGGGGATCTTCCCAACCCGGGGATCAAACCCAGGTCTCCCCCATTGCAGGGGAAATCTTTAGTGTCTGAGCCACCAGGGAAGCCCCTATTTTTGTATTGTCTATTCACTAAGTCACAACCCCATGGACTGTGACCCACCAGGCTCCTCTGTCCCTGGAATTTCCCAGGCAAGAATGCTGGAGTGAGTTGCCGTTTTTTTCTCCAGCAGATCTTCCCGACTCAGGGAATCGAACCTAAGTCTCCTGGGTTGGCATACAGATTCTTCACCACTGAGCTACCAGGGAAGCCCAAAGCCCCCACTAAAAACAATCTAATAGTAGTTTTAATAAGTCTCTTTCTTTTTTTTTTTAATTAGTTGGAGGCTAATTACTTCACAACATTTCAGTGGGTTTTGTCATACATTGATATGAATCAGCCATAGATTTACACGTATTCCCCATCCCGATCCCTTCACATCAGGTAGTGGCAGAAGAAAACGGTTATCTCAGCCCATTCAGTAAGAGAGAGAGAGAGGGAGAGAATTCAATTCTCAAAACTCAAGAATTTTGCCTTTCTGTTCTATTTGGATCTTCAATGGGTTGGATGATGACTACCCACGTTGAGGAAGACCATCTGCTTTACTGAGTCCGCTGAGTCACATGTTTTCCCTCACAGACACACCCAGAAATAGTGTTTATGCAGCTCTGTGGGCATCTTGTGACCCAGTTAAGTTGACACCACACCTCCCTCAGGAAATCCTTCCCGTTCCAGTGCCAGAGCTCTCCACCACTGATCCCATCACACCCACTCTCCACCCAAACAGCCTAACTGGCTTCTTGTTACCTAGAGCAGAATAGCCAAGCCTTTACATGTCAAGGCATAGAGAAGGTTAAACGTCTGCACTGTAGGCAGATTCTTCACCGCTGAGCCACCAGGAAAGCCCGCCAGATACTTGGGAAGATATGAAATAAGTAATTGGCATTAAACTCCAAAATAATGCCTCTTCAATTCATCTATTGAAATATAATTTATATACAGTAAATACAGATAAAATGTGATAAAATTTTACACATACATATATCCATGTACTCACATCCCCGATGGAGATATGGAATATTCCAGCATCCCAGGAAGCTCCCTTTGCTCTGCTTCCAGCTCATGACCTTCGAGGGTTAAATGCCCTTCTTACCCCGTATCATTGTAGATCACTTTCATCTATCTTTGAGCTCCATGTATATGGATGTGTGCTAGAACAGTATCTGAACAGTACTCGAGTATAGACTCTGTAAATGATCTCTTTTATTCAAAATCACAGCTGTGTCATTGGTGAACAAACTGTATTGGCCATCCATTTCTTTTTGTTGCTGGGCCATATTCCGTTGATTAACATAACACAATTTATTTATCCATTCTGCTATTGATAACCATGTAGGTTGCTATCAGTTTTTGGCTATTATAAATAAAGCTGCTGTGAATATTCTTGCGCATTTGGTGGACATAAGAACTCATTCCTTCAGTACATACCCAGGAGGGAGTTGCATTGTTTAAACCTTCAGCATTATTACCACTTTTTCATTTGTTTGCTTGTTCTATCTATCAGCTAAGAAAGATTGTTAAAGTCTCCCCGTTTGATTGTGAATTTGTTTGCCTTTCCCAGTATTCTGTTAGTTTTTGCTTATGTAATTTGGAACTATGGTATTAACTGCATACAAATTTAGGATTAAAAAAATCTTATTGAAATTGTTCTTTTATTTTTATTTAGTTTTTTAATATATATATTTTATTTAAGTATAGTTGACTTACAGTGTTACAGGTGCACAACAGATGATTCAGTTGTGTATACATATACACATATATTATTTTTGAAATTATTTTCC
This sequence comes from Cervus canadensis, assembly GCF_019320065.1. NCBI lineage: Eukaryota > Metazoa > Chordata > Mammalia > Artiodactyla > Cervidae > Cervus > Cervus canadensis. Next base: position 10,403,782 of record NC_057415.1, on the reverse strand, counting down.
ATTATAGGTTATTATAAGATATTATAATATCTATAGGTCCCTGTGCTATACAGTAAACCTTTATTGCTTGTTGCATATGTATTTTTTTAATTAGAAATCTAGCATGCTATTCATAGTAAGTCAAACTAGAATCAAAATGTCATAAATTTTTTACTTAGGCAAAAATTCATAAGTGTTCTAAAATACATATATTATACATATTATTTATATATATGTATACAAAAACTTTTCTACTACACTTGATAAAGGCTTGAAAAACATCATAAAAAAAGGAGAGATGGAGAAATTGGAAAACATAAACTAAATGAAATGGGAACACTGAATATAAAATAGAAAAAGTGATACAAACTAGATAAAAGTAAAAGATCATCATGCAGTCCAGTTGTTTCTAAACATCACTGCTCATTGGAAATATATCTGAAACTTTGGAGAAAAAAAGCAATACCTGGGCATTTGTATTTTTCAAAAAATGAAATTATTCTTTTATTATTATGAAAGTTCCTTCTTTATCTCTCATTTGCCATTTGGGATACTCAGTATTCCTTTCTTCAGGAACCAGCATCAAATATCTAATTTCCCTAATTATGTTGTACATTCACAAGCCTAAAACATCTTATGGGATAACTTATATGTCAAATTTCTGTACCATTTGGGATTATATTTGTCTGCATGCATCAGAAAAGCAAAAAAATAAAAGAGGATTAACTAAATTGAAAATTTATTTTTCTCTCATATGAAAGAAATTTAGAAGTAGGCAGTTCAAGTCTAGATGGAAGTTACACAAAATTGTAGAGAACTGCTCTTGTCTGTCTGTTAGCACAGGCTTCCAGACTCATGGTCACCTCATGGTTGAAGATGGATGCTCAGAGCTCCAACCATTATGCCTACATTCCAGGCCACAGAGAGGAAGAAGAGAGAAGAGTGTACACTCACTTCTGCTTACATCAAAACGTCAAAACTTAGACACATAGCCACACCCCACTTCAAAGGATCCCACCTTAAAGGACCCCAGTTATATATACAGTTGTTACTGTGTTATGTATATGTGTTGTACTGAGCCCTGGTGGCTCAGACGGTAAAGAATCTGCCTGCAATACAGGAGACCTGTGTTCGATCCCTGGGTTGGGAAGATCACCTGGAGAAAGGACTGGCTACTCACTTCAGTATTCTGGCCTAGAGAATTCCATGGACTGTATAGTCCATAGGGTCATGAAGAGTTGGATACGACTGAGCAACTTTCACTGTGTTTTATTTAGTATTTTTTTTAAAGACCGTATCTCAAAGCAAGGGTAGTCATCAGTTAGATTTATTAAACTGTATCTTAGTAAATAAGGACTGTAACCTGCCTTCCCTGACTAAACTCGCTTTAATTGTTTTACAAAAACTTGTATGTCCTCCAACTGTCTCCTGTCCTAAACAATAAGGTGTTTGCCCAAGTTGTTATTTAGGAACTTGGAGTCAGCTGTGTTCAATTTGAGCTGGAGCTGGTTAAGACTGGTTGGGATCCACGATGCACCAACTGGGCATGTGCTTGAGTGTGCTTTTGACGTCACAGGGCCCAAAACTCAACCCTCAGAACGTGCTAACACACCGTTTTCTGAACATGTGTCAGGTGAGGAAGCTTGCAGCTTAGTTGCTCGTGCCACGATTATCTCACCTTTTTCTTATTTCCAATCACCGTTCCCCATGCTCGCTAGGACTCAGCTTTATCCTATTAAGTATCCTGAGCCCCTGGCCTTCTGGGAAGTGGACTTGAGATTTGGTCTCCTGTCTGTTGTTTGGCTGCCTTGGAATAACACACCCTCTCTCTGCTGCAGACCTTGGCGTGTCAGCATCTGCCTTGCTGCAAGCTGGGGCAACACCTGGTTGGGTGAGACCTGTCTCTCGTTGGGTTCTCTGGGCCCATCCTCCTGGGCTCTTGTGCTGTTGTATTCAAGGAACCACCGCGCTTCTACCGGCCGGGTGATGTCTCCATTTTGTATAGAGTGAGTCTGACCACTGGCTGCCTTGTGGATTGCTGACTCACTCGCATCCCTTCTTTATCTGTGGGGAAGTGCTGCCCGTCTTCCAAATGAAAAAGCAAACCTTGCCAGGGATTTTATTGTGGCTCTAGTTTAAGAAACCTTGGCCAAACACAAGAATCCAAATGCTTTATTCTTGTTCCCAGGAAGCCTTGTCTTTCAGTGTCTGACTATGACGTCTTCATTTATTTAATTCAATAATAGAAATTCTGATACAATGGTAACAGCTAACACTACCTGCCAGGGATCTTCCTTCTACTAGTAGCGCATTATTTCACAGACCAGAAAACTGACATACAGAAAGGTTAAGTAATTTCCTGAAGTTGCACAGCCAATAAGTGGCAGAGTCCTAAGCTTGTGTCCTGGGAGAACCACTGGCCATCCCTTCTGTTGCCTTTTGAGAGAAATTGGAAGAGTTATGGCATAATTCTGAAAGCAAAGTGAAACTTGCTTGAAATCTACCAAGACACTGGTTTCAAGAAATGGTAACTTTCTAGCCTCTTTCCTCCATCCAGGTTAGGAAGAACAGCACTAGGGTATTTCTGTTATTATCTCATCTCTCACCTTCCCTTGGAAGAGCTCAACCCCCTCCCTCTTACTCTCAGCGGGCTGATCTTATGGCCACTGAAGTGTCAGCAGACAACCACGGAGGCTGTCACGCCTGAGTCAGGGATCTGTGGGAGAATTACAGACCTGGATGAACCCTGTGTAGGAAGGATGTGTTTCTTCAGAAAGGAAAATTGTGTCTTAAGTCATCTCAGATCTAACTTTCCCTCTCAACTTGCCCTTCTCTGTCCATGTTTTTCTCTGGTTAGAAAACAAATCTGTATTTTCTATTACAGTGATTTCCTAAAGGAAATCAGTCCTGAATATTCATTGGTACGACTGATGTTGAAGCTGAAACTCTAATACTTTGGACACCTGATGTGAAGAACTGACTCATTTGAAAAGACCCTGATGCTGGGAAAGATTGAAGGTGAGAGGAGAAAGGGAGGACAGAAGATGAGATGGTTGGATGGCATCACCGACTCAATGGACATGGGTTTGAGTAAACTCTGGGAGTTGGTGATGGACAGGGAGGCCTGGCGTGCTGCAGGCCATGAGGTCGCAAAGTGTCAGACACGACTGAGTGACTGAACTGAACTAATAGTAATTAATAACGTGAGAAGCTTCAAAGTCCCTTCTATTATACAAATTATGAAATACACATGCAAACAGCAGTCTGAATATACTCTTTCCCCCAAGGTTTCAAGGAGTAAGCTCATTTCCTCCTTTATAGAGTCCCATGCCTCCCACAGGTAGTTCCTCTGTTCAACTGGTCTCCGGGAATGGCCCCCCTTAGGGGAAAACAGATACCCTAAGGCAGAGATTCTGACTTTTCTGCATCAGATTCCCCTGGAGGGCATGTCAAAATACAGATTGTTGGGCCCCCATCCCAGATTTACTGATCTGGCTGGTGTGGGGTCTGAGAATTTCCATTCACAGCAAGCTTTCAGGTGATGCTGCTGATCCAGGGATCAGCTGCCCTGTTGTCTCCAGGCATTCAGGCATTCCAGGGAGAGCAAGGAATACTCCAAGCGTCACCCAACTTTGGGGGCTCTCTCCATCAGCTTTCTTCTTCCCTCTGTCAGAGGGGAAGGGAGGAAGAGGTGCCAGGATGAGGATTTTCAAGTGTCTTTTTAAACACTTTGCTACTTGAAGTTACTGGGGTTGGGTGCTTACGTGTGTGTGTTTGTGTGTTAGTCTCTCGGTCATGTCCAGCTGTTTGCAACCCCATGGACTGTAGCCTGCCATGTTCCTCTGTCCATAGAATCCTCCAGGCAAGAATACTGGAGTGGGTAGCCATTCCCTTCTCCAGGGGATCTTCCCAACCCAGCGATTGAACTTGGACTCCCACGTTGCAGGCAGATTCTTTACTGAGCCAACAGCTGGCCCCAAACTTTCCTTCCTTTTGTTTATATGTTAACAGTACCATTGTAGGGGAAAATTGCTGTGTTGGATCTGTTTTATACAACAATGTCAAGTTAGTAATTTACTGGGATCCTGATGTTCTTCTAGAAGCTCAGGGAGAGCAGCAAATCTTTGCTGTTTTTGCTTGATTAGAAAAAATTTCCCAAAGTGAAATATGTTCGCTGTAAAAAATTTAAGTGGTATGGACTTGTGTAGAGCATAAAATGAAAGTGTCTAGAAGTCTCTCTTTTCTTTCCCGAGTCATCTGATGATAAGGTGTTTCCTTTTGGACCTGTCTTTGAGCACATATTCAGGACATACACCTGGCTGGTTTCTGACTATAGGGCTCTACTAATATTACTACTAAGATACTGAAGTGCTTCTGTGAGCACTCGTAAACAGCCTCTGTCTGAGCCCCTCTGAGTTCCCTGCCTTCCAGGTTTCACACTGCAGGGCACAGTTTAAATTGGAGTTGTTTTTTTGTTTTATTGAAGTGTAACTGACATATTAGTCTCAGATGTACACCATAGTAATTCAGTATTTTTATACATTGCAAAGTGGTCACCATAATCAGTTAACATCTGTCCCCATGCAGAGTAATTGCAATACTATTGACTATATTCTGGGCTGAAATAGTACATCCCTGCGACTTATTTTTATAACTGGAAGTTTGTACCTCTTGGTCCTTTTCGCTTATTTCAACCGCCTTTCTTCCCTCTGGCAACCACCAGCTTATTCTCTGTCTCCAGGAGTTTGTTTCTGTTTTATTACATTTGTTTATTTGTTTTGCTTTTCAGATTTCACATAAAAGTTAAATCATATGCTACTACTTTTTCTCTGTCTTATTTCACTTAGCAAGGAGCCCTCCAAGTCACACATGTGGTCATAAAAGGCTGAATAATATTCCATTGTATGTATGCACCACATCTTTATGTATTTATCTACTGAGGGACATTCAGGTTGCTTCCATATCTTGGCTATTGTAAAAAATGCTTCAGTAAGCAGGAAGGTGCATAAGTCTTTTTGAATTAATGTTTTCATTTCTTTGGATAAATACCCAGAAGTGGAATTGTTGGATTGTATGGTAGTCCTGTTTTTAATTTTTTTGAGTGGCCTTCCTGTTGTTTTCTGTAGTTCAGTTCAGTTGCTCAGTTGTGTCCGACTCTTTGTGACCCCATGGACTGCAGCACGCCAGGGCCCCTGTCCATTGCCAACTCCCGGAATTTACTCAGACTCATAACCATTGAGTCAGTGATGCCATCCAGCCATCTCATCCTCTGTCATCCCCTTCTCCTTCTGTCTTCAATCTTTCCCAGCATCAGGGTCTTTTCAAATGAGTCAGTTCTTCACATCAGGTGGCCAAAGTATTGGAGTTTCAGCTTCAGCATCAGTCCTTCTAATGAATAGTCAGGATTGATGTCCTTTAGGATGGACTTGTTGGATCTCCTTGTAGTCCATAGTGGCTGCACAAATTTTAACATTCCCAGCAACAATGAAATTGGAGTTCTTCGTGAACTCTGGTCGAAGGAAATCTGGTAGGGTGGCCACAGCATTTCCAGTGGATTTGATGACACAATTTAAGTTATTCCTTGAGAAAAATGATAAAAACATGCTTTCCTTCTGGCCAAAATAGAACAGAAATATGCCCAGTACTGTGGGAAAATTGGGGAAAACAAACTTTTGCATTTTAAGATTGCTGCTATATTGCTCTACTACGCCCTCTGGTGACAGGGATGGAACCTAGCTGGTTTTGTGTTTAGGAGAATCAGGTGTGAGCAGGGTGATTAAGTTCTTAGGGCTGAAGTTTTCCAAAGTGGAATTTAGCCAGCATTTTTTTTTTTTTTTTGAGAAGAATAATCTGAGCAAAGTAAATTTTTACAGGGGAAAGTTTGTGTGCAGAAAAGGCAGTAAAAATAGAAAAGAATAATTTCATTGAAATGAACTCTCAAAAATAGAGGAAATTTGAACATCACAGGATTATTTCAGATGAAAATAATTGCTGTTAATTACTGTTGGTTCTGGAAATAATTCAAGGGTCAGGAAGAATTCTAATATTACCTGAAAAGAACTTAATATTTACTGGAGTAATTTCAATTTTAAAAACGCATTGCTTTCTTATGAGTGAGATATATTCCACATTCAAAACTTCTGTGGACAAAATGACTATGGGCTTATCTACCTCAATTGCAGTTTCTCCTGTTATTAGAGATTGATTTCTGGGTCTGTTTGAGAAGTTTCCTCAGCTCCTTCACTAATTGCACCTGATCTTAACTCTAAGTCACAGAAGGAACTTAAGTTTGAGAACTGACTCACTGTTACTGAAGTTAATGTTTGGAACCTTTCCAAATACTACCAATTCTGGGGAACTGAAATGAAAATATAGCATCTCACCAATATTTCATTCTACTACTTAATTCACATTAAGCTTATAATCAAGGACATGTGAGTAACTTTCGTTATGCTTTCCTTTGTTTAGGTTAAGGCAGTCCACTGTGGAGAGAGCTTTGTCCCTCATCCGAGATTGTAATCAGAGCAATCTGTTATATGTGGAAGTTGGTGATATTGGGGATACTCCCATGTAAAAGTAGGTAACATTTTTCTATCTTAAAATTTTTAAATGAAAATACTACTCTTTATAACAATATCCAAATGCTAAGTTCCCTAATTAGGCGATTTTAAGAGAAAATAAACTCTGTGATATCACTTTAGCTAAATTTAAGATTGGAAGTTTTCTCTTTAAAAAATTTTTTTATTGACTTATAGTTGATTTACAATGTTGTGTTAGTTTCAGGAGTAAAGCAAAGTGATTCAGTTATATATTCAGTTATATATATTCTTTTTCAGATTCTTTTCCATTATAGGTTAAGATATTGAGTATGGTTCCCTGTGCTTATAGAGTAGGTCTTTGTCTGTCTGTTTTTATGTAGTAGTGTATATATGTTAATCCCAAACTCCTAATTTATCCGTCTCCCCTGCTTTCCTCTTTGGTAACCATAAATTCATTTTCTATGTCTGAGTCTATTTCTGTTCTGTAAGTAAGTTCATTTGTATCATTTTAGAAGTTTTCTTAAAGATCCACTGGCTGTCTTTTCACTGAACCTGGAATGCTTCCAGTTTCAACATCTTCTGATATGGTTTTGTCTCAAAACTTGAGTACTGGATTTACTGTGGTGATCATTTCGTAAAATATGCAGAATGTCAAATCTCTGCATTTCAATAAAAGACTTGATTTAGATAATTCTTTTTATAATGGCCTTCAGTCAGTCAGTTCAGTTCAGTCGCTCAGTTGTGTCCGACTCTTTGCCACCGCATGAATTGCAGCACGCCAGGCCTCCCTGTCCATCACCAACTCCTGGAGTTTACTCAAACTCATGTCCGTCGAGTCGGTGATGCCATCCAGCCATCTCATCCTCTGTCGTCCCCTTCTCCTCCTGCCCCCAGTCCCTCCCAGAGATATAATTTAGATAGCATACAGTTAAAAGTGTACAGTTCAGTGGTTTTTAGTATATTTGCATAGTTGTATGGGCATCATCATTGGAACACTTTTTTTCACCCCCAATTAAAATCCTGGACCCATTAGCAGTTCTCCCCATTTCTCTTTGGGAGAGAATGTCCCTGCATTCTCTAACCCATCCTGGGCATTACATATAAAATATTCATTAAGTATGTGGTCTTTTGTCATTTTTTTCATTTAGTATAATATTTTCAAGATTTATATTACATGTTATAACATATAGGACTTTGTTAGTTTTTATTTTCAAATACAAATGCAAATTATTTGCATTCATTGTATGAATACATTCATTGTATGAATATACCATATTTTATTTACCCAGTAATTAGTTGATGCACTTTAGGGTTGTTCCCACTTTTGGGAAGCATTTTGAATAATGTTTCTATGAACATTTGTGTGCAGGTTTTTGTGTGGATATATGTCTTTATTTTCCTTTAAAAAATTTTTTTTAAAGTTTTTGGCCACGCTATGTAGCGTGTGGGATCTTAGTTCCCAAACGAGGGATCAGACCCTTGCCCCCTGCATTGGAAGCACTGAGTCTTAAGCATTGGACCACCAGGGAAGTCCCTGCTGGGTATACATCTAAAAATGGAATTGCTGAATCATTTGGTAACTCTCTATTTTATACTTTTAATCTTCTGATTAATCTCTTTAATCATTTGGTAACTCTGTGTTTAATCTGCCAAACTTTCCCAAAGTGGCTGTATCATTTTACATTCCCATTAACAGTGTATGAGAGTTTCATTTACTTTATATCCTTGTCAATACTTCGTGTTATCTGTCTATCTGAGTATAAGCATCCTAGTGACTGTGAAATGATATACAGTTGTGATTTTGATTTACATTTACCTAATGATAAGTGATGTTGGGCATTTTTTCATGTGCTAATTGGTCAGTTGTATACCCTTGAAGATCTGTGTAGTTACCTTATTTTTCCTGCAACATTGTATATTAGATAGGGGTTGGTTACATTGATCATTTTTCTACTAGTTGCAAAATCAGGAAGAAACATATCTGGGCCAGGTTGGGAATTTACTAAAGAAATAATAGATACTACCTAAATATCAATAACCTCAGATATGCAGGTGACACCACCCTTATGGCAGAAAGTGAAGAGGAACTAAAGAGCCTCTTGATGAAAGTGAAAGAGGAGAGTGAAAAAGTTGGCTCAAAACTCAACATTCAGAAAACTAAGATCATGGCATCTGGTCCCATCACTTCATGGGAAATAAATGGAGAAACAGTGGAAAGAGTGACAGACTTTATTTTTTTGGGCTCCAGAATCACTGCAGATGGTGATTGCAGCTGTGAAATTAAAAGATGCTTACTCCTTTGAAGGAAAGTTATGATCAACCTAGTCAGCATATTAAAAAGCAGAGACATTACTTTGCCAACAAACGTCCGTCTAGTCAAGGCTATGGTTTTTCCATTGGTCATGTATGGATGTGAGAGTTGGACTGTGAAGAAAGCTGAGCACCGAAGAATTGATGCTTTGAACTGTGGTGTTGGAGAAGACTCTTGAGAGTCCCTTGGACTGCAAAGAAATCCAACCAGTGCATCCTAAAGGAGATCAGTCCTGGGTGTTCATTGGAAGGACTGATGCTGAAGCTGAAACTCCAATACTTTGGCTACCTCACGTGATGGCGTGCTGCAATTCAGGGGGTCGCAAAGAGTTGGACACGACTGAGCGACTGAACTGAACTGAACTGAAAGATCTTGAATGAAGAACAGTGACTCTGTGAAATCTCCTCACAGTGCAATAGCTGAGTGTGACTTTGCCACTGGGGCGATGGTAGTTGTATGTTAGGTAAGGTCATTTTTGGAATTTTATGTGCACTGGAAGAGTGTATGTGTTAGGTAGAAAAGGTAAGGGCTGATATCTACTGAGATGACAGCCCTGCTAATTTTGAGAATGGTCTCTTCCTTTCATCCACATGCTTACAGTGGTGGGACTCCCAACAGCCATGTTTTGAAAATATAACACAACTTTGGTCACTTTTAATTGATTCAGAGGTGTCCATCTGGTCCCAGCATGGCCAAAATTTCTTGAGGAATGAAGGCAAAGCAGAATAGAGAGGACAGACAGACAGACAGACTAGTTGTGCTGTGTTCAGGCCTCTTCCTCCAGCTTGGTCCCAGGGTCCTGCCGTCTATTGCCCTTAGGTTCTGTGATCCAGTCCTTAAATCAGATCATCCTTTTTGGTTTGGTCAATTTTAGTAGATAGCAACTACTATTGTATTGTAGTTGTTTGTTATATTCTACATCTAAGAGATTATTAACTAATGTCGTCTGTTAAAGAGACCGACATCCTATTTGCCACATAGTTTTAGTATAATGACTTTATTATGCAAATCAAAACATATCGATATCATTCTTAGCCTCTATGCTTCCTAAGTAAAAGACTATTATAATTCCTCCTTCCCTTCTTCCTTCTTTTTCACATCCTTCTTTTTTTTTTTTTTTTTTTGTATTCTTGGAGCCTAGCACAGTGCCCAACATCAGTAGACACTCAATAAATGTTTAATGACCTGAATAGAACATCAGATAAAAGGAAAGTAAGAAATTTCTTCCAAATCCTGCCACTGAGTGAATCAAACCATTTTACTTTTCCCTGGACTCAGATTTTGTCCACATCATTTTTATTTAAGCGTAATCCCAGAACAGACTCAATTTTTTGTATACTACTCTCCCCTCAATAACAGTATGTCATAAACATGTTTTCATGATGTTCACAGTCTTCCAGGCTGCTATTATCATTGCTTCAATAATGGGAAAGATAAATTTAGAAAGTATTTATACTGAATATTTCATAAGGCAAAACAGAAATTGTTTTCATCACAGCCAGCAAGGCAAATCTGCTCTTCCCCTGCTGTATTGTCTTTCCTTGCAAAATCACATACCACTCAAATCCAACTCTTCTCCTACACCATGCCTGCTCCTGCACTTCTGAACGGGACTGGAGGGAAAAACCAGAACCACGCTGGACAGTCTCACTGTCAGTTCCTGATCGCTTGACCCCTTGATGCTGCACAGAAATAATTCCATATTTTTTAATCTATTCACCGTCCTATTCCCCTAGATTATTTCATTCTTTTATTTTCAACCTCTAACATGGTCTCCCCCAACCACTGTGTGAGCTGATGACCTTTCTCTTTCATAGAGATACAAGAGGCGATCAGAAGAGAACTTACAAGACACAACTACCCTCTCTTTTCGCTGTCTCCACATGTGCCAACATGCTTTACTTCTCCTGTTGTTATGAATGAACCGAACAAGTTCCTCTTTAAGGCCAGCTCTTTCTTGGCACTTTTATTCTACCCTCTCTTACCAACTCAAGAATGTTGCTTCAGCAATTCCCTACCATCCTTCCCACCCTTCACTATAAGGTCAGCAGACACTTACTAGTTTTGTTTACTCGTATGCTCAGTGTCTAGAGGAGTGAGTGACCAACAGTAGCTATTTAGTAAATGTTTGTCCCACGCTGCATGAGTGAGTGGAGGTTGGTGGAGGAGAGGGGAGTTAGCCTGAACCAACTTGCTGGACAGAAACTCATGCTGAAAAATCTGGTGAGAACTTGAAAAACACCCCAGAAACTCTGAAAGTGAAGGTGTAGTCACTCAGTCATGTCCGACTCTTTGATACCCCATGGACTGTAGCCTGCCAAGCTCCTCTGTCCATGGAATTCTCCAGGTAAGAATACTAGAGTGGGTACTTACCCTTAAACTTTGCAGCTTTCAGAAACTAGCATTACAGAGAATTTTAGCTTCTGTGTTGAAATGTTTTCAACTCAACCCCAAATAAATGAAATAAAAAACTAGCATGGAAAATTCTCAAGTGATTTCACTCTCAGATGACCAGGTCAGAAAACCTGAGAGCTAAATTGAGAAAATTGGGAATGGAAATGGCAGCATCAAATGGCAGGTTTCCTTCTTTGATTTGAGTCTCATGGCCAGACAGAGGAAGGAACTGCTGTAGACTTCTGCAGATGGGCTGGACATGAGGCAGCACACTCTCACCTCAGCCCCCAGGACAGGTGGATGTCTGCGGAGGGGTCCAAGCTCTTCAGAGTGGTTTGGAAGAAAGTCTATTTATCCAAAAAATCACCTGCCAGAGGAGAGAGAGCTCCCCGAGTGTTACTGAATTCTCCCAGCCCATCCAAGATAAACATGCTTGATAAAAAGATGGCATGAATCTTTTTTAAAATTGGCATTAATTACCTACTTGTTTTTTTGGTACAGTTCCACATCTGAACACTTGGCAGCTCCTCAGTCTACTTTTAGAGAGTTTCTGGAACATTCAGGCTAGAATGTTTGTGACCAAGTCCTCCCTTTTCTTAGACTATTATCTTTGTACACAAAAAAGTCTATCTGGACAACTTCAAGAAAACAAAACTGCTTGTTTAATCCTACTGCAAATTGTCTTGACTGTTTATATTTTCTAATACTGTGTCAAGTATGCTATTTTGATTTTTTCATACAGCATAATTTAAAATATACTCAGGTATATTTCTGCATAATCTTTATAATTGTTATATCAGTAGCTGTACTAGATTCTCCAGAATTAGTAGATGGCCATTTCCGTATTTTTGAATAGTTGGACTATTTTTCATAAATAATGCTTTAGCACTCCTACTTAGGAGCCTCTATTCCTCTCACAAATGGTTTATGCAGAACTGGCTCTATGCATCAGCTGACTAACTGGTGGTTTCTTTGGTGTGAAATGAGACCAGACCTCAGATTTCTCTATTAGCCTGCTATATTGCCTAAAATCTCCATCATTAGTGAAAGTCAGGTCAAGGCTTATACTTCAGTTTAAGTGCATGTTGATTTTACTTGGCAGGATGACAAACATGTCCCTATCACCCGTCACGTCCATATCACTCACTAATGTGTTAGATTGACCTGACGTTCACCAACCAGATATGAAAGGAATGGACTGGGGGCAACTGGAGTTTGGTCTAGAGCCTGGACCGTATCTGTGCAGGGACCAAGTGTCTTAGACCCAGGAACCCTGTGGCTGGGGAGGAGGCCCCGGGAGGAAGAAGAGTCCTGCTCTGGGGGTGGACGTCCGCATGCTGGAATCAGCTTTCTTACACTTGACCTCTGGGTCAATGTTCTTCCAGCTCTCGTTCTTCCTCATGTGAAACCATAGCATGTACTTCCAATAGTCCAAAGTGATGTTGACATCAATAGACTTTACCCCTAGGCACTTTCGTATCTACTCGTGATGACTGGGCACAGTGAGGCCCAGTGAACCCTGAAGGATTGGGCATGCTGCCACTGTGATGGGCAGTGGTCTCTGCCCTTCACTTCCATTTCAGAAATAGCATCAGCCATCTCCAGAATATTTCAGCAGAATAAGGGAGAAAGGAAGGCCCCTGGAACGGTTGTGTACATGATAAAATCTCCATCTTCTTCTTCTCGGGAGATGGGGGGTCTCTGGATGAACAAATTCACACTGTGGTTACATGGGGAAAATTCAGTTAAATATCTCTGGCATCAGCAACCTGATGACCAGCCAGCTGCAACTGGGCAAAGGCCTTCAGCCTAACGTGGAACATGTTTCCAACATCTTCTGCCTCTGTTTTTGAGGGGATTATTTATCAGCTTTGCTCAGTGCCCCCAAGTTGGCCAGCCTGCTCCACTTTGATGTTAAAGCTGTGCCTCTTAAATTCTCCAAGCCAGGCTTCAGCAATATGTGAACCGTGAACTTCCAGATGTTCAAGCTAGTTTTAGAAAAGGCAGAGGAACCAGAGATCAAATTGCAAACATCCGCTGGATCATTGAAAAAGCAAGAGAATTCCAGAAAAACATCTATTTCTGCTTTATTGACTATGCCAAAGCCTTTGACTGTAGATCACAATAAACTGGAAAATTCTGAAAGAGATGGGAATACCAGACCACCTGACCTGCCTCTTGAGAAACCTATATGCAGGTCAGGAAGCAACGGTTAGAACTGGACATGGAACGACAGACTGGTTCCAAATAGGAAAAGGAGTACGTCAAGGCTGTATATTGTCACCCTGCTAATTTAACTTATATGCAGAGTACATCATGAGAAACACTGGGCTAGATGAAGCACAAGCTGGAATCAAGATTGTTGGGAGAAATATCGATAACCTCAGATATGCAGATGACACCACCCTTATGGCAGAAAGTGAAGAAGAACAAAAGAGCCTCTTGATGAAAGTGAAAGAGGAGAGTGAAAAAATTGGCTTAAAACTCAACATTCAGAAAACTAAGATCATGGCATCTGGTCCCATCACTTCATGGCAAATAGATGGGGAAACAGTGGAAACAGTGGCTGACTATTTTTTTGGGTTCCAAAATTACTGCAGATGGTGATTGCAGCCATGAAATTAAAAGACACTCCTTGGAAGGAAAGTTATGACCAACCAAGACAGCATATTAAAAGACAGAGACATTACTTGGTCAACAAAGGTCTGTCTAGTCAAGACTATGGTTTTTCTAGTAGTCATGTATGGATGTGAGAGTTGGACTGTAAAAGAAAGCTGAGTGCTGAAGAATCGATGCTTTTGAACTGTGGTGTTGGAGAAGACTCTTGAAAGTCCCTTGGACTGCAGGGAGATCCAACCAGTCCATCCTAACGGAGACTGGTCCTGGGTGTTCATTGGAAGGACTGATGCTGAAGTTGAAACTCCAATACTTTGGTCACCTGATGCTAAGAGCTGACTCATTTGAAGAGACTCTGATGCTAGGAAAGATTGAGGGCAGGGGGAGGAGGGGACGACGACAGAGGATGAGATGGTTGGATAGCATCACCGACTCAATGGACATAGGTTTGAGTAAACTCCGGGAGTTGGTGATGGACAAGGAGGCCTGGTGTGCTGCGGTTCATGGTGTCACAGAGTTGGACATGACTGAGCAACTGAACTGAAACTTGATGTTAAAAGGCTGATAGTCAACTTTTCTGTTATCCTGGGTTTTCCCTTTGATGAGTTAAGTGGAGTTTCTGTAAGAAATATATGTATTTTTGTTTTTTTTTTTTTTCCAGCGGTCAGAGATATCTGGTGACTGAAGTGATGTGTCTGTGTGTGTCAGTCATTTAGTTGTGTCAAACTCTGTGAAACCTCATGGACTGTAGCCCATCAGGTTCCTCTGTCCAAGGAGTTTTCCAGGCAAGAGTACTGGAGTGGGTTGCCATTCCCTCCTCCAGGGGATCTTCCTGACCCAAGGATCAAAACTGGGTCTCCCACATTGCAGGCAGATTCCTTAACCATCTGAGAAATGATGGCTCTTTTTAAAAATATTTATTTGACCGTACCAGCTCTTAGTTGTGTCATGAAGGATCTAGTTCCCTAACCAGGGATCGAACCTGGGCTAAGAGCCACTGGACCACCAGCAAAGTCTCTGAAGTGTTGGCTCTTGAGAACAAAGAATGGGTGTATTTCTTTCTCTACAAATGGTCCCATACCTGCCAGTTCAGCATAGACCAACCCACAGGAAGCTTTGGATAACTGAGGCAGATCAGGGATGTACTTTCCTTGGAATATCAGATTTTTGGTACTTAGTCTCGGAAATCAGCCCTTGTTTTCACCTACTGATCTCATTTGGGCTTTCGTATCAAGCTGCCAGGTTTTAGACAATCTGGTTGTGATGGGAGACTTTGAAGTCATGTAGATGTGCAGATAGAAGAGGTGGAGACCTGGCCCTGACAATGGTGGCTTTCCCCAGACCATCCAGAGCCCGGCACCTAATAGGGATTTAGAAAATTCCTCCCTCCTTCTTTCCCTTTCTTCCTACTTATTTGGAGTAGAATAGGAGAGGAATATTTAGACAGAAAGTGGACATAGTTTTATACAGCAGTGGAGATTATTAAGAAAAAAATTAAGGACTTCCCTAATGGTCCAGTGGATAAGAATCTGCCTGCCAACGTAGGAGACATGGGTTATGATCCCTGGTCTGGAAACTAAGATCTCACATGCTGCGGAACAACTAAACCCATGCACAAGTACTAAGCCCACGTGCTAGAGTCCGCAAGCCGAAACTACAGAAGTCTGTGCTCCATTACAAAAGAAGTCACCACAATGAGAAGCTCATACAGTGTGACTAGACAGTAGCCCCTGCTCGCTGCAACTAGAGAAAAGACTGCACATCAGCAAAGACCCAGGGTAGCCAAAACTAAAATAAGTTAAAAAAAATAGAACACATTAGATGAATTTCCAGTGTTCACAGTAGGTCAGTCAATGACTCTTTGCTTATGGTCTCCACCGTTGATGTGACTACTGTACTTCTAGATACTCGTGGACTGACTCAGTCAGAGACTCAGCCTCAAGACTCCTGAAGGGGTAGATGGGACAGAGGCCTGAACATGCCTTTCTAACTGGCAACAGCCTTTAAATATTTAAATATCATGACAATGACTCTAAAGCTGTTAAAGACTAAGGAACTGTTTCTGGTGATGAAGTTTCATTAGAGGTGGACTCACTGAGTTGGCACAGCAAAGTAGGAATACCATCAGGTGACTGATTTTAAATACACGTGTCAGAATGTATACAGCAAATATGTTCTTGTTTGGATATCCTTAGTCCAATAAAATGCTGCCAGCGAAAGTGCTTGGAAGACCCTCGCACACTTTGGAGCAGGGTGATGTTTGAGAGGTGCACCAGTCTCCCGAGCCCCATGCCTCTTCATTGGTTGGTTTTTTTTTTCCTCTTTAGCAGAAATCAGAGAAAAGAAGCCTTCTTCCTGGCTTTGCCTTTAGAAAGCCCATGACCTCTGTGACCTGGAGAGGACTGGGGCATAGCTAACATGCTGGGAAGCCATGGAGAGGCCCTTACCTAGACTCGCTGGGGTGGGTGGTTGAGCCGCTAAGAGGGGAGGTGGCCAATGGAACCGAAAGGAGGCATTTTCCCTCAGGGGCCAACAGGAGCTGCACTGTGGCCTTGGTTTGAGCACCGAGGAACCAGCCGGGATCCCAGGCAGTGCTCACCCTTGAGGGAACATCCTTCACCACCTGAGCTGGGGGCTGGGCTAACTCAGCTTTCACTGGGGTCTGTGGAACGGTTACTTTCATGATCACCAGCATTAACTCAGAGGCTGTGCGGCAGGCCTGTCACGCTGTGAGGTCCCCCCCCCCCCCGCCCCGTCCCTCTCTCAGGGTGCCTGTTGGACCCAAGAGAAGTGGCATGGAGTCTTAGACACCCAGCAGGTGGGGGTGAGATGAAGGGACAGCTCCTCAAACTCTCCTGGAAAGTGGAGAGGTTGGGCAGGGGGATAACTTGGGAGGCCTTCAGGTGGGACGGTGAACCAAGGTGAACCCAACCTTGTTACACCAGAAAAAGGTCCTGGTTTGGTGGTAGAGGGCCTGGCTCTTTTTAACAATTAATTTATTATTATTATTTTATTTTACTATTGGAGTATAATTGCTCTACAATATTGTGTCAGCTTTGCTGTGTAACAATGTGAATCAGCTATATGTAGACACATATCCCTCCTTCTCGAGCCTCCCTTCCAACACCTTTCCCCCATCCCACCCCTCTAGGTCATCACAGAGCACCGGGCTGGGCTCCCTGTGCTGACAGCAGCTCCCACTAGCTGTCTACTTTCCACGTGGTAGCGCATGTATGCAAATGCTACCCCCTCAAAGCATCCCGCCCTCCCCTTCCCCTCTGTGTGCACATTTCTAGGGCCTAGATTTTAATCACAGCTCTGCTTCCGAGTCACCATGTAATCTTGGGCACCATGCTGCATTTTTTGAATCTCAGTTTCCAGGTTGTATGTGTCCATCTCTTCAGTCTCTCATTTGAAATTTTAAAAAAGTTAATATTTATTTACTGTTCACATCTCACTTGTTCAGCAAACATGTATTGAGCACCATTCATAGAAGAAACCCTCTGCTGGGCACTGGATATACAAGCAGACATGACTCTGTCCTCAGGGAGCTTCCATCCCAGAGCTATAAGATGAGGAGGCATAAGCTTTTGGTCTCTAAGCTTCTGCCAACCTGACATTCTATAATTCTATTAATATTGCAAGTTTTACATTGATGTCTTGCCTCCCCCTCCCCCAAAGTGTTAAAGTCCTTCTTTCACAGAGCCTGTGGTTCAGCGGTAGCAGATTCTTGCCCTAAGGGATTGGTTTCAATAGTTGGAAATGGCTAAAGGTCATGTGGAGCCAGGTGCAGTGGAAAAGGCAGCTAAGCCTAGAAAAGAACCAAGTTCCAGGTGTCCTGGCAGTGGAGTCTTAGGATCTTGTATTTATTTCTGGTCGGAGTCACCTTGAGCACCGCTTGGAATGCCCGGTGGTGGTCTGTCCAGGGATGTGGTTTTGTTAAGCTTTCAAATCGTTTCCCCAGAGCACACTTGCTGATGCCAGACTGAGCACCTCCCAGCTGCTTGTGGGCAGCCTCTGTCCATGAGGTCACTGCGGTGACCTGCTTTGTCATCCGCTTCTGTCTCTCTGCCTTTGCCACAGATAGTACGATTTCATCTCCTCTCTCCCCCAGCTTCCTTCAGAGATTGACAACCAATTCAAGTAGTAAAGGATGACGCATCTCAGAGCCTACTCATCATAAATGCTAATTACGTGCCCACTCTCATCTCAGTTTATAAATTCTATCTTCTGGGCAAAGAAGCCTATTGAATTGAAGAAGTCGCTGTGATTACTTTGGTATTTCACAAATATCTAGTCAGATTGTCCTGTGAGTATTCACTTGCATATCTCACACCTTCTCTAGACTGGGAGCACTTGATTCCATCCACACCTTTATTCCTTTATTCTCCAAACAAATAATAGTTACCTGGTAACAAGCAGTGTTACCAGATAATTATGATGGTGTGATCACTCACCTAGAGCCAGACATCGTGGAATGTGAAGTCAAGTGGGCCTTAGAAAGTATCACTGCGAACAAAGCTAGTGGAGGTTATGGAATTCCAGTTGAGCTATTTCAAATCCTGAACGATGATGCTGTGAAAGTGATGCACTCAATATGCCAGCATTTTTGGAAAACTCAGCAGTGGCCACAGGACTGGAAAAGGTCAGTTTTCATTCCAATCCCAAAGAAAGGCAATGCCAAAGAATGCTCAAACTGCCACACAATTGCACTCATCTTACACGCTAGTAAAGTAATGCTCAAAATTCTCCAAGCCAGGCTTCAGCAATACGTAAACCGTGAACTTCCAGATGTTCAAGCTGGATTTAGAAAAGGCAGAGGAACCAGAGATCAAATTGCAAACATCCACTGGATCATCAAAAAAGCAAGAGAGTTCCAGAAAAACATCTATTTCTGTTTTATTGACTATGCCAAAGCCTTTGACTGTGTAGATCACAATAAACTGTGGAAAATTCTGAAAGAGTTGGGAATACCAGACCACCTGACCTGCCTCTTGAGAAACCTGTATGCAGGTCAGGAAGCAACAGTTAGAACTGGGCATGGAACAACAGACTGGTTCCAAATAGGAAAAAGAGTATGTCAAGACTGTATATTGTCACCCTGCTTATTTAACTTCTATGCAGAGTACATCATGAGAAACGCTGGGCTGGAAGAAGCACAAGCTATAATCAAGATTGCTGGGAGAAATATCAATAACCTCAGATATGCAGATGACACCACCCTTACGGCAGAAAGTGAAGAGGAACTAAAAAGCCTCTTGATGAAAGTGAAAGAAGAGAGTGAAAAAGTTGTCTTAAAGCTTAACATTCAGAAAACTAAGATTATGGCATCTGGTCCCATCACTTCATGGGAAATAGATGGGAAAACAGTGGAAGCAGTAACAGACTTTATTTTTTGGGCTCCAAAATCACTGCAGATGGTGATTGCAGCCATGAAATTAAAAGGCACTTACTCCTTGGAAAGTTATGACCAACCTAGACAGCATATTAAAAAGCAGAGACATTGCTTTGCCAACAAAGGTCCGTCTAGTCAAGGCTATGATTTTTCCAGTGGTCATGTATGAATGTGAGAGCTGGACTGTGAAGATAGCTGAGCTCTGAAGAACTGATGCTTTTGAACTGTGGTGTTGGAGAAGACTCTTGAGAGTCCCTTGGACTGCAAGGAGATCCAACCAGTCCATCCTAAAGGAGATCAGTCCTGGTTGTTCATCGGAAGAGCTGATGTTGAAGCTGAAACTCCAATACTTTGGCCACCTCATGCGAAGAGTTGACTCATTGGAAAAGACCCTGCTGCTGGGAGGGATTGGGGGCAGGAGGAGAAGGGGATTACAGAGGATGAGATGGCTGAATAGCATCACCGACTCGATGGACATGAGTTTGAGTAAACTCCGGGAGTTGGTGATGGACAGGGAGGCCTGGTGTGCTGCAATTCATGGGGTCACAAAGAGTCGGATACGACTGAGCGACTGAACTGAGTTGAACTGAACAGGTCGTGTGATAGCCTGGGATGATGCATAGAACCTGATCCTGTCTCTTGAAGCTTATGATACTGGAGATGGAATGGACATGTAATATAATTACTTGTGATGCCACATAGTAAGTACAGATAGAGGAGTATATCAGCAACAGTGGAAGCACAGAGGAAAAGAGGGCAGCCTGGTTTTTCTTTGTGGTAGATTGTATTCTTCTTTGCATAAATACACTCTGTTCTCTTTGGCAAGGGTTATATAGGGTTGGCCTGAAAGTTTGGGTTTTTCCATAAGGTGTTATGGAAAATTTCAAATGAACTTTTTGGTCAACCCAATACTTAACATACTATTGTTATTCTACTTCTCTCTGTTACTGTCAGGCTTGGCCATGGAACTTATTTGGCTGATTGAATGATATATGTATCATTTTGAGTCATAAGTTTTAACATCCAGCATGTGAGCTGTCATATACTTTCCTTTTACTCTTTGCCATGATGACTAGCTAATATTCCAGATTGTTCTATCAGCCTGGGTCCTGGAGTGGAGCTGACATGTGATGGTTACAGAGTAAGCAAGAAATAAATTGGCTAAAGTCATTGAGATTTTAGGGTCATTTGTTACCGCAGCATAACCTAGTAAATTTTCACTGATAAATTTTTATTTGTCCTTGTACCCTGGTGTCTGGTCCATACTAACTACTCCATAAAAGCTTTTTGAATGAATGAAGAGTTGAAAGGATCAGATAGGCTTGAAGGAGAGAGTAAGGAAGGGAGGTTCAGTGTGATCCAGAAGGCCTTATGTAAAGAAATTCCAGTGGAGCTTGGCCATGATGAGTGTCATAAACTTCTTGATGAACTGGGCAGGAAAGGCTCACAACACTATTGTCTCTTAAAGTCTTCTGTTTGTTATGTCACAAGCAAGATTTGGAAGCTCACTGATTATTCAGAAAATAAGTCATAATGTGTGTGCTTAGTCACTCAGTCATGTTTGACTCTTTGTGATCCCATGGACACAAAGTCTGCCAGGCTTATCTGTCCATGGAATTCTCCAGACTGGAATACTAGAGTGCATAGCCATTCCCTCCTCCAAGGTATCTTCCTAACCCAGGGATCAAACCCAGGTCTCCCACATTGCAGGTGGATTGTTTACCATCTGAGCCACCAGGAAAGCCCCATAAATGATAATAAAAGGAAACTATTATCCTTTAATATAATATTATTTATATAACATACGGGCTTCTCAGGTGGTGCTGGTGGTAAAGAACCCACTTGCTAGTCCACACAAGAGACACAGGTTTGATCCCTGGGTCGGGAAGATCTCCTGTAGTGGGAGATGGCACCCCACTCCAGTATTCTGGCCTGGAAAATTCCATGGGCAGAAAATCCTGGTGGGTTACAGTCCATGGGGCTGCAGAGAGTTGGACATGATTGAGCAACTGAGCACACAGCACAGAAGCATTTGCTTATTATTATTATATTCTTTTATTAGGGTAGCTAATAAGATCATTGGGGAGGCGGATGTGGGGTAGAGAAGCAGAATTGGGGCTAAATCTTTTAGGAGTAACACCTCAGAACTTCCCAGAGAAGCCAGTGTCTCCCAACTTCATTAACAAGGGTAAAACGTAAGTGGCTGTAACAAAAATGCTCAATAAACTGTGGTTTAAAGACTGTGGAACTTACTCTTCTTCCATCTGACAGTTCCAGGGGGAGCGATCTAGGTTGGTGGTCATCTAGGGACCCAGAATATTTTCAGGTCATTGTCCCATTACGGAATTTTTCATCATATGGATTATCAAAGCTGAGTGGCTTCCATATCTGAGTCCTTGCCATTGGGAAAAGAGAAGAGGAAGCACATTCATGGTCCTGCCCAGATCTGAAAGTGACATCTAACACTTCTGCTTACAAGTTTTTTGGTAAGAAGTTTGTCACATGCCTGTACTTAACTGCAAGGTACCTATAACATAATGAGGCAGCCACGTGTCCAGTAACAGAACTATTAGTATGTGTGTTAGATAACAATCATAGCAATAATGCTGTGTAACAAACCGTTCCTAAACCTAGTGGTTTTAAACCACAAGCATTTATTCTCATTCTCACAAATTTGCTCATTGGTTACTGTTCAGTTGACCTAAGCTGAGCTGGGTGGGAAGGCTCTGATTAAGGTTACAGGTTGGCTGGGCATGGTTTCAGGCTGTGGGTTGGGTTCAGGCCTGTTTCATATATGTTTGTTCTGGCACCCAGGCAGAAAGTGCAGTGTCTCTTTGGGGCATATTCTTCTCATAAGAGAAGGGCACAAGAGTGCCTAGGAATGCTTGATGCCTCTGGAGACTCAGTGCAAAATGCCACATGGTCACTTTTACTCACATTCCATTTGTCGAAGCAAGTCACATGACCAAGGTCAACATCAGTAGTGTAGGGAAAATATTCTGCCTACTCTGTTGGGAGATGCTGCCAGCTCAAATGGCAAAGGTGTAGATGTGTAATTCTAATACAGGGAGTATATGAATAATTGAGGACAATAATTCAACCTATACCCAATGAGTTAAGGGGAGAGTAGTATATTTTGGTTGAAATATAGAAATCTCTGCCATACCTTTTTCATTTCTTGGTAGTCATAGAATGCATATAGTACACTGGGATGAACTGGAAGGAATATGAGGCCGTCTATGTGGGACTTGGTGGAAAAATTCAGTATATACTTATAATAAGATAGATAAAATATAAAATATTAGGGAGGATAGTAAATATTGAATGAGTATTAAACTTCTAAATAAAATATTTTCAATTTTTAATGAGAAACATGGGTGTCCTTATGTGAACCTAATTAATTTATTGAGGTATAACTTATATATGAAAATATATCTATTTAAAGTATATAATATATAATTGCTTATAGATATAAAATTTTATACTTGAAAAGGCTAGTTTCAAATTTTGTGGAAATTTCTTGTGATAATGGTGATAGATTTTAAATGATAGATTGGGCCATTTGAAATTGCCAGTATTAGGTTATTCATGGCCTTCAAAAAATGCCAGTTTCATGTGGTTAAACCTAATATAGCCAAACTTTGTCTAACAGAGATTTAAGAATGAAGTTAAAGCTTTTTGTCTCAGCATATATTAATGTCAGTTAATATAATTAACTTAATAATTCATTCATAACACTAGCCAAGTGTCGTATGTGAGCCATTTTAACTTCATCAAAGTTGGCATTCTGCTTTGAATCCATAACACTTGTTAACACACGCAATACACACATATTTTACACATTTTTCAATTTAATAATTTTGTGGCTTTAATTTCATTTCAGGAAAATAAAAATGTTAGTTACTTAAGTTAGGAATATCTTTCAACAAATCTGCAAGGTGAGATTCATTTATGAAAAATTGTCATTTCAACTCACACACTCTTGACAACTCTTGCTTTCAATACCAACACACTTTGGTATGAAAAACAGAGTGGTACTCTGATCCTGTGCTTCACTGAAAGCTGAAACCAGATGGACTCTTAAAAGCTTGTGTTTTGTTAGATTTCCCCATTTTGGTTTCATCATTCAATGTGCAATTCAGAGCTATAGACAAACATTTACATATGCGAGCTTCTCTCTGAATAAAACAACATGTGTTACTTGAAACTCAAGATTTCAGACAAAATTCATGCCTTATCAGGCCTTTACATCTTTCTGACACTGCAGTAAAATCATGAGTGCACAACACTTGCAATGTTTCCATCATATTTCATGTCAAAGAAGTCTTCATTTATTACCTCAAATAATTTATCTGCAGTAGTTGATTTGGCACTTTGCTTGTGGAACGAATAGTGATCCTCCAAGCATTTCTTTCTGGGCCTTATAATTAGCACTATTAGCTGACACAGTTACTGATATCTGTAGTTAC
Source organism: Cervus canadensis (assembly GCF_019320065.1). Lineage (NCBI taxonomy): Eukaryota > Metazoa > Chordata > Mammalia > Artiodactyla > Cervidae > Cervus > Cervus canadensis. The sequence goes on along the minus strand of NC_057415.1, from coordinate 10,380,079 downwards.
ATCAATCAATTGATAAACTTCTGAATTAGCATGATTTCTCCATTATGTGAAATGTCATCTGTGTGTCTGCTAATAGTATCATCTGATGGGGGACTCTTTTCTGTTCCCTTTACTTTTTGGTGGTCCCAGTTAGGTTTTGGACAATTCCCATGCAGGCAGATAACAATTTTGCTTTTATGTGAGGCATTTTAGGTTTAATTACTAATTACATGACTTTGGTTTCAGCATTCTGATATTGTTATCAATCTCATAAAATAATTTTATTTCTTATTTTGAGTGTTCAGATTCTTGGAAAGGGTTACATCTTTTCAGTTTAATATGTAGGAATTGACCTGAGGTGGTGATGTAGTTTTCATGGGGCCATTGCTTTCTTTGTTAATCACAAACATGACATCTAAGCTGAGGATGAGAAGATTTATCAGGGCGGACAAATCCAAAGTTGAGGCATTCCTTATAAATTCATAGCTATTGACTCAAAATCATCTTTTTTTTAATGCTCTATTTTATGAATCAAATAGCTTTTAAATTTTAGTTGAAAAAATTTCATAAATTATATATAAAATACAAATATTTAATTATAAAACACTCAATGAAACTAGAGGTCTCTGTGGCTTCAGAAAATCTTGAGATCAACTTATTTCTAGGTCATCTCCATTCTTTAGAATACTTTTTTTTTTATTCTTTAGAATACTTTAAAACAAATTATGGTGGGGGAATTCTTAGAAGATGGTAGAAGATGGTAGAAGTAGAGTAGGAAGTACCAGGAATCTGTCTATACACCTAGGCAATAATTAAATTGGCAGAATCTGTCTAATGTATTTTGGAACTTATGTTCTGTCTAATGTCTATTTTGGAACTTAGAAATCTATTGGAGGCTTGCAACTTTCAGAGGAAGCTTGGACAGTATATTATAAACTGTGGTTAATTTTAATCAATTATAGCTCTTAGCCTAGTAACAGCTACCTTTCCCCATCCGCTAGCCCCATGGGAGAAGACCTGAGCAGAAATTATCCCTGAAAAAAAAATGATGGCAGATCTACTAGGCAAGGGCTTTAAAACAAGTCTCTTAAAGATGCCTCAAAACTAATGTGAGATATGGAGAAAGTAAAGAAAACCATGTATGAACAAAATAGAAATATCAATAAAGAGATAGGAAACTTTAAAAAAACCACCAAAAAGTAATTCTGGACCTGAAAAGTACAATAAATGAAATGAAAAAGTCACTAGAGAGATTCAAAGGCAGAACTTGAGCAGGCAGAAGAAACAATCAGTAAACTTGAAGACAGGACAAGAGAAATTTTCTAGACTGAGAAAGAGAAAGAAAAAGATTGAAGAAAAGCAAACAGAGCCTAAGGGACCTATGGGATACCATCAAGCCGACCTACATAAGCGTTACGGGAGTCCCGAGAAGGAGAGAGAAAGGGGCAGAGAAAATATTTGAAGAAATAATGGTGAAAAATCCCCAAATTTGATGAAAGAGATGAATACAAACATCCAAGAAGTTTAAGTAAGATGAACTCAAAGAAATCCATACGTTAAAACAAAGTAGTCTAGTATCATTGTGACTTTAGGTTGTAACTACAAATTTAAGTTTCTATATAATTCAAGAGACTAATGCATTGAAAAGAATTATTTGTTTATGGTTTGGGGTACACAATGCACAAAGATATACTGTGACATCAATAAGTAAAAGGGGTGGGGACAGAGCTGTGAAGGAGCCGAGTGTTTGTATACTGTTGAAGTTAAACTGGTATAAATTCAAATTGGGAGTTTTGTAGCTCTAGAGTGTTAAATGTGATCCCCATGGCAACAACAAGGAAATAGCTATAGAATATACATAAAAGGAAATGATAAAGAATTTAAAAAATTCACAAAATTGTGAAAATTAAACAACACAGTCTTAACTAGAGGAACAAAGAAAAAATAACAAGGGAAATTAGAAAATACTTAGAAATGAATGAAAATGAAAACACAACATATAAAAATTTATGTGATACAGTGAAAGCAGTAGTAAGGGGGATATTTACAGTTATAAATGCTTATAGTAAAAAATGACAAAGAACCCCAATCAGCAAACTAATTTTATAGCTTAAAGGACAAGAAAAAGAAGAGGACGCTAAGCCCAAAGTTAGAACAAGGAGAAAAATATTAAAGGTTAGTGCAGAGATAATTGAAATAAAAGAAAAACAAAGAGAAAATCAATGAAACTCAAAGTTGATTCTTTGCAAAGATCAACAAAATTGACAAAATTTGAGTTGGAGTAAGAAAAAAGAGAAGACTAAAACTACGAAAATCAGAAATGAAAGTAATTACTGATTCTAAAAATAAGGATTATAAGAAAGTACTAGGGGCAATTGTATGCGAAAAATTGGATAATCTAGATAAAATGGAAAAGTTTCTAGAAATTCAAAATCTACCAAGGCTAGATCACAAAAAAATTAGAAAATCTGAATAGACTGTCTGAATAGTAAGGAGATTGAATCAGTTATCAAAATCTCTGGACAGAAAGCCTGAGTCTGATAGCTTCTCTGGTTAATTCTACCAAATATTTAATAGCTGCAGCTGGTCTTTCTCAAACTTTTCCAAAAGTTGAAGAGGAGGGACCATTTCCTAAGTCATTCTGTGAGGCCAGCATTATCTTGATACTCAAACCAGAGTCACTACATGAAAACTACAAACCAATATACCTTATGAGTATTGGCAAAAGTCCTCAACAAAACATTAATACATGGAACTCAGAAGCATATTAAAAGGATTATATACCATGACCAAGTGGTATTTATTCCTGGAATGCAAGGTTGATTCAACATGAAATGTGACAAATGTGGTACACCAAGTTCACAAAATAAAAGAAAAACCCGTATGATCATCTCAATGGACACAGAGAATTTGACAACGTTCAGCTTTTTCAAAGTTCATGATAAAAACACTCAACAAACTAGGAATAGAAGGACATTACCTCAACATAATAAAAGCCACGTATGAAAACCCCCACTAAACATCATACTCAGTGGTGAAAGACTAAAAGCTTTTCCTCTAAGATCACAAGAAAGGCTAGGATGCCCAGTCTTGCCACTTCTATTCAACATTGTACTGGAAGTCCTAGCCAGGGCAGTTAGGCAAGAAAAAGAAGTAAATGCACCTAAATTAGAAAGGAAGAAGCAAATTTACCTTTGTAGATAATATGATCTTGTGAGTAGAAAACCCTAAAGATTTTTATAAAATCCTGTTATAAGTAATAAGTGAATTCAGTAAAGTAATAGGATACAAGGTTAACATGCAAAACTTAGTTACATTTCTATACACAATGAACAATATGAAATGGAAATTATAAAAATTCAATTTATAATAGCACCAAAAAGAAAATACTTAGGAATTAACCAGGTGGCACTAGTGGTAAAGAACCCGCCTGCAAATGCAGGAGGCATAAGAGACCTGGGTTCAATCCCTGGGTTGGGAAGATCTGCTGGAGAAGAGAATGGCAACTCACTCTAATATTCTTGCCTGGAGAATCCTATGGACAGAGGAACCTCGTGGGCAACTATAGGGTTGCAAAGAGTCGGACACGACTGAAGCAGCTTAGCACATAAGAAGGCAAAAGACTTGTACAGTGGAAAGCTACAAAACATGTTAAAGAAGACATAAATGGAAACACATCCTGTGTTTATATACTAGAATATTTACTATTCTTAAGATAGTATAAGGTCACCCAAAGTGACCTACAGATTCAGTGCAATTCCTGTCTGAATCCTAATGATGATTTTGGTAGAAATAGAAAAACCCATCCTAAAATCCATGTAGACACTCAAGGGACCCTGAATAACCAAAGCAAACTTGAAAAAGAACAAAACTGGAGAATCAACACTTGCTGACTTCAAAGCTTACTATAAAGCTACAGTAGTCAAAACAGCATATTACAGGCATAATAGACATAAAGACCAACAGAATAGCATAGGGAGCCTAGAAATAAATGGTCTCGCATATGTGGTCAAATGATTTCTGACAAGGATGCCAAGACCATAGTGGGGAAAATTACAGTCTTTTCAACACATGATGATGGGAAAAGTGGGTATGCATATGGACCAGAATTAAGTTGGACCCTTAGCTAACACCGTATACAAAAATTAACTCAAAATGAATCAAGGACCTAAATGTATGATATAAAACAATAAAACTAGTAGAAGAAAACATCAGATGAAAGCTTTATGGCGTTGGATTTGGCAATTATTTCTTAGATATAAAAATTACAGGTAACAGGAAAAAATAAAAAAATTGAACCTCATAAAGATTAAAAAAAAACTGTGCAACAGGATAAAAAGGCAACCCACAGAATGGAAGAAGATATTTGCAAATCATATATCTGTTAGGGGATGAATATCCAGAACATATCAGTTCAGTAAGTTCAGTCTCTCTGTCATGTCCAACTCTGCGACCCCATGGACTGCAGCACGCCAGGCCTCCCTGTCCATCACCAACTCCCAGAGTTTACTCAAACTCATGTCCATTGAGTCGGTGATGCCATCCAACCATCTCATCCTCTGTTGTCCCCTTCTCCTCCCACCTTCAATCGTTCCTAGCATCAGGGTCTTTTCAAATGAGTCAGTTCTCATCAGGTGGCCAAAGTATTGGAGTTTCAGCTTCAACATCAGTCCTTCCAATGAATATTCAGGACTGATCTCCTTTAGGATGGACTGGTTGGATCTCCTTGCAGTCCAAGGGACTCTCAAGAGTCTTCTCCAACAGCACAGTTCAGAAGCGTCAATTCTTCGGTGCTCAGCTTTCTTTATAGTCCAACTCTCACATCCATACATGACTACTGGAAAAACCATAGATTTGATTAGATGGACTTTTGTTGACAAAATAATGTCTCTGCTTTTTAATATGCTGTCTAGGTTGGTCATAACTTTTCTTCCAAGGAGCAAGTGTCTTTTAATTTCAAGGCTGCAGTCACCATCTGCAGTGATTTTGGAGCCCCCCTCCCCATATATATATAGAGAGAAATACTACAGAATACAAAACAACCCAATTAAAAAATGGCCGTAAGACTTGATAGACATTTATCCAAAGATATATAAGTGGCCAATAAGCACATGAAAAGATGTTCAGCATCAGTAATCATTTAGGTAAATATAAATCAAAACAACAATGCTTACACCCATTAGGATGACTACTATAAAAAAAATAGAAAACAGCAAGTATTGGAGAGAATGTGGTGAAATTGGAACACTTGTGCATTGTGGGTGGGAATATAAAATGGTACAGCCATTGTGGAAAAGAATATAGTGGTTCCTCAAAAAATTAAAATTAAAACTACCATGTGATTAAGTAATTCTGGATATATACCCAGAAGAATTGAAAGTAGGGTCTCAAAGAGATATTTATATACCTATGTTCATAGCAGTACTATTCATAGTAGCTGAAACATGGAAGCAATTCAAGTGTCTATCAGTGGGTGAATGGATAAGCAAAATGTGGTATACATATAATAATGATATTCAACCTTAAACGCAAATTAAATTCTGTAATATGCTACAACATGGATGAACCTTAAGGACAATATGCTGAGTGAAAAGAGCCAATCACAAAAGATAAATATTGTATTATTCCACTTATGAAGTACATTGAGTTGTCAAAATCATAGAGTGGTGAGTGCTTGGAGCTGGGGGAAGGGTAAGATGAATAGGAAGTATTGTTTAACTGCATAAAATTCCCAGATGAAGAGTGTTCTGGAGATGGATAGTGGTGATATTTGCTCACCACTATGAAATAATACTGAGCTGTACCCTTTAAATATTTACGATGGTGGATTTTATGTTATCTGTATTTTACCACAGTAGGAAATTTAATAACGTCAAAAATTCAAAGAAATGAAGTGTGCAAAAAATAAAGTGAAAAATTGAAACTTTAATTTCCACTTAATTAAATAGCAAAAATTCTGACAAGTGCACAAAATATGAATATTACTGCCTTCTTATAGCATAAAATATATGGAAAAATCAATCTCCTGAAGTTGCAAAGATACATTTAATAAGTAGAATTCATTAAATTATGTTTCTTTTTCTGTTTCTCTAAAAAAATTATTTATTTTAATTGGAGGCTAATTACTTTACAAGATTGTGGTGTTTTTTGCCATACATCAGCATGAATCAGCCATGGGTGTACTCTTCTTCTGTTTTTAGAAATACAAAGAAATTCCAGAAATGCCTGAATTTGACTAATGCAAATTTCCAAAGCAAATAAAAAATGAAAAGAAGCAACAGTGGAAAGAATGAATGAAAGTCGATAATTTAATAGCAAATATTATCAACAATGAAAAAACCAAAAGTATTATGTTAATTGAAAAATTACAAAAATTAATTTAACAATAACACTAAATATTTTATATTCATCTGAAAGGCAAAGCATCTTACTGATCAAAACCAAATTAGTTAAATTAACCATCAGATGAGTGTGATGATCTGACAGGCAATCAAAGGCACAGGCAGGTGTGATGTGGTGATGCCACTGCTGGGTGCCCTCCTGCGACGTCAATAATGCATGGAATTCTATGTCCTCAGTTACGATTTACTAAATGCAATTTAATAGAAGAAGCCATATAAATGATGTTCAAAGTATTTTCAGTGGCCAGTTTTTGTTGTGGGCTTAAACAATGGAAATTCGTTTTCTCACCATTCTGGAGGCTGGGAAATCCAAGATTAGTTGGTAGCCAGTCGGTTCCTGGTGAAAGCTCTCTTCCTCTTGCAGATAGCTGCCTTTTCCCTGTGTCCTCACATGGTGAAAATTGATCTATTTTTAAGTACTCTTAATTTTTTAAAGAGCACTTTTATGTTTATAGAAAAACTGTGCAGTAAGTACAAAGGGTTCCTACATATCCTACCTCCTCCCTCCCACTCCTGCTTTCCCCTATTATTGTCATCTTGGCCTTTCCCAGAATGTCACACAGTTGGAATCATACAGTCTGTAGCCTTTTCAAACTGGCTTCTTTCACTTAGCACTATGTCCTACATTGGCCAATAAGTTTGCTCAGGTTTCTCCATAACATCTTATGGAAAACCCAAAGGAACTTTTTGGCCAACCAAAAATTTGAGGTTCCTTCATGTCTTTTTGTGGCTTGATCGCTCAGTTTTGAAAATTTATTTTTATTGCTGAATAGTATTCCATTGTATGAATGTACTACAACTTATCTTTTCACCTATCGAAGGACATCTTGGATGTTTCCAGTTTTTGGCAATTATCAATAAAAAAGCTGCTACAAACATTTGTGTGTAGGTATTTTTGTGGACATAGTTTTCTTCTCATTTGGGTTAGTACCTAGGGGCACAATTGCTGGATTGTAGGGTAAGCCTGTGTTCAGCTTTGTAAACTACCAAACTGTATTCCAAAGTGGTTGTACCATTTTACATCCCCACCAGCAATGAATGGGAATTCTTCCTGCTCCACATTCTTGTTAGCATTTGGTATTGTCAGTGTTTTAGATTTTAGCTATCTAATAGATGTGTGAAGTGAAGTGAAATGAAGTCACTCAGTCATGTCCGACTCTGCGATCCCATGGACTGTAGCCTACTAGGCTCCTCAGTCCATGGAATTTTCCAGGCAAGCGTACTGGAATGGATTGCCATTTCCTTCTCCAGGGGATCTTCCCAACCCAGGGATCGAACTCGGGTCTCCTGCATTACAGGCAGATGCTTTAACGTCTGAGCCACCAGGTATCTTAATATAGTTAATTTTGCAATTGTCATATGAAGTTTGATGTTGAGAATATTTTCATGTGTTTATTTGCCTTCTTTGGTGAAGTGTCTGTAAAGATCTGCCTATTTTAAAATTGGATTATTTATTATTTTGAATCGTAGGAGTTGTATATTTTAGATACGTATCCTTTGTCTGATACGTGTTGTGCAAATATTTTCTTTCAGTTTGTAGTTTGTCTTCTCATTCTCTTAACAGTGTCTTTTGCAGAGCAAAAGTTTTAAATTTTAATCAAGTCCAACTTATGCTTTTGGTGTTGTATCTAAAAATCATCACTGAACTCAAAATTACCTTGATTTTTCCCCTATATTATCTTCTAGAAGTTTTATAGTTTTGTATTTTACATTTGGCCTTACGACCCATTTGAGTTAATTTTTATGAATAGTATCTAGATTATTATTATTTTTTTTGCATATGGATATCAGGTTGTTCCAGCACACAGAAAGGGTAGTGAAAAAAAAAAATCCAACGACTCTTATTTTTCCACTGGATTTACTTTGGTTTCTCATAAGAGATCAGTTTACTCTATTTGTGTGGGTCTGTTTCTGGGCTCTCTATTCCATTCCATTAATTTATTTGTCTATTCTTTCAACAGTACCATGTTGTCCTGATCATAATTTACACTGTTTTATTTATTTATTTTTTTTACACTGTTTTAAATTTAGGTAGTGTTAGTTTTCCAACTTTGTTTTTCTTCAGTATTGTGTTGGCTATTTTGGGTCTTTTGCTTTGCCATATAAAATTTAGCAAAAGTTTGTCAATATCTACAAAATAACTGCTGGAATTTGATTTGAATTGCATTGAATCTATAGATGAGGATGAGAAGACTTGACTTCTTAACAGTGTTGAGTCTTCCCACTTGCAGACATGGAGTATCTCTCCAATTATTTAGTTCTTTGATTTTTCATTAGTGTTTTTATATAGAATGTATATATATTTCGTTAGATTTATACATAAGTATTTCTTTTTCAATCATCAATTTTAATGGTCATGAAAATACTTTAAAATAATTTTTAAAACTCAATGCACAATATTTACAACCATCACTTTTTAAATACTTTTTAAAATTAGAGGACAGTTGCTTTACGGTATTGTGTTGGTTTCTGCCATACATCAACATGAATCAGCCACAGGTATACATGTGTCCCCTCCCTCTTAACCCTCCCTCCCACCTCCCACCCCATCCTACCCCTTTAGGTTGTCACACAGCACCAGATTTGAGCTCCCTGGGTCATATAGCAAATTCCCACTGGCTATCTCTTTTCCATATGGCCTCTCAATTTGTTCTGTCCTCTCATTCCCCTACTGTGTCCACAAGTCTGTTCTCTATGTCTGTGTCTCCATTGCTGCTCTGCAAATAGGTTCATTAGTACCATCTTTCTAGATTCTATATGTATATGTGTGTTAATATACAATATTTGTTTTTCTCTTTCTGACTTACATCACTCTGTATAATAGGCTCTAGGTTCATCTACCTCATTAAGACTGACTCAAATGCATTCCTTTTTATAGCTGAATAATATTCCATTGTATATATATACCACAATTTCCTTATCCATTCATCTGTTGATGGACATATAGGTTGCATCCATGTCCTAGCTATTGTAAATAGTGCTGCGATGAACATTGGGGTACAAGTGTCTTTTTCAGTTATGGTTTCCTCAGGGTTTATGGCCAGGAGTGGGACTGTTGGCTCACTTAATAGTTTTATTCCTAGTTTTTAAAGGAATCTCCATATTCTCTGTAGTGGCTGTATCCATTTACATTCCCACCCATAGTGTGAGAGGACTCTCTTTTCTCCACAACTATCAAATCACTCTTTTGCGGCCAGGCTGCCTGTTTTCCAGTGGCTCATCAAAGGGCTATGATATATGGGTTGGGAATATTTTTTTTTAGTGTTTGGAAACCCCTTAAGAGTTTAAGGTTTGCATTAAAAAAAATTTATCTATTTATTATTGGCTGCGATGGGTCTTCATTGCTGCCTGAGGGCTTTCTCTAGTTGCGGCCAGCAGGGGCCACTCTTCGTTATGGTGCATGGGCTTCCCATTGCAGTGGCTTCTCTTGTTGCTGAGCATGGGTTCTAGGGCACGCAGGTTTCAGTGGTTGTAGCACGGGGGCTCAGCAGTTTTGGCTTGTGGGCTCTAGAGTACAGGCTCAGTAGTTGTGGCACATGGGTCTTAGTTGCTCTGCAGCATGTGAGATCTCCCCAGATCAGGGATCAAACCTGTGTCCCCTGCATTGGCAGGCAGATTCTTAACCACTGAACTGTGAGGAAATCCTGGGAAATTTCTGATAAGGAACTGCAGCTCCAACCACTGAGCATGAGGTTTTACAATCTCTCCCACTGCCACTTCTTTATTAAGAATTGGACCTTGCTGGTTCTTCTGTGCTGTGGCCAGTTTCTCACTCCTCAGGCTGATTCATCTTTCCTTCACTCAGATGTCTCTGGTTGTCTGTAGGGATGGGTTCAGACTTGGAAATTTTTGTAGGGGAGTTTAGTCTGTTTTTTATTGGTCAGACCTAGAAATTTTGTCTGTTCTACAGATCAAGGACTTTAGTTGGATGTCCAGTGATCAGCAAATTCCTGTGGGTCAGATGTCCCCTTGCCCTCCTGGGCACTGAAAGTTAAGTATCACTATTTGTCCTCTGCTAATCCAGGTTCCCATTATCTCCATTTAAATCAGGGAGCTCCTTTCAGCTGCAGGGTTTTTCATAGCACCTCTGATCACAGAGAACAGCCACTGTGGTACTTTTCAAAGATGGTGGTGCTTCCTTCACCAACAACTCTCCAGAAGCCGTGGTGAAGGCCCCCTCAGGTTCATCATTACGAGAGATGAGCTGTCTATATATGAACATTTACTTCAGTGTTTCCTTCTCCGTGATTCGTTGGACTTTTTCCTTTACAAATATCAGGGAATTTCCTTCTCATTTTCATTTAGCTGAGACCAGAAGTCAATTAATTTATATAGAAGGTATATTGAAACCAGAGTCACTGGAAAGTGCACTCAAATCAACAGATTTAGGTTTATTTATATACATACTTTTCTGTTTAAATTAGCAAGACCTTGCAATTCTTTCTCTCCTTGGGGTTGACTTTGTAATTGGCTTTCTGTGGGTGTCTGGCTCTGACTCCAGTATTAAGAATTAATATTAAGTATTAACAGTATCCAGAGTTGGTGGATGAAGTGTGGCAAGGAGATTGACTGCCCTTTCCAAGGTAACTGCCTCAGGTGAGATTGGAATAGGGTCTTCAAACAAGGCAGGAACAGCCTAATTAATATAAGGGAAGAAGAGGCTTTGGTTCTGCTATCAAGAGGGGCTTGGGGACTTGATTTCCTAGGAATTATCCAAATCCTCCTTTATGGTTTCATTTCTACACCCAGATTTCCACTCTTTCCTGATGGTAACTATCTCTCCCACATGAAATCTGGTGAAGCTGGTAACTCAATTGACTTTATCATTTGGCAACTTGTAGAAAAGATTTTGAGTCTGCTTTTTAGTGATTCAACTGATAAAGAATACTTTTAACACTGTCATTGAAAGCATACAGGTTGTTAAAAGGTTGTGAACTGAGAATTTAGGACTCTGAGTGTGTCATTGTTTTTCTTTAAGTGGTCCAGTTTTAAGCTTATCCTTGAGTCCATTCTTTGAATACATCTTGTTCTTCATGGCCACTCAGTTTCTAAAAGCCTTCTCTTCAGAGAAGAGAAGGTCACTCCAGGTGACCATATGCAGTAATTTCCCCAGCTGTTTTCCATGTATTCCAAGGGCTTCCAAATTGTACATTAAAGTTGTTGAATCTCAGCCTTCCAAACCAGGCCAGATAGCCAATCTCAGATTCTCCTCATTTCTTCAAAGACTTGCTTGCAGTTCCACTTTGGGTGACCCTGGTTCTGTCCTTTTTCCTCCTGTCTTTCTCTTCTGCTTCCTTTAAATTTGAGGAATTTCAAATTTTAGGGTATTGAGTTTTAGGGTATTGAGCATGACTCTTTCAGAGATAAAAGGCTGCTACAATAATGAGGGACAAGTATATAGCTTTGAAAGAAAAGTTTAGGTTGTCTGGCATGGTGACTTTTCCTTGATCTCTAGGCTGTCTTAGAACAGCTCTTTGGGTTGGGAGAGACGATTCAACCCCACGTGTACTTTTCATATGGGATTGGAACACTCTCAACACTTCCATCTCATGTGCACGTGGAGCTTTACAGAGTACAGACGTGTCTCACCTTGCTTCATCCCAGTTTCTCAGCCACCTGTGAGATGTGCTCACCTTTGAAGTTGAGAAAAGAAATAAAGAGTCTTTCCCAGGATTCCCAGTGTTGGCCAGTAGCTGGGCCAAGACTGCAATCCCAGACTCTCCACACTGACCTTCCCTTCAGATCCTGCCCTAACATTCCTCCACCCAGGAAAGACTACACATGGAGGTCCACATATTACTATCTAAATGGTAACAAGCAACAATCAAGCTATCAACTGTTAAATAAAATAAACTCTACTCTCCTATCTTAACAGTTTGGAGTTTCTAGAAGCAAATGCTGAGACTGAATTTGGCCTGTTGGTTATTTATTTGTTGTTCAGTTGTTCAGTCATGTCCGACTTTTTGTGACCCCATGGACCGCAGCATGCCAGGCCTCCCTGTCCATCACCAACTCCCAGAGTTTACTCAAACCCATGTCCATTGAGTCGGTGATGCCATCCAACCATCTCATCTTCTGTCCTCCCTTTCTCCTCTCACCTTCAATCTTTCCCAGCATCAGGGTCTTTTCCAATGAGTCAGCTCTTCACATCAGGGTATTTATACTAGCCATCAACACAGGGAGGAAGCAGGAGGGGGTAGAAGGAGGAATCTGACTGCAGTGCAGACCTCAGGGAAGCCTCAGCCAACCCCAAGGGGGTGTCTGAGAGTACATGTGGTCCATCAGAGTGTATCAAGTTTAGGTGAAATGACTAGACCATCCCTCTCTACCCAAAGACAGGGCATATCTTTGGATGGGGGCCTCTGAAGCAAGAGCTGACAGTTGGGCAATGAGTCCTTCCTGTAACAAATACCCCTTAATAATGACCTGTTGAGCTCAGAAAAGGGCAGCAGGGAGAGAATCTCCCTCTTTTCCCACTTCTGGACGGCTTGGACTCCACTCCAGTCTCAGTCCACCTGCCTCCACAGCTGCCCCTTGGGCCTATGGGCACATCACACAGGGGCTTGAGCCACCCTAGGAAAGACAGAGGGGCAGAAGATTCCCATCCCCAACATCCTGGAGGTGGAATCTCAGGGTCCCAAGTGCAGAGATTGGCCTAAAACTGGATGGGTCACACCTCCATTCTCAGGCAATAGAATCCATTCCTAGGGAGCAGAAGGAAATCTCTAAGGGGGAAGGGGCAGAATAAAGACCTTCTCCCCGAGGTCTATGTGCCATGCTGTGCTCAGTGGGATCCAACTCTTTGCCACCCCATGGACTGTAGCTGCCAGGAGCCTCTGATCGTGGAATTCTCCAGGCAGGAATACTGGAGTGGGTTACCATGCCCTCCTCCAGGTGATCTTCCCAACCCAGGGATCGAACCCAGGTCTCCACAGTGCAGGTGGATTACCATCTGAGCCACCAGGGAAGTCCAAGAATACGGGGGTGGGTAGCCTATCCCTTCTCCAGGGGATCGTCTCAGCCCAGGAATCGAACCAGGGTCTCCTGCATTGCAGGCGGATTTCTTTATCAGCTGTGCCACCAGGGAAGCCCAAAGTGCTGCTACCAAAGATCTTAGTGAGGTGTTGGGAGACATAAACGAGAAACTGATTAAGGAAGGTTCTGAGTTTCTCAGAGGAGACTGACTCTCAGTTAATATTAAACAAAGGCTTACAAAATTCCTCACGAGTACCAGCGACTGTGACTACTAGCCTTATTGTTGTTGTACCGAGGCAAGGGCCTCATGCTACTCTCGGGGTTTGTGAGGTCCAATAATCCTCTCCCACGGTGGAATCCTCCCTGCGGGTGTAGGTCTGGATCGCCCTCCACGCCCCCTTGCCTGCCTCCAAGTCGCTGGGGCCAAGCAGAGCAGGGCGCTGTCGGGCGCGTGGGGGAGCCGGGGCAGGGACGAGCTCGCTCAGGAGCCAGAGTGATCGCGGCCGGAGAGGGAGGAGGCTGCCGGGCCCAGCCTGACGCAGAGGCGGCGGCGGCAGCGGAGCAGGCCACTGCCGGGGCGTCCCGGCCACTGGCGCCAGCCCGCTCTCCGCCTTCTCCTGCCGCGGCTCCTCGCGCGTGGGAGTGAGTGCTTCGCGCGCCTGCCGGGGGGCACGGGCCCCGGGCATCTTCGGCCAGCGAGCCCGAGCGGAGGGAGGTGCAGGAGCGCTCGCAAGGGGCGGAGGCGGGGAAAGGAGCGGGCGAGGCGGAGGCGAGGGAGCGGAGGGAGGGGACCGTGGAGAGGGAGGGACCCGCCTGCCGCGCCCTGGCCGCTCGGCATGTGTGGCTGCAGGCGCCGGTTGTCGCTGCTGTCCGGGGGCTGAGCCGCGCCCGGGTGTCCAGGGCAGTGTGTGTGTGTCCGCGCGGGCGAGCGCCGCGCCAGCCCCGAGCCTCCCGCTCGCTTCCCCGGGCCGCGGTGCATGTTCGCCTCCTGCCACTGTGTGCCGAGAGGCAGGAGGACCATGAAAATGATCCACTTTCGGAGCTCCAGCATCAAATCGCTCAGCCAGGAGATGAAATGCACCATCCGGCTGCTGGACGACTCGGAGATCTCCTGCCACATCCAGGTGCCGGGGCGAGGGAGCGGACTAGGCGTCGGGCGTGGGACTGGGGGGCCTCTACGGGTGGGCGTGCGCGCGGAGGCAAGGAACCCACCCGGGGGCCTACTAGAAAGCCAGATTTCTCTTCCTCCGCTCTGAATCTGGGAGCCCTACTAAGGGATGGGGGGGTGGGGTGGGGGACTGTCCCCCGCAGGCACCGGGCGTGCGTTATCAATTCCCGGGGCCCCTTCCTCTGGCTTACACACTGCGCTCACGTCTCGCTCGCTGCACCTAGGATACTGGACACAGGGCAGCTGCCTCCTGGGGGACTCTAACCCCTCTGTTTCCTAACCTGTCGGGAAATATGAGTTCTGAGAACCCAGAGAGGTACATGCATGTCGCCCAGTCTTCCTTCTTCCACGTGGAGAAGGCATGCATCAGCATGGATCCACTCATTCTTTCTTTGGCGCCTGGGCTCGAAGGTGCCTTCAATCCCAGGGATCTGCTCCAGCTCCCTGCCTCCCCTCTACCGGTGGCCTTTACTTCTTAGCGTGGGGCAGCGGCGAAGTTTCCCGGGAGTGAGAGAGGCCAGGCAGCCCCGGGCTCCAAGCCTTAAGGGATGGTGCAAGCTGCGCGGACTGGAGCTACCTCGAAAGGAATCCTTTGAAATCTGAGTGTTTCAGGGAAAAGGGCTCTGAGGCCAGCAGGGAGGGAATGCTGCAGGACCTGGGTCCCGGGAGAAATCGCCCTTTGGGATATTGGTGACCTGTGCTCTGGACCAAGTTGGAGAAGGCCAGAGTTGTGTAGGCGAAGGCAGCTTTGATGGCAACTCCATCCTCCAGTACTTAAGTGCCTCTGGGCTTGCAGGAGATCTGTGAGATGCAATGGTGTGTGTGTGTGTGAGGGCACTCTCAGTGTTTGTATATATAGGCACGTGTGTGCCCTCTCCCAAGACTCAGGGCACACAACCTGGAAATGTCATGTTAGGGTTCAGCACTATTAGCTTTTGACTTTTAAGTCTCTTTACTTATTTATCTCTGGAATTTCCTCTTCTCACCTACTCAAGTCTTGAAGGTCTGAGACTGAGTGAGCTGTTTTTAAAACACTGAGTACCCATTCTGTTGAGACATGAATGGAAGCAGCGTCTCCCAGTGGCAGGAATCTGCTTCTGGGCTGTGTTAACTAAGAATGAATTAATGAATGGTCTCCCCGCCCCCCCACCCCGCCTTTTTTTTTCTTTTTGTGGGAGCTAGTGACACGGGGACAGTGACTCCTAACTTGTAAGATGACAACTGGGTAAGTTTCCCGGCAGGAATGTAGTGCTCCATGACCTCCCATTAAAGTGGGCTCCCACTGACTTTTCTCTAGAACCTTGGATTTCATTTTGAACTAAGCACTGCTGCTAAACTTAATAATAAAAGGATTAGCGGGATAGGCAGTTTTTCTGCTGCCACAGTGTTGCATGGAAACATTTGGCATGTATTGTCTTGTGTTTCAGAGAGAGGAGTTTGCGCATTTTACCTTGAGTCCTCAAGTGGGTGTACAGGAACTTTAACCCGTATTGAATATGTAGGTAATAAAGGGGTCAGTCACAGAGAGTGGGGCTGTTGACTTTTCCAGAGCTGTCTCCACCCTCTATCTGCCCTGTCCTGTCTCACTTGGAGTTGACACCACTGTTTTTTGTTTTTTCTTTTCTGTTTATGGAAGGGAATCTTCCTTAGAATGGATAAATAGTCCCCAGAGGACATGTATGTGCTGTCTGGTGAACTGGCAAACAGTAGATTATAGTCAGTCTAATAACAGTTTGGAACATTAGAGTTTGTATGGCCCAACTGATGCCAAAGAGGTTAAAATGCTATGTTCCAAAATGTTGATTTTGGCATTGCTTGAGAAAATCAAATGTTTTACTTGGAAGCACATCTGCCCCCAAATGGTGATTATCATTTAATCAATTAAAATGAATCAAAAGATGATTTTGGTGATTTTGGACATTATACCTGCCTGGAGTATTTCAAACCTGGGAATTGATATTACATTTCTGAGCATAAGGTCACAAAAACCTTTCCATTTGTTTAGGACAAAGACAAAGTGATTAAAAAAAAAAAAAAGAACCTTTGAAGTCACTAGTATATACCCTGGGGAATCCATCTGTCTTTTGTTTCTTGCTTGCCTTTTCCCTCCGGTCTAGAGAATCACAAAGTTAAGAGAGTGTATAGAGTGTTACACAAATTTTCCCTCTATAACCCATGCAAGGTGGAATTATGGTTTTTTTTTTTTTGGCAAAACAATAGGTTTTAAATATTCTTTTCCAAAGTATATGATTTGTGTTGCTGACAAAGAAAACTTTCAGTGTAATGGCTCAGCGTCAGCAGCCTGACAGCCACTTGCTCTGTCTCTTCATAGGATCTAGGATGCTGTTGCATTGTGTCGATTGCATGTGACTGTTTAGTTGAAGTGAAAGAGGATTCCAACTGGATAGGGAGCAAAAGGAGAGTCTAGGGCACTAGGCAGGGGCCTGGGGAAGGAAAGGAGTTGCTGAATGTTCCCCATTGTTGTTGTTCAGTAGCAAAGTCATGTCCAACCCTTTGCAACCCCATGGACTGCAGCAGGCAAGACTTCCCTGTCCTTTGCTATCTCCCGGAGTTTGCTCAAACTCATGTCCTTTGACTTGGTGATGCCATCCAACCATCTCATCCCCTGTCACCCCCTTCTCCTCCTGCCCTCAATCTTTCCCAGCATCAGGGTCTTTTCCAATGAGTTGGTTCTACTGGTCTTTTCCAACAGAGCCAACCCTGCAAGTCTGGAGACTGTGGAAGGACATGGCTTAGTTCTCACTTCTTTCATTCAGTCATGCTGTTTCAAGCAGAGTAGAGTTCTAGTTGTCTTCCCCATTCCATCCACATTTTCAGATGCTGGCAGAGTGTTCATCAGTCCTTCTAATGAGCTTGTCATTTTTAATACTGATTTTTATTGTGTAAGTTGTAGACTTTTCATATTATTTATTCTTTATCGAGTCCTGGTAAACATGATTGTTATTATTGGAATTGGCTGGAAAATTATAAAAATTTGTATTTGAATAGAAACTCTGGCACTGTGTATAGCACCTCAGTCAGTCCATTCAGTTCAGTCGCTCAGTCCTGTCTGAGCGACTCTTTGTGACCCCATGAATCACAGCACGCCAGGCCTCCCTGTCCATCACCAACTCCTGGAGTTTACTCAAACTCATGTGCATCGAGTCAGTGATGCCATCCAGCCATCTCATCCTCTGTTGTCCCCTTCTCCTCCTGCCCCCAATCCCTCCCAGCATCAGGGTCTTTTCCAGTGAGTCAACTCTTCACATGAGGTGGCCAAAGTACTGGAGTTTCAGCTTCAGCATCAGTCCTTCCAGTGAATACCCAGGACTGATCTCCTGCTGCTGCTAAGTCACTTCAGTCGTGTCCGACTCTTGGCGACCCCACGGACTGCAGCCTACCAGGCTCCTCCATCTATGGGATTTTCCAGGCAAGAGTACTGGAGTGGGTTGCCATTGCTTTCTCCGGATCTCCTAGTAGGTGCTTAATAATTATTTGTAGATGTAGATTGCATAATTTCTGTTTGGGCTGTTAAATTCATGAGGGTAGGAACTCTTGTTATGGTTGTTGTTCTTCAAGGAGTCTCAGTAGCTACAGCCAAACTTGACATATAGTTGTGGTCAATAAACACTTGCTGAATGAACAAATGCTACTGATCCAGTATTTAATGTAGCTCATTACCTGTCATCATGAGGATAGCATGACCTCATTGGGTTGAGAATAAGGAG
Organism: Cervus canadensis; assembly: GCF_019320065.1. Lineage (NCBI taxonomy): Eukaryota > Metazoa > Chordata > Mammalia > Artiodactyla > Cervidae > Cervus > Cervus canadensis. The sequence continues at coordinate 10,361,828 of NC_057415.1, read as the reverse complement.
ATACATAGTTTAGTTATGTTACCAACCAGTGTGACATGTAGTGAGTCATTTGACATTTGGAATCAGTGTTTCTTCTTTTGTAAAATAAGGGATTTGGGTTAGAATGGATGTCTCCAGTTTATAAAGTCTATAGTTTATCTGTTACCTAGACCAATTACCTTTGAGTAAAACATTGCTATTGACAGATTATTATACATATTATCTCATGTGATGTTCAATCCTGTCCAGTGTTATCTCCATTTTGTTGTGTTATTGAATATTTCCTCAATTTTATGGGTATAGAAAATGAGGTGCAGAGAGATTAGGCAACTTGAGTCACCTGGTAAATAAGTAGATTGAAGTCGTGTCATTTGACTTAGAATCCAGAGCCCTGCTTCTCTGCAGCTGCCTCCTGAGACTTGAGAGGATGTTTAGGCTGCAAGTAAAAGAGCAGCTGAGTTAAAGTGGCTAGAGTAATAAGGACACTTATCATCTTACCTAATGAGAAGTCCCGAGGCAGGGTAGCTTCAGAGTTGTTCAGCAGCTCTTCATGGACCAGGCGCTTTCCATCTTTCTACTCTGCCTCCTTAGCTCGTCTCCTTTGTCACTTAGAGTTCTCATTATAAGGTGGTTGTGAATGTCCTTCAGGTACTAACTCATCCACCATGTAAGAGGTGGGATTGCCTGTTGCATTTCTTTTTATCATAGAGGAACACCATTCCTGGAGGCTCCCATCAGTCCTCCCGTTAGATCCCATTGCCCAGGATTGAATCCTATACCCATAACTTAGCTGTAAAAGAGTCTAGAAATGTGAATATTTGGTATCTGTACTCCTCACTCTCTATAATGGGAGATGGACTTTGACTTCATGGAAGCAATGGAGGGGAGTGTGTGTGTGTGTTAGGGGGTGGGGAACTGCTGGTGGCTAAGTAAGCAGTAGTGTCTTTCAGAATAGGTCAAATTGAGTAATAATTATCGTTACAACAAAACTGTTAGTAACGTTTAATAAGATGTTAGCTGAGCCCTGGCTTATTTTAGGCAATCTTTGTATGATCAAATTCCGCAGCAAGAATAATTATTGGATAATCCTTTGTAGCTTGTGTTGTTAAATATCAGTTCAGTCCTTGCTGAGCCCATGGGTTCTGTGCAGCTACACCCTGTCTTGTGTAGAGCAAGCATCTCTGCTCTTGCTGAAGTGGCAGCATGGCCAAGTGGTTGAGAGCTTGTGGTCCAGAGTACTACTTGCCTGGGTTTGAACTCTGGCTCTAACCATTGACTAGTCAAGTGACTTTGGACAAGTCACTTTACCAGTTTGGTTTCAGTTTCCTCATCTGTAAAGTGGGGGTAGTAATGGTACAACTCCATGCTCTTGTTGTAACAATCAAACATACAATATATAGTGCTAGTGCTAAGTCGCTTTCAGTTGCGTCCGACTCTTTGTGACCCCAGGAACTGAAGCCCACCAGGCTCCTCTGTCCATGGGATTCTCCAGGCAAGAATACTGGAGTGGGTTGCCATTTCCGTCTCCAAGGGATCTTCCCAACCAGAGATCAAACCTGCGTCTCTTATGTCTCCTGCATTGGCAGGCAGATTCTTTACCGCTAGTGCCACTTAGGAAGCCCATGCAATATATACCAAGTTACTTAATACCTGGCCCATAGTAAGAACTGAAAATATACTGACTGTTGTCTTACTATTATGTGAAGGTATATTGGATTTACTCCTAAATAGTGTGAAGGCTCTGGCTTGGATTCTAATGTCTTTAAGCCCAAACTCCATCACTTTCTGACTGTGTAAGACCTCAAGTGAATCACTGGGCCTCCTGTTTTTAATCTGAAATGGGCATAATAATTCCTCAATTGCCAATCTCTGTTGGGTTGTTGAGATGAAATCTATAAAAGCGTGTTGTAAATGCTAAAAAATCACCCAAATGCAGAATACTATTCTAATTAATTTAGTTAAGAAGGAGAAAGTTGTTTACTGCATCCTAAGTTCCTTATCTGTTTGAACAGGAATTGGGGGTCACATGCAAACATACATATGTGCTCAAAATCAGGCCCCATGATGAGCCTGCAGGTGAAATCCGCACTAGGTTCGGGTAACAGCCACTCATGTTCTGTTAATAAGGACGACCCAACTCTTTTCTCAATCAGACTCATCTGGAGTGCCATTCAGAGTACAGTGAATATCAGACACTAAAGGAATAGAAGAGGTATTTGTTAAATACCGTGGTCTAGCTCTGATTTGTTTAGGCCTAGATTACATGGGCCAGCTCTTTGTGTTAAGTATATTCTGACAGAAAAGTAATGTTCTTTCAATACTCTGCTAAGATCTTATCTCTTGATGTCCTCGGAGTGAAGGCAAAGTGTATTGACCATGCTGCTGCTGCTTCTGCTGCTGCTAAGTCGCTTCAGTCATGTCCGACTCTATGCAGCCCTGTAGATGGCAGCCCATCAGGCTCCCCTGTCCCTGGGATTTTCCAGGCAAGAGTACTGGGGTGGGTTGCCGTTTCCTTCTCCCGTGTTGACCATGGGGAGGATGCAGTACTGTTAGCTCCACATCACTGGACAATATATCAGCTGGGTGCTCTTAACTGACAAATTCCAATTCAAACTGGCTTTAACATTAAAGATATTTACTGGATCAGCACTTCCCTGGCGGCTCAGATGGTAAAGAAAATGCCTGCAATGCAGACCTGGGTTTGATCTCTGGATTGGGAACATCCCCTGGATAAAGGAATGGCAACCCACTCCAATATTCTTGCCTGGAGAATCCCATGAACAGAGGAGCTTGGCAGGCTGCAGTCCATGGGGTTGCAAGGAGTCAGACACAACTGAGTGACTAACACACACACATACACACACACACACAGAGGATCACATATCCAGAAATTTTGAGTTAAGTAGGGATCTAATTCAAGAACTATCTTGCCTTTTTGTGAGGCTTTATCCTCAGACTGTAGTGAAATGGTTATAGTGGTTCCAGTTCTCACATTTTCATGGGACACCCTCCAGAGGAATTGAAAAACTACTTCCAACTCAGCATTCCAAGCAAAAGTCCTGCAGTCATTTTGATCAGACCTCCTGGGTCACCTGCCACCCTGAACAGTGAGTGAAATCACTGTTCTGATGCTGATTAGCTTAAGGTGTGTGATTAGCTTAAGGTGCCTTCGGACTCAGAGTGGAATCAGTTTTCTTTCTGGTGGTGGTCTGCATGGGGGAGAGAGAGGTCAATGCCTGGAAATCAGGGTTCTCTTCCAAAGGAGAAAGAGGGGAGGGGAAGATGGCTGCTAGGAAGTTTACCATACTAGATGTTTTGTCTGGGTCAGTGATTCTCAAAGTACATTCTGGGGACCCCCAGGAGTCCCTGAGATCCTTTCAGGGGGTCCCTGAGTGTTCAAACTATTTTCAAAATAATACTAAGATGTTGTTTGCCTCTTTTAGGTTAAGGAGTTTTACTGAGATATAATTTACATACTATAAAATTCATCCATTTCAAGTGTATAACTTTAAGATACTCACAGAATTGTGCAGCCATCACCACAATCAGACAATCCCCCAAAGAAACTCTGTGCCCTTTAGTAGTCATACTCCCTTTCCCCCTAAACTTCCCAGCCCTAGGTAACCGCTGATCTACTTTTTGTCTCTATAGATTTGTTGGTTGTGGCCATTTGATGAAAATGAAGTCACATAATGATCTTTTGTGTCTGACTTCTTTCACTTGCATAATTGCTAGGTTCATCCATGTTGTAGCATGTATTAGTATTTCTTTCCTTTTAATTGGTGAATAATATTCTGTTGAATGGATAGATCACATTTTACCCTCAGTTGATGAAAATTTGGGTTGTTTCCACTTTTTGGCTATTTTGAAGAATGTTGCAGTGAATATTCCAGTAAAATTTGCCATTTTCCTTGGGTATATACCTGGGAGTGAAATTACTGGGCCATAGAGTAACTGTGTTTAATCTTTTGAATTGAATAATTTGCCAGACTATTCTCCCAAGCAGCTGCACCATTTTACATTTCCACCAGCAATGTATAAGGGTTTTAGTTTCTCCACATCCTTGCCAACACTTGTTATTATCTGTTTGATTATAAACTGTCATAGTGGGTGTGAAGTGATACCTTATTGTGGTTTTGATTTGCATTTCCTTGACGCTAATGATGTTCACCATCATTTCATGTGCTTATTGGCTGTTTGTCTATCTTCTTTGGAGAACTGTCTATTTGGATCCTTTGCCTATTTTAAAATTGGATTGTTGCTTTATTATTGAGTTCTAATAATTCTTCACATATTCTGGATACAGACTCTTTATCTGATAAATGATTTACAGACATTTTTCTCATTCTGTGGGTTTTTTTAGTCTGATGGTGTCAAAATTTTAAAAATTTTGATGAAATCCAATTTATCTGTTTTTTCTTTTTTTCCTTGTGATTTTTGTGTCATAGCTAACTAACTGTTGCCTAAGGTCATGGGATTTATACCTGTGTCTTCTTTAAACAGTTTTATAGTTTTAGCTATTATATGTGGGTCTTTGATTCATTATTTTACTGATATGTGATTTGGATATCATAAATGTCACCATTTTAAAGTGTCAAATTCAGTAGCTTTAGTATATTCACATTATATACTATATATACAGCCATTACTGCTAATTCCAGAACATTTTCATCATCCCCCCCAAATAAAACTGTTCCTGTTAATAGTCACTCCCCATCTGACCCATTTTGAATTAGATTTTATGTATGATGTGAGGCAGAGGTCCAACTTGATTCTCGTGCATGTGGATATCCAGTTGTCCCAGCACCGTTTGTTGAAAAAACTATTTTCCTGTTTGTCACTCTTGTTGCGATGTTGATTGCCTTTCCACTCTCATGCTCTCATAACTGTACAATGGAGTTTTCCAGAGGCTGGAAAACATGTGACGTAACAACACATTAACTACAGAAGCAGATGGGAGGATCCAGCTGTCTTCTATTGAGCCAGACACTAAAGATGCTAAAAATGTAAAAAGCACTACTGTTCTCAATTAATTGGCCTTATTTTGTAAAACAAAGTTATTTTTCATAAAAGAATGCTATTTATGTTCATGTGCAATGGGTTTGTTATTTTTTAAATGAATCAATTATTGATTATTTAAAAAGAGGTGCTAGTTAAGGCAAACACAGTTAAGACCATAGCTGAGCAGAATGCTTGGGAAATGGATTATCTGATTAAATAATTTCAAAAACTCGTCAGTCTCTCAATTCTTCACTAAAGTACTTTTTTAAAATGCAAAAAAAAAAAAAAATATCATCAGTGAATATTGAGATATACCACCCAAATAAACAAAAGTTCTATAGATCCTCAATAATGTAAAGGAATTTTGAGGCCAATAAGCTCAAGAATTGCTGGTTTTGGTGATTGTCAATTTACTGAACTTCCTGAAAAAAATTTTAATAGTCCTAAGTAAAACAAAGAACTACTCCCATGCATCTTGGGTCTCCAGGATTGCAAATTATAAGTACTTGAAATGATGTCAGATAAGTAAAAAATCTCAGCATGTGTATAAAAAATATGTATATGTATATTTGAAATTCTTAATATTAACCATATACCTCTGTGTGTGTGTGTGTGTGTGTGTGTGTGTGTGTACATTGCAGTGTTAAGAGTAGAAGATCAAGGGCAGGCTCTTCTGTCATAAGCATTTCCCAATTGCACTTGCTCTCCAGCTGAATCTAATTTTTTTTCAACTCTAATAATTTGGAGTCTTACTTTGAGACTCCTCTTTTCATTATGGAAAATGTACAGCGACAATGCATTGTGTTAACATATAAACTGCTTGAATCAAGTCCCTCAGTCACTGAATTCTTAAGTTGTTACTTCTTTTACTCACTAGGCATTTTGGGAACTCTTGAAAACATGGCAGGAATGGAAATAACAGAATTTGTTGCATAGAGAATCTGAGATTCACATGCATGAGTGATAGGCATTCAGTAGCTAGCATGGTCCTCTCTCTGTTTCCACTTTGTGTGGGAAAGGCTGCAAGTTGCTCCTCCTATGAAATAGCAGAGAGCCAGATGTGGAGTCCATAGATGGAGGAAAATAGGATTATGATCAGGAGCCCTTAGGGCAGGTTTTGCAGCTGAGATCTGAACTTAATTCAGGCTAAAAGGAGTTGGCGTTCAGCTCCTGGGAGGGATGTGTAAATGCTTCGCAGTTTTGGATATTCAGGTGGATCTTCTGTGCCATTGTTAAAATGCGTATCTCTGATTCAGGCAGTCCTGAGGAGGGCCCTGAAATTATGCATTTCCCGCAGGCTTCTAGATGCCATGCTCTGTGAACCACATTTGGAATAGTAAGGCTTTAATGGAAATTATCTATTTCATAGTAATATTCTTAACTTCCTTGAGTGTGGAGCTTTTTGACCCTTAGCTCTCTGGATAATACCTCACCTGGCGCATTTCCCTTGGTAGAGGTTCAGTGAATGTTTGAGTGAGTGAGTGAATGAATGAGTGAATAAAGAAATCCATCCAGGTGTGTCTATCACAATAAACTGAAGTACCGATTAGACATTGATGCTGGAGATGAAATGACACCTTTTGACTCCCATCCCCAGCCAGATGAAGAGTTTGTTTTTCAAACAGGCTTTCCTAATGATGGCCAGTCTGATGAAGTGTTGAATGTCTGTGAGAGTGTTTACGGGCGCTCAGGGTTAATGAGAGAATTCTTGTCCCTCTGGACCACGTTTCCCACTCTTGCCTTCCTGTATCCTGGACTCTTGGTGGCATTGTGGAGGAGCTCTGGCAACTCCTTGGCATAAACAAATCATTGTGTATAAAGCCAGCCATGGCCGGAAGATCCCAGAGGCATAGGAGGCCCAGCTGTTCTCACTGGCAGAAGTGACCTCGGGGGACCGTGACCCCAGAGGACAGTGAAAAAATGCCTTCGAGGTGTAATATAAGCTCTTGAGCTGTTTGTTTGGTGACTGTGCCTGAAGGTGCAGGAGGGAAATGAGAGGATCACTCTGAAAAAAAATGAAGCTCATTCTAAAGGGAAAGAGCATTTGTATAGATCAAGCATCATGCTTTTCAAAAGTGGATTAGTAAAGGTTTTTTGAAATAATTTCAATCTTAGTCAATAAGCATTTAAAAATATCTTCTATATGCCAAGCACAGAGCTAGGAACTGGAGATAAAAAGAAAATAAAATCAGACATCAAGAGGCTCACAGTCATTTGGAAGAAGAGAGACAAGATAGTGATTCAAGGACAACATGACAAGCATAGGGACAGGTATACAGGTAGAGGACCAAGAGGAGGCATCTGTATCAGACTGGGGCATCAATCAGTATCTCTGGTATAGATGAATCTTGGTAATAATTAAAGGACAAGTGAAAATCAATTCTTTGAAGAAGGGAAGAAGGCATGCAAAACACGCTGATCTTGTGCTTGATGTAAAACCTTCGGCATGATCAGCGTGACTGGATGTAGCAATGAGGGGAGGGGGAATCTTGGATTAGTCCCGGTGGTTGATTTCAGGGACAGGGGTCATGGTGTCACCGACACAGTACAGGCCACAAGTTTTGGGGACCCACTGGAAAATAAAAATCTGGGGCCTCTTGTTAAAAAATTATTTCAAGATCACAGCAGGAGACCGTTAAACAAAGCATGGGTCCTTCTTAGCATGGATCTCACACCCACGAAGCTGATTCTGAGAAGACAGGATAAAGGAGAAGCAGATTAGGGGAGGAGTTTGGGCATGTGGACGTCATAGTGCCTGCAGGGTATCTGAGTAGAGAATTCTTGGTAGCCAGGCAAGAATACCAGAGTGGGTTGCAGTCCTCTCTGGTATTCATGCCTGGAGAATCCTGTGGGAATCCTGTTTTCTAGGTTGGACTAACAAATGACAAAAAGTCCTCTCCAGGCTATAAGACTCTGACTTACAAAACATAGGACTTTCACTCTAGGGAAGTTACCCTTTGAGACAGTGTCATGAACATTAGATAATACATTTTTAAATCCTATCAAAAGGATACAAACTGGAAGTAAACATGTCATGGAACAACTTTGTAAGTTATGCTGCAATAATTTATCTTTTCTTTACTATTTATGTGTCTTAGATATATCCAATGGCAAATTTTGTTTCCTGTTTAGTTTCCAGGAGATTATTGTGAATGTTGATTAAAATAAATTCAAGGTCTATAAGATCCCTCAAAGAAATAATTTAATATTGGTAACATGATTTGGATTTTAGATGTGCAATACAGCTTTGTCTCAATAGATCTGTTATTATGCTAAGGTTTTAAATATGATTATTCTGTTGCAGGGGAAGCAATTAACATATTAACAGATTACGATTTGGTCTATTACCTCTCATTTCAGAAGTGTAATTTGCATCTTTGAGGCACTAGGCCTTAATGGTGAATGTTAGTGTGGAAAGGATTGACTGAATCAGAATTTTCACATGCAAACTGTGAAAATTTGAATACAATATCAGTTACAAATGGATTGATAATAAAATTAAGCAACCTTAAAAAAATCAGAAACTAATTAACTTTTTTAATAGAGGAGAGGACAAAGCCTAATCAATAAATTGGCTAGTAATTCTTCCCTTGATGTTATTAACTGATGTTATTTTTGAGGGCTGGGTTTTACGTGTATGCCTGCCCATTGTTCTGAAAATAATGCTAGTCTTTGTGATCTTTATCATATGTAGGTATCATCTACAGTGTTATGATGTTGGGAATTATTGGTTCTTTATTTAGCAACATCTTTCTCTCTCCTCATATGCCTCTTGATTTTCTTGAGTTGTATGCTCATAATGTGAATTAGTTAGTTGATTAAATTGAGATCCAGAGGTGTGATTTGCCTGAATTTGCCTATTTAGCAAAATTAGGATGAGATATGGGGTCTTGGATTACACATTAAATACTACTGTTATTGTGTTTTTGAATCTTTTTTGGTAGTCTAAGTGATATAATTCTCTTCCACTGACAACTGTTAATAACACAGGGAGAAAACCTCACAATGACCACATTTCTGGGTAAAGAAAATAAATTGATTTCTTAGAAGTGTCATCGAAGGACCACAGTTCTAGTTCTTCTCTACTTTTCTGTAGTCAAAATGTGGCTCAATGTAGCTCAGTGTACCTCAAAATGAAAATGTCCATCAGCTGTTCAGGTATTTTTGAATATTTTGGCATCTAACATTCCTACACAATTAAAAGATATCTTCCTTTTCCCTTTATAAGTTTGGCATGGGACAGACATTGCTTGCATTTTGAACTTTCAAAAAATTACAAAGTTTAAAAAAAAGAGGACGAATGATATCATAGAATTATCTATCTATCCTATAGTAAATTTACCTTGTAGTCTTCGGATTGACTCTGGAAGTCAGTTCTTAGTAATCCTAGGCCATGGTATTTAGAAAACTTCTAGAAAAATATGAAAATAAAGTTTTTTTGTTTGGGCACTAGCTATGTCCTTGTCAGGCTGTTTGTTTTGAAGGCTTAGGAAGAAGCGTAATAAAATCTCTGGAGTCAGAGGAGGAAAAAACACTGTATGCACCTGGAGCCGAGTCAAGGATAACTTCACCTCGTGTGTTTCCAAACCTCAAGGGAGATTCTTTCTGAGGGGATCATGGCAGTGCGGGATGGGCGTTGGTCACCTTGACGGGCACCTTTTGTCTTCATGTTTGGAGGCATAGGATTTTCACCAGGTGTAGATGGCATCTTCTTGGTTCAGTGCTGATTAAAAGGAGAAAAGGAGGAAAAGTTGTACAGTAATTCAAGGGCAGCCACGACGTCTGAGTTTGCAGCGCCAGCAGCAGTGTGGTAATTTGAGAATGGCAAATTAGAAGAACAAAGCAGATTTTAATCATATGCCACAGAGAGGAAGGTGGTTTAGGTTTATCTCCAAATTGTACCTTCATTAGAGTAAGGGAGGTTTTTAATGCTATCATCCAATGTTTATTGTTAAAGGTTTCTTTGTTTCTTTCCTCCAGTGTTTCTTTAGCACACTCACTGGGTGGGAAATGCCAGCTTTTTCCCCATCAGTGAACTCAGCAGTTCTTAAATATAAAACATTTTCTTGATGTTATTGGAAATAGAATGAGGGAGAAAGAGTGACAGAGTTTGAGATTCAAGAACGCTACCCTTTCGGAGATTTTAGTCTGAGGGCAAAATTGTCCCATTCCATCCTTTCTGTCCATCCATTCATCCATCCATCCATCTGTCAACCCATCCACCTACTTCTCCACTCATTTATCCGATAGCACCTCTCTTAAGGACTGGTCTGGGTACCAGAGATAAAAAGATAAGTAAGAATATGGTCCTTTCCAGTCTGGTAGAGAAGACAGACACATAGTTTCAAGATGGTAGTGTTATGATTGGAGAACACTAGGATATTACTGGAGCAGAGACAGAAACCAAGGTATCACTTAGGGGAAGGTATAACCCTCCTTTAATCTCTAGTCACCCTCTTCTAAAGTCACTACTCCTCAAAAGGGTGGATCACAGATATTTTCTTTGAAATGGATCACAGATATTTTCTTACTCCCATTTAAATGCAAATAAGAGCATCTTGAAGAACTTTGTGCTTCTCCTTGCAGATAATCTCAGCAAAAGTTGTACCTTGCTATAAAAGGTAATTTCAAGAGAAGTCACACATCCCCTTCCCTGCTTTCTACTGGGTCTTCATCCTCACAGTGTCTCCTGTATAGAACTTCTGGAGCAGCCGCTGGGGCTCCCAATGTAGCCTGGGCAGACCAGGGAAGATTTTTCTGGAGGATATCATGGCTTAGATGAGTTTTAAAGAAAAAGTAAGCATTGTCTGGCTGACAGACTGGGGGAATGTGTTGAGAAGGTGGTATAGTAAGGGAAAGAAGGGCCTCTGGCAGAAGGCTGTGCATAGGAAAAGGCATGATATTTGTAAGGAACCTGGAGAAATGCATTGATTTTATAGGTCACTAGAGAGGTCCATAATATGCAGTGGGGAGCTGGCAATTATGAGCTCAAACTGTGCAGACAATGGAGTGGACAGCTGGAGTCTAGAAAACAGTACTGGCTACTGTTGACTACAGAATAATTAGGACAACCCTACTGAGGCATGGTATGTATGGTTCAATGACCATTGTCATTGTTTTGCAGGGTCAGCTTGACTACTGTTCCAGGGCAAAAGATAAGACGCATGGAGTGTTTTGTCTCAGGCACTACCCCAAGGAACGCTGGAGGTTTCAAGTTCTTAGCTGAGGTTTTAAGCTTTCATGTGCTGTTGAGAGTGGCAGTGGTTCCATGATCTGTGATCTTCAGTGATGAAGCAAATCTTTCTTAATTACAGGTCAGGAAGTTTACAGACTTTTTCAAAGCATGCCTTTAACGTGTTGTGTGCTAAGTTGCTTCAATTGTGATCGACTCTCTGAGACCCAATGGACTGTAGCCTGCCAGGCTCCTCTGTCCATGGGATTTTCCAGGCAAGAATACTGGAGGGGGTTGTCACACCCTCCTCTAGTGGATCTTTGTGACTTAGGGGTCGAAAGTGCATCTCTTTTGTCTCCTGATTTGGCAGGCGTGTTCTCTACCACTAATGCCCCCTGGGAAGTCCTCTAACCTGTTCAGTTCAACTCAATCGCTCAGTTATGTCTGACTCTTTGTGACCCCATGAACTGCAGCATGCCAGGCCTCCCTGTCCATCACCAACTCCTGGAGTTTACCCAAACTCAGGTCCATTGAGTCGGTGATGCCATTCAACCATCTCATCCTTTGTCATCCCCTTCTCCTCCTGCCCTCAATCTTTCCCAGCATCAGTGTCTTTTTATATGAGTCAGTTCACATCAGGTGGCCAAAGTATTGGAGTTTCAGCTTCAGCATCAGTTCTTCCAATGAATACTCAGGACTGATTTCCTTTAAGATGGACTGGTTGGATCTCTTTGCAGTCCAAGGGACTCTCAAGAGTCTTCTCCAACACCATAGTTCAAAAGCATCAATTCTTCAGCACTCAGCTTTCTTCACAGTCCAACTCTCATATCCATACATGACTACTAGAAAAACCATAGTCTTGACTAGATGGACCTTTGTTGGCAAAGTAATGTCTCTGCTTTTCAATATGCTGTCTACGTTGGTCATAACTTTCCTTCCAAGGAGTAAGCGTCTTTTAATTTCATGGCTGCAATCAACATCTGCAGTGATTTTGGAGCCCAGAAAAATAAAGTCTGCCACTGTTTCCCCATCTATTTGCCATGAAGTGATGGGACCAGATGCCATGATCTTAGTTTTCTGAATGTTGAGTTTTAAGCCAACTTTTTCACTCTCCTCTTTCACTTTCATCAACAGGCTCTTTAGTTCTTCACTTTCTGCAATAAGGGTACTGTCATCTGCATATCTGAGGTTATTGACATTTCTCCCGGCAATCTTGATTCCAGCTTGTGCTTCTTCCAGCCCAGCGTTTCTCGTGATGTACTCTGCATCTAAGTTAAATAAGCAGGGTGACAATATACAGCCTTGATGTACTCCTTTTCCTATTTGGAACCAGTCTGTCGTTCCATGTCCAGTTCTAACTGTTGCTTCCTGACCTGCATACAGATTTCTCAAGAGGCACGTCAGGTGGTCTGGTATTCCCGTCTCTTTCAGAATTTTCCACAGTTTATTGTGATCCACACAGTCAAAGGCTTTGGCATAGTCAATAAAGCAGAAATAGATGTTTTTCTGGAACTCTCTTGCTTTTTCGATGATCCAGCGGATGTTGACAATTTAACCTGTTAGGATAGTCCTAAGTTCAGCCAGAGAGGACCTGATGGATGTAGCTGTGGGGGCTTCTGGAAATAAGTATTGAACATAGGTGAGAGGAATTGAAAAAGCCTCTTTCTATACTTTATTTAGATTAGCACTCTCCAGTAGAACTTTTGTGATGATGAAACTGTTCTAGATCTGTGCTGTTCGTTTGGTAACCACTAATCTTGCATGGCTTTTGAACACTTCATGTGTGACTAGTGTCACTGAGGAACTGAATTGTCAATGTTAATTAATTTAGTTATTAAATCTAAATCTAAATAGTTACATGTGCTAGAGGCTGTCATACTGAACAGTACAATGTTAGCCTCTTAATGGTGGTTAACTCTTGAATGAGAGAGGCATTGAAAGTCAGGGTGGGAATAGTATGGGAAAACCTTCCTGCTTTTCCCTCTGTACTTTGATACCATTTGAACATGTGTAAGTATGTGTTGGTGGTGGTGTAGTCGCTAAATCATGTCCGACTCTTGCGACCCCATAGACTGTAGCCTGCCAGGCTTCTCTGACCGTGGGATTCTTCAGGCAAGAATACTGGAGTGGGTTGCCATTTCCTTCTCCAAGTGAAGCATGTGTTATTTTTGTATTTTTAAAAACTATATGACATTTTGGAAAAGGCAAAACTATTGTGATAGTGTCTGCTCATGGTTAACATCCCTAGGGATTATACCTTCATTGCTTGAACTTCGTGGTCTTAGACAGACCAAAGTTCACATCTCAGCCCACTGCTTAGTGGCTATGTGTCCTGGGGTGGGATGCATTTCTTGGCCCATTTTTCCAACCCATAAAATGGGGATATTAAATCCCCATTTCATAGGGCTGTTTCTGAGGATTAAATGAAATGAAAGATGCTTTTTACTGTCATGATAGTTTTGCCTTTTCCAGTTTTTTGTCAATTCTTTCAAATTTTCTACATAGACAATCTTGTTGTCTGTGAACAAAGACCGTTTTATTACTTCCTTCCCAATCTTTCTCTTGCCTTATTGCATTGGGAAGGACTTCTATTATAGAGAAGGAGTGGTGAGAGGGGACTTACTGATTTTAGAGGGAAAACTTTGAGTTTCTCATCATTGAGGATGGTATGAACTGTAGGCTTTTTGTAGATTTTTTAAAAATTAAGTTGGGAAAGTTCCCTTCTATTCTGAGTTTATTAAGAGTTTTTTATCATGATTTGGTGCTGGATTTTGTCAAGGTTTTTCTGCATTTATTGAAATAGTCAAGTGATTTTTTTTTTTTTTTCATTTTTAGTTTGTTCTTGTGATGGATTGCATTCACTGATTTTGGAATTTGATCTTGCCTTGCATACCTGGGATGAATACCACTTGGATTGGGTCATCTAATGATTTAGACAAAAGAAATTAGCTCCCAATACTTGTCATTACAGATAAATAAACAACACATCTCAGATCAATTATCCCCCCCATTATTTATTTTGGAGATGATATCTTCCCTCTTGAATAATTACTATAGAGCACATATTATCAGTTCAAATAATACAAAAGATACTTTTTTTTCTTTATTTTTTTTATTGAAGGATAATTGCTTTACAGAATTTTGTTGTTTTCTGTCAAACCTCAACATGAATCAGCCATAGATGTACATATATCCCCTCCCTTTTGAAACTCCCTCCCATCTCCCTCCTCATCCCACCCCTCTAGCTTGATACAGAGGCCCTGTTTGAGTTTCCTAAGCCATACAGCAGATTCCCACTGGCTTTCTATTTTACACATGGTAATGGAAGTTTCCATGTTACTCTTTCCATACATCTTACCCTCTCCTCCCCTCTCCCCATGTCCATATGTCTATTCTCTATGTTTGTTTCTCCATTGCTGCCCTGTAAATAAATTCTTCAGTACCTAAATCATACAAAAGATTCTTAAATGAAAAATAAATGTTCCTCTAACACCACACCCCAGACACACTCCTCAGAAGCCACCACTCTCCAAGGATTTTTTTTTTTTTTTGGTATATCCTTCCAGAATTTTCAGAAAACAGTAATGACTTCCTTTTATTAGGGACTAATAACAACCCGATTGAGGTGTAGTTTGTAGGGCCAAGTGCCCTAAAAAATTTTTTTATATGGCTAGCTTGGCTGATACTTCTAGAACTAGAGGTAAGATGTACTGGGTTTTTGTCTCAGGCTCTACATGCCCTCAGGAATGTTGGGGTCCACTTGATATTTCTCTCAACTCCTTTATTCTCTTTGGTGGGCTTGTATTTGTGCTGGATGACTGAGAGTTACATCCCAGATTTTTGGGAGTGTCCTCACTGCTTCCACTGTGTCATTTTATTTTTCTCCTTGTAGCTTGACTGGAATAAACAAAGAACTTATCTATGTTCTTCACCTTCTCTGCCCACCTCTATGTCCTTCAGACTTAGGATGTCTTCTGAGAGGACCTTTCCTCCCAAAGATCCTGTTTAAGATTCCACTCCCTCAGTGATGTGTGAAGAACAGTCAGAAATGCTGAAAGACATTTGACATGCGAGATTCATTCTAGGGAATAGTGACTTATTTAGATCCCAGAGGACCCCGGTCAGTGAAGGGCAAGAAGAAAGGAAACTTGGCCTCAGGACAAAGGTGAGTAGAAAGGGAAGGTGAAGGCATTTGCTCGGGGTGTGTGTGAGCGTGCCTGGCAGTGAAGGTATTGGGTGCCTCTGTGACCATGGTGGTCCCTATGAATGTTTTTTGCAGGAGGGGTAAGAAACATTTTACAGTCACAGTTGATCAGCCAGTAAGCATTTACTAAACCAACAAAATTTTAATGCCTCATCACATACACTGAGTCTTCTCTGCACTAATAAGTGATTAAAGCAAGATTATAGGATACAAGGTTAATATACAAAAAAAAAAAAGTCTCTTTCTTATATACCAGCAATGAGCAGTTTAATTTGAACTTAAATCATAGTATGTCACTTAAATACACTTAGAAAAGTATGTCACTTAGATACACAGAAAAAACAGCTACATTAGCCAAGCTCACATAAACAATGCCCGAGAATGAAGCTGAAAGAGCTGTGAAAATGGAAATCTAGATGCCTGCGTCCTGGTCCTTTGTCATTCACCAGGTTACGTGAGTCCCTTCTCTTCTCTGGACTCCAGATGCTCCCTGAGAAAGTTGCAGGCATTGGACCAAAACCCTAAAATCTTTTCCAACTTTCTAAGCCCTCTCGGAGAATAAAGGCACATATTTCTCCTCCAAAATGTCTTGTTTTTTTCTTTGTAGAGCAGTTTTAGGTTCACGGCAACATTCAGAATAAGGTACAGAGATTTCCCCTGTATCCTTCATCCTTGTATATGTAGAGGCTTCCCCGTATCAGCATCTCCCACCAGAGTGTTACATGTGTTGTAACTAAAACTGATAAACCTACATTGATGCATCATTAAAATCCAAAATCCAGAGTTTACATTAGGGTTCACTGGTGATTTTATACATCCTGTGGGTTTGGACAAGTTTATAGTAACATGTATCCATCATTAAAGTATCATATAGAAGAGCTTCATTCTGTGATTTCTGACTATACATCTCTTGTTTTCCTACCCCAAGCAACCACTCAGCAGAAAGGGGCCTTGCGAGAGGAGCAGGTTTCCACCATGGCCGACCAGGCATCTGCTCTTTAGGAATTTAAATACAGACACCAAGACAGCCTTCAACATGGCACTGCGGGGTGGGTTTATCCCTGATGCAAGCTCCTGGTAGATATTTTGAGCTGTTGTGAATTATTTGGGTGCTGATGCAGAAACACTTCCTGGCATTGAATCCTGAGAATTGTGCATGAAATTAAAGTCAAGAGGTTCGACAGTTATTTATTTATTTTTCCTGTTAACAAATGGGGAAAAAAGACAATCCTTCTGCAATCAGCCTTATGTTTCATCTCTTGCTTCTCTTTCCTGGCTCTCCAAGTGGCCTCTTGGCATTTTGCGAATCTTCTTACTTTTATTATATTGTATTTTGCAAAATACCTGAGAGCTGTTTTCACCATCCTGGGTGCCCTGAGAGTGCTCAGCTTGATCCACTTTCCCACCAGGAGAGAGAAATGAGGTCTGATGAGCCCCTCATCATGGCAAACTTCCTCTTCCTCCTCTGGGCCCTCTGCGAGCCTCACTGCTTTTGCTCCTCCTGGGCTCTTGTGCTATTTGGGGATCAATTGAGCTATTATTGTGAATTTATACACACATTATATGTTGTAAAATGCCTCATATTCAATTTATCAGTCTTTTCTCAAGTATGTTGCCAACAAGGGAAGGAGAGCTCATAAGAATGCAGGTCCAACCTGCTGGCTTATCTTAGTGGGTTAACCTGGTGAGGGAAGACCTTGTAAGAGGGACCAAATGCATCTTCTTAATGAGGGTTGGTGCTGGTCAGAATCTCTGAGAGGGATACCCCATATTTTCATGTCTTTTTTTTTTGGCTGTGTCACATGGCTTGTGGGATCTTAGTTCCTAGACCAGGCATTGAACCCAGGGCCACAGCAGTGAAAGTACCTAGTCCTAACCACTCGAGCCAGGGTGTTCCACCCATTCTTTTTTTAAAAAGCAGTTTTACTGAGATACAATATACATAGCATACAATTCACCCATTTGAGGTGTATAATTCAGTGATTTTTAATATATTCATGAGGTTGTGCAGCCATCACCGCAGTCAGTTTTAGAGCATTTCATCACCCCCCAAAGAAACACCAGACCATTTAGCCATCACTCCCCACCTACCCCTGCGTTCCCCCCAACACAGCTAATCTACTTTCTGTCTGTATAGATTTGCCTATTCTGGACATTTCATCTACATAGAATCATAAGATATATGGTCTTTGTGATGGACATCTTTCAGTTAACATAATGTTTTCCAAGTTCATTCATGTTGTATCAGTACTTCATACTATTATCAGGATGTTTCAGTAAATTTATTTTCATTGCCAGATAATATTCTACTTATGGATATACTAGTTTGTTCATTTTTTGATGGACATTTGAGTTGTGTCCATTTTTTGGCTGTTATGAATAATGCTACTTTGAGCATTTGTGTATAAGTTTTTGTGTGTACATGTGTTTTCATTTACTTCAGAGTAGAATTAGTGGTTCATGTGGTAACTCTATGTTTAAGTTTTAAGGAACTAGCAGACTGTTATTCACAGTGACTGGATTATTTTACATTCTTGCCAGCAGTGTATGAGGGTTCCATTTCCTCCACATTCTCACCATAACATTATTATTATCTGACTTTCTGACTGCAGCTGTCCTAGTGGGTGTGAAGTGGTAAAGTGGATTTACACTGTGGCTTGGGTTTGCACAAGTGGTGGCTTCTACTGTATCTTGACAATAACTTTTTATATATATTTATTTTTTTGGTGAGAAAACTTTAAGTTCTATTCTCTTAGCAAATTTCAAATATGTAATGCAGTGTTATGATCACTATGTTTAACATTAGATTCTCAGACCTTATTCATCTTATAGATGAAAGTATGTACCCTTTACCTACCTCTCCATATTTTGTTTAGCCCCTGGCAACTGCTTTTTAACTGTTTCTTTAAGTGTAACATTTCCCCCCCCCCAACCAGACTTCCAATATAAGTGATACTATGCAGTTGTCATTCTCTGTCTGATTTATTTCACTTAGAAAAGTGTTCTCAAATTTTATTCATGTTGTTGCAAATGGCAGGGTTTCTTTCCTTCTCCTTGCTGAATAATACTCCATTGTTATGTATATATATGTATTCTTTGATGAACTCTTAGGTTGTTACTATATCTTGGCTATGGCTATGGTTTTTCCAGTGGTCATGTATGGATATGAGAGTTGGACTATAAAGAAAGCTGAGCGCCAAAGAATTGATGCTTTTGAACTGTGGTGTTGGAGAAGACTCTTGAGAGTCCCTTGGACTGCAAGGAGATCCAACCAGTCCATCCTAAAGGAGATCAGTCCTGGGTGTTCATTGGAAGGACTGAAGCTGAAACTCCAATACTTTGGCCACTTCATGTGAAGAGTTGACTCATTGGAAAAGACCCTGGTGCTGGGAAAGATTGAGGGCAGGAGGAGAAGAAGATGACAGAGGATGAGATGGTTGGATGGCATCACTGACTCAATGGACAGGAGTTGGTGATGGACAGGGAGGCCTGGCGTGCTGCGGTTCATGGGGTCACAAAGAGTTGGACACGACTCAGCAACTGAACTGAACTGATATCTTGGTTGTTGTGAATAATACTTTAGTGAACATGGGGGTGCAGTTATCTCTTCAACATCCTGCTTTCAAGCCCTCTTGGATATATATGCAGAAGTGGGATTGCTGGGTCATATGGCAGTTATGGTGCTGGAGAAAATTCTTGATAGTTCCTTGGACAGCAAGGATCAAACCAGTCCATTCTAAAGGAAATCAACCCTGAATATTCACTGGAAGGACTGATGAGGAAGCTGAAGTTCCAATACTTTGGCCACATGATCCGAAGAGCTGACTCATTGGAAAAGATCCTGATGCTGGGAAAGACTGGGGGCAGGAGGAGAAGTGGGTGACAGAGGATGAAATGGTTGGATGGCATCATCGAATCAATGGACATGAGTTTGAGCAAACGCTGGGAAATAGTGAATGACAGGGAAGCCTGGTGTGCTGCAGTCCATGGGGTTGCAGAGTCGGACATGACTGAGTGACTGAATAACAAGTGGCAGTTGTATTTAAAAAGTTGTTTTTATTGAAGTGTAGTTGACTTACAACATTGTGTTAGTTTTAGGTATATAGCAGAGTGATTCAGTTACATACATATATTTATTTTTCAGGTTATTTTCCATTATATGTTATTATGAGATATTGAATATAGTTCCCTGTGGTTTAGTTGCTAAGTCTGACTCTTGCAACTCCATGGATTTTAGCCTGCCAGACTCCTCTGTCCATAGGATTTTCCAGGCAAGAATACCGGAGTGGGTTGCCATTTCCTTGTCCAGGGAATCTTCCTGACCCAGGGATTGAACCTGGGTCTCCTGCACTGCAGGAGATTCTTTACCAACTGAGCTACCAGGGAAGCCCCCTGTGCTATACAGTAAATCTTTGTTGCTTATTTATTTTATATATAGCAGTGTGTATCTGTTAGTCCACATTCCAAATTTGCCACACTTTCCTTCCTTTCCCTTTTGGTCACCATAAATTTGTTTCTATTCCTATGAGTCTGTGTCTGTTTTGTATATAAATTCATTCGTATTAGTTTTTAGAGTCTGCATAAGTGCTATCATATAGTACAATATTTGTCTCTCTCTATCTGACTGACTTCACTTAGTTTGATAATCTCTAGGTCCATCCATGTTGCTGCAAATGACAATATTTCATTCTTTTTAATGGTTGAGTAATATTCCATCTTAAACCAACCATCTATTGGTGGGAATTTGGGTTGTTTCCATGTCTTGATAATAAAGTTTTAACTTAGGCAGTCGGCTGTTCTGTTGGGAGTTACTATTGGAACAGGCGAGGAGAGTGTCTGTCTGTCACTGGAACTCTCCTTTCCTCAGGCAGCCTCACACCCATGGGGCATCCCTCACCCTGGAGCTTTTTCTGTCTGTAGGTCTGGGGGAGGGAGTGGATCATGACTGAACCACTGCTTCAGGCCTTCACTCTGTTAGCCACCTTCAGAGTTGGCCTTCTGCTTTATTGGTCATTCTTAATTATCCCTTGACTCATAAGAAACATGAAGATTTAAACCAATTTGTTTTTAAAATTCAATTATAGATGTTATCCTTTCATAACTATAACCTAAGTTATGAAAGTTTCTAAGGTCAGAAGTGTTTTTATGAGGATACTGTATGTTAAGCCCTCTGCACAGAAGGAAGTGTGTGTTTTCCAGCTTTCCTGTGTCCTCAGAAATGAGTGGATAAAGAGAGCTATAATCCTTGGAAATATGTGTTTTTTTTTTAGTTCTTTATCTTGAGACATTTGTAGAGTCATATGCAGTTGTAGGAAGTAATACCAAGAGATACCATACTAAGGCTGTTTAGCTGTGGGAGAAAAGGAAGATTTACTGAGAGACTGGAAAATGACTCTGGAAGCATGCCAAGAATTTCAACTATTTCTGCTGCCATCAGCTCCTTGCTTTTCCTGGGATGAGGCCCCTATGACCCAACAATCAAATAAGCTGCTCCCAAGGAGTGGTTACTTATTGACAACTCCTCAGGGTTTCAATTTCTTTTCTTAAAGTAGGCAAATCTAGTAACAGTACCCACCCGTCTCTTCCTTTTCCTTGTTCTTAAAGGTCAGTTGCTAATACTGAATCTTTCATGTCATGACTGCTGCTGCTGCCCCTAATCTGTTGAACCTTTAAAAGACGTTAAGCCTGCCAAAGATCTTATTTTAACTTAGACCTACTCACACTGGGAAAAAATCCTCTAAGTGAGGCAAGGAATGTAAATAAGCTAATGATTATAAAATTGGTCAGTATAGTACCTGGCATTATCTTTTGATTGACTTGACACATATTATAATTCTATAAATATGTGTCAATTCTATAAACTCTGTGTTAGATACTGTTTGAGATGCTAGGAGTACAATTAGAAAAGAAAAAAACACACAGAAATTTCTGCCCTCATCTAGCTTATATTCTTCTGAAGGGAGACCACAAAATTATGACAGAAAACAGCCAAAAGTAAAATGCTGTATCAAAATTTGGGGGTGAGGGCAAAGTGGTGAGGGAGAGGGAGTGGAGATGGATTCCTTAAAAAAAAAAAAACTTTTAATATTATGCTGTACATCACATAGAAAGATTGAAGGCAAAAGGAGAAGGGAGTAGCAGAGGATGAGATGGTTAGATAGCATCACCAACTCAACAGATCTGAATTTGAGCAAACTCTGTGAGATAGAGGAGGACAGAGGAGCCTGGTGTGCTACAGTCCATGGGAGTGCAAAGAGTTGGACACAACTTAGTGACCGAACAACAATTGTATCACATCCCCAGGACTTATTTATCCTATAACTGGAAGTTTGTACATTTTGACCCCCTTTCACCCATTTTACACCCCTCCCCTCCCACCTCTCACCTCTAGCAACCACATATCTGTTCTATCTGGAAGTTTGGCTTTTTGCTTTTTAGATTTCTCATGTAAGTGAAGTCATACATTATTTGTCTTTTTCTGTTCGACTTATTTCAGTTAGCACAATACCCTCCAAGTCCATCCATGTTGCATATGGCAAAATTTCATTCTTTTTTATGGCTGAGTAGTATTTCATTGTGTGTGTGTGTGTGTGTGTGTGTGTGTGTGTGTGGTTGTGTGTATGTGTATGCTATCTTCTTTATCCATTCTTCTGTTTGTGGACACTTAGGTTGCTTCCATATCTTGGCAGTTGTAAATAATGGTGCAGTGAACACCAGCATGCATGTATCTTTTCAAGTTAGTTGATGTTTGTTTTGGATATATACCCAGGTATGGGATAGCTGGGTCTTATGGTAGTTCTATTTTTAGTTTTTTGAGAAACTTCCCTACTGTTTTCCACTGTTGCTGCACCAATTTGCATTCTCATCAGCAATGTATGAGAGTTTCCTTTTTGCCACATCTTTGCTGACATTTGTTATTTGTGTTCTTTTGATGATAGCCATTCTGACAGGTGTGACGTAACACTGCGGTTTTGATTTGCATTTCCCTGATGATTAGTATTGCTGAGCATCTTTTCATGTGCCTGTTGGCCATCTGCATTTTTTCTTTGGAAAAATATCCAGTTCTTCTGCCAATTTTTTAATCTGCCAATTTTTTGGGTTTTTTTTTTTTTTGATGTTGAGCTATTTATATTTGTTGGGTATTAACCCCTTATCAGTCATATCATTTGCAAACATTTTCTCCCACTCAGTAGATTGTCTTTTCCTTTTGTCAATGGTTTCCTTTATCATGCAAAACTTTTAAGTCTAATTAAGTCCCGTTTGTTTATCTTTGCTTTTGTTTTCTTCAGGAGATGGATCCAAAAAATATTGCTGATTTATGCCAAAGAGTGTTCCACCTCAGTTTTTCTGCAGAAATTTTTTATAGTATCTGGTCTTTCATTCAGGTCTTTAATCCATTTTGAGAATTTTTTTTTATGTGGTATTAGAGAATGTTCTGATTTCACTCTTTTCTATGTAGCTGTCCAGTTTTCCCAGAATGACTTATTGGAGAGTGTATTTTCTCCGTTGTATATTCTTGTCTCCTTTGTCTTAGATTAACTGATCATAAGTGAGTGGGTTTATTTTGGGGCTTTCTATTGTGGTTCCATTTATCTGTATGTTTGTTTTTATGCTAGGACCACACTGCTTTGATGACTGTATCTTTATTGTATAGTCTGAAGTCAGGAAATGTGGTTCCTCCAGCTCTGTTCTTCTTCCTTAGGATTATTTTGGTTATTTGGGGTCTTTTTGTTTCCACACAAATTAGAAAAATTTTTGTTCTAATTCTGTGGAAAATGCCATTGGTAATTTGGTAGAGATTGCATTGAATCTGTAGATTGCTCTGGGTAGAATGGTCATTTTTAGCAATATTGATTCTTCTAACCCGAGAACACAGTATATCTTTCCATCTGTTTGTGTCATCTTCAATTTCTTTCATCAGAGTCTTATAGTTTTCAAAGTATAGGTTTTTGCCTCCTTGTATAGTAAACAATACTTTCGTTATCCCTTCATCTGTTGGTGGACACCTTGGTGGCTTCTATGTCTTGGTTATTGTAAATAATGCTGCAGTGAACTTGGGATTGTGGATATCTTTTCAAGGTATTGATTTTGTTTCTTTTGGATAAACATCCAGAAGTGGAATTTCTGGATTATATGGTAGTTCTATTTTTAAATTTTTGAGAATCTTCCATAATATTTTTCATTATGGCTGCAAAAATTTACATTCTCACCAGCAGTGCGCCAGGGTTTCCTTTCCTCCACATCCAGCAGATTCCAGTTTTAAATGAAGTCAGGGAAGACCTCACTGGGAAGGTGGCATCAGAACTGGGGCTGGCAAAGCTTTTCTGTAAAGGGCCAGACTTTGCTGGCCAAGTGCTTAACAACTCTTTAGTGCAAAAGCAACCCTATGCATTACATAAAGGAATGAACATGGCTGTGTCTTACAAAACTTCATTTATATGAATAGGCAGAAAAACAAGTTTGGCCATGGACTGCAGTTCGTCAATCCCTGCACTTGAATAAAAATGTGGAGGAGGTGAGAAATCAGGCCCTGTGGATGGATATCTGCAGGGAGAGCATTGCAAGCAGAAGCAACAGTCGATGAAAAGGCCCTGAGGTGGGTTTATGTCTGGGGCCAATCCTATGGGAGTTTGTAGGCCAGGGTACACTCAGTACATGTTAACTCTGTGTGTGTGTGTGTGTGTGTGTGTGTGTGTGTATATACATGATCAGTCATGTCCGACTTTTAGGACCCCATGGACTATAGCCCACCAGGTTTCTCTGTCCATGGGATTACCCAGGCAAGAATGCTGGAGTGGGTTGCCATTTCCTACTCCAAGGGATCTTCCCAACCCAGGGATCAAACCTGTGTTTTTTGTGTCTCCTGCATTGGCAGGAAAATTCTTTACCACTCTGCCACCCGGGAAGCATGTTTACTAAGAATATTCAAAAGAATAAACAATGAGCTACTTTTTTAAGAGTTGAAGTATGAGATGCATACAGAAAGGTATGCAAGCATACATCATGACACACTTGTACAAAGAGAACACGTCGGGGGACGGTACCCAGATCCAGAAACACAACTGGACTGGCACCTCGGAAGCCCTCCGGGGCCTCCTCTCGGGCACTGTCCAGTCAGGTGACCACCAGCCTGGCTTCGAACCCTGGAGGTGAGTTGTGCCCACTGTTGAACTTCATATGACTTTTCATGAGAGGTACCTGCCCTACTCTGTCTGTTGCCTGCCTGCATCTGTCTCCTTGGGCTTCATGTTATATTTCTGAGATTCATCCTTGTTGCTCCTTGGGGTTATAATTCTTCAATTCTCACTAATGTATGGGAGTCAGTTCTATGAAGATGATATTAGTTGTTTTTTCCACTGTTGGTGGATGTTTACGTTGTTTCTGGTTTTGACCATTACAACTGCTTTGTTAAGCTTTACCATAAAAAATGAAAGAAAATCTCAAGCACAGAGTCAGCCAAATATTTAGAGGCTTTTGGCATTTTGGGAAGCAGTTTAAAATGTTTGAGAACAGGACACGCCTGGCTCATTCAGACTATCCAGGGATGAGGTTGTTGCTTTCTTGCTGCAGCTCAGGAGGTCTGAGGCAGCCAGCATTGCAGCCACCACAGGCCTAGCTGTGGGGCCCCCGATCGTGGACTTGGTACAGTTGGTTCAAGTGGCCAAGCCACCCTCCCCTGTGGCGCTCCTCTAGCCGACGTCTGTCTGAATGTTCCAGAAAGAGGCTCTTGTGGTGGGGTCTCTGAGGCTCCCACTAACACTTCTGCAACCATGGTCTGTGGGATCACAGAGAATGTGTATTCCCTAAATCTGCAAACCTGTGATGCAGAAACATGGAACTTTTTAGGTCATGATACTTTTCTTCGCACATCTTTGGAGAGCATGTGAAAGTTTAGGTAACTCAAGATTGAATCTGCCTGGAGAAGGGAAGACTGTTTTGTGAATATTCTTCATGAAGTGCTCAGACAGCCCCGTGAGCAGATCACTTTCTGATGATTCGGAAGCTGACCTTTCCAAGCACGCAGGTCTTATGCTGAGCACACAGGCCAGGTGCACTTTGCAGCTGCAGAGTCATGAGGTGGAAATCTGATCACGATGAGGAGGACCTTGGTGGCCCTCAAGTTCCTCCCAGTTCTCTTGGGCCACCTGTCCTGTTGCCCCTCTGCTCAACCGGCACAACTCCTCCCATCTCCGTCACCACCTTATGACCCATCGTGGCTCCAGCTGCCCAAGTGCTGGCCTCAGCGCTTGACTAATCTTAGAACACTCCTGGGTCATCGCTGGGGCTTACACAGCCTCCGAGTCCTTCTTGAGCACTTTCTGATTCAACTGGAGGGCGAAAGCTTCCTCCTTGTGGGCTCACTCTAAATTGAGGAGTCCAGGAAGACACACCAGTAGGTAAAGACACAGCAGACACACACCTGAGGAGATAGGTAGGCTGGAAAAAGTTAGAGAGAAGGCAGCTCTCCATGTTAGCAATGCTGAATGTTCTCACCTGTTGAGAGATGTAGGCTATGTTTTACAGGATTTCCCAATAGCATGAATTTTTCTAGACCATTCCATCACTTCTAGGAGAATGTAAACACCCCTTTTGTTATGCTTTATTATATGGGGACTGTGCTTCTTCTTTTGTATGGAAGAAATTCTCATGACAGGAATAGACACTAGGCATAGAGTAGATGTGTGGAAATTGTTTGCTGAAAGAATGAATAAGGAGAATATGACTTTGAACTTTCTGTAGCAATTCTGATATCACACTGCTGTGGTCTCCTGAACTCTTGTTGTCTGACTCTAGCTGACCAAATCTGATGGCCCAACATCACCTAGAACAGCGGTTCCAAGCCTTTTTGGCACTAGGGGCTGGTTTTGTGGAAGAGAATTTTTCCATGGACAGGGTTGGGCGGGGCGGGGGTGTTTTGGGGATGATTCTCTTAAGGAGCACACAACTTAGATCCTTCATGTGGGCAGGGCACATTAGGGCTTGTGCTCCTATGATAATCTAATGCTGCTGCTGATCTGATAGGAAGTAGAGCTCAGGTAATAATGCTAGCAATGGGGAGCAGCTGTAAATACAGAGGAAGCTTTGCTTGCTTGCCCGCTGCTCACCTCCTGTTGTGTGGCCTAAATCCTAACAGGCCATGGTCCATGGCCCAGGGATTGGACACCCTTGTCCTTGATGACTTCCTGTTATTCATTCCCATTCATCAAATATGCTAATTTGTGCAGGGTCCTGAAAGAGGATCTGGAGATGTATTATAGCAGTGAGCAAGACAAATTCATAGAGCTTCTATTCTAGTGGGGAGAAGCTGGCAGTAAATAAACGCTCATACAAATAAACCTTATGACAAGTGGTGATGAATTCTATGTAGAAAAGATCAGCTGGGTCAGAGGGATGGGAGAGGGAGGTGGAGCAGGGTTGAGGCAGTGTTCTTTCTAGGGTGGCTGGGAGGGTTTCTCTGATGAGATAGTCTTTGAGCAGAGGTGTGAAGGAAGTGAGGGAGAACCAAGTGGGTATTTGGGAAAAGAACATCACAGGAAAGAGAAGAGGTTCAACGGTCTCGAAGTGGAAGGGAGCATGGTGTGTTTGAGGAACGGGAGCGGGTGGAGGAGCGAGAGGAGAGCCAGGAGAGAAGCCCAGAGAGGTGAAGGTGGGCCCCCTGGAGGGTCTTCCAGGTTACTGGAAGCACTTGGAAGCCACTAGAAGGTTTTGCTAGAGGGTGGCATGGTCAGACCTGTGTGTTTTAAGATCACTCAGTTGCTGTGTTGAGAATTGATCCAAGGGGGACAGGAGCAAAAGCAGGAGGCTGATGCACCCTTCCCAGTGAGAGATGTACCCGTGTGTGGTGAGAATTTTTAGAATGTCCAAGTCTGCCAAGCTGTCCGATGGTCCAGAACATGATGCTCTACTTTTATGTGAGTTTCAAGCTCAGGATATAAACATCAGCCTGGAGTTGGAGTGGGAGCTGGCAAGGGCTTCCCTGGGCCCCTGCTCCTCTTCCTCTCCAAGGGCCCTTACCTCGGAGTGCTCTGGGGCACAGACCGCAGTGAAGTCAGGAGCACTTGGTACACACCCGAAATGACAGCAAGACCCTGACCACGTTGTCACCAGCTTCAGGGCAGCCCCGTCCTCCTCCTGCGAGGAGGAGTTGCACCTAGCATTCATCACACAGGGCCCCCACAAGCCACACTTCCCCTCCCCATCTTGCTGGAGTGAACTGGGCCTTTTCTTTCCTCCCTCTCTCCCTTCCCTCTTTTCTCCCTCCCTCCCCCTTCTTTTTCTGTTTTAACTGAGATATAATTTACACATGGCATTGAATGAAGTGTACAATGTGTTAATTTGACACATTTATGCATTGTGATCTGACTGCCACTGTGGCTTTAGTGAACACCTCTAGCATGTCACATAGTTATCATTTCTTTTTTGTGATGAGAATATTTAATATGTAGTCTCTTAGCAATTTTGAAGTTTATAATACAGTATTGTTGGCTATAATCACTAGTGCTGTGCATTAGATCTCTAGAATTTATTCATCTTCTAGTTGCAGGTTTGTACCCTAAACATCTCCCCAATTTCCCCATATCCCAGTCCCTGGTCACTACCATTTTACTCTCTGTTCCTAAAATTTCAGCTTTTTTTATATTTCACATACAAGAGCTATCATGAAGTATTTATCTTCCTCTATCTGTCTTAGCATCGTGCCCTCAGGTCCATCTGTGTGGTTGCAAATGACAAGATTTCATTCTTTTTAATGGCTGAGTACTATTCCATATGGCATAAAGGTATTTATACCATCCCCTTATCCCTTCATTTACTGACACGTTGTTTCTGTATCTTTCCTATTGTGAATAATGCTGCAATGAACATGAGTGCAGGTATCTTTTCTTTTTTTCTTTTTTTTTTAATTTCTTTTTTTTTTTTTTAATTAGTTGGAGGCTAATTACTTCACAACATTTCAGTGGGTTTTGTCATACATTGATATGAATCAGCCATAGATTTACACGTATTCCCCATCCTGATCCCCCCTCCCACCTCCCTCTCCACCCGATTCCTCTGGGTCTTCCCAGTGCACCAGGCCCGAACACTTGTCTCATGCATCCCACCTGGGCTGGTGATCTGTTTCAGCAGGTATCTTTTCAATACCCTGTTTTTTTTTTTCTTTTGAATATAGACTTCAAATTGTGATTGCTAGATCATTATGGTAGTTCTATTTTTATTTTTTTGGAGGAAGCTCCCTACTGCTTTCCATAGTGGCTGCACCAATTTTCATTCCCACCCACAGTTACCAGGGTTCCCTTTCTGCCGTGTGCTTGCAGCATCTGTTATGTCTTACCTTGATGATTGCCAGTCTCCTGGGTGTGAGGAGTAGTGGGGCCTTTTCTGTCCGTGGTTTCAACCGTGTCATCTGGAGTGTTGCTTCTCTTCCACATCTCTGGATCTCAGCTTACCCAGTTCACTTAGATGGTGGCGATGTGGCCCTTGAATGTTGGCCATACCAACCCTTATGTCAGTTTACACCATCTTATCTTTACCATTTGGATTCTGTCTTGGTTACCTACTGCTGTGCGACAGATGACCACACACTGAGAGTCTTAAGACAACATCCACTTACTAGCTCTGAAGGCCAGCAGTGTGGTGAACTCGGCTGGGTTCTGTGCTCAGGGGATCACAAATCCACAGTCAAGTTTCAGCTGGATTGGCCTTTTATTTGGAGGCTCAAGGGAAAAATCTGTTTCCAAGGTCATTCATGTTGGTGGTGGAACCATATTCTTTCTGATTGTAGAACTTAAGACCCCATTTTCTTGGCTGTCGGCCAAGAGCTACTCTCAACTTCTAGAGGTTACCCACATTCCTTGTCAGGTGGCCCTGTCTGTCTTCAAGCTGCCGTGGTGCATTGAATCCTTCTCATGCATTGACTCTCTCTAGCTTCCCTTCTGCTACCAGTTGGAGAGAACTCCCTGCTTTTAGGGATCATGTGATTATATCTGGCCCATCTGGATAATTCAAGGTCGTTTCCCTGCCTGAAGGTGGGCTGTGGCATGTAGCACAGCGTAGCGTAAGCGTAGCATAAGCATGCTCATGTATGCATGCATGCCATGTAGCATACAGCATGGCGTAAACTCAGGAGCGCTCTCTCATCATTGTGATTGGCCCGGTACTAGGACAGGACATCATTAGGGCCATTGAGAAATTCTGCCTACCCCGACAGATTCTCTTGCTTCCAGTGTCTGTAGTATGTGTGGACCTGCCTTTGCCCTCATGACTGATATACCTTGGCGATTATTGCAGTGTGCTTTTACCCCTGGGACCTGAGTTTCTTCTTTTTTAGAGAAACAGTTGGTATTTTGAAGCCATGTGGTGCCCTGCAGCCCAGCATAGTGACCAAAAATCAGCGTTTAATGTTTCTGTCTGACTCTGAATGGCAGAGAAGCAAGGAAACGATTGCCTGTTATATCATTTTATAATCATTAAAGCTTCTCATTCAAGCTAAAATGATAAGGGCTGAGATGTTCAAGGCACTGTGTGTTTGAAGTCTCCTGGATCATGAAATGGGAAGTAATCTCTAATGTCCTAGTGCATCTGCTCTTTCCTGTCACAGCCAACTTCCAGGGAACATATTGATGTGTCTTGCCACCTCTGCTGGAAGCTCCCATGACTGGGAACTCATTACCTTACAATGCAGTCTATGCCATTCTTGGACAGGTCTATTTATTAAAAAGGAAAATCTTCCTTCTATTGGCCAATATTGGCTTCCTTCTGACTCACCCAGTGTAGCCATTTATGGTCTTTTGCCACATCAGATGCCTCTTTTCTCTTATGAAATGTGGTTCAGAGGTTTAGAGGCAGGCATCAAGAGTTGGAGCATCTCTTCTTCAGCTAAACTCCAACTTTGCCAGGCAACGTGGTGCGTGGCCTTCTCTTCTGGTACAGGGTACTCCTTCAGAATGCAGACTGGGTTGAGTGTGGGGACGTTCTCTATTGTCCTCACCACTGTATCCCTGGCTCCTAGCACAGTGCCTGAACACAATAGATACCAGTCGATTTTTACTGATGGACCACAGTCTCCTTTGGAACTTGGGTGTTTGCATGTTCTTCCTGATTGACATTGCCCAGTCTTGCGAGCCATCCCTGGTCTCTACCTAGAAACAGTTACTATTTTCTGTCCTAAATCTTTGCCAGAACTAGGCACACAAACAAATAAAACAAGTTAATGATTCAGGTGCTTGAGAGAAGTTGCTTCCATAAGTAACACATTTTGGTTCTTGATTTAAATTGTACCTCATTTGGAACTGCCGCAGGAAGGAGGAGGTAACTTCATTACACAGAAAAGAAGATCATATTAAACTCGGAATTGGTTTGCCTTTTCCTCTCTACTCAAGGGCATGGAGTCATTTAATCCGATGCATCGCTCAATGCAGGCACTTGCTGCAGGGATGGGAATGAAGTCCCACTGACAGTAAGAAATTCTTTTCCAGAGGAAGTAGATGTGGTTGCCTTGCTGCTTGTTTACATAGCAGTCGCCTTGGTACCTAAAGGTAGCAAATGTGGGTATTCGTGGTGGGTACTTGATAGAATATTCTAATATTACTGCTTTATTTAAAAGGCTTAGTTTTGTGTAATGTAACTATTGACACATTTACATCATTTTTCTCCAGGAAAACGTGTAGGTAATTGTATCTGTAAGAAATTGCAAGTTAGAGCCCCTAGCTTGGTAGCTCAGCTCTGTAACCTGAATGCTCCTGTGAAAGAACGATCCACAAATAAAAATTTCAGGATGTAGCTCTGCTCTTTGAAAAGTGAATGTGGTACCTTCTATGTAAAATAGGGGTCTTGTCTTTGTAACATTTCTCTTTCGTTCTTCCAACAGATATTTACTGACTCCTGTAATATGTAGAGAAGTACAGATTTTAAGTAGAATTTTTAAAAGAAAATCTCTAGTTATATCCTTTAAGAGTGACAGAAAAGCAATTATAGAAAAGTCATTTATTGTGTTTTAATACTGTTTGATCATCAGACTAAATTAGTTTGTTATTGACAACTTTGATCTGGAAATAATGTATTTCACACATATTATGCAAACCAATTAAAAATAGAGCTCACTATTCTAGGTAGAAAATTTCTGTTGTTTAGTTCTTTATTTGTTTTTTCTCCCAATAGTGTGCCTAATAATTAACTGACATGATTATACAACTTTGAATTGTAAGTTACAAAGTAATAGAAGCTAACTCCTATTTCCCATTCTTATCTTCTTCTCCAAACTCATATTTTGCTGTCTTTAGATTTTTGCATGTGTTTAGAGTCCAAAGAATACATTAATTCTGCAAACTTTTTAGCCAAATTTCATTGACTAATTAACTCAGTTATTCAGCAAACATGTGTCAGGCCTGCCTTGTGTTTAGATCACAGTGCTAGGGGTAGAGAGAAAAAAACCTATGAGATAGAGGAGACTTGCCTTAAATTTTTTTTTTAATGTTAACACATCCATCACCTCACATAATTATTTATTCATTTTTTTGTGGTAAGAAATTCAAGATCTACCTCTTAGCAACTTTCAAGTATGTAATACAGTATGGTTAACTATAGTCACCACGCTGTTCATCAGATTCCAAGAACTTATTCAACTAATAACTGGGAGTATATACCCTTTGACCCACATCATCCCATTTTCCCTACCTCTCTGCTCTTTGTTTCCATGAGTTTAGCTTTTTCTGGATTCCACATATAAGTGAGATCCTAAATTATTTGTCTTTCTCTGTCTGCATATTTTATGTAGCACAATGCCCTCGATTCATCTACATTGTTGCAAATGACAGGATTTCCTTCTTTTTAATAGATGAATAATATTCCATTATGTATAAAACTATCACACATCTTTATCCATTCATTTGTGAATGGACTCTTAGGTTTCCATGTCTTGGCTATTGTAGACAGTGCTGCTATGAATGTTTGGCTACTGTAGATAGTGTTCTATGAACGTAGGCGTGCAGATATCTCTTTGAGATACTGGTCTCCTTTAGAGGAGCCTTACCTGTAATGGCTCTGTAGAGCAGTAGGTCTCCAAGTGTCGTCACACCCCAGTGTTGGTGTTGTATATGTATGTGTGTGTGTCTGTGTGTACCCACATGCTTGTACTGTACACATACTGATAGCCCTGGTATATGCTAGAGTAGGAAATGGACATTCATGACGATTTAAATAAAATTAATGCACTTTGTTTTTCAGAGCAGTGTTTGATATAGAAAAAAACTATGTGGTATATACATAATTTCCACTACCCCTTCTCTGTCCTCTCACTCTCCTCTATTATTAACATTTTGCCTTAGTTTAGTACATTAGTTGCAATTGATGAACAAATATTGATACATTATTATTAATTTAACCCACAGTTAACATCAGGGTCATTCTTTGTGTTGTATATACTTTGTTGGGTTTTGTCAGATGCAAAATGCATAATGTCCACAATAACAGAGTCATATAGAATAGTTTCACTGCTCTAAAAATCCTCTGATTTCTACCTTTTCATCCCCACCTTCCTGCCTCAAAACTTAAGCAACCATTGAAAATTTTACTATTGTTTCTATAGTTTTTCCTTTTCTAGATGGTAGTGTAGTTGAAATAAGACATTCATAGCCTTTTTAGATTGGTTTCTTTCACTTAGCAATGTGCATTTAAGGTTCCTCCATGCCTTTTTGTGTCTTGTTGACCCATTGAATAATAAATATTCCATTGCCTAGATGTGCTATGATTTGTTTATCTATTGGAAGACATCTTGGCTGTTCCTAAGTTTTGGCAATTGTGAATAGAGGTTCTATAAACACCCATGTGCAGGTTGTTATGTAAATATAAGTTTTAAACTTATGTGACTAACTACTAAGGAACACAGTGCTGGATCATATTGTGAGATTATGTTTAGGCTGTAGATTCTGCCAAAGTGACCATAATATTTTATATTTCCACCAACAGTAAATGAGAGCTCCTGTTGCTCCACATCCCCACCAGCATTTGGGGTTGTGAGCATTTTGGATTTTAGCTACCTAATAGGTGTGTAGTCAGATCACACTGTAGGATATTTGTTTATGTTAATTGAAGTAAATTTGATTATAAGCTATGTAAGTTACAGGTGTACAATATAGTGATTCATACTTTTTAAAGTTTTTTTTCTTTTTAAAGTTTATACTCCATTTATAGTTATTATAAAATATTGACTATATTCTCTTTTTGTACAATATATCCTTGTAACTTATTTTAGACATAATAGCTTATACCTTTTAATTCCTCACCCCTCAATTGCCTTTTTCCCTTCCCTCTCTCCAGTGATAACCACTAGCTAGTTCTCTATATGAACCTACTTCTTTTTTGTGCTAGTCACTAGTTTGTTGTATTTTTTAGAGCCTACATATAAAGAGATATCATATAGTATTTATTGCTCTCTGTCTGACATTTCATTAGCATAATACCCTCCAATTCAAACCATGTTGTTGCAAATGGCAAAATTTCATTCTTTTCATTGCTCAGCAGTATTCCATTGCATGTATGTATATCTATATATCTGGATATAGATATGGATACCACATCTTTATCCATTCATCTGTTGATGAACACTTAGGTCGCTTCCGTATCCTGGCAGTTATAAATAGTGCTTCAGTGAACACTGGGGTCATGTATCTTTTCAAGTGAGTATTTTAGGGTTTTTTTTGGATATATACCCAGGAGTAGAATTACTGGATCATATGTAGTTCTATTTTTAATTTCTTAAGAAACCTCCATACAACTTTCCACTGTGGCCGCACCAATATACATTCCCACCAACAGTGTATGAGGATCCCTTTTTCTCCACATCCTCACCAACATTTGTTATTTGTGTTCTTTTTGATGCTAGCCATTCTGACAGAAGTGAGGTGATAGCTCATTGTAGTTTTAATTTGCATTTCCCTGATGATTAGCTATGTTCAGCATCTTTTCATGTGCCTGTTGGCTATCTGCATTTAAGATAATTTATTTTTTAACAGAGCAGCCTAGGCACCTGAGCCTCACAAATGCACTGCAGAGATAGGCAGGAGTGGAAAGCTGTGACATATTAATGCATTCCAAGTCCTGCACGATTCAAAAATAATTTTCTTCATCATCATTTGTATTCATTAATGTAGCTAGTTTCAGTGAAGTGTCAGAATTGATGAGCACTCTCAGAGGCCCTCTCACCTGCTCCACCATTCATACTGAATTTTTTTCCCCTTGCAGCACATCCTTCACTGATCCTCAGTTTTAGAGAGCTGGTCCTGTTGGGCTTTTCATCTTATTGTCAGTGCAGTGAGCTTGCAGCTGATTTGCCTGCAGGGGAAAAGCATCTTGCTGGAGGTGTCTTCTGGTGTCATTTTGGACAGCACCTCATAGAGTTTGTGTTTATGTAGATGGTCCCTTGGAATTTTCCAGCTTGAGTTTGCTCTGGTGCCTGATGGAGGTCAGTGTCAGTAACAGTCATGATTGTCAGCTCACCAACTCTGCCTATTTCAGGATTTTTGCATCTTGGTGGTAAAAACCAAAGATCCAGAAAATCAATAGGATATTCCCATGTTAGAGGTAACATACGCTTTGTACATCACGTCCCATCTCAAAAATCTTTTTAAAAGCCCTTCTAAAAAAATCTCACAGCTATTTCTCCTAAGATTTGCTTTTCTCAGCTTTATCTCATTAATAGTAATTATAATATTAATTGGGAGAGGGTGCTGGGAGTCTTGTCTCAGAGCTGTTTTTGCATAGAAA
The DNA here is from genome assembly GCF_019320065.1 of Cervus canadensis. Taxonomy (NCBI): domain Eukaryota; kingdom Metazoa; phylum Chordata; class Mammalia; order Artiodactyla; family Cervidae; genus Cervus; species Cervus canadensis. Next base: position 10,326,714 of record NC_057415.1, on the reverse strand, counting down.
ATATACTTCTTTTGCTCTTATAAACATATGTGTGTATTGCTAATATAAAATATATGTGTGCATATGTATATTATTTATAATAAACATATGTATATATGCTTCCTGGTGGCTCAGTGGTAAAGAATTCACTTGCCAATGCAGGAAACTTGGGTATGCTCCCTGGGTCAGGAAGATCCCCTGGAGAAGGAAATGGCAACCAGTTTGAGTATTCTTGCTTGGGAAATCCCATGGACAGCGGAGCCTGGCAAACTATAGTCCATGGGGTCACAAAAGAGTCGGACATGACTTAGAGACTAAACAACAACTATATCCATATATATATATATGTATACACACACACACACACAAATACATATAGAATTGTCTAGAGTATTCTAGGCCAGCACTGTCCAATAAAACTTCCCTGATGATGAAAATTTTCTGCACTGTCTACTATGATAGCCACTTGCCACATATGTCTATTAAACATTTGAAATGCAGCTAGTGCAACTGAGGAACTGTATTTTTCATTTTTAATTAATTTAATGTAAATTATATGGCCTCATGTGCTTAATGGCTGAGAAATATAGGGGAGGACATAGATTGCTTGTTCAATGCTAACTCTTTCCTTTGGCAAATTCACAGGTATTTTATAGGAGGTAGAAATAAACTACATTTGGAAACCTTTTGGCCTATTAACTATTTTATAGGAGGTAGAAATAAAATAAATTTGGAAATCTTTTGGCCTATTAACTTTAACTATGAAATATGAGATGTTTACTTAAAAATTTGTTTCTTCATGTGATTTTCTGTGTCAAGTCTGGCCCCAGATAGTTCTTAAGAAGTTTGTAAACGATGCACAGGAGGTTTGAGGAACATGAAGCTTCAGTCTTTCCCTTGATGTCCTCTGTGGGCTGGGATAAACAGCCAAACAATGCTGAGCTTCAGAGTTCCATGTATAACAAGAACCACAGAGAGTAATATACTGTTAAGAGGTCTAGCGTTAGTGATGGATGGGACTGAGCAGAGCTGTGGAATGAATTTCCTCTGCTCTGGAAATTCCTGATTTGGAAACCAGAGAAGTCAGGTGACTGGGCAATGTATTAGTCAGAACTGGCTAGGATATGCTGTGATAACAACAGGTTCAGCCTGAAATCTCAGGGACTTAATATCACAAAGGCTCAGTTCTTGCTCTTTCCAAATCTAATGTCATTGGGCAGCTATTTAGAGCCTTTGTCCCTCATGCAGTAACTCTGTGATCCTGGCTGTTGCCATCTTGCTCTTTCATCATTGAAGCCACCAGGTTTCATGCAGGAGAGAAAAAGAGTGTGAATGGTGGCACACACCAGCTCTTAAGTGTTTAGACCCAAAAAGGACACAATCCCTTTTGCTCACACTCCAGGGGCCAGTGCTTGACCTTGGCCTTGACTATGCAAGAGGGCTGTGGAATGTGGAGGAGCCCAGAGATATTTGGTAAGTTGCGAATTTGTTAAGCAATTAACAAATCCTCTGCATTTAAAAAATTCCAACAGTTTAGAATGATTTTGGAATTTTCAACTATTTCCATTAATTCCCTTAGATATAATTTGAGAGGTTGTAGAAAATATTTTATCTTTAGGCTTTTGTTCCAGTTTGGAATTTACCGGGATACTCTGTTTATGTAAATTTGACTTCTGTTTCTTTTTAACATTTGGTGTTACAATGCTAATTCACCTTAAGATCCTTTGGGCACAGGCATTCATAGACTTAAAAGCAAATTATGATAATTTCATTATCCAGTTGAGCAGTTTTAGTTCATGTCTTTTGGGATGTCAATTGGAGAAGGGAATGGCAACCCACTCCAATATTCTTGCCTGGAGAATTCCATGGACAGAGGAGCCTGGCAGGCTACAGTCCATGAGGTCACAAAGAGTTGGACGAGACTGAGTGATTTACACTTTAAAATACAAATGGAAAGAGTATCGTACATAATTTCCTCAAGCTTGTACTGAAGTTGGGCATTACTATAACATTTTAGAAGCATGCTATGATTTGTTTTGTTTATTTTTAGCTTTGCAAAACCAAGTGTACTACAGATCCTGGTGAAATGCATTCTTCATTCATAACAGCCAGCTTTATTTTTTTTTTATTTTTATTTTTTTCATAACAGCCAGCTTTAAAGTGGCAAACATGGAGAAATCACTCTTTTTCCTAAATCTCCTCTTTCTCCCATATCACATCTTAAGCCAATCATCTGTTGATGGGCACTTGAGTTACTTCCATGCCTGGGCTATTGTAAATATTGCTGCTGTGAACATTGAGGTGCATGTGTCATTTTGAACTGGAGTTTTCATTTATTTTCCAGGTATATACCCAGGAGTGGAATTGCTGGATCATATGGTAGCCCTATTTTTAGTTTTTGAAGGAACCTCCATACTGTTCTCCATAGTAGCTGCACCAATTCACAATCCTACCAACAGTGTAGGAGGGTCCATTTTCTCCGTGTCTTCATTAGCGTTTGTAATTTGTACACATTTTCATGATGGGTATTCTGACTGGTGTGAGTTGATTACCTCACTGCAATTTTGATTTGCATTTCTCTAATAATTAGCAATTAACAAGCACTTCTTTTTTTTCCTCTTAAAGTTTTGTTTATTTTAAATTAGAGGATAATTGCTTTCAGCGTTGCATTGGTTTCTGCTGTATTACAGTGTGAATCAGCCATAGGTATACATGTGTCCCCTCCTCTTGACCCTCTCTCCCACTTCCCACCTCATCCCACTCTTCTAGGTTGTTGCCGAGCACCAAGTTGAGCTCCCTGCGTCACAGAGCGAATTTCCTCTGGATATCTGTTTTACATATGGTAATGTACATGTTTCAATGCTACTTTCTCAATTTGTCCCACCCTCTCCTTCCCCCCTGTGTCCACTCGTCTGTTCTCTATGTCTACATCTACTGCTGCCCTGCAACTAGGTTAATCAGTACCATTTTCTGGGATTCCATATATATGCATTAATATATGATATTTAATAAGCACTCCTTGATGATTCTAAAATTGGGATACTCTGAGAACTCTGCTTAATTTTATGTTGAGGTAACCAAGTTTGTCTAGGAATGGGAGATTGAATTCTTGTCAGGTTGAATATAGGATTATTGTTACATAAATAAGGTTAATGGCAAGACACTAGTTAGTGTCCTTGACAAAGTACAGTTGATAAATTGGGTTGTATTTAATCAATTTCTCAAACTTAAGCCATTGCTATGCAACTTTCAGAATTTTTGCATGGTCTCATAATTTGTACAGTTATTTGTTTAATGTTTTTCTTTCCGTTACATAAAACAACTTGTTGAAATGGGAAATTTCATGCTGTGAAATTGTGATTTTATCATTAAAAAGTTTTGTATACCACTTTTAATTATTTCAGGTACTCCGGGTGGAACCTGCATCATATTTGGGGGACATAGTGTAAATTAATTCATTGTTCCAATGTAAGGTGGTCACTGCCTTTAAAGTGCCAGTTTATGGATTTATTGGCTGAATTATGCCCTGTAAGCTTGGGATATGCAAACATGCTTGTCAGAATTCAAGCATTTACATTTCATTTGTAGCCTTTATCAAAGCAGAACATTTTTGGTTACACTGCTGCTGCTGCTGCTAAGTCCCTTCAGTCGTGTCCGACTCTGTGTGACCCCATAGATGGCAGCCCACCAGGCTCCGCCGCCCCTGGGATTCTCCAGGCAAGAACACTGGAGTGGGTTGCCATTTCCTTCTCCAATGCATGAAAGTGAAAAGTGAAAGTGAAGTCACTCAGTCGTGTCCAACTCGTAGTGACCCCTTGGTCTGCAGCCTACCAGGCTCCTCCATCCATGGGATTCTTCAGGCAAGAGTACTGGAGTGGGGTGCCATTGCCTTCTCCGTTTGGTTACACTAATAAATGGTTAATCATAATAAATGATCATCAGCAGTGACATTTTTAATGTAATCATTTGTTTGACCCCACCTTTTGTTGGCCGTGCTCATCTCTCTATTTGCTTATGGTGACCACAAAAAATTTTACTATTTTCAAATAGCCTTTTAAAAAAAGTAAATACTAAGTCCATTCACCATGAATTTTGTTTCAGAAAAGTTGCTCACTCAACAAATCACTAGATACCTATACATATATGTTCAGACATGGAACATTTTCTATGTTCTGCAGAAGGCTCTATAAGGTAAATTTAAATGTGTGCACCATTGGTATTTTTGGCAATTTGAAATAATATCTAATAATTCCATCTTAACTGAGAGCTACATTCTTTCTGTATTCTTGTATTTACCACCAGTCTAACACCCTCTCTTGACCCCATGTCCTCCTCAGTTACCACCTTGAAAGGAAATTTCTCTCGCCCCATGCTTCCTTTCCCACTCCAGGTAGGTTTTTCTCTTATCAAGGGGATCAATGGCTTTTGCTTTATTTAATTCAGCAGCTGGTTCTTGGATCTCATCTTAGTTGACCTATGGGCTGACGTTGACACAGAGGGCTATCTCTTCCTAGAGACTTGTTGTCGCTTGACTCCCAGGACTCTTTCCTTCCACCCTGATTTCCTTGTGTCTCTGGGTCTCTACTTCTCCATCCCCTTGGCTGAGTCCTTCTCATCTTTCCTCATCTCATCTGAGTCCCTTTACACGGGACTCAGATAAAGACAGTGAAATAAGGATGAAGATGCATGTAGAGAGATGTTTCATAGCACAATTTAAACAATTGGAAACAATGGGAGGAAGGTTAAATAAATTATGACATGTCCATGCGATGGAATATTGTACATCTTGTAAAGTGTTTTTTCAAAGAGTAATGAATGATACTGGGAATATCAGGGATCTTTTAAATTAAAGTAGCATATTCAACTGTGCTTATAGAATTATGCAGTTTTATGAAAAAAATCACATACATATACAGTTCAGTTCAGTTGCTCAGTCATGTTCAACTCTTTGCGACCCCATGAACTGCAGCACGCCAGGCCTCCCTGTCCATCACCAACTCGGAGTTTACCCAAAGCCATGTCCATTGAGTTGGTGATGCCATCCAGCCATCTCATTCTCTGTCGTCCCCTTCTCCTCCTGCCCTCAATCTTTCCCAGCACCAGGGTCTTTTCTTTTTTTTCTTTTTTTTTATTAGTTGGAGGCCAATCACTTCACAACATTTCAGTGGGTTTTGTCATACATTGATATGAATCAGCCGTAGAGTTACACGTATTCCTCATCCCGATCCCCCCTCCCACCTCCCTCTCCACCCGATTCCTCTGGGTCTTCCCAGTGCACCAGGCCCGAGCACTTGTCTCATGCATCCCACCTGGGCTGGTGATCTGTTTCACCGTAGATCATATACATGCTGTTCTTTCAAAACATCCCACCCTCACCTTCTTCCACAGAGTTCAAAAGTCTGTTCTGTACTTCTGTGTCTCTTTTTCTGTTTTGCATATAGGGTTATCATTACCATCTTTCTAAATTCCATATATATGTGTTAGTATGCTGTAATGTTCTTATCTTTCTGGCTTACTTCACTCTGTATAATGGGCTCCAGTTTCATCCATCTCATTAGAACTGATTCAAATG